>NC_090921.1:372647156-373272156 GCF_040938575.1 Ambystoma mexicanum
TAGTACAGACTTATACCAAAGGTTGGGTTCCTATTGCCAGGTGGTCATGGTTGTAGTGCACCCAAAGGGTATTGCATACAATCTTGCCTAACTACTATCATACTGCTATCCAGGAGGCTAAACTGGCTTTTTTTGGCTATAAAATTGCAATGCCCAATGTTAAGCAAGATTGTATGCAGTACTTTTTGGGTGCACTGCAACAACCCTGACCTCCTGGCAATAGGAACCCAACCTTTGGTATAGGTCTGTACTACACAGGTTGGTAGTGTGGCTGAGCAGTCAGGCTCATCTCAAGAGGGGGTCAATGTGAGCAGTAGGGTTTATACACAGAGATTCACAGTGAAACGTATTCAAATACTCTTACACTCAAGGTTTCTTGATTAAACAATTATTAATTTAACTGTCAGTTGAAAAGGCCTTCAGAAGGGAGCAATATATAAGCAACACAAAAATACACTTCAACATACTCTTAGTTTCTAAAAATCAGCAAGTACCCATTTGGGCTGGCACACAGATGGTTCCTACACCCTGAGGTGACTAACTAGAACACTGTGGACATTAATATATCACTGGTACATTTAGAGCAACACTGGGTTTGGTGTCAAATTAAAAAGGGTTTGGGAATCAAACAATTTAAACAAATATTTTGAAGCAGCAAAGTACTTTTGAACCCCCCAATGCAAAGTAAAATAACACTTGTTAGGACAGCTTTTCTGAAGTCCAACTAATGGCTTAGTAAAACCATTGAACTGAGGCAGTGCAAGACTCCACTCTTAGTATAAATCTGTATAAAGCAACCAGGCTTATTTTAGGAAGGGGAGATAGGGCTGTAGAATCAGTACAAGTGAAGGGAGTAGTTTCCTACCTGCAACTCCATTTTTCCAGCACTGGTATCTTTCATGGATTCACATGCTGTGAATCCATAAAGGATACAATTTCTCCAATCTTGGAACACAAATGGCCCAAAGAAACAAGCACTATGTATGCACAAATAAATGATTTAAATACATGTAGACCCAGATCAATCTTGGGGTAAATAAGTACCTACACATTATATGAAATCAATTATAAAAACACAACACTATTCTTGAAGGTACACAGACCAAAATATAAACCTTATTTGGAACCCCTAACAGTAGTTCTAGGGAAGTCAAAACCTTTTCATACACATTCAGTATAGGTCACACCTATTCTTGGGGAGTAAAAAAAAAAAAAAAAAAAACAATGGCTACTTTCACTATTACATTCAGTAAAGCAAGGGCAATAGACTACCAGTTGTACAGTTGCTCTATACAAATCACATAATCGGTCAACTGGACAATAGACTGACTATTCGCAAACATAGGTTTTTACTGTACATGGAATAACTACTTTGTGATAAGTTATACTAGGTGAGTAAGACCTATGGATGTAATATTCAAGTACAGAAGCTTTTGAGATCAGTGAAACACAGATTGAGATGCGCAGTAACTGATAGCTGTGTGCCATCCAAAAATAAGTTAACTCAAGGTAAGTAAAACCCATATAACCTTTTTAATCTCACAAGGAGTCCAGGTTAGATATTTCCCAACTATACAAGTGACTGATCTAGGACTCATAAGAGAAAGTTAGAACCACAAACTCTGTGCTAGATAGCACAGGGAAAAGTAAACCCTAATGCTACACTTTACTGAATGACTCAGTTATTCTAGGTAGGCAACAACCTAATACAGACTTATTCTGGACAGGCTAACAGCAAGTCAGGGGAAGCAAGACCCAGTTGGAGGACACTCGCACAATTTCCCTGCAGGAATAATCTGGTGAAAACATTACTTTTGGGAAGAAGCACAACCCAATTACAGGAGAGTAATATACCTTCACAACTACTCTGTTAGAATGGCAAAACAGTTTAAGGAAAGAAAAGATGTAGTTAGCCATACTTTTAAGAATAGTGCACCACACATCAAAAGTAACTAAGAACTTTTGCAACTGTTCACTCTTAGAGTTACAGTTACCAACCAACTCTTTATAAGTAATTGACTTTAAAACACTTTCTTTTCTAGGCAAAAGGCTCAATCCCTTAAAAGTATTTTCCTTATTCTTGGGAAACAATGTTCAGTGGCAGAATGGGGGTCACTAGTATCTTGTGTCGAACAGGCAGTGTCGGGATAGGTTCTTTGACTTTTGCTACTAGAGTTCCTGAGGAAGACTGGCCAAAAAAGTTAGTATATTACTTCTGGGTTAGAAGAGGGTGCAGGGGCTTCGCAGAATACACCCTAGCAGGATTCTAGCAGTGGGACTAGGGGCACTCGAACAGCCATACAGAAATCCTAACAGACTTAAGGTAAGTACATACCCAAGCCGACAGTACCTCAGCATTGAAGAAGATTTTGCAGCAGGAGGACTTGACGGTCTGCAGCCAAATACCTGGTCAGTGGATTCCTTGTCGTGGTGACTGTAAACAAAACCTCAGAAGGAACTTTGCAGCAGGGATCGATGAAAAAGGCTCTAGGCAAGGCTTTCCTCGTGGCCGACTGCGGTTCTGTGGATTTGGCGCCTTTTCAAGGAGCACAGAAGACAGGAAATCGCAGTTGAATTCTTGCTTTTACAAAGCGACTTTTCAGACCGATTCGTGTCTCTGGAGACCCCACCAGGATGCCCACGAAGTTTCAGGGTATTGCAGCAACGCAAGGTCGCAGCATCGCGTGGGATGTCTCAAAATGCAGGTCTTCTTGAGTTTAGTGGGTCTCACCAGGCTCTGGGTCAGGGTTGTTGTTTTCGGAGTCCCCAGGTCGATTGGAAGGGCTACAGTAGGCTCAGGTTACACTTTGGGCTCTGGTCGCTGGAAATAGTTTCAGACGCTTTTCCTTCATCATACCCTTTGTTTTTTGGTTCCAGTATTCGACTTTTCTTCAGCTTCCAGGCTTGCAAGTATTACACAGGAACTACAGCACAACCTCTGCATTCTCGCCACACATTTTACAATAACGGGCGTTCTGGTTGTCCAATCAGGACAGCCAGCCCCCCACTGGGATTTGTCCTCATTTAGCCAAGGAGGAAGACAAAGGGCTGTGGAGTTTTGGACTCCACCCTCGCTCCCTGCTTTCACAGACAGAATGGAGCCTGGGCGGGGAATCCAGGGGACTCACGCCGAAGATACAAATCACACAAAGGAATTTCCCTCCCTGGATGTCAAGGGAAGGAACAAGAAAGGACAAGTACCACTAAAATGGCAAAAAAGAAGACGGGGCATTTTGGTAAAATGGGCACCCTTAGGTGCCTGCACTGCAGCTGTGAATGCAGCCTGCAGTAAAGGAGCAGTAAATTAATACAAGCTATCACCGTCACCATAAAAAGAGTAAGATTCGGCGAGTGTGGAAAAGGGCTCCCAATCACTGATGTATGAAGTAAAAATCTCACTAGTAAAGCAAAAAGGTTCTGGGGTTGATCTATGTCAGGAAGATTTACTAGGTCGGTGAAAATCTTATCCAACACTCCCTAAAACAGCCAGACCCTCCAGAAGTAGGTCTACCAGAGCTCGAGTCCCCTCACCAGAGTGCATCACTCGAGTGAAGGAAGCCCAACCGGTATCCAAGATCCACAGTGGTACGGTGTACTGCGCGCTGAAACCTCAAAGTGCAGCTGACCCGAAAAGAGCCTGTAGCTGCCGCCGACCTCCAAATTGTTGTCAGAGTCCTCCAGACGTCCTCCCTCTCATCTACACGACTGAGGCTCAGGAACCCAGAATGCATTGCTGCAACAGAACAGAAGCCAGTTAGACTACTGCAGTAACCAAAAGGTACTGTTCAGGCTTTGGGTACTTATCTCAGTGTCTTTAGCTGTGCTCTGCTCAGTTGAGACTTGCAGTGGCTTTTCTTTTGCTATAGTCAATTTCAGCTCTACCCTCCACAAATCTAACAGCTCGTGACACTACAGCCATGTTTCTTCAGAAACTAACTTTGTGCAAGACTTCATCTAAGAAGTGCCTCCGCTGCATAGACTGTGCTCCAATGGAACTTGGCTGTCCAGGCTCTCTGCACACTCTTCTAGCCCACTGACTTTGATCATTTCAGTCCCACAGAGGTGATAACTAGGTTTTCAACTATTATTGCTGGTAAAGGTTTCGTCTGGACTTCATTGGAAGATCTAAGTATACTCACCTGCCCTGAGAACCTGTTAACCTTTTTCCTTCCCTTAACCTTTCCTTTCTACAAACCTCAGAATCTACAAAGTGTACCACTGATATATAAATGCCATTACTGTCCTTCGTGAAGTCACCTTCGGGTGTCGGAAGTGTGTAAAAAGCATCTCTAAAGAGTATCTACTAGCTTTGTTTAAAATCTGGAAAAGTATTTTAAACTGTACTCGATTGTTACATATATTGCCCCTCTTAAAGAATACTTATTTGAAACAGATGTTAAATAACTATTTGTAATTGAAACCTTGAGTTTAAATGCTATTAGGCTACTTGTATTTGCAAATTTCCTTGCTGCAGCTCTACAGCTCACTTTTACCCCTCTTGAGATAAGCCTGGCTGCTCAGTCACACAACTAACTTGTTTAGTACAGACGTATACCAAAAGGTGGATTACCCAATAACAAGAGGCCAAGTTTTGTGTAGTCTCCCACAGGGTTACTACAACAATTCGTGCCCAACAGCTGCAAAAGTCAAACACAGATGCCTTTGTGGGCTACATTGACCCACTGAACAGAATTTTGCCAAAACCAAGCTGCATTTGCGCAGAAACAGCAAAATGGTTGCGCTGGCTCCTGTGAACACAATGGCCTTAAAACTGCGTTTTGCAGCAACAAAAAGAAGGCTGCACCGTCTTGCCAAGCACACAATGGGCAGGATAGAACAAGGGGACACACTGAGGGAGCGTGCTGGTGTGTTCTTACCTGTACAAAAAAGTGAAAAGGCAGCACTGCTTTGCTGACAGCCTAAAATCCCCATTAAAAAGGAAATGTTTTCACCTTTAAAAAAATGTCGCTCCAACGCTATTTCCATCTGTTGTTCCTTAAACCACTGATTAATAAGGCCCTGCCAGGCCCAGTATATCTCATTGTGCTTCAGCAAAACCAGGCATGATTTCTGAATGAAAGGACCTGTCAAATCAACTGAGAAAAATTAACAAGGAACTCCCCTTCCCCCCTCAGGGGAAAACGCATTAATTTCATCACAAAGTATCAAAGCTCCTTAGTTCAAAGAAAATCCAACTATCTGAGCCATGTCAATTTCAATACATTTGTGCTTGAAACGAAACTCCTGCATATCAGAAAATAACTATAGCTGCAAGACATTGTGGGAATCCAGAGAGATGCAAAACCGAATTTAAAAAGAAATGCCAGCTTTTCACCACACATGTAAAATGGGCTTCGCAAACTCAATGAGAGAAAGGCCCGTTTTAAAAGTAACCTGTTGAATGAAAGCATGCCTTTTTCTAGCAATGTGAAGGGGTTTGTTGCTGGGGAATACACACATGGGTTATTTTATTCAACTGGGTTATTTTATTCAACTGGCTTGTTTAATTCCGGACCAAATATAAGAAAGTAAAACTGTTAAACTATATTGGCTGGATTTTGCAAGTTTCAAAAGAGAAATGGGTTTCTGCTGGGAGGTTGGAGGGGATGCTACCAACAGGAGGGCCCCTCTCAGCAGATATTAACACCCCAGTGATAATTACTTGGTTGGACAGAATCTAGTCTAGGCTGAACCCACTAACAATAGAATTTCCAGGACAAGGATGTGTGAAGTGGGGAGGGGGCAATAAACCTTCAATCCAGATGGCAAACCCCATACCTTGCTCTGGAGGAAATTACAGTTGGTGGCAGCAGCTGAAGAAAGAATAAAAATGGCCCAGTGACAGGACTGCCATTTGCTTCCAGACTATTCATGATACAAATGTAAAGACCTTTATCTCTGCAGCAAGACTTTGTAAAAATGTAAACATTTTGCAGTTTAAAAGTTATTTTATGGGCTTTCGTTTAAGACATTGTAGAATTCACTGACACCTTGGGAATAAAAATGGCAAAGAATCAGGGATTACAAGGTAAGTATCCATGATACCAATGCAAATTTTTATACGCTCATCCTTTATGATAATCCACACGTGTATAAAGTTATGGAATTTTAGGCCGAATCGTTCATGCTCAAAATTACCAAAAAGTATTAGAAGGGTGAAACAGTGGTCTCAGATTTTAGAGTTGGAGTGCTATGCTCTACACAAAATATGTAACCCGTGTACATAATTTGCTGAGAGATTTCCACTGGATAAATGTACCGTTTACAGCAAAAATGAAAGGTTTTTGAACATTGTAAACTTGCATCATAAATCTGCCATCCTGCTTTGAAATCCAACCAGTTGAGAGCGAGGCAGAGAGTAGCACCCCTGACCAATCCCGTGGGTTAGAGGTGTGCTTAGCTAAGTCTGCCCAGCCATATACTTGGATGATGTCACTATGCATTATAAATAAGAGTCCCTGACAAGACTCTAGACACTCTTCCAGATTTTCCTGCGCTGGCGTTCCCATTCCATTCATCCTGCTGAGTGCAGATTCCAACTACAAGGCCAAAGCATTGCTGACCGTACTACAGGGCCCACTGCAAAACCAAAGCATTGCTGATCCTACTCCCAGCAATGCCCTTGATACAGAATCAACCCACTAATCTCCCATTAAAAAAATGGAAATCTCTGGTACCTTTTGCATCCTGAACCAGCCTGGATTGCTTCCCACTAACTTTTTGTTTAAAGAAACCGTTTGAGTAAATTTACACTAAAAATGAAAGGAAATGCAACTCTTACACTTGTCATTTGGCTACAATCCGTTTTAAGCTTTCCACTCTGTTTTCAATTGTATGCTCTTGGTAATCCATTGCTGGTGATTTAGTGTCTATGCATTGTTGCTTTAGTGAGAAATTGTTTTTACCCTAAAATTTTAACCGCACATTATTTGTCCATTTCCGAGTGTCATTTCATAACATTGCAAGGGGTTTAAAATCTGTTTTCCACCCTTACTTGGTGAGGGAAAGTCAGATTCTGATTCCGTTTTCTGCCTCTTATTCCCGATTACCTGCCGTTTCTTTCTATCCATTCAGAATTGATTATTTGTGGGTTGAGGGAACATTGCAGGGGAAATTCTAACTTGGGTGCTATCTTTCCTAAATTAAAAAGTGCCCCTATTCCCTGGTGTTTTGTATACATTCCCCTAGAAGGTTAAACAAAGTGCATTGCTTACATTCTCATTCTAATTATCACCTCATTGGTGATTGCTGCCTCATTAAAAACTGTACAATTTATTTTGAATTTTAAAATAAATAAAAATTGTATTTTACCAACCAGTCTGGTTCATGGCTCATTGTGACGCAGGGTGTTTTAAAAGGGGGTGTGATACAAGTTGTGTACCATCTCAAATTGAATCTTCATAAAATGAGAAAAGCCTCTCAGTTGTGCGCTACATACCAGGCAGAGACCAAGGTGTGTGTCACCTGATTGAAATCCTTAACACCTTAGAAGAGATATGGGGCAACGTAGACTCCATAAGAATGTCAGAACAGAGTTCCAAAGTCAGACCAATAAAAATGGATATTGGGGGGCAGGCTCCCCTCATTCAGGATACAAAATAACAGTCCAGAAGCCCAGCAAAAAGTGCTGGGGGGTTCTCACTAGGAGAGGGGATGAGCATAGATCGGCACAGAAACTGCTCTGAACACCAGTGAAGAACTGCTTGTATCCGACGATTCCAACTACCCATCTCCCCTCTGGCTTTAACACAGTCAACCACTCCATCCTCAAACTAAGGGTCTATGACACCTTTGGTATCTCGGAACAGGCACTGGACAGGCTGACCTCCTTTCTAACTGACTGCTCCTCCCAGATCATCCTGGGCACCTTCTCTCCTACTTCTCATGTGGTGTCCCCCAGGGCTCCATACTCTTCCCCCTTGCTCCAACATCTACTTTACAAAGCTGGCACTCATCTCCTTCTCCCCCAACTTCCAGTGTTAGGCAGATGCTGACCCCGTTGCACCTTCCTTCATCCCGGACTTCCCATCTGCCATCCAGGCATGGTGCACTTACAATGAACTCTGCCTCACTGCCAGCAAAACCGAGATCCATCCAATTGGGATCCCTGCTCCCACCTTCTTACAGTCTCTCTGGCCTTACTCCATGGGCTCATCCTTCTGAAGCCAGAAACCGTGGAGTCATCTTGGACTGCTCCCTCTCCTTCCTCCTTCACCCAGGACATTAAATCCCACTTTCAGCTCTTCCTTCTCAATGGATTTCTACCTTTCCTCACCTTCCCACGGAACCTCAATGTAACCCAAGCCCTTGTCTCCTCTAGGCCCGACTATTGCAATAGCCTCCTCCTGAATCTACTTTCTTCCACTCTGCGACCCCTCCAGCTAATCCAAAATAGGACAGCCAGGCTTATCCTTGCTCTCAAGCCCAGGGACTACATCTCTACTGCCCTGAAAAGTCTTCACTGGCTCCCGGTTGCTTGAGGGATTAAAATCAAATACCTCCATCATCCACAAGGCGGTCTGGAGACCACATTATCAGCAACTCTTACTAAATATTCTCCATCTAGACCTCTACATTCCTTTGGCACCAACTCTGTGTAAAACTTTTTGCTAAACAGGGGGAAGGAACTTGCGGCTGCAGAATTTGTGAAATACTGGATCGCAGCTCAGGCATAATTTGCAGCCTACTTATTCAGGAACAACCTGCAGCTCCCGCACGTCAAGATTGAGAGGCTCGCCGCTGGCACGTGCAACGCGCACTCGCCGATCCTGCCACCGCGATGGAGTGGCTCCAATGCCACCAGTCCCCACTGCTAGTACAGCGCTTGCATGAAGCAAGCTATGGGAACTTGCAGACAACCCCCAGCCCTACCACTATGGAACTGCCTCCTGACATTACCCAAATTCACTAAGGGCGCTGCTGACAAATGGGTGCTATTGGGATGTGCTACACTGGGGGATGTCTACCACATGGGATCTTTGATCGAATGGCGAGACCTACCGAGACCCTTGCAGGAAATTCCATCCACCTGGCTGCAGCATGCTGGATTCAGACACGCATATCGAGCAGCAGGGACGGAGTTCTCGCTACAGCCCCCCGTCCCCTCCCCGATGAAACCCTGATCGACCCGATACTAGAAGGGACCTCGCCCTGTGGCCGGTGTGCAGAATATAAGACATGCTGCAGAACTGAGCCCACAAACTACTCAAAAATCTGCAAAGCCTGGGGTACTGACTTGGGTATACACATTGCCGATGAGCCCTGGGAGACGATGTGTTCACAGACCCACACAGTAGCTCTAAACTCCAGATTTCACCTGCTGCAATTCAAGCTGCTGCACAGGTTCCACTACACCCGGGCCAAACTCCATTTTCACTGAATCACTCTTCATTATGCCCGAGATGTGGCACTGACCGGGCAGGTTATATACACATGCTATGGGAGTGCCCAAAGCTGCAGGACTTCTGGAGAGGTGTTTCTGAAGAAATTTCAGATATGTTTGATTATACGCTTGAGCTCGACCCCATGACCGGTTTGCTTCGTAAGTTTGATGGTTTCCAACCACCCTTTCAAAGACTGGCTAATCTGTGCACAATACTTGCGGTGTATACTCTTGCTTTGGCTGCGGCCCTCATGCCCATCTGTGGGAAAGTTATTAAGAGACGTTACTTGGGCTTCTGACCAAGAACAGCAGTGGAGAGAAGGGCAAACTTGTGGATATATGCTCCCCCTCTTTCGTGGTTATCGGGAGCAACAGCAGGACAGAACTGAGGATACAGACACAAACTCTTGAGACTTTCACTAGCCCTATAAGACATGCATTACTTACCGTAATAGCATTTCTGATGATTGCATCTGTTTAAATTCACATGCTGTGCATATGGTCCGACATCCAGTGGTAACCGCGGAGTATTGCATCTCGTCTTTCGGGGACCGAAAGGGGACGTCGGCATAGGCGTGTCTAACACTAGCCCCATCGTGACGTGTAGTGTACCTAAAATCCCTCACGCGCCGAGGTACCTCTGATTGTATTTTTACTGCCATGAGGGAGCCCAAAGCTATAGTGAGTGAGTACATAAAGAGAGAAAGTAGTAAGACGTCTATGTTCCTTCCACCCCCGAGCAGGGAGGTAGGGCGGGCGCATGTGAATTTAAGCAGTTACAATCATCAGAAATGCTATTACAGTAAGTAATGCATGTCTTATGATGCTCGTTAATCTGCTTAGAAACACATGCTGTGCTTAGACTAGCGAGCAGTACCCGGAGCTGGAGGTCGGCTGTGAGAAGGAACAGTAATGAAAAGATGTCTTGGTACTGCTTGTCCCACCTGAGAATCAGACCTAGAATGAGTGTCTAGGCAATAGTGTTTTGTAAAGGTGTGTACAGAACTCCAGGTTGCCGCTTTGCAAATTGACTCCAGGAGAACATTTGCAATGTATGCTATGGATGCCCCAGTGCCCAGAGTGGAATGTGCTCTAGGCTTGAAGGGCAGTTCTCTTATCAAGAGTAACAGTGTGATGCATTTGACAAACCACCTAGAGATAGCAGATTTAGAGACAGGATATCCTTCTCTACTAGCTGCCACTGAAACGAAAAATTGGTTTGTCTTCCTCAGTGGTTTAGTTCTTTCCAGGTAGACCATGACTGCCCTGCTCACATCGTGTGTGTAGGCTTCTTTCGGCCATGCTAGTGGGATTCTGGAGAAAGGTAGGTAGTTCAATCGATTGGCTCACATGGAACTTCGAGATGAATTTAGGCGCGAATCTGGGATGAGTGCGCAGAACTACCTTATCCATGTGGACTCGGCCTGTAGTTCACAAACCCTTCTAATAAAAGTGATAGTCACTAGGAAGGCCGTTTTATAGATCAGGTCTTTCTGACTTGCCTTGTGCATAGGCTCAAAGAGAGCTCCTATGAGCCTGGTTAAAACCACATTTAGATCCCATCCAGGAGCTGGGTGAGAAATAGGATAAATCCTCTCAACTCATTCCATAAAGGCTTTAATCACCGGTATCTTCCACCACAAAACCTTTTGTTGTGGTGTAGGCTGACAGGGCAGCCATATGAACCTTTAGGTTATTGAAGACTAGCCCAGTGTCCAACAGATGGGTTAGGTACATCACAATGTGTGTCGGTGAGCAATCGATGGGATTGACGCCCTTGAAATTGCACTAGATGGCAAAACGTTTCCATTTGCAATAACGTGTGTTTGGTTTTCTAGCTTCCCTGAATATGTCCATGCACCTCTGAGGGAGCTGTAGGTGTCCGAACTCGGACCTCAGGAGCCAAGCTGCTAAATTCAGTGTTTGTGGGCTTGGGTGTAAGGTCTCCCCATGTCCTGAGACATGTTGTACGGGCAGGGTAGTTTCACTGGTGGGGAAAGGGACATTTCCATCAGATGAGCAAACCAGGGATGGCAGGCCCACATGGGGGCCATCAGTATAATGGTAACTGGTTCCTGGTGTATCTTGTGCACTATCTCGTTGAGAAGACTAGTCGGGAGGGGGGGGGGGGCTTGGTTGTCGCGTAGACAAATTTCCCTGACCATGTTATCGAGAGACCGTTGCCCTTGGATCGGTTCTGGGGGTACCTGGAGGCGTAGTCTAGGCATTGGGTGTTCTCCTGAGTAGCGAACAGGTTGATATCTGAGAAACCCCATTCTGCTAAGACGTTGGACAATGTCTCCGTGTAGCCGCCATTCATATTCTTCGGACAGAAGGAAATCTCTGCTGAGTACATCTGCCAGAAGATTGAGATGCCCTAGAACATGTTGGTACAACAGAAACATCTTGTGTTTGAGAGCCCATATCCAAATGTTTTGGGACAGCTTAGATAGCCCTACAGAGCGAGTACCCCCCTGTTTGTTCAGGTAATAAATACATGGCTGTAGTGCTGTCCATTAGAATCAACACTGTCTTCCCTTGTAGTTGCACCTGAAAGGCCTTCAAAGCCTTGAACACCGCTAATAGCTCCAGTAAGTTTATATGGTTGGACGCTACTTGCGGCGACCATACTCCGTGCGCTGTCTGCTGAAGCAGATGAGGCCCCCTGCCCGTGAGAGATGAGTCTGTAGTGAGAGTGGCTTCCACTGTAGGGGTGGTGAAGGTCTTCCCCCTTCAATAGGTTTTCTCTTGACCACCAATGCAGAGAGAACGAGGGCTGGCGAGACAACTACCAGATCTTCCCATTGTCAGCTGGCCTGACACCACTGGCTGTTGAGCCACTCTTGCATGGGACGCATGTGCAGCTGCACATGGGGAACCAAGTATATGCATGACGCCATCATTCCTAGAAATTGTTTTGTTTGACTGGGGACTAGACTGGATTTCTTTTCGTTGAAGAGAAGATCTACTGTTTTTGGGTGTTCGAAAAACATGTGTCGAATGAGTCCCCCGTGATGATCCAGTTGTCGAGGTAAGGGTAAACTGGGACAGATCGTCTGCGCAGGTGTGCTGCAGCCACCACCAGGACCTTGGTAAACACTCTTAGCGCCAAAGCGATGCCCAAGGGGATTACCTTGAATTGGTAATGCCTGTCCTCTATCCTGAACCTTAGATATTTCCTGTGCCCCGGCAACATTGAAATATGAAAGTATGCATCTTTCATGCCCAATGTTGCCATATAGTCCCCTTGTTTCAGCAATGGGATCACCTCCTGTAGTGTTGCCATGCGAAACATCTGGGGTTTTATGAACTTGTTCGCTGGGTGCAGGTCTAGAACAGGGCGCATGGTGAGGTCCTTTTTGGGTACAAGGAAATACACTGAACAAATACCCTTGTTTACCTGAAGAATAGGGACAGATTCTATGGCGTCCTTTCCCAGCAGCGCTTCCACCTCTTGATTCAGGATATCCAGATGGTCCGGTGAAAGGCGCTGTGAGCGTGGCGGTTTGAATTGTGGAGGTCAGGCGAATTCCACGCAGTACCCATGGGCGACCGTCTTTATGACTCACTGGTCTGAAGTTATCCTCTCCTATGCCATGAGGAAAGATGTTAATCCCCCCCGACCGGGGAGGGAGGGGACCTGGATCTGGAGGTCATTTCTGACCAGAGGCTGTGGCTCCTCTAAGATTGGGGCCTCTACCTTTGCCGCGTTTCTGACCTCTTGCAAGATAGTATGAGGGGCTTCACGAAGTTTGTCCTGTGTTTAAAATCCCCGTGCCATAGTTGTTTTGACCAGCACAGGCTTGCCCTCGAAAGGACCGCCGAGAGTTATTACCTCTCTGGGGGGGAAGGTTTCTGTGTGATCTGTTGCGGAGATTTAAGAGTCTCGTGCTCTTTCTTGGCTGTTTCCAAGGACTCATCCACCGCTTTCCCCAAGAGGTTAGATTCCTCAATGGGCTTATTGATGAGGGAGACTTGTGTTTCTGGTTTAAAACCTGAAGTATGCAGCCAAGCGTGTCTTAAGTAGGGTCCCTTGTGCAAGAAACCTGCCTGCTGTTTCCGCAGTGTCCAGGGTGTTTTTGATCACATGCTAGTTAACCTGTCTTCCCTCGCTTACAATGGAGAGAAGCTTGGATTTGGCCGGTTCAGGAACCTCTTGGAGGTCTTCCTGAAGCAGGTTCCACTGAGCGTCAGCATAGCTTGCCAATAGTGTGGTATTATTAGCAATACGCGTGGTGTATGCGGTAGCCGAAGTGACTCGTTTGCCTGGAGCATACAGTCTTTTGGATTCCTTGGTTGGAGGCGTTTCCCCCGTGGCAAGGAGTACTCCTGCACTTTTCGGGGTGGTAGTCACTACCAATGAATCTGGGATGGAATGCCCTCTAATGTATAGAGGGTCAGAGGGGGAAGGGCGAAATACTTTTCGCACTCTTAGGTTCACTGCCTGAGTTTGAGCTGGTGATACCAATGAGGGGGCCAACCTTCTTTTGCTAGAATTAAGGAGGGGGTGGCTTGGCAAGATGTAGAGGCTATCCTTAAGGAGAAGCCTCCAAATTCCTGCTCAGGCACAGCCTCTTGAGTGGAGATTTGGAAGTGTTCAGCTGCTTTTTTCCACATGGAATTGAAGGCCATTTGGTCATCTACAGGTGAGGCCTGGCGAGCCGGAGTGGACTGAGGAGAATCTAGGCACAAAACATCCATGGACACAGCAAGTTCAGAAAACAGAGGGCAGGTCGATATTATGTCAGATGGCTCCCTTTCTATGCAACAGCCTCCCCTCCCTCTGCGTCTTGAGCAGGATTTTCTTACATTCCGGAAGCTCTTCAAGACTGTCCTCTTTACCTCCTTGCTCCCGCTCTCTCCTCTGTTAATTTCAAAGTTGCTTTGATTGGTGTAGAGGGCCCTTATACACCTTTGGGGCCCCGACCTCCCACACCGAATTGCCCCCTGCATCAGTCTATCCTCAGCACCACCTCTGTCCTGGAGGCTCGCACTTATCATACCTTGCACTTCATCTGTTGCTCACGCAAGGGCAACACCACTTATCCCCCACCCCTTCCGCGCTTGCACGTTCTGAATACTCTCAAGGTGAGGTAGGTTAGTCCTTTTTCCCCTCCTCTGTATTTAATATCGATGTATTTAATGCATCTTTGCCAGGTTTCCTCCTTGATGCCTTGTGGAAGTTTCGAAACAGAATTTACTTACTGTACAAGCACCTACAAAAAGGGAATAAATAAAATCTCCCTAATAGGGAAGGCCACCAAGGTGCCAGAGTGTCTGAAGACAAGAAATTAATGAGGAGCCCGAAACACTGCAGCCCTTCGTCTTCTGGCATGCCTTCCTGGAACCAGTTTCAACAAACTTTGAATGTAGCATGAGTGCCGAAATTGTATCAGTTCCTGGATAAAACGCCTGGATCCGTAAGCTGAAGACAAATCAACTACTGGAACAGAAGAACCGAAGATTAAGACAACCAGAGACACCTGCAACCTCTTCCAGAAACCAGTGAAGCCAGCTGAAGTGATCGCTGCTGTCCTGACTCAGTTTTGGAATCGGCTGGGAATCTGGCGACTACCTCCCATGGACTGGTAAGGCATACTCAGTCCCAAGACTACTTGACATGCTGCGAACATCCTAGGCGCAGAAAGAACGTTACAGTTGGTAAGTAACTTGTTCTTTTGTGTCCTCCCACGCATTCCTTATCTTTGATAGACTCCCAAAGCAGTAATGTGTACAGGAGGCGGGAGTAAAATTAAGTGACTTTTTGAATGCAGAGTGCAACACAGCTTTCCCAAATTTAGTCTGCTGGCTAGTGGAGGAATCTAGAGACTCTAGAATTTGGTAAAAATATGTGCGGACGACCATGTGGCAGCCGCACAGATATCCTTAATTGGAACTCCTCTTGGGAGAGCTGACAAGGCTGCGATACCCCTGGTTGAATGAGCCCTGAGGTGTTGAGGAGGATCTTTTCCTGCCAATTTATAGAACTATGATATTATCCATCTTGAGATGGTCTGTTTTGTGATAGGTAAACCTAGTTTTTATGTCCTGCATACCCTACAAACAACTGATCTGCTTGCCTAATCCTTGCAAGTCTGTTAATGTAAAAACTCAAGGCTTGTAGTTCACTCACTCTTCTGGAAGAAGTTAGAGCCACTAGGAAGACTGTTTTTCGAGTGAGAAATCTTAATGGACAGGAAGAGGTTCAAATGAAGTGCCCATTAGAAATTTTAAGACTAGATTTAAATCCCACATGGAAACCTGAAAAGGAGTTGGGGGAAAGACAGTCAACCCTTTCAGAAACTGAATGACTTGAGGCAACTTCAAATAGATGGGTTCTTCTGCTGTGCGTTTAAAGATTGATAACGTGGCGAGGTAACCCATGATTGTGCCAACTTGAAGTCATGAATTTGCCAAATATAGCAGGAAAGAGAACACTGTTAAGCAGAATCCTGTGCAGTACCCTTAGGGACCACTACACACAATTAAGACTACAAGTGGTAATACAAGTTCACCTTTGGTACAAGCCTGTACTACTATATTAAAGTGGTGGAAGTAGCGGAGCAGCCAGGCTTATCTCAAGAGTATATGATCAGTAGCAGAGATTACACAAAGGGACCACAATTACTGTGACTCAAGCAAACACTGACTCAAGGTTTCAGGTAAAAAGTACATTTATTTTTAAACCATCTGTAAAACACAACACTTCGACAAATTCAAAACCACACAAAAATACACTACAAACCACCAATTCTCTTGGTACAGAACAACAAGGTAAGTACCTTATGTTTTGGCGGACCAGTGTCAAACAAAAGACGTTAACGTACACTTTTTAACAGCTCGGTCCTATTAAAGAAATGCGTATCCGCGGTAAGAAATGTTAATGGGGCAAAAACACGCTTAGCACCTGGGCTAACCAGAGAGTGTTGGGGCAAAAATCATAGGCAATACTTTTGTCAAGGCAGACAATCAAAGAACACTCGCTGACAGAAATACAAAAGTCAATAGGCCGGAGCCAGTGTCACGTGGTCGAGGATCACACTGACAGTTCAAGATTCAACGTTGCCAGGAGTACTTGGCTATTGTCAACCGAGGAAGCAAAATTTATAAGAGGGAAGGAAGACAAAGGCGAGCCTTAGGAGGAGAAAAGGGATTCACCTTAGTTCCTTGAAGCAGAACACAGTACCTTATTCAAGGAAGAAGGTGGTGCCACGGCAGTTGCTGGTAGTTTCCTGCAGACCCACGGTTCCTGGTGCTTCGGTCGTGTAGACGAGAAGGACGTCTGGAGGGGTCTGCACCACACAGGGATGAAGCCAGCAGCACCGACAGTGAATAAAAGATGCGCTCCTTTAAAAACATGAGAGGCTCTTCAGATGGCTATCCAGACCACTACAGCAGTGTGCAGCGATTTTGACCATGAAGAGGATCCTCTGGCTGTGGAAGATGAGCTGGTTCACCCCACCAGGCTCAAGGGAAGACGACTCCGGACTAGATCTTCTCTGGTAGTTGAAGGGTAGATAGCTCAGGAAGGGCTCACCGGGATGGGGTAGTTGCAGCAGCCACCTTCCCAGCTTCTCTTCGGTTCCTTGTAGTTCCAGTGGCGACTCCGACTTCCAGCCCAAGAGTCCTGCCTTTTATACAAAAAAATCCCCCATTCACACAGCCTGGCTGTCAATCACGCAGCAGGTTGTCCAGCCCAGACAACCACCTCAGCCAATCATGGCAAAGTGCGACTTGAGTTTCCTAGGATACCCTGTGCAAAGGGTGACTACACCCCTCCCTCACATTCAGCCCCCCTAGACACCCAGGCGCCTAGAGGGGGGCCTCTTGGCAGAAGCCCGCCAAAAGATGGTGAACAAAGAAGGCAAACCTGGTTTGCTGCGCAAAGTAAAACACAAGAAGGACATTAACAAAAAGAAATGGCAAATAAACCCGACCGAAGCCAAAAGAGTATTTGGTCAAGCGGGTTTATGTTCGAGGCCAATATAATAGCCTAAAACGAGTTAGGGTAGATACCACTGCCACCAGCCAAGTCTAAATGTTAAAAGAGCAAAACAATGCTCCAGGAGGGACAGATAAAAAGTGCTAAGGATTAACCCATTCCAATACTCCATGTAAGATAGGGTGTACTGGATCTGTGGTTATTTGACTATGTAAAGTTAATGGCAACTTTACCCTTTTCTGGCAGACAGGAGTCAGCCCCAGAAATGGAGTCGGTGGGAAGTCTCAAAGACAACCCTGTGTCACTGCACTGAAGGTGCTGTGTAACACAAAAGAGTGGGGCTACTGGCAAAAAACAGGTAAGAGTGGGGGAAAAGCTCACACTCTTACCAAGTGGAAAAAAGTAAGCTCCAGAAATAAATCCTGCAAAGCTGCTGAGGGACTCACTAGGTAAGGGAAATTAGCCATTGAATGAGAATTTTCCCTAAAAAACACCATCAGTGTACTAGATGAAAAAGGGTCAATATCATCTTTACACCAGCTACAGAATGTGTTCCAACAGCTGCGGTATAAAGATTTAGTTGCTCGTCTTCTGTCCCGAAAGCAACTCCTCCATTAAGTCATCTGGGAGGTCCCAATCTTTGTATCTCACCCTTTCAGGAACCAAGTGTGAAGGTTGAGAGTCCCGATATCCGGTTTGAGAACCTGACCTTTCTCTTGTGAGAGAAGATACTCTCTTTATGGAAGACGAATCGGAGGACAGATGGACATGTCTAGAAGATCCGGGTACCACGTTCTCCTGGCCCAATCCGGGGTAATTAGAACCATGATTTTCCGGAATCTCCTGAGCCTCCTTATTACGCGAGGAATGACGGGTACTGGAAAAACCGTGTACAGAAGTGCAAACTCCCAGTCCACCACAAACGCACCTCCTAGAGCTCCTCTCGGGGGAAATTCCCTTGAACAGAATTGTTCCCATTTCCTGTTGACACTCTTTGCTAACGGATATACCTGAGGGGTTCCCCAAAGCGTGAAGATCTCTTGAAAGGCTTCCTGGGCTAGTTCCCACTCGTAGGAGACTGGTCTGCCTGCTCAGAGCGTCCGCCGCCATGATGTTCTCTCTGGCTAGGTGAACTGCCGATAGAAAGATTATTTCTTGAATTGCCCAGAACCAGAGCTGCATTGCCTCTCTGCACAGGGGCAGTGACCCTACACCGCCTCTTGTTGACGTAGTGCATGGCCACTGTGTTGTCCATCATTATCAAAAAAGATTTCCCTGTACTGATGGCAGAAAAGCTGTCCGTGCTAGTCTGATTGCTCTCAACTCTAATAGGCTGATGTGTAGTTTGGACTCTGATGGAGACCAACGACCGCTGATGGTTAAGTCGTTGGTATGGGCTCCTCACCCTGTGAGTGAGCCATCCGTGACTACTGTTATCTCCGCCATGGTTGCCAAAACGATTCTCCTTTCAAGATGTTCTCCCCGACAGGCCCACCACTGAAGATCTGGTGCTACTCTGTTTGGGATTTGTAGATCTGACATCCGTCCTGAGAATTGACCACTGGGTCAATAGCGCCCACTGGAAAGATATTCTCAGGCGAGCTTCTGGCACTAGAATAATGCAGGATTCCATGAGGCCGCGCAAACTCAAAAAAATTTGAAGGCTGGTAGATGCAGGCATTTTTAAATCTGGTCACCATCTGAATTAGAGCTGAAAGAGGGCGGCTGCTGCAACTCCTATACCGTTGGTTTGCCCGGTGAAGACCTGCTGTTGGTCTGAATTACCAAGTTCATCTCGACAGAAGCCCCTTCAAGGAAGACTCCTCCCTTTGGTACCACCAACTCAATCAACTCGTAAGCCACCTGGATATCATTCTCAAGGCTGGAACTGAAGTGACTCCATTTTGTTTGTGTTTTCAGACGATCCCGTGCAGTGCAAGAGTCCCCCCGATGTCTTCCCTCTTGTCTCCTCGACTGAGGCTCCGCAACAGTGAGATCAGCAGATATTGCCAGGAAGAAACGACTTCAGCTGCATTTGTTTCTTCATACTAAGGTACTGTGCCAAACCGATTGAGAGAACGGCACTCTGGCGGTGAAAGTGTGTGTGTGAAACGTTCCCAACTTGCAGGCCTAATCAGCTTGTGACCCAACAAATTATTCTTTTGCCTAAACTATGAGAACCTTTGCAAAGACTTTACTGTTTGATACAAGAACTGCTCTTTCCTATCCAGAACACTAGTCCATTGACTTTGGCCTAGACCTATTGACTTGAACTCTTCTGGTGAACTGAAACTATTTGCACTGTCTAACAAGTATATGTGGTCTATTTTACTTACCTTCTGCTTACCTCCAAGTAACTGAACTGCCATTGGGCTCTTATTTCAGGTGAGCTCAAACTGTCTAAAAAGCTTTGCGTTTTGTATTGTAGTGTATTGGTGCATAATATTAAGTTGCCTACATCTAGTGAAATGTTTTCTAATTGATTACGTAATATATTAATACATGTTTTACCAAGAAACCTTGAGTATAAGTGTCTACTTGAACCACCGTGATTGAAGACCTCTGTGTAACCTCTTGTACTGCTCACATTCACTCATGAGATTAGCCTGACTGCTCAGCTCGCTACCAGAAACTGTTAGACTTATACCAAAGGTTGGTTTGGCTTGCACCAGTAGTCCTAATTGTGTGTGGTGGTACCAGAGAGTACTGCATGCAATTCTGCCTAACAGACACTGCTTGAGATAGGGTTGTAGTTGTCGATGTAGAAGTCATAGGTCTCGACAAGCTTACAAATGGCGTCGATATACTCTAGTATGGCCTCGATGTCGTTGAGGGAATCGGAATTCTACTCCATGTCGATGTGGCAAACCCCCTTTCGATGCCTTCGAAGGATCCTTCGACACCACGAGTGCCGATGGTGCGGTTGGGGCATGAGGCTTAGATGGTCTCCTTAATCGGGGTCAATGACGTTGTCTTATGTGTCGAAGGCACCTTCGACAATGGCGATGACAGTTTAGTTTAAAGGGCCCTTGTCTCTACTCAAGAGTTTTTATTTGCCAAGATAGACTACTGGCAGAGTTTTTCTTTTTTTTCGGGTCTTTCACCCAGGGTATCACCTCCAGGTATCTCCAAGGGGGACAAGGCCGCATTCTCGAAGACTCTTAGCATTTTTCTTGTGAAATTCCTCCCACTTAGCTGGAGAGCTGCGTTTAGTGGGGCAGGTGATCCTTTCTGGTGAGTTGGGTGATGAAGAGGCAGGTGGTCTATGAAGCCTCTTACTATGTCTCAATCTGGATGAGTGTTGAGAACCAGTACGAGATCTCGAGCAGGAATGTTTTCTCTGATGGCGAGGAGACAAATGTCTCTGCCGAAGACAATTTCGAAGGGGTAGAGAATTTAACGGTCTTACCTTTTTCCAGTTTCCCCCTATGCTCCCTCAAGGCTTTCCCCGCCATGGACATACATTCCTCACACTCCCGAGCACTGGTGCTCGGAGCCCAGGCACCACAGGCAGTTCCTGTGAAGATCGGTTAACATCTTTTTTCAACAATCCCAGCATTTTTTGAAACCAGAGTGCGGTGCCGATGAAGCAGACGAAAAAGCCATGGTAGATTCGAAGAATTTTTCAATATATCGAAGTTTAGGAAAGATTCACTGAGGAATTGACTATTGCGTCTCCGAGGCTTACGAAGCACAGAAAAAAGGAACTGAGCAACGGACACTGCGCACGACTATAAATACCTATGATGACGTTGGTGCTGATACAGAGGCCTTTGAAGGACACTGACTCGAGGGACGTCGACACGCAGCGCCCTCTACTGGGAAAAGAATTCTGAGGACAGCAAGCTGAAAATTGATTTATCAAAGATAAGGAATAAATGGGAGGACACAATCCATTCAAAATATACTTCATTACTTTACGGGTCTGAGGCATTTAAACTACTTTAAAGGAGGTGCAAAATGGCATAGTTTAATAAAACGAATATTACAGTTACTCTTAGACAGTGCAAATAGTATGAGTTCACCAGAGGAGCCAATTCAATGCAATAGGGTAGGCCAAAGTAAATGGGCTAAAGTCCTATATAGGATAAAGCAATTCTGGTTGTTAAACGGCCAAGTCTTTGCCAAAGTTCTCAGACATAGTTTGTAAAAGAAAGGTTCATATGTTGGGTCACAAGCTGACTAGGCCTGTAAGTTGCCAAAGTTTCAAGCACTTTCGCAGTGAGAGGAAAGTTCTCCCTCACCTTTGATAAGGTAGATAGGGTGAGACTACGGACCAAGCCGTCATCCATGGGGCTTCCCCCGGGACTTCTGGCTATCCTCATCAATCTCCATGAGAACTCTGCCATTCAAGTGAGATTGATTATGTCCGGTGACCTTTCTAGACTGATTCAAACAAGTAATGGGTTTAGACAAGGGTGCCTGTTTGCCCCAACCCTGTTCAACCTCTATACCTCAGATGTAAAAGCTCCCCTGACGACTTTGTCCCAGATTTCACCTAAAATAGAAGGTTTAAAAATATGCTGGAGCGCATACGCTGACGACCTGCTCTTGGTCGATAACACCCCTGTGGGTCTGCAGAGAAAACTAATGGCCCCAACTGCATATGTAGAGGAAAATGCACTGGTTATAAATGAAAAGAATTCTGTGGTAATCTCTTTTACCAATAGGAAGAAAGTTTTAAGCTATAAATGGAAGATCAATGCATGTTCTTTGGTAAAAGTAACATCTTTGTGTTACTTGGGATTTCCAGTCTTTGGGGGTGGTACTATCCATATGTATTGGAGTTTCTATTTGGAGAAGGTGGAGACTTCTTAGTTATCTAGTAAATACTGCAAATACTCAGTAATTCCACCGATTAGGTTCTATAACCTCAAAGTAGTACCAAAATTAACATATGGTTTTGAAATTCTACCCTTTGAAACCTCTCGATTGGCGGATAAGTTGGAATCTAAAATATGGCAAAAACGTATTTACTACTTACCTACAAGTGTCCCCTTATCAGCAATACGTTTTGAACTAGGTCTTCTTTCTCTCAATATAAGAGTATGGCGGAAAAGAAGGTCATTGTATCGAACTCTGATCATGTCTAGGAAAAATTCACTTTACGCCCTACTGGGATATAGACTGAGAAATGGCACTACCAAATCAAAGTGGTTGCTGAAATTACAGAGATAATGTGTAAATCTTCTTGAAAATATTGATTACTCGCATGAAACTGATTTCTAACCCTATGGGTGTGAAAAAAAGGTTGCAATGGTTGGATTCATGAGGACAATGGAAGTGGTTGCTGCATCTAAGATATATAAGCAACTTTTCTAGGAGGGGAAGAAATTAGGTATATTAGAATCCTATTTGATTAAATTTCCAGACCCACTAAAGAGAGAAGTCTATTTACAAATTCGATTTAATGTTCTCCTTATGGGGGAAATATTAGAAATCAGATGTGGGTTGCGACAACAAATCTCCTGTCGCTTCTGCCACTGTGGAATGACTATTGAATCGCTTAAACATCTACTTCTGGAGTGCGAAGCAATAGCTCCACAGTGGCTAGAGGCTTTTGGTAGATTAATCCACGACCCCTCTAGGGTTGATATTGAGACTATGGTGGAATATGTTGCACGGTAGACTAAATGCGCTTAAATTGGCCGTGGTGAATTGTCTAATAGACATGTGTGGCCTGGTAGCAACAGGTAAATATACTGTGGAACTTGAACAAGACCCCTGTTAAAGAATAACAAAAAGACAAATATAAACAATGAGATAAACTGTAGGATGGGAAAGTCAAGACAAGGTATATATTTTCACTCGGGTAACTATTGAATGTGAAAAATGGTATTCAAGTAGTTGGTTCTTTTAAGTCTTTCTTCTCTTTTTTCTGTTCCTTTTTTTCTTGTCATTTTAAGTATTTTTGATTTTATATGTTCTGATGTTTTAACATAAAATGTGTTGTAATTTGTTTTGTAAAGGTTTACTTTCTGTAAACCAGATACAATAAAAAAAAATGTTACATGAGAAGCTAGACAAAAGGGGATACTAAGTAACCCCTTCAGCACCCTATTTAAAGATAGATTTGTAACTTTCGAGACACAGCACATACTAAGTAAAGTCAATTTCACTTTACAGCTCTGGGAAACAGTTTATCCCAGAGAAGGTATTTAAACCTTGGGGAAATCAAAGACTTCCCTGTGTAACTGCACTAAAGGTGCAGTGTGCCACTATGAAAAATATGTCACCTATGGAGTTTGTCAGACTCCACAACCAAAAGAAGCAGTTCAGAAATCATTAAAATACGAGAGTGAGAAAAGGGGTCTAACTCTCCAGGTTAAAAAAATTCAAGTCCTCAAAAACGAGCAAAGTTGCTGCGGGTCTCTAAGGTAGAGGGAATTGGCACATTTCTGAGAATTCTCACCAACTCCCAAAGGTTTAAATACATTCTCTTCATGAAACTGTTTCAAAAAGCGGTGAAGTGAAATTGACTACTTAAATTTTACAACTTTCGACACCCAGCACACACCATCTTACAACAGGATGCTGGAGTGGTTACCCTTTCTAAAATTAATGCTGGTGGCAATGATTTACTTTTTACTACCATTGTGTATTTTTACCGCGGGCTGCAATTGCAGCTGCAAAAAGGCACCCATGGGGTGCCCATTTCGTCAAAATGGCCCTGGGTGTCTTTTTGCCATTTCTTGTTGGAAAGGTCCTTCTTGAGATTTACTCAAATGCCAAACCAAGTTAGGGCCCTTAGTTCGTTTTGCCTTTTGCAGGATTCACAAGTGAAGCCCGCCTCTGGCTCCAGTATGTCTGGCAGGGGACAGAAGTGAGGGAGGTGCCGGAAACTCTGCTTAATCCCCTTGGTTACAGGAAGGCACCCAAAGGCGATTGGCCGGCTGGCTGTCTGGCAAGGACAGCCACCCTGCTGTGTGATTGACAGCTAGGTTGGAATGAATTGGAATGAATTAAAGATGCATAAGAGGCAAGGCTTTTTGGCTTGGGAGGCAGTCGACCACTGGACGAAAGAATCCGAATAAGAAATTGGAGTTGCCTGCAGCAACTCCTGGACCGTTGGTTTGCTTGGTGAGGCCCTGCTGCTGTGCTGAAGCTCTGAATGCGCCTCGACTAGAGAAGCCCTGCAAGGACGACTACTTCCCTTGGGTTGGTGGGACCAATCAACCCCAAAGTGAACTTGTCTGGACATCCTCTTGGAGAAGGCTGTACTTCCACTGTTGCTGGAACCGAAGTACCAGGGAGAGGAACACCAGATCGAGTGCATCGCTTTTAAGTCTGACCCGAGCGCCAGGAAGATCTTCCATTTCCCTGAAGCAGGACTGGCCAAGCTTGAGCCTCCTCAAGAGAGTGCTGGGCCCCAGATGCGAAGAAAGTCTAAAGTGGTATCCGAGACCACAGTGTTGCTATTTGCTAGAGACGTGAGGAGCTGAAACCGCGAAGTGCAGCTGAATTGAATTTTGCCCATTGCAGTGCAGGAATCCCCAGACGTCCTCCCTCTTGTCCCCACGACGGAGGCCCAGGAACAGGATCTACAGAGCTGTACAGAAACACAAGTCAGCTCGAACCATTTCTTCTACCCAAAGGTACTCTAAACCTAAGAGGACTTACCTCTTGTTGTGTAACCTCACTTGTTCTCAGTTGAGACCTAACTTGGTTGCCATTGCAGAGTTGCTTGCAGCTTTGCCCTTCACAAGCCTCCCAGCTGGTGGCCCTTCAAGTAAATCTTATGTGTACAAATAACCAGGTTACTCACCGTAGAGACCACCTTACTCCTAGTCCATAGTCCCCTAACCTCCATACTTATGGGACATTCCTCCGTCCTGTGGGACAGGACCGGAGCACTTTGTAAAAGCAACAAAATTTTGCAAAAATGTGTCTTTTTACGCGGGGTACTGCACGCGGCTGTAACCCTGCCCATCTTAGCTCCACCCCATGCATCACCCATCAGTCTTTTTCTATTGCCAGGTCAGAGACCTTTAAGCAATAATAGAGGAACCTTATTAGAGGGGACGGCGGGCGTATGGAGGAGAGGGGAGGGGACTAGGAGTAAGGTGGTCACTACGGTGAGTAACCTGGTTAAACCCCTACGTCCCGTCCCCTTTCCTCCATACTTATGGGAGATGGTACTCCTCACAGGAACTACGGGTGGATGGAAAACCACTTACTGAAAAAGGTTCTTCAGCACAGCCTGGCCAAACTGTGCATAGGATCGGGAGCTCGGGTCCAAACAGTAATGTTTGCAAAACGTGGATGGGGAAGCCCAGGTAGCCGCTTTTGCGATGGTCTCCCAGGGGACATTTTTGAAAGGCAACCACAGCTGCCTTGCCCCGTACCATGTGTGCGTGAATGCCTTTTCGGAGGCTGTAGACCCTGGACAGTGTAAGACTCCATAATACAGGCAGCAATCCATCTGGAGATAGTTGCCTTAGAGGCCCATTTACTCTGTGGATTACCAAAAGTCACCAGTAGGTGAGAAGAACTCGCAAATTCAGATGTTCTGTCTAAATAGAACTTAACAGCTCTTCTAACATCCAAGCAATGCAAAACCCTCTCCGCTTCTGAAGCTGGGTTTGGAAAGAAGACAGGCAGGGAGATTGAATGATTCAGATGGAAATCAGACACCACCTTTGGTAGGAAAGAAGGATTTGTCCAAAGGACCACCTTATCCTTGTGTAAAGCCAAGAAGGGATGCTCCACCGACAGAGCTTGGAGCTCACTCCGACACCTTGCTGAAGTAACGGCAACCACCAAAAAGTTCCACGAAAGGTGCTTAAGATCCACCATGGCCATTGGTTCGAATGGCTTCTGGCACAACGCAGTAAGGACCACATTCGGATCCCACGTCGGGTGCGCCTTGCAAACTGGAGGGTAAAGACGCATCAGACCCGCAAAGTGCCTCCTAATCACTGGATTAGACAGAATAAGAGCACTGGTCCGTGGATAGATAAGCGGCTACAGACGAAAGATAAGTTCTGCATGACATAACATGAATGCCCACTCTGCTAGGTGAGACAAGACAGACAACAGTGTCACTCGTAGCCACCCTGGGGTTCCAGCTGTTTGTCTAAGCAGCAATAACAGAGCCATTTGCTTCTATACAGAGACCTTGTCGAGGGCTTTCTGGCTGCCAGGATAATGCACATGCTGTCAGCAGACAGATTGAGATGCTTGAAAGATCTTAAATCAGGCACCAAGCTGAACGATTGTGGGGGGGGGGTGCCACAGCTGTTGATCCCTCTGGTAAAGCAGATCGGGAACCGACGGAGGCCTGATCGGTGCACACACTGATTGGTGTTGAAGCTCTGAGAACCAGAATCTGGCTGGCCACCACGGGGCTATGAGCAGAAGAAAACAGTTCAATGTGTTCCGCAGCTTGCAAATCATCCGATGAATCAGAGGCGGGAAAGCATAGGCCCTCATGTTGTGCCAAGGAATCTCGAGAGCATCCCCCAGAGAGAAGGCCCCCAGCCCATTTCTGGAGGCATAGAGAGAAAGTTTGCAAAGATGTCCACTTCCGGAGTGCCCCAACACAGGAATACCCATGAGAGGATCTCTGCCTTCAATTCCCACCTGTAGCTGACCATTGTCCGACTGATGGCATCTGCCACGATGTTCAGCTGGCCTGGGATGTGTACTGCTACTAGCCAGACACCATGCCGAACCGCCCATTCCCAAATCTGTATGGCCAGCTCCACAAGGGGAGACTTGGATCCCCCCTGCTTGTTGATGTAAAACATTGACACCACATTGTCCGTGCGGACACAAACTACTTTGTTAGCAATTACCGGCCTGAGCGCCTGGAGCGCTAGGAAAATCGCCAGAAGCTCCAGATTTATGTGAAGGAGCTGGTCTTGGGGCGACCAAAGGTCCGAGACCTGAATAAGATCCAACGTCAAACCCAACCCCAGAAGGGAGGAGTCTGTTGTGATCGTCACCATCGGAGCAGTGTCCTGAAACCCTGCGCCCACTGCTGAGAGACGACCACCACACAAGGTCCGCTCTCATGAATGCCAGAATCAATACCATCTTGGAGTCCGTATCCACAGTTTGACGCCAAGAACTCTGAAGACACATTTGCATCTGCCTCATCTTGAGCAGAGGAAGAGCAAATACGCAAGGGGACATGAGATCCAGAAGCCTCTGGAACTACCAGGCCAACATACTCTCCGACTGTGCAAACATCTGACACGTGGCCAACAGATCCGCCATTCTGGCCCCAGTTAGGTAAACTCTGCAGTCGATTGTGTCCCAACGAAAACCCAGAAAAGTCAATTCCTGAGAGACCGTCCTGGAAGATTTCTGCCAGTTCACCGACAGCCAAGGTGTAACAGGAGCTGGAGGAGGCTGAAGATTGCACACGGCTTTCAGTGGGCAAGGGCTGCGTAACCTTGTCCTCTACCTTTCCCACGCCGCTGTCCTCTAGGTGGACAAGTAGAGGTGTTGGACCCTTGTCCCGAATTCCAGTTTCCTGCATTATACTGTGTCTGGGAAAAACGAGGTTGCCCGTGAAAGGACCGGCAGGAGCCGCTTCCTTTCCGAGGAAGTTTGCGGCTAATTTGTTGAAGGGACTTGAGTGTCTCATGCTCTCTCTTGGCTGTTACAAGAGCATCGTCCACTGCCTTACCAAACAGGTTGGATTCCTCAACCGGTTTGTTAATCAGTGATGCTTGGGTCTCTGGCTTGAAACCGGAGTTCCTTAGCCATGCATGTCTCTTAAACAAGGCTCCTTGTGCCAGGGTTCTCCCTGCCGTCTCGGCAGCATCCAGCATGTTTTTGAGCACATTCTGGTTAACCTGCGTGCCTTCAGAAATGATGGCGAGCAACTTGGTCCTTGCAGGTTCTGGCAATTCCTGGAGGCCTTCTTGTAGAAGGTTCCACTGGACATCCGCATAGCAGGCCAATAGCATGTTATTGAAAATATGGGTGGTAAACGCACCAGCCATTGTTATTCTTTTCCCCAGTGCATAACATCTCTTGGATTCCTTATCGGGTGGTGCCTCTCCCATAGACCAGGTAACACCAGCCCTTTTTCTAGTGGTGGTAACCACCAACGAATCCGGGAGGGAGTAGTTTCTTACCTGTAACTCCATTTCTCCAGCATTGGATCTTTCATGGATTCACATGCTGTGAAGAGATTACATAGTACCAATCATGCATGGCAGAGTGTAAAGGCAAACCAATGAACACTTAATCACATATGAAACAACAAATCCATCAAGTGACAAAGTTTAAAATAAACACCCCAAAGCTGCGGGGCTTACCTCATTTGAACAGGCGCTGCAGGACTGCATGTCCCACCTGTACATCACCATGCTGCTGCCCCAGCCAGTAATGCCGGGTAAAGGTATGCGGCATCGCCCAGGAGGCCGCCTGGCAAATTTTCACCAGCAGAATCCCTGACCATAACGCCGCCGACAAATCTGTTGAACTCGCCGAGTGAGCCTTAGGAACCGTCCTCAAAGGCTTCCCAGCTTTAGAGTGGCACAGTGAAATAGTAGACAACACCCAACAAGAGAGTCCCCGTTTAGAGATAGCCTGTCCCTGGCTGGACGGACCATAAGCCTCAAACAGCAGCTTTGTCTTCCTGAAGTCCTGAGTTCGATTCAAATAAAACTTTTAACGCACTCTTAACGTCCAGAGAATGCAGGTCCCGTTCTGCAGGCGTGGATGGCGAAGCAAAAACCAAGTGCCAAACAATAAAAGAGTTTGTGGAATGCCGTTGGCACTGGGGATAAAGTGCGGGTTAGTTGCCAGAATAACCTTCTCCTTCAGAAATCTCAAGTATGGAGGAGCTACGACCAATGCCTGCAACTCCGACATCTACTGGGCCGAAGTAATAGCCACCAAAAAAGCCACCTTCCATGACAAACTTCAAAGAAGTCGTTGACATCGTATCAAAGGGTGGTTTTATCAGAACCGAAACTACCACATTAAGGCTCCATACCAGTGCAAACTTCTTCATAGGAGGAAAAGTTCGAAATAACCCCTTCAAAAAATGCTTCACTAACCGGTCACTTAACAGAGGAGTCGCAGGACGCCTCAGAGTGATCTCGATATCGCCGCCAAATGTACCTTAATGGAGGACAATCAGAGGCCCTTTTCCACCAAATGCAACAGGTACGGGAGAACCTGCTCCGGGGCAATGTTCACAGGGTCCACACCAGGCTGGGCCTTAAACCACACGCAAAACCTTTTCCATTTACGTCGGTATGAAATATTTGTGGACGGTGCCCATGCTGCCTCCAACATTCGACAGTGCCGGGAAATAATTAAATGGCCGAACTCCGAGTAGTCAGGAGTCAAGCCATCAGGCAGAGAGCTCGGATCGTGATGCCACACTCTGCCCTCGTCCTGAGTCAGGAGATATTGAGCCGCCCCAAACGGAATCGGCTCTGCCATCAACAAATGAAGGAGATCGGAAAACCACGTCTGCCTGGGCCAAAACAGAGCCACCAGAATCACACAGCATCGGTATTTCTGAAACCACTGGCGGGTCCCCCGAATGAGTGGAAACTGGGGAAATGCATACACAAACCGGCCTGTTCACAGGAACAAGAAATCATCCCCTAGACACTCTGGATGAGCCCTTCTGCTCGCGAACCCCCCCCCCCCCACCCAACACTGTTTTCGATGATCGCAAACTGATCCAACAGGGATGCCCCCCCACCCCCCATCTCTGGAAGATCAGTGAAACCTACTGCTCCTTCAGCTTCCACTCGTGCAGCTGGCCAGCATCGCTGCTGAGTGTGTCTGCCTGAACATTCAACACTCCCAGCAGATGATAGGCCACAATGCTGATCTTGTTAGCCAGTGCCCAATGGCAAACGTCCTGCACCTCTTTTGACAGGACCCTGGAATGTGTGCCCCCCTATCCCCGTTTCCTTGGATAAAACACTGGTGGAATTGTCTGTCAACACCCTCAAAACCAAACCACGTATGCAAGGTACAAACAACTTGAGGGCCCAGTGTACCGAGCTCAACTCGAGCACATTGATGTGCAACAAATTCCTCCCGAGACCACAGGCCTAGCACCTGTAAGTCACAGAGATGAGCCCCCCATGCCGTCTGAGAGGCATCTGTCACAATCGTACATTGGAACTCTGGCTCCAGCAACGGCATGCCCCATACCAGATTGGCCGTGCATGTCCACCAGCAAAGATCTTCCACCAGACTTCTGTTGGCTACCAATTTGTCGGACCAAGATCCGCGATTCTTGCCACCGGTCCGCTAGGAACTCTTGCATCGGTCTTGTGAAGAGACGATAGTGTGGCATCAGCTGAATACACAAAGCCATGGCCCCCAGCAGCGACATGTAGCTTTGGACCGACACCCCTGTGCCTTCCTTCCATTCATTCTCCTGCCCTTTGCAGCAACTTCTTGACACGCTCGCTGGAGGATTCTACCATATTGTGCCGGTTGAGAAACTCCAACCACAGAAACACCAACTCTTTGGACGGCATCAGAAATGATGTTTCGAAGTTGATGGCGAATCCCAGTCGTTGCAAAAGCTGCATGGTAGCCTCCAGGCTGTCTTGTGCCTTCCCTGGTGACGAACCCCTCACCAATCAGTCGTCCAGGTAGGGGTATACAGGATGACCTTCTCATCGGAGAAACTCTGCCACTGGTGCCAGACACTTTGTGAACGCTCTGGGAGATGACTAAGCCAAATGGTAGGACCCGAAACCGATAGTGTTCCTCGCAGACTACAAACCGCAGAAACCTGCGGTGCTGTCGACGCGTGGGAATGTGAAAATATGCATCCTGTAGGTCCAGCGACGCCAGAAACTCTTCCCGCTACACCGACCGGATGACCACCTGAAGCGTGAGCATCTTTAACCTCAGGCGTTGCAGAGCCTTGTTCAACGCCCAAAGATCAAGAACAGGCCGCCACTTGCCGTTGGCTACTTCACCACAAAGTAAAGGGAATAAACCCCTTGGGCCCTCTCTGCCACCGGCACCAGTTCTATAGACCCTTTCTCCAGCATAAGAATCACTTCCCGCTGCAGGATTTGAACATGCGGCTGTACAACACCGGTGGAATGGGATCTGGGGTACACTTGAACTCCAATGAGCGGCCTAGACGCACCGTGTCCAACACCCATCGATCTGATGTTATTTTCCTCCACTCGTCCATGTGCATAGCCACCCTGCCCCCCAGTACATTGCCCTGAAGGCATTCATTGTAGCGGTTTAGCTTGTCTCCCTTTAGAAGCTGAGGACTGCAAACCCTGCTTCCGCTGAGCCTGGAAGTCCCTACTCTTCTGAGCCGACCTGCGAGGAATAACTGGACCGACAGAAACCACGGTCCCTGGTGGAAGCAAACCGGGCATTACCTGAAGCACCCCAGAATGGGCGAAAGGGGCGAAAAGAATGCCCACACTGTAAGGAACCTAAGGACTTAGCTGTTTCCGTGTCCTCCTTCATCCCTTTCAGGGCCTCATCGATCTTTTCACCAAACAAGTGCTCCCCTTCACAGGGCATGTCGAGGTCTTTGTATTGTACTTCCTGCCAAAAGTCAGTGCATTTGAGCCAGGCCTGGCGAAGCACCACCCCATTATTAATCTGTTTAAACCCAGACTGCCAGGTCCATGGCAATATTTATGCTGTGGTTGGAGGCCTCTTCCCCATCACGCACCAACAGTATGGCGTCCTTGCGGTGCTGCTCCGACAAATGTTCCAGAATAGGCGCCAGCCCATGCCACATTTCGCGATCATATCGGGCCATGATCGCCAACGACTTTGCAGCCTTCACTATCGCCCCAACAGTCAAAACCTTCTTCCCAAAGGCATCCCATCTCCTGGCGACACTGTCAGGAGGAATAACACTTGTGTTGACTTCTGGCCTTACTGCTGGCCGCCGCTGACACCATCGACTTAGGTGTGGGCTGTGACATTAAGCATTTTGGGGTAGACTGGGGCCTTGAACTTCTCAAGCCGACCTTTGCCAGCCGGCTCTGAAAATGGATGGCGCATCGTGCGCAGGCCATCCTCCACACATGGTCAGGAATAGGCACTGAGAAGACAGCCTTTCTTCTCTTGTCCATATGATAAAACAGGAAGAAATCCTTCCGCTCCTCCTCTGGTGCCAATCCAAACTCCACACACACCCCTTAAACATCATGGCGTGGAATGCCCCAATATCATCTGGTGTGGATGGTTTCGCCAGACTGAGGCGGTTCCACCTCCAAAGTCTGTATCTCACACGTAGTCCTTCGTTGGCAAAGACGAAGCCATAGCCACATTGTCCCGCAGAACACTCTAGCTCAGACTCCGGTAGCTCGCCCTCTTCTGGATACGACTGCGGACGAACTTCCCTCACCAGCAACAGCACTGGCAACTGTGCCCGAGGAGACTTCTGCTGAGGGGCCCCAGGAACCTAGACCACCGGAACCACCGGGTTCACATTCGGAGGAGGCAACCTCGCAACCAGCTGACCCAACGACTGCAGCGTGGACAGCATTTGGAGAGACAAAAGAGACTGGGTTAACCAGCGGATAACCTGCTGGGCCAGCGCCCCCAGACTTCACAGCCCGCTCCAAGGACAGGCTCCGGACCAACCCAACCTCCGAGGCCGGTTATATGCCCTCATTGAGCCAACAGACAAGCCGCCGATTGCAGTCCTTAAGAGTCTTCTGCGAGAACCCCTTACAAATCTAGCAAGAGTCTGCCGAGTGATTAGGGTAAAGGCAGTAGTGGCAATCCATATGGTCACCTTCATACACCTTCAACCCACAAGTAGCACAGGGCCGGAAACGAGACTTCTTCGGAGCCCCTGAAGCCATCGCAATACTCTAGTATCAAGATGCACGTGCAAACACACGAAGAACACAAGGTGATCCCAACAGTTTGGATACGGTTGAAATCTGAAGGGAAGCCACAGGGGCGGGGCTATTTATACCATACATCCTATTGATGGGGCCTAAAGCACCCCAAAAAGGACGTTGATAGGACACTAAAGTGTCGAAGTTTTCCAAAGGAAAACGCTAGATAAAAGTGCCCATGGTTTTCCAGCCTGACAGGGAAATATTCACAGCATGTGAATCCATGAAATCAAAAAGTGGAGAAAATATAAAACGACCGAAGGTCGATAAATATTACAATATAGCAATGTCTCTGGAAGAACAAGCTCGGCATATAGCGACCAGTACACTGGGTGGAAAAACCATTCTGAGGGACCTCGACGCTTGATGGATTTTGAGTACACTACACATGATGTTAGGGATAGCGCTACAGGCACGCCCATGTCAACGTCCCCTTTCGATTCTCGAAAGACAAGATGCAATACTCTGCAGTTACCACTGGATGTCGGACTATATGCACAGCATGCGATTCTAAGCCGATTAACAATCATCAGAATCATAATTACTGTGCCTCTCATTTTAAGTTTCCTGAGCATGGGAAATTTCCTTTTCTTAAGGCCAATTTAACAAACCGCTAAGGAATATGAGCCACAGATCCCGATCTCAATGCTGCATTAAGCTCATTTGTTTCCCTTCAAATTTCTGTCAACTCTGCTCCCTGGCAGCAGTAAGCAAAAGCTCCCAGTAGGTGGTTTTTCCTTGATTAGTGCCACGACAGCAGAGTTAACATGAACACAGGAGGCTGTGTCATTGTTCAAAATGAATGCCTCCTGGTACCAATGTGAAGGGTCGTTTCCTTAACCTTTTACCAAGGAACTTTTCATTATGCCCAATCTTTTTAAACCATGACATATGCTTGAACTACCCCTTTAAATGCTCCAGAAGATTTAAATAACTTGATGTTACTACAGATTGTGCCTGCCTAGTTGACCTTGCTTTGGACCCTGAAAGAGACTCAGCACTCATTCACAATAGTCCTTCGTTATCTAATTCTAAGTAACTTAACTTTTGTTGGTGTTGTTTCTATCATAAGAATCTGAAACAAAAATATAACAACTTCTTACCTTTGAATTGTGCTACTATTCTAAAAAAAGTAAGTATTGTACACAATTGCTACTGAAGGTAGTGCAACTGTATTCCTGAAAAAGCATGATACATAGTTTTAATACAAAGCTATTACTTCTATTTGAATTACAAAACGTAATTCTAAAAAAAGTATTACAAACTTGCCTATAAATTGTTTACACTATTCTAAAATGCAATTGCATGCCGTCAAAGGTTTTCCTTCTTGTGTTGGTTTTGTATCGCCATGTTATTACTGAAACTGTATAACCCCCATTATTTCTACCCAATTCTAATGGTGTGTTTTTTTGGGCCCATGTGTGCTACACGTTTGTACTTCCCTACAGTCCTCTCTCCCCCCAAGCCTGGATGCTCTGCATTTCAGTGTTGCCCAAGTAGAGTCCTTCAAAGTCCTTTGGGTGGAATTTGGAAAAAAAAATGTCCAAACACTAGCCATAGTGGGAAGCTACGAGTGTGGAGGTGCTAACTTAATGGGAGGGTGGGAGCAACGTATTCAGGGTCTTTGGAGGCAGCGGATGGAGGTCAGGAAGCTTTGATTTATCTGCACATTTATAACGTGCCAGAGGTAAACGGGTGCTAAACAAACTCACAGCAAAGCCCAAGCAAAAAAAAAGGCAATGCATAAAACAAAAACTAGAAGCCACACTAAAATGATAAAAACATAGCTTTATCTGGTTACTGATGGGTAACTAGGAACCAGAACCATGCAGTGCCTCTAAGAGGTAAAATAAGAGTGCAGCAAAATATCACAGATGAGATCTAAAACCTGACAGACAAGATTCCAGGAGAAGCAAGGAACCCAGATTGGGAACATGGAGGCAAAATGCAGGCGTGGAAAAAAGACTTAGGATTAGCCTCTACATCGGAGATGATCTTTAGTACAAGATTATGATGGAAACTCACCAGGTACACCAATACACACATGTGCTCCTTGGGTAGCCAGTGAAACAGATCTGCAGGGTTGCTGGGGAGGATCTCGTCGTCATGAAGTGTTGAAATGGTTTGTATGCACTGCTGTAGCTGCTTCAGGCATGGTTTGACGCTTTTCACCTGTGGCACAGAAGCAGGCATTAGAACAGGAGAGTTAATCCCACACGCATGAGTTGGGTTCAAAGGAAACGTTTTGATTAAGGAAACAAAATCTCTGTAGGAGTTTTGGCAGCTGTTGGGCAACAATTGATGTAGCATCACACACTACAAAACCCTAGTCTACTTACTATTCGGTAACCCACCTTTTGGTATAGGGCTGTACTACACAAGTTGGTACTGTGACTGAGCAGATAGTCCTATCTAGGATAAATGTGAGCTGTAGCAATGAAATTCACAGATAGAAGTAGCCAAGTAACACTTCTACTCAAGGTTTTAGTTCTTTATTTAACATCAATTTTTAAATAAGCGTTCTTTAAAAGTGGCAATATATGTACTAATCAAATATACTTTAAAATACTTTATCAACTTAAGTTTAGTTGATACGCTTTAGAGATGCTTTTTACAATGAGATATGCAGAGCTCAACAGGAACAGAGGTCATCAGCTGCATCTTGTTCTTCATTTCTAAGGTACTGTAAAAAGTCAGAAAATTTGCATCTACTGTAGAATGCTTGCAACTTCTAAAACTCACAAGCCTAATCAGCTTGTGGACCTACATTTGATTCTTTTCATCAAAGTCTCCTAAGAACTTGCGCAAAGACTTCTCCATTTACTTACCGGAAGTGCTTCATCCTATACAAGACTTTTGCCCATTGGCTTAGCCTATTGAATTGTCTGACTCTTCTTGAGGGATACAAAAGTATTTGCCTGCTTAAGAATATTTGTGGTCTCTTGTTCTAATAACATTTGCCTTTTACCAACTTCTAAGAGTGTTATAAATGCCAAAAGTAAGATATTAATGTCCCCAGCACCCTAGCTATTGAAGTCATCTGTGGGTGTAGGTTGTGTCTGTGGCCCATCCCAAAAGGGTCTTTACCGATTTAGAAACTAAGCGTACAGTATTGAAGTGTATGTGTGATATTATATTGCTCCCTTCTGAAGGCGGTTTATTCTGACTAATAAATTAATAATTGTTTATACAAGAAACCTTGAGTATAAGAGTTTATTTGAATACTTATAACTGGATCTTCAACTCCACTACAGCTCACATTGACCCCTCTTGAGATAAGCATGGCTACTCAACACGGTACCAAGCATATACCAAAGGTTGGGTTTCCAATACCTGTAGTCAGAGTTGTGTGTAGTGGTCCCAGCGGGTACTGCATACAAACATGGCCTATCAGTCCTCTTCAAGTTCTTCGGTTCCTTCGTCCAGTGGTCGACTGCCATTTATACAGTTCTCTCCGTTTCAGTGCAGCCTAGCTGTCAGTCACCCAACAGGGTGGCTGTCCTTGCCGGACAGTCAGCCAGCCAATCCTCACAGAGTGCCTTTGGGTCTCCCAGGAGACTAAGCACAGGGAGTTTTGGGCACCTCCCTCACTTCCTGCCTACCCCCAGACGTCCCGGAGCCAGAGGCAGGCTTCACTCGTGAATCCCGCCAAAGGCAAAATTAACCAGGAGACCAAACCTGCTTTGGCACGCAGAGTGAATCTCAAGAAGGACCTTTTCCACAAAGAAATGGCGAAAAAAGACGAACAGGGACATTGACAAAACGCAGCCCGTGGTAAATTCACACCACGGTAGTAAAAACAAACCCACTGCCACCAGCCATTCAGTGAGGAAAGGGTAACATAAAAGTGTTACATGAGAAGTTAGACAAAAGGGGATACTAGGTAACCCCTCCAGCACCCTACTGGAGGGTAGTGTGCGCTGGTCTAGAAAGTGACAAATGCAAGTAAAGTCAGTTTAACTTTACTGCTCTGGGAAACAGTTTATCCCAGAGAAGGTATTTAAACTTTGGTGAAACCTAAGACTTCCCTGTGTCACTGCACTAAGAATGCTGGGTTATAGGTCAAATGGTTCGAAATACAATAGGGTCGAATCAAAAGTACCGAAAACAAAAGGTTCGATGAAAAAAAAAAGTTTACATTTTCCTTTGGGTCCTCCTCCCCCCCGCCCCAACCCCTGTTTTTGTGGTAAAAAAACACTTTTTTTACCTATACGGAAAACCCCAAAAAATATAGAATGAAAAAAAATGTGAACCTTTTGTTTTCGGTCCTATTGACAACCCTATTGCATTCGAACCTTTTGTATTCGAACCTTCAACCGGACACCAGGATGCTGTCTGCCACAATGTAAAAGATGATGCCTATGGAGTTTGTCAGACTGCAAAGTCAAAAGAAACAGTTCAGAAATCACATTAAAATACATGAGTCTGAACAGGGATCTCTCCAGGTTAAAAACATGTAAATCCTCAAAATCCAGCAAAGTTGCTGGGGGTCTCCAAGTAGAGGGAATTGGCACATTTCTGAGAATTCTCCCCAACCCTGACTAAGGGCTTTCTTCAGTCCTTCAAATGCCTTTGTGCACTCATTCCATCTGACCACTTTGGGGAATTTGGGCAAGGAGATCATTCAAGGGAGAAGCTACGGTCCAATTTTTCTCTATGAAGTTCCTGTAATACCCAGTGAGACCTAGGAAGGCTCTCGCTTGAGTCGGAGTACAAGGGGGGGCCCAGTCTTGTACTTTTCTAGGTAATGGCCTTATTTCACCTCTTCCTACCTCATGTCCAAGGTAGACTACTCGGACCAATTTGACATTTAATAGACTTTATGATCAGATGGCCCAGTACCAGGGCCTGCAAAACATATCCTCGGTGGTGAAGATGTTCTTCCCACGTGGGGCTGGACACGGTAATGTGATCCAATTATGCCATGCAGAAGACCTCTAACCCATTCAGAACTTGGTTCCCCATCCTCTGCAATGTAGCAGGCACATTCTTTAGTCCAAAAGACAACCTTAAACTGGTAGAGGACTCCTGGGGTGGAATATTCAATTTTCTCCTTGGCATGATCTGTCAGGGCTAGTTGCCAATAGCCTGAAGACAGGTCAAATGTACTGAGGAACTTGGATAAACCAAGTTTAACAGCTCATCTGTCCTGGGTAAAGGATAGGCATCAGTTGTGGTGACTGCATGAAGAGCACTATAGTCCACACATAATCTTAACTCTTTGGTTCCTGCTTTTGGTACTAGTAAAATGTGACTAGCCCATGAACTTGTAGATGGCTAAATCACCCCAAGATCAAGCATCTTCTTGACCTCTTCCTATCTGTGGCTTCTAACATGATCCGACATCCTGTAACCCCTGCTTTTGACAGCGAGACTCCTAAGTGGGAATATCATGCTGACCCTAAGGGGTCAAGCCTGGTGTCAGTGAAAACAGGGACGCAAACTGATACAGGGCCTTGCACTCCTCCTGTTGCAGAGTCGAATCCGAAGCGAGTTTCACCACTTCAATTGTCACATCTGAGGGGGTGTCTCCCCCCCCCCTGAAGAGATCAGGGAACCTCTTCCTCCTCACAATCTTAAAGGGTCAAATCAATTTGTGCTTTAAGGACCTCTGCCTTGTACCATCATCAAGACAGGCTGGTCTGGAGTAAACACCACCATGTTGGCCTTCTGCTCATGCCAATGCTGGACCAGAGCCTGACCTGCTTTCCGGTTTTCTGAAGCTTCCCTCATGAGTGCCACCCTCTTCCTGACGCCAAGCACATAGTTTGTGACTCTCACTGACTGTAGGGAAGGAGCACTCTCCAACCGTTCCTTGATAAGAGCAAAAGGGCCTCTGACTGGATTACCATAGACAAGATCAAAGGGGATGTTAGGTGCAGTTTGTATGCAGTACCCTTTGGGACCATTACACACAACTAGGACTAGAGGTGTAAGCAAATCCAACCTTTGGTATAAGTCTGTACTACACAGTTTTGGCAGCGGAGCTGACCAGCCAGGCTTATCTCGAGAGGAATGTGAGTACTAATGTTACAGAGGTCTACAATCACAGGTGTTCAAATAGACTTACACTCAAGGTTTCCTTAATAAATATTTATTAATTTATCTGTCAGTTATAAAAGATTCATTAGAAGGAGGCAATATAATCACGCACAAATATACTTCAATACTAGTTCAGAATACTTTTCAAGGGGAGTAAAAGGCAAATATTAGAACATGAAAGGTTACAATTATTCTTAGACAGTGCAAATACTTGGAGTTCACCAGAAGAGTCGATTCAATTAAATAGGCTAGGCAAAAGTCAATGGGCTAAAGTCTTGGATAGGATGAAGCCGTTCTGGTAAGTAAACGTTAAAGTCTCTGCACAAGTTCTTGGAAGTAGTTTGTAAAAAGCAGAACCATATTTTGGGTCACAAGCTGATTAGGCTTGCGAGTTGCAAATGTTTCAAGCACTTTCACTGCGAGAGGCAAGTGCTCAGTCTGATTTCACAGTAACTTACAATGAAGAAAAAGATGCAGCCGATGACTTCTGTTCCTGACAGTTCCTGCAGATCTCCCTGTCCCTGTGCCTCAGTCGTGGGGACAAGAGGATGGATGTCGGGGGACCACTGCACAGGGACTGGTCAAAAAAGCAGGCACTTGGCAAACTTCAATTCCGGGGGCTGTAAGTAACACACAAACTGGTGTCCCTCTCCCTGGTTATAAGGTTCCCTGAAGCACTCTGAGGAAAATGCAACCTGCTCCGAGATTGGTATCCAGATGGCTTACCGTCGAGTTGATTGGTCCCACCAACTCAAAGGGAGAAGTTGTCCTTGTAGGGGCATCTGTCGAGGTGAACTTGACGATTCGGACCTGTAGCAGGGCTTCACCGCGCAAACCAACGGTCCAGGAGTTGCAGCAGCCGTCCTCTTCAAGCTGGTCTTCGGTTCTTTCGTTCCAGTGGTTGACTCTGCCTTCCAAGCCAAGAGACTTGCCTTTTATTCAGTTCTCCCTTATTCATTCCAGCCTAGCTGCCATTCACCCAGTAGAGTTTCGGGCACCTCCCTCATTTCTGAGAGGAAAGGGTAGCATTTGACTGCTACATGAGTATCTAGAGACAGGGGATACTAAGTAACCCCTCCAGCACTTTATTGTAAGATAGTGTGTGCTTGGTCTAGGAACAAAAAAATAGAAAAGTAAATTGAACTGTACTTACTCTGGGAAACCGTTTATCCCAGAGAAGGTATTTAAACCTTAGGAAAGCCTAAAACGGTTTCCCTGTGCAACTGCACTGAGGGCGCGGTGTGACAAGATGATGCCTATGGAGATGGTTAAACTCCATAACCAAAGAGAAAACAGAAAACAAGTGTGATTAACAAGTATAAAGCCCCAAAGTTCAGCAAAAGAGCTCGAGGGCATTGGCACATTGAGAATTCTCTCCAACAGGGGCTGAACTCAACCCATGCGTGAGGGACTTCCCTAGAAGCAAAGAGAAGTCATGGCAGTAGAAGGTCCCACTTTCTTCTAAGGGGTCCCTCTAAAGCACCCATCAGGCTCTTCACGGTACATTTCAACCTCTCAACCAACCCATTGGATTGGGGGGGTGGTAGGCTATTGTGAACTTGTAAGTCACTCCACAGTTCTTCCCACTACATGCAGATCATGTGGACTACAATTTGATCCACTGTCAGAGATTACTTCCTTAGGAAAACATACCCTGGTAAAAGTACCCTGGTAAAAGTACCAAGGAGGGCCTTAGCCACTGCCTGTATGGCCTCAGGGTACCTGTTAGCTTGGTCTACCACAACCAATATAAATGTGTTGCCCGAGTAAGTTTGAGGGTCTAGGACACATTCTTGGACCCACTGTTGCCAGAATTCTGACAAGTGTGGCAGATCCTACAGAATCTTTCTACGTCAGCCCCCATACTGGGCCAGTAGAAGTACAGAGATGGCTTCTCTTTGGGCCTCTTGAAATTCAAGTGACCAGCCAAAGGAATCTCATGGGCTAACTGTAGGAACTGCTGTCTCACATCCTGGGCAACTACCAGTCTCCTGTATTCCCCTGGGGTAGATTCAGTAGGTTCACTGTAGAGGAGGTCATCCTCCCAGTAAAGCCTATGCTTCACCGGCTCCTGCCCTTCTAGCTGGGAAGTGGTCTGCTGTGCTGCTGCAGACGTTCTAGAGAGAACACTGTCCTCTGCTGAAGTCTGTCCTAGAGGCGCAACCTTCTGAAGTAAAGTCTGCAGCTCAGGATGGTCTCTAGGATCTAGATCTCAAACGCAGGGAAGGTTTTCTTCCAGCTCTGCGTCACCAGTAACCGTCTCCACAGAGTTTGGTTGGTCCATTCACTCAGCCTCAGCTGGGGAAGGGGTCACTGGGGTGACTAGGGACAGTCTTCTCCGGGATGTCCTTGTCCTATGAACAGGTTTCGGTTTGAGACCTCTTCCCCTCCTCCCCCGCACCCTCTTTCTCCATTGCTTTGTTTTTCCTGGAAATTGAAGGGTGGCCTTTATGTGGCTGGAGGTATTGGTAACCTCCTCAACCTCAAACTGAGAGTCTCTTATGGTAGCCTCTGGCCAATCCTGTTTACTCCTGCTTTTTGCTGGAAGGCCTGGTGGGTTTGCAAATCATTTCCCAACAGGACTCTTCCCTGGCACTTCATTCTGTACACTAACAGGAATTCTAACAGTCATATTATTGCACTGGATGAGAGCTGGCAAAATACGAACCATTTGGATATGGCCTCCTGCAAGTTTCATTGGACCTTTGGGTGCCTTAACCACATTCTCAAGTTTGAAAAAACTATCATCTACCATTGTAAGGCTTGCCCCGGTGTCTCTAATGGCAGGGGTTTCCTGACAATTTACAAGAACACTGTCCTTTTTATATTCATTTGTGTTATACAAACAATTAGTTTACTTCATAGTTAGAGTAAGCCTTCAGAAAAGGTACAAAACAACATGTAACACTTAATCAGATTACACCCATTGGGGATGGCAAACATACACTTCCTACACCCTCAGGTGACTTAAATAGCTAGGACACTGAACATTGATTTATCACTTGTACATTTAGAGCAATACTGAATTTGGTGTAAACGATAGAATAGAGGAATAAAACAAAGGTTAACAGATAATTCACAAACAGCTAAGTACTTTCAAACACCTTCCAAAGCACAAAGTCAGAGGAAAAAAAAAAGTTTCTCAAGAAGCCAGGACAGCAAATGTTAATTTCACAATGTCAAGGGGAGCTGAAGATCATCTTTGCAGGTAGGTAAAAAGTCTTGCACAATGTTTGTAGAAAATGTAACACTTGAAGAGCCACAAGCTGGGAGGCTTGTGAAGGGCAAAGCTTTTGCAACGCTGCAAGGTAACCAAGACAGATCTCAACTGAAAACAAGTAAGGCTACACAAAAAGAGGTAAGCTCTTAGACTTTACAGTACCTCTGGTTAGAAGAAATGGTTCCAGCTGGCTTCTGTTCCTGTACAGCTCTGCAGATACTGTTCCTGAGCCTCAGTCGTGGGGACAAGAGGGAGGACGTCTGGGGACTCCTGCTCTGCAATGGGAAGGTCAGCAGCAGCAATGGAAAAACTCCAATTCAGCAGTCCTTCAGTATTTCAGCTCCTCGCATCTGACAGCAAATAGCAACACTGCGGTTCTCGGACACCACTTCAGACTTTGCTCGCAGATGGGGTCCAGCACTCTGTTGAGGTGGCTCAGGCTTGGTCAGTCCTGCATCAGTTAAGTCGGGGACGATCGTCCGAGCGCCATGGTTCAACTTAAAAGCAACGCACACAATCTGGTGTTCCACTCCCTGGCTATTCGGTTCCAGCAGCAACTGCAGTGGAAATGCAACCAGCCTCGAGAGTATGTCCAGAAGGATTTTACATGGAGTGGATTGGTCGCACCAACTCAAAGGGAGAAGTCGTCCGTGCAGGGCTTCTCTAGTCGAGGCAAATTTGGAGCTTCAGCACAGCAGCAGGGCTTCACCGGGCAAACCAACAGTCCAGGAGTTGCAGCAGGCGTCTCTTCCAGTGGTCGACTCTGCCTTCAAAGCCAAAAAGCCTTGCTGTTTATGCAGGTTTCTCCCATTCATTGCAGCTTAGCTGTCAATCACACAGCAGGGTGGCTGTCCTAGCCGGACAGCCAGCCTGCGAATCACCTTTGGATGCATTCCTGTAACCAAGGGGATTAAGCACAGGGAGTGTCGGGCACCTCCCTCACACCCTGTCCCTGCCGGACATACTGGTGCCAGAGGCAGGCTTCACTCGTGAATCCCGCCAAAGATGAAACAAAGAGAAAACTTGGTTTGGTGCACAGAGTAAATCTTAAGAAGGACCATTCCAACAGAAAATTGCGAGTAATTAAGACTGGGGCCATTTTGACGAAATGGGCACCCATGGTGCCTTACCGAAGCTGCAAATGGAGCCCGCGGTGAAAACACACAATGGTAGTAAAAAGTAAACCACCAATACCAGCCATGAACTAGAGAAATTTTAACACAAAAATGTAATAAGTAACCCCTCCAGCACCCTATGGTAAGTGTGTGTTGGGTCTAGAAAGTTACAAATTGTAAGTAAAGTCAATTTCACTTCACTGCTCTTGGAAACAGTTTCACCAAGAGAATGTATTTAAACCTTTGGGAAATCCAAGAGACCTCTGTGCCTCTGCACTGAAGGAGCTGTGTGACAATGTAAAGATGATGCCAATAGAGTCTGTCAGACTCCAAAGTCAATTGAAACACAGAAAACACATAAAACAGTACAGAGTCCCAAAGGCCCAACGTTGAGCAAAAGAGCTGGGGTTATCTAAGGTGGGAGGGATTTAGCACTAAACTGAACATTCTCCACAACAAATACCCTTGAAGCAGAAGCTATGCTAAAGGGTAGACCTTTCAATTAGTGCTGTTGGTGCCCCATTTTGAAACGCAAGTGTCTTCTGTGCGCTGGGAACGTTGAAATATGAAAGTATGCCTCTTTCATATCCAAGGTTGCCATGTAGTCGCTGTGCTTCTGCAGTGGGATTACTTGTAGCGTAGTCATGCAGAATTTTGGTGGCTTGATATAGGTGTTTGCAGGGCGCAGGTCTAAGACCGGGCGCATTGCAAGTTATTTCTTTGGCAAAAAGCAGTACATTGAATAAATATCTTTGTTTGCTGGGACAAATTTTAAGGCGTCCTTTAAGAGCAGCGCCTTCCCCTATGCCAACAGGATACAATGTTTTTCCTAGGAGGTGTTCCTTTGTCTTGGTGGGTGGTTGTCTGGTAGTTGTATTAGTTCTATGCATGAACTGCCATCCACAGTCGAAAGTACCCACTTGCCCAAGGTGATTCCCGCCATGCGTGGGTAAAGTATGAAATTCAGCCTCCTACTGGAGTAGCATGGGTGGGAAGCTGTAGCGGGTAGTCATTGCTTGGGGGGTGTTGAGCCACCTCTGGAAGAAAAGGTTCTATCCCTACTTCGAGAGCTTCTTTGGCGTCTTTGAAAACCCTGTTGCGCGGGGGCCACCAAAATAGTGCCCTCTCCCTGGAATCTTTAAGACATATGGTTTTTCATCGTCTGCTTTTTTACAGTGTATCTGGGACGTGCTTTTTGATCAGCTAGCTCATCTTCGAGCTTGGTGTAGTCTTTGAGGAGGCCTTCAACGCATCTATCAGCAGTCGGTCGGTATGTATGGGGGCCGTCGAGGCATCTTTTGACGCCCAGTCGTCGGCATGTGAGGATTTTGTAGCTTTAAACTGGCAGAAATGGACTTGCTCGTCTCTGTGGTGACTGCGATGGCCCAGAGGACAGGGACATCTCAGACCTCTCCGTTAACGCTGTGCGAGGCTTTCCTGTCGACGGCATGGTCGACTTTCGGCCGTGGTATGGGAGGTGATTGGTGCGGTGCGACTTGGTCATACTAGTGCCGCCGGTTGCAATCCCTGTAGCAGAACTGCGGCCAACCCTTTGCGGTCGGGGGCTTTCATGTGGGTACAGCCTCGGCCTGCATGGCGTGGTGGGCCCAGTGTTTGGTTTTTCTCTGTCCTTGAGTGTTTTGGGTTTGCACGACTTGCAATGCCCTTCAGCGAGATCCCTGGGGAGACAAAGATTGCACACCAAGTGCAAGTCTTTCCAGGGGAATTTTCTATTACAAGAGCAAAACTTAAAAGTTGTATTCTCCATTATGTATGGGGATGGCAAAATGTGTGGCCGAAAAGGGGAATATGCATGCTCTTATAGACTAAAGAATGAACCTCCCACCCACTCTCCCTACTGTGAGCAGAGGCCCGTTGCAGCCTTCCAAAGACGTGACAAATGATCGTCGAGACGAGATGTAGTCGAAGATAGGTCGTCCTTGAGGTGGTTGCCGAAAATCTTGCAATATTCCGGTATACAGGACAAAAAGAAATACTAAGTTAACTTTTCTAAGTAATGGCGACAGCCACGAAGCAACTCTGATATGCGTCTGACTATGATGGTGGAAAAAAACAATCTGATGGTCCGTGAAGCTCCATGGCTACATTAGACATCACACTAGGGATAGCATTACTGGCATGCTCTGTTAATGTCCCTTTTCGAGTTTCGAAAACAAAAACTGATACTCTGCAGCTTCCACTAGATGTCAGCCTATGCATAGCATATTCTCTCCCTCGTTACTTACAGTTACAGCATTTCTGATTATGCACAGCATGTGAATCTGAGCAGATCTATACTGTGACATCTAGTGGTAACTGCAGAGTATTGCATCTTCTCTTTCGAGGATCAAAAGGGGACGTTGAAATGGGCGTGCCTGTAAGACCATCCCTAATGCGACGTGTAGTGTACCCAAAATCCCTCACGCGTCGAGGTCCCTCAGATTTTATTTTTTTGCCATGAGGGAGCCCAAGACATGAGTGATTACAGAAAAGAGAGAAAAGCAGTAGACGTCTATGTTCCTTCCATCTGAGCAGGGAGGAAAGGTGGGTACATGTGAATCAAAGCAGATACAATCATCATAAATACTATTACGTTAAGTAATGCATGTCTTCTGATGCTTGTTAATCTGCTTAAAATCACATGCTGTGCTTATACTAGCGAGCAGTACCCAGAGTTGCAGGTGGGCTGTGAGAAGGAACAGTAATAAAAAGATGTCTTAGTACTGCTTGTCCCGCCTGAGAATCAGACCTAGAATGAGTGTCTAGGCAATAGTGTTTTGTATGTACAGCACTCCAGGTTGCCGCTTTGAAAATTGGACTCTAGGAGAACATTTGCAATTAATGCTATGTAAGCCTCAGTGCCTCTAGGCTTTAAGGGCAGTTCTCTCTTAGCAAGAGTATAGCCTAGTGTGATGCAATTGCTAATCCACCTTGAGATAGCTGGTTTAGAGACAGGATCACTTTCTCGACCAGCTGCCACTGATGCGAAAAACTGGTTTGTCTTTCTTAGTGGTTTAGTTCTTTCCATGTAATACACGACTTCCCTGCGCACATCTAGTGTGTCTGTGTGTAGGCTTCCTTCTGCCATGGTAGTGGGGTTCTGGAATAAAGTCGTCAGTTCTATAGACTGGTTCACATGGAACTTGGAAATAAATTTGGGCAGAAATCGAGGAGTGCTTAGAACCACCTCATTTCTGTGAACTGTAACAAAGGGGTCTAGAACTGAAAGGGCCTGTAGTTCACCGACTCCTTACTGAAGTGACTGCCACCAGGAAGGCGGTTTTGTATGCAAGAGCCAAGACTCGCTTTATGCATAGGCTCAAAAGGCGACCCTGTAAGTCTAGTTAATACCACATTTAGGTGCCATCCGAGAGCCGGGATGAGGGATAGAAATGGGGGGATGAATCCTTTGAACCCCTACCATGAAAGCCTTAATAACTGGTATCTACCACCACAACACCTATTGGGACATAGTGTAGGCTGAGAGTGCAGCTAAGTGAACCTTCAGGGAATTAAAAACCAGTCCCGAGTCTAGTAAGTGAGTCAGGTACAACACACTATGGGTAGTTGAGCAGTCAATGGGATTGATGCTCTTGGATTTGCACCAGATGACGAAGTGCTTCCATTTGCTGGAGTAGCAATGTCAGGTTTTCTTGCTTCCCCAAGTATGTCCATGCATCTCTGAGGAAGTTGGAGGTACCCAAACTAGGACTTCAGTTGCCAAGCAGCTAAGTTCGTAGTTTGCGAGCATGGATGAAATGTTTCCCCCTTGTCCTGAGATAGAATGTTGTATGGGCAAGGCAGTTTCATCGGAGGATAGAGAGCGACATCTCCATCAGATAGGGAACCATGGTTGGCAGGCCCACATCAGGGCCACCAATATCATGGCAACTGGTTCCTGGTGCATCTTGTGCACAATCTTGTCGAGTAGGGGGCTGGGGGTCCACACATTTTCTTGACCGGGTTATCCAGAGACTGTTCCCTCTGAATCGGTTCCGAGGGTACCTGGAGGCATAATCATGGCATTGTGCGTTCTCCAGAGTTGCGAACAAGTCGATCTCTGGGAAGCCCCATTCTGCAAAAATGTTGGATACAATGTCTTCGTGTAGTCGCCATTTGTATTTTAAGGGCAGTGGGAAGTCTCTGCTGAGCACGTCCGGCAGAAGATTGAGTTCCCTTGGAACGTGTTGAGACAACAGGAACATCTTGTGTTTGAGAGCCCACTTCCAAATGTACTGGGACAGTTTGGATAGCCCTGGAGAGTGAGTGCCCCCTTGCTTGTTCAGGTAGTACATGGCTGTGGTTCCGTCTGTGGATTAGGACTGTTTTCCCCTGCAACTGTGTCTGAAAGGCCTTTAATGCTTTGAATGTCGCTAGCAGCTCCAACAGGTTTATGTGGTTGAACGCTACCGTTGGAGACCAAACGCTGTGCGCCGTCTGCTGAAGCAGGTGAGCCCCCAACACTGAGATGTTTCCGTTGTGAGACTGGCTTCTACTGCTGGGCTGTTGAAGGTTTTACCCTTCAAGAGGTTTTCCCTCAACCACAACTAGAGAGAGACCGAGGGCTGCCGAGACAACCACTAGATTGTCCCATTGTCCGCTGGCCTGACGCCATGTGCGTGAGGAACCTATCATCCTAACAGTCGCATGGCCTTGCGTACCGTCACCTCTCGACCGGCTACATATTGAAGGATCTGAAATAGCATGTTTTTTATCTTCTCGTTGGAGGGGAAGACAAGGCTGTCGTCTGTCTGAATTAAAGTGTCCACGAATTGCTTGACTTGACTGGGGTCTAGGCTGGACTTCTCGTTTATGGAGAATCCTATACTGAATAAGAAGTCTATCAACTTTTCGGTATTGGACAGGCATGTTCCGTAGGAATCCCCCGATATGAGCCAGTCGTTGAGTTAAGGGTAAACTGGAATAGACTGCCTGCGCAGGTGTGCTGCTGCCACTGCCAGTACTTTTCTTAACACCCTTGCGGCTGAGGCAATGCCGACAGGAAGGCCCTTGAATTGGTAGTACTTGTCCTCCATCATGAACCTTCGGTATTGCAGGCAACATTGAAATATGAAAGTATGCATCTTTTATGTCCAATGTTACCATGTAATTTCTTGTGTTAGCAGAGGAATTACCTCTCGCAGTATCACCAACCGAAAGTCTAGCAAAGGGAGCATGGTGAGATCATTTTTGGGTACAAGGAAGTACACTGAATAAATACCCTTGTTTACCTGTAGAAGAGGGACGACTTTGATAGCGCACTATCCTGCAGGAACTCCACCTCTTGAAGCAGGATCCTTACGCGTCTTGATCTTTGTGGTCTGAATCAAGGTGGTCGGCTGAACTCTATGCAGTACCCGTGGGCGACGGTCTTGAGCACCAACTGGTCTGTTGTAATCCCCTCCCATGCATGCAGGAATGATGTTATACGTCCCCCGACCGGGGAGTCATGGGAGGGGACCTGGATCTGGAAGTCAGGCTGGAGGCCGGGGAACCTCTGGGGTGGAATTACGGCCCCTTCCTTTCCCACAGCGTTGTCCCCTAGGTGGATACAGGGTAGTGGAGGACCAATTGTTCCTGGAAGCATATTGGTTGTGAGGGGAGCAAGTAGGATTGGCCACTAAAGGAGCAGCGAGAACCTCCTCTCACTGTTGAAAGGGTCTTTCAATAATTTGGTTCAAAGTCTTGTGTTCCTTTGTTGCTTTTCCAGTGCCTCATCAACGGCCTTGCCAAACAGGTTAGAGTCGTCCACCGGCTTGTTGATTAAGGACGTCCGAGTCTCTGGATTGAACCCGGAATTCTTCACCCAGGCATGACTTTTAGCAGGGTACCCTGGGCTAAAGTCCTTCCCGCTGTCTCAGCAGAGTATTTTTGAGAATGTTGTGGTTTACCCGCTTACCCTCAGATATAATTGTAAGCAGGCAAGTACGCACCTGTACAGGGACTTCATGTGGGCCCTCCTGCAGCAGGTTCCATTGAACGTCTGAGTAGCTGGCCAACAGCGTGGTGTTGGCTATATGGGTAGAGTATGCTGCCGCAGTGGCGATTCTCTTTCCCAGAGCATACAATTTCATACATTCTTTGTCAGGCGGTGCCTCGCCTGTGGACAAGGGGACACCTGCCTTCTTCCTGGTCGTGACCACCAGAGAATCCAGGGCGGCATGCCCCCAAATGTAAAGGGGGTCGGGAGGGGCGAAAAAGCTTTTCCACCTGTGGATTAACAGCCCTGGTTTTTGAGGATGTTAATAATGAAGGAGCAATGCGTCTTAACAGAAGTAATGGGATAGCCTGACTGGCAGGAGGCTTCTTTAAAATGTCTTCAACAAAATTTTAATCTGGCACTGCCTCCTACGTGGCAATTTGGAAATGTTTGGCTGCTTTCTTAATATGGCGTTAAACACCATCTGGCCATCAAAGGGTGATGCCTGATGTAATGGTGGGGGGTGTCCATACATCGGGGGTACGGGGCGCCCAAGGTGGGTCAACTACTGGCTGGTCAGTAGGATCAACATCCTGTATGTATGGGTCGATAGGAACTCAATCATCAGTAAGGTAAAAAAAAAAAAAACTACCTCATGAAGTGGATTAGAAGTTTTCTGGAACTTATACACCTATGGCTAAGGGCTCTCTTCACGAGGCCTTTTAGGAGCAAACCTTTTTGAAAATTCTACAAACTTTTCCAGCCTGTTCATGCAACCCTCAAACTTCTCTGGTCCATTTGTGAAATTTGTGATGGCATCTTTGATGTCATGGGTGTTAGTCCTTGCAGTGCACACTGGTGGTGCAAGTTATGGTTGCTTAGACCCTTGCCCCCCGGACATAAACAAAGCAATTCTCAAACAAGGAACCCCCATGGACTACCACAGAAACAACCTCAACCTCTCAACCTCTACAGGTAAAGTACCACAGGCCTTCAAATCGGCTTACATCAAGCCGCTACTCAAAGACATAACAGGAAACGTAGAGGACTTCTCTAACTACAGACCACTCTCCAACATACCCTACATAGCCTAACTACTAGAAAAGTACGTCTACCTAATAACCCAAGAATTTATAGAAGAGCACTGCCTACTAGACCAGGCACAAGTTGGCTTCAGACCCGAGAGGAACAGAATCGGCTCTCCTCTCAATATGGGACGACCTAAAAACAAACGCAGACTCAGACAACAGCACCACCCTGATGCTCCTTGATCTGTCTACAGCCTTCAACACTGTCAACCACGCCATCCTCAAAGAGATTAGAAGGACTAGGGATAACAGACACTGCCCTACTATGGATCAAATCCTTCCTAACAAACAGAACAGAAACAATATGGATGAAACCTTGTAAATCCAAACCCAGAGTCGCCACGTGCGGAGTACCACAAGGATCATCCTTCTCCCCGCTTCTATTCAACATCTACATGTACCTATTAATCAAACTCATCAAAAAACACAGCCTCACATGCTACAACTACGCTGACGATACTCCAATAATCTTCAACATACAAGACACCCAGGAAGCAAACACCACACTGTTGCCTTCGCGACATATTGTATTGTATATACAGGTTCAACTGTATGAACCTCAACCATCTCAAAATCAACCCGGGCAAAACAGAGATTAGGATTGTCTCAAGAAAGGGAGGAGACATCAACTACATCCCCTGGCCAATAGAGCTTGGCACCACACCAGAACCTGAAAAAGCATCTGTAAAAAACCTAGGGGTCCTGATGGATAACCACCTCACTCTGGAGCCACAAGTAAACTCGGTAATCAAGAAATGTTTCTTCCTCCTGCGAGCAGCAAAAAGGATCCTACCGTTCCTGTCATTCACCAACAAAACAATTACCATCATCGCTCTGATCATGTCCAGAGTAGACTACGCCAATAGCCTATACCTGGGCATGCCCGAACGACTTCTAAAAAAACTACAACGCATACAAAATGCAGCAGCCAGACTCCTCCTCAAGCTACCCAGAAGAGAACACATCACACCCGTGCTAAAATCACTACACTGGCTACCACTGAAACAACGAATAAAGTTCAAGGCCATGTGCATCACGCACAGAGCCATACACAAACAAGGCGCAGAATTCCTAAGCGACAAACTACGCCTACACCAACCAACAAGAAAACTAAGATCAAGCACCGACATACGCCTGGAACCAAAACCCTACAACAGAAAAAAAACTCAGTGGATCGTCGTCCTCTCACCAGGCACCCAAAACCTGGTATGACCTACCTACAACAAATACAATACAAATACAAACCACCTAGCATTCAGGAAACTGCTCAAATCATGGCTCTTCAAAGCATAACCACAACGGAGACGCACTAGAATGCCCAAACATTAAAACAATGACGAAAATAAATCCAACCTCCTCGACCACTCTCATATCGGACAAACACTCGAACCAAATAACCAACCATCCGACAGAGCATAAGACATCATGGAAAATAGCCACAAAGGAAGGCTGCAGAGACTGACCACATACCTAGTCCCAGACTAAAGCCCTAAGCGACTCACCCACTCGTACGTACCGGACGAACATATCCAGACCGGCAGACGTATCTAGATAAACGTTGGCCCGCGATTGAAGGATAACATGCCCGCGCCCAGAAAAAACATGAATGCCATCATGTGCCACACCTAGAATTGTGAACACCGGCCTGCGTGGCGCTCAGATGGAGTTGTGAATGTTAGCATGCTCACACCTGGACGGGTCTATAGACAGTAGCCTGCACCGCATCTGGATGAGGGTGTGAGGGTTGGCATGACCACACCTGGATGGAGTCCCAAACATTGACCTGCGCCGCATCTAGATGGGAACGTGAGGACCAACAGGTGTCACATTCAGACAGAACTATGAATGTTAGCATGGCAAAGGTCAGGTAACCCATTAACCAATCTAAGCTCCAACTCTGCATACCTATCCCACTAAAAAAAACACACAACCATCTCTAGCACAACAAGCCGCACGCACTTCACAACACCACACCACCACTTAAGCCGGAACAGCACACGCGGACTGACCCCGATCCGATACCCGCATCAAAGCTCAGCACCCGGTGTATACTGAGTTGAAGCTGCCAACAGAACACCACTCCTCTCACTATCCTACTCCCTTCTTCACCGTACTAATCCATCCCACCTTTATCGTTTACAGATCCGCCTGAGCGCCTGGGGACCAAATACGTTGGTGACAGTGCGCGGTACAAATACCTTTAACATAACTTGAAAATGTTTTTTTTTTCTCATTTTTACCTGTAACCATAACACCCCTGTAACATCATTTGTCCATTGAATTACATAGGTTTTTGCTAGTGCAGCTTCACCATAACGTTCCTTTAACCCCTTAAGTGCCACGGGTGAGGTATCTCGTCCTTGACATTACCTCCGTGTTGCTAAGGACGAGATACCTCGTCCTTTCTGGCACGTTGTTGTGCAATCCCTGCAACGGGGAGGTCCCTCCTCACTGCCCGGGGGCAGGATTACCTTCAGTTTCACATCGGTGTGTGTAATGCATGCCGACGTGAAAGTAATTTTCACTGTGGCAGCCATCTCGTGCTGCTGCAGTGAAAATGAAAGGCGAGTCTCCATCTTTCTCACCGTCGATCTCCGGCAGCATTTCAAGCCGGAGATCGAGTGAGGCATCTTCGGAAAGCGAAGAATGTCCCCTTTCCAACGACAACTTTCATGTAGCATAGCTGGGCGCAGAGCGCTCTATCCGCACCCAGCAATGCCCACAAGACCACCAAGGAACTGTTTTAGAAGCGGGGGAGGTGTGGGCTGCTTACAGTAATCGGCCCTCTCCCACCCTGGCCCCCAAAGGGGGCACATATGGATAACCCTGGGGGCAGATTGGCAATTACCTACCCCCAGGCAAGAGGAAAAATTGAATAAAAAAATGCAACAGGGGATGGGTGGGCCACTAGGCACCAGTTGTGGTGACCCTCCCACAACGAGTAGAAAGGGGGGCCACCCCTTGTAGCCAGATTTCTGTCTCCAGGCAGGAGTAAATGATATGGCCCCACATTCAATTGGAGGGGAGGGCCTCAGGAATAGGTGTGCAGGCCCTCCAAAAGATGGGGTCTGCAGGTTAGATCCCCCTGGGGGCAGATGGGTGATCATATGCCCCCAGGGTGGGGGAAATTTGGAAGAAAGAAAAGTAAAAAAATTAAGGGAAACAAATTGATGGTGTTGGGGGAGTGCCCCCCTCCCCACCCTCCACTAGACCACCAGGGAATTGTTTTTATGGAAAGAGGGTGTCCCTTCCCTCGCACCCAAAATGGACTGGGGCCATGGTATGCACCCCGCCCTGGGGCAGTTACCTGCTCCTAGGAAGGGGCATATGACCCCAGGGAGGGCTGCATGAGATGGCCCCCCCTTTCATTTGGTGTAGTGAGAGGGCCAACCCTTCACATTACAAAATTCCCTGGCGGTTTAGGGTGCCCCTCAGCCCATCCTCCCTCCCCCCAAGTGCAGCCTGCCATTTTCAAATTTTTTTCTTTGTTTGCCAAACTTGTCTTGGCGCAGATTGGCACATGGGGTGCCAATCTGCCCCAGGGAGCCCAAACTTTACAGCCCCACCCACTTAGGGGCCTGTCCCACATTTCTTGTTAGCCCTCCTCGCCCCCACCCCCAAATGGAGGGGGGGTGTACCTAATGCAGCCATGCATAGGAGACCCAGGGAGGCCTGCATGAGGTGCCACCCCCACCCATTTGGGGTGAGGTGGCCACCACAAAATGTCAGACAGGCCCCCCAATGGGTGGGACAGTAGGTTTAGGGCACCCTGGGTGCCGAACGGCACACTAGTGTGCCCATCTGCCCCAAGGGGAGTTGGGTAAACAAAACAAAAGAGTGAAAATGGTAGACCGCATTTAAGGGGGGCTGTGGGGCACCCCAAAGCGCTGGGGAATTTTGTAATGGGAAGGGGTGGTGGCCCTCTGCCCCCCCCAACCGAAAATGGAGTGGGGCAATGTCGTGCATCCCTCCCTGGGGCAGATATCTACTCCTAGGAAGGAACACCTGACCCCCAGGGAAGAGTGCATGACAGGCCCCCACCTTATCTGCCCGTAACCCCCCTCCCACCTGAGATCGCTACATGAGATGGCCCGCCCCTCCATTTGGGGGGAGGATGGAGAGGTGCAACCCTCTTTACATTTCAAAATTCCCTAGCAGTTTAGGGTGTCCATCAGCCCCCCCCCCACTAAAATGCAGCCTACCATTTTCAGTTTTTTTCTTTGTTTACCAAACTTCCCTTGGCGCAGATTTTTGCCCATAGGAAGGGGTAAATGTGTATGTGTTTTCACTGGAGGGGGGGGAGGTTCAGTAGACCACCATGGATGGCTTAAAAAGGGGGGCATGAGTGTAGATTAGTTTTTGCTGGGGTGACCGTAGGTAACGTTTGTTTCGTTTACAGCTTTTTCTACGTTAGAAGCTGCAACGTTGCGCAAGTAATGTTTATTATTCTATGGTTAAGGCCCACTTGTCAGTGGGGTGGGGGAGACTGGGGCTGGATGGTTGGTGGTGTGGGTGGGAATGGGCCATCTGGGCAGATATTTCAGTGGGCTGGGACACAATTGCAGGGGCAGGCCACAAACTGCCCCCCATGCCAGCAGAACATTGGTGTTACCCTGGGAGAAGAGGTCTCCCATGTGAGTTGTCCGTCTACAAGCCCAGGCTGCTCGTGTGGCTGTACTACATTACAGATGACACCTCCGGGGAGGAATGGGGATCCTGCCGGCGCTCACTGGAGCTGCCACTGTGCTTAGGGGACGTACACCCACATGGTACATGGATGTCCAAGGCCGGGGACATAACCTCCAACCATCCTGGAGTTGCAGCTGGGCTGCATCACAGCTTTTCCCTTCGGGGAGGTATTGGCACACTGCCGGGACTCCCTGGTGGGGAGAAGCTGTATCTCAGGCCACCCAGAGCTCTAGCAAAGATGGCTTTAATGACCCTGGCCTTGGGCAGCCTTCTCCCATGTGGATCTTTGGCGGGGCTTGTGGGTAATACATTCTGGGGAGATTTGCATAAGTCAGACATCTTTGGATTCCCACGGGTGTCTTCAGAAATGCATGGGGTTCCCTTTTTTCCTTGATGGCTTCAACACCCTAGCTCATATCTGTACGGGGGGCACTTCAGAAAAAATCCTGAAAATCAGCTGTCGAAAAAGACTTGGTGTTAACCGTATTTTAGGCTTTCCTCTTTGCGCCCAGGTAGGTGCACACGTGAGGTACTGTTTTTGTCGGGCCACCAGTGGGAACGCGGGAAGGTATGACATCGGTTGGCAACGTGTTTCGACCCATTTGCTGGAGGCCCTTTGTCACACAACCCTTTCATTTCCAAAATGTGCCCTACATTTAGTCGCTGCTTTAGGCACCATACACTTTTGTAACATGCACAAGTCACCTACCCTCGAAAAGGTCTGCCTGTGCTCTTTGAATAAATGTATGCTTGCCGTTCCTCACCACGTTGATTTTCCTGATTTACACATGCTAAATACCTCTGTTCAGGCAGTAAAGCATAAAACTCCTGTGTACCATGGCTCAGTGTTCGGCTTGTGGTATTTCTTGTTTTGTGAAACACTACAAAAAATGTGCGATTTCCTCAACTGCAAACGTCGGGGGGGGGGGGGAGACGTAGTGGAACATTGGTTTTCTCAAAATTCATAGAAGCCATTGCCGTACCAAGCCACCAAATGTCCACCACATACCTTTTTCCCCAAACACTGGAATTTTCCCCTACCTAGTTGTTGCCTGACCTGCGCAAATCACCCCTTCCTAAACTTGGAATTGTGTCTACTTTTCAGAAATGTATGCCTTTCTGTCCTCCAATTTGGTTTTCCTACCCTTTTCTTCCATTCCATCCACGCATGTCCAATTGGCAAAATCGCCTACCTCTCACAAAACGGTTGATCACCATATCAAAATAACATTTTTTCGTTTCCGCTCAACCTGTTCTTGAAAGCCAGGAAATTGGGGAATTCAGCACAGCAAACCATTTGTTCCTAGCTCTTACAAGAAAAAAAAGCACAGGCTTCTTCACACATTTTATTGGCAGTTTTTTTTAAAAACCCAAAATTTCCCGCCTTTTTGGTTATCATCTCACCCCCCTACAGCAAACTAGGATTCCTGGATGGCGTTATGACCGCCTACATGTGGGGGGGAAAAGGAGCAAAATTTGGCCGAGATATCTCATGTAACAGAAAAGTCAGCAGGCATTGAATGGCGACATACCAAAATCACCAAAAGAGGCCTCGTCATTGGGAGGATGGGGGGGGGGGGGGAGTCAATGGTGAACCCATGGCACTTAAAAGGTTAAGATTTTTTGCCAGTTAATTTCATTGGTTTTTAGCTGAATATCCTTTCTTTTTAAAGAACTCCCCAACATAGTGAAACTGCTAGCAGCATGGTAACACAGACAGCAGTCGTGGACTATGCATCTGGTTGCGCACATCGAGTGGCATCAAGCCTGCTCAGGAAGGCACCTGCTCTTAGATAGTGGTGCCAATCACCAAACGCAAAAAATGTATGAAAGCAGCATAGCAAAGAATGGCAAGAGAAAATGGAGTAGGTGTAGAAATAGTGTACGTGCAAAGCAAACAGGAGAAAATCATTGTGAGGACACCATAAAGGAATGCATCAACAACAAAATTAACGTCTGCCTTCACCAATCGCACTGCATTGCTACTGTGCATGGGAACAAACAGGCAGAGTAACGACAGACAAGAGCTTAGCGCAAATGTCAGTACAATGTAGTAAAGAAGCAGAACCGTATCTAATGATTACACAGGTGTTGCAGTATGCAACAGTACATATGTATGTACATATGTATAACTTGTCTTTGTAACGCAGCAATCCCCAAGCAACTTCGAATTGCAGGAAAGAAATGTCCCCTCATAAGAGAATGACTTTCTACAGTAACCCCATTGGTACGCACTATAGTGTCAAGCGTACATTATGTACTATATATTCCTGCATTGTGATAAAAACATACCGGAAACGAAATCAAGGCAGTGGAAGCTGCAATCCTTGCACAACACCATTTGCGCATAGCAAAGGAAAGAAACTATGCAAATAGCAAAAAGGAGAGGCTGGAAGGCAAATAGGAAAAAATGTGGGCCCACTTACAAGTTGTGTACAAACAAATGTTTTGGATGAAATGGCTGTGGCACACCTGCACTTATACTCCTTCCCCATGTCGCAGGCCGCCATGCCCTCGGAAATCATGTCATGGCTGAGCAACAGTGACACAGCAATCTCTTCTTTCCCCAACAACGAAGTTCTGCAAATCCGTATTTCCCCACAGTAAGTATGGAATTGTGCTACCCCTTCCCTCATGGGTTGTAGGAATGTGCAAAAGTGAACAATAATGATAGTGTTGCTAAGTGTTTGGGTGGTATACTTTTTTTCTTGAAATAGCATTCAGACTCCGCAGCACACAGTCCTCCTTGCAATGCTTGCAATTAAGCAAAAGATAAGTGTCCTACGGAATAATTACAATGTACGCATCCGTACGAAGGCAGCAGGCTACGCATGGCCGCAGGTTGTCCACCACCTAGCAATGCGCATGGGAACGGACATTTGTGCGTACTGAAAGTACAGGCATGTGTATGTGTGCCTGTGTGTCCTGGTAACATCAGCACTCTGCAGCATATGCAAAGGAACATTAATGTGGTCGAGGCGTGCTCCCACGTCCTACAGATAAGTATGCAAATATGCATCCCACCTAGTGCACCATATAAGTATCCAGCATCCTCCCAAAATGGACAGCGCACGTATTGCCCCCTATTACTCCGTCGAAAATTGGCAACAGTTTGCATAGTACACCCAAAACCAGTCTAGCAGACAGTCCAAAATCATAGATGCCAATATTCTGGGCCCAAAAATATGTAGGGATGTCAACGCTTCAAAAATCGTACCTATCATACTGATGACATAACGGGAAATGCCACATCAACTTCACCCAATGAAATGACAGGACATAACAGGAAATGATTTCACATTAACTTTGACCTTATCACAGTAAATAACTTCAGTTGGCATATGGCCTTCAAGAGATCACAGCAGCGGAGTGCCTGGTGTGCTCCATTCCATATTCTCTTACCCATCAGGATAAAGAGAAGTACCAAATGAGTCACGTGTACATAGTGTCACCAGTTTCTTCCTCAGCACAACACAATTTCCTCTTGAAACATAATGTAATTCACCATTCACTTTGCATTTTCAGAACTGGATGAAACCTAGTGAACAACGTATGAGATCTCGACACATGTGCTACTTCTGTACGAATTAACCACTGTGATAGGTCTGGGTAAAACAAACATGTCAATGAGTAAGGACGAGCAAGTAAGTGATAATAGTATACTCAGTAGATAAATGCAGTAATGTTTTAAAGAGCAAAGAGTTCCTTGACAAAGATTTTGTTTTGCAACAAACAAATGTACTTGGTGTTACAATACACGTTACATTGAAATAAGTAAGCATCAGAAAAATTGGGCCAAAATATGAGCAAACCTAGAATACAGGGTTCCAAAATCAGGTGAGCTGGGAGCAATGTAGATGCTATGTGTAGCAGAGAAGGGCCTGTCTAGCATAACAGTTAACAGGAGCTACATTTGACTTCCACACCAACTACTGCCAAAGAAGCACAACTATGGCAATTTGGGACAGTCTGTAATAAAACAGTATGACACAGCTACATCAAAATCATTTGAGAAAAGAATCCTTAGTTATTGAAGGAAAGGTACTCAACACGTGTTTAGCCACAAAGTGTGGATCTTCAGGAGGTGAAAAGTACTCTTATGTTGATTTATCCCATTTATGACTTGGCAGTTTGTTTTATAAGTTCAGACAATTTGTGAATGCTTTTGTACTAGTTGAATGGAATGGGTTTCATAATCCAATGTTTCTTTGATGGCAGGGAAGGAGATACTTCCTTCCTTGGTGGCCATGAGAACGATTTTCTTGGTTAGGACAGGTTATGCTTTAAATTAGCTTCTCTTTTGTACATTGATTGTATACTTGTGTGTTCGGATTGGTTAAGGGATTGGATTGTGTTTAAGGTTTTTATAAGATATCACTGTAACCAAGAGCCAAGTATCCCTATGTAACTAAGACAATGTCATGCAACAGGGCCTCGATGCCCTTTGGCTGCTAGTGCGCACTACAAAGCCGAATAAAAATAAATAACATAATATACCACTCAGTTGCCTACACAATCAGTCAGACCGCACCAGGTACACAAACAATGCGGGGGCCTCTGAATGTTCTTGAGCGGTATGTCACCAATGCATATGACAAGCCTGGGTAGGCTGAGGTAAAACTGTCTCTTGAAACCATTTCTAGAAGAAATTGTGTGCATTTCACTTTTCGCAATGGTGGAATACCTAAAAGTGGTGTTCTACAGTGCGTCTGCAACTACCAGCAACCATTTCACTCTGGCTGAACAGGGACAATAGTGGACAAAATTATAAACGTCCCTTCCTGTCACCCACACCAGAAACCGTCCCCATTGTCCCAATGTCATAAGCAGCTTGCAGAAAAGGAGTATACGCACGTGCTTTGACCCAAGTACAGCAATGGCCTTGTCTGGGTGAAGCTGAAACATTACTTCTTCCCTTTGTTGTGTCTTCTTTGCAGCACAGCGGCATTGCTTACTAGTAAAAAGTTGCACACGCTTCCACCAATAACATTGAAGAGCTCTCCATGTCACAGGATTTGTTTACAACAACCCTCTGCGTACACACTGCGGCCACAAACGTAGTTGTACAATTCCTGTGGCAGTACAGTCCCATTTCCATAGCAGCCATCCTCAAAGTCCCCGGATGTGCCTTTCGAGCTGCATGACAGCAGTGCCAACGTGACTAGCCGACCACACCGACTGTGCATGTGGGCCCTCATTTCAGGGACAGGAGCCAGACTCTCCAACAGCGGCAAAGTATACAGTTGAGCAATGAACACAGTATTTTGTGGAAAGGGCAGGCTTACAAACACATTGCTATGTCCCATTGCACATGCATGTTTACGAAAAATGTACGGCTGCTTTCCGGGTGGAAAATGTCCAGAACAATCTGCCCAAAAGGCACACCATAGAAGTGCTGTATAGTGTGTTTGCACCTTCTCTGAGCAGCACATTGCGGCACATAGGTTTGCCCTGCAAGTAATGGTGCACCACATCTGCTAATCTACAGTGCATCTGCAACTAGTACCAGATATGTCACTGTGCGTAGGTACGCACACTAGTGGCGAAAATCATGAACGGTCCTTTGTGGCACCCATAACATCGATAGTCCCCATTGTTGCAATGTCATTGGTAACTTCCAGAAAAAGGGAGTATAGGCACGTGCGGGTACCCAAGGACAGCAACGGCCTTGAAGCACAAACATTCCTTCTTCCATTTCCAATTTGTTCTTTGCAGCACGCCGTCATTGCGTACTGTTGAATAGTTCAACACGCTTCCACCAATGACATTGAAAAGGTCTCAATGTAACAGTATCAGTTCTGTGCATCAGACCTCTGCGTACACAGCCTGCCCAAAAATGTTATTGCACTATCCCTGTGGCTCCATAGTCCCATTGCCATCGCCGCCATCCTGAAAATCCCAGGATGTGGCTTTTGTGCTGCGTGAGAGCGTGGGGGCATAACGTGCAACCAGGGAAGGGGGAGTTTGTTATCAGGGGCGGCTCTTAAAAGATCAGTGTTATTTTTTGTATTTTACATGCTTTAGAGGAACACCTTTTCATTTTTTTTTTCTGTTTTCTTGTGCGGTCATTGTTACAGTAAACTTCACTGCATCTTGTAGAAGGGCAAACAAAACAGCATTGCCAATGGGAGGCAAAGACAAGCCACCTGGTTGGAAAAATTCTGCATTTCCACAACTAATGAGGTCATTGTTGCAGAAGAAAATCCCAGCAGCAGACAAAAAAGTATACATGCTTCAGTTGAGACACCTTTCTGCGTCTGGCTTGGAACATCCGTGAGCAGTGGACCACACTCTTCGTGACGTAATCGAGGAGAATAGCACATTGGCAGTGGGGGGAAAAGCCTCCTCACTAGCTTTAGCAACCTCTTTAATCGATGGAACAAATCTAAACAAGAACAATGTGCATGCCGCCGTAGTGGAGGACGATGACCTCGCCTCTACCGAAACTTTAATGTCTTTGCAAAGTGCATCCATGTCAGCGAAACTGCACTCGTAGACACCGTTCCACAATGCGATCACTACTTCCAACCCAAAATTGGCATCTAAGTTTCTTTCCAGGGCATACTTGTGCAGATCTAGTATAAAGGCATCACCTATAGGCAACACAATGGGTTTTCCCGATGTCAGCCGGCCTCACTACGCAGTGAATAATGTAGAGCAGTTTGAACGTCCCTTCCTGTGAACCACACCCACAATACCTCATTGGATAATCCCGAAAGTCCCATGTTCATTGGGCAACCACATACAAAGCACAGGAAAGCAGTAGAATTCCTTCCCTTTCCACTACCATTTGTCCAGCACCACCTCATTGGGTATGGGTAAATGGGCAAACAATTCCACCAATGCCATCCAAGACATTACAATCGAACACTGTGCTGCACAACAGTTCATAAATACTGTTAGAAAGTCAGCCTGCTACTGTACGGTCACTTGCCAGCACGTACAGTACAAATTTCGGTAATAAATGCGTGCATCCACATTCAACATATGCAACCACCACAAATTTAAGGGATGAGAAATGCTTCTGCAGTGTGCGTATTACTGTGCTCTAAGTGCCTCTGCGCACGGTATTTGCCACTGAGCGGCCATTACGGTCTTTAAAAACTTTTTTACAAAGAAGTGGCACGTTAGTGATATGTGCTTCAAACATTCTCAATGACCCATGTCACACAGTGTAATATCGACATAGGAACTCCCCGCTTTGCTTGACAATGCTACAAAATATTTTCCCCACTAGCATTCAATAGATCGTACCCTGGGAAAGCAACTTTCTAAAAGATAATTGTCTGCACAGCTGTACTGGGTAGGCTCCACTATTACAGCAGGAGATGGTTCTGTAGTAAGGTCTGACAAGAAAAGGTTTTTTTTGGAGGGTGGGGGGCGTTCTCCTGTTATGTACATGCTTGCTTACACATTTTGTTTATGTCTTCCGACGAGTTTGTTCCCTTCCCTCACACTTGGACGTACTGAACGTCAACGCTTCTCTTACAGTTCTACAGGATTGTATGCAACGCAGGGTGCAGAGTGGCAACAAAACAGTATTGCCAATGAAGGGCAACAAAATTCCATGTCCTTGGAACCACTGCAAATCTTGCTCCTTAATGTCGGCATATCCCAGCACTGCACATAAAAGCACACCCGCTTCTGTTTATAAAACACCTGCCGACCTGCAGCTGTGGGACAATTACAGCCTAATGTGCAACATGTGCAATTACCTACACCATGTGCTCGCGAACGCATAGCACCTCACTTTGGTTGTTCCACCAAGTGTAAAATGCTCCCCGCACCCACTATTCAAAGGTCACCATCCTCGGACAGAAACAGATGAAAATCTACATGGCTGCAGAATGGTATGCTGGCTGTCGTCAAGGGATAGGCTCTTGGGTGCATAACCAACGTCCTACGGCAAAGGGCCATGTACCCAATACTGTAGGCCTTACCTACAGCCAGCACAACCTAATGGCCTCATGAAAGAACATTTCCCACATACCACAATCCACAAACATAACATGAGTAGTGCACAGGGCAACTCGTATCAACCACAAGTAGCGCCATGTGGCTCCCTAATGTCCAAGGTGGAGGCTTAATGGGTATCATATGGTACCAGAGGCATATCAGCTCACTTGTGCTGTTCAGCCACATCTAAAAATGTCCTGTAGAACCATTTTTTCAATGTCACCACCATCGGAGACATGCATACGTAAAAGTGCATGTCTGCATTATGGTGGCGTGCTATTGAGCAGGCCCAGCCTCTTGGGTGACGGGGCTACAGGCTTTTTGCCATACATCAACAATGTAGACCTTGCCCACACCCAGCTCAACATAAACTTATGCTGGTGAAAAAGTGGCCAGGTACATGCACGTCATCTCTAGCCACTTCTAAGCAGCCACTACTTCAGCTCTTCTCCCACAGGACACACTGGAGGACTAGTCACTCCATCAGGTACAGGCATATACTACACAGTGTAAGAATTGGAAACAATTCACACAACCATACAAGCAACATTTTATGCAATAATGACAAAGCGCACATCTAAGGCAACATTATAAAACCTACTTCTCCCACAGCACTTTTTCGCCAGTACAAGGTAGCCACCGATTCATGGAAGGGCCTACAGGTGTAGGCCACACCACACACCTTACTGGAGTGTACATTGCACGTTTCCTGTGTTCTCCATGGTTCCCCCCTTTTTCCATTGCTCTATCACTGACCGCTGGGCCTCACCACACACTGCACACCCTAGTGCAACCTATGTTTTACTTCCCATATCATGTGTAATGCAGGCGCCATCTGCAAATGCACCTGCCAACTTTCCCCTCGGCCACATCTATGCATACATTGCTGAATTACATTGCGTTGCCTGTGCATACCAGTATGTGAGTGGCTGTGTACATTGTGCAACTTTCTGATGCTGATGACTTCCCTTCATGACAATGTGGTAAAACACTTCAAGCAAGGGTCTTATAAGGGTCTACCCATAGCAAACGCAGATGGTGACATGGCTCCCTATTGTGCAACAGGGGCAACGATGTACACCATATGATAATGTACACATAGCAGCTCAATTCTGCTGTTCCACGAAGTGCACAATGTCCTCAGCAACCATTGTGTGCTACTCACCAACTCCAAATGCACCCAAAGTATCAACTAAATTGCTGCATTACATTGTGGAGGCTGTGATGAAGACCTAGGCTGTTGGGTGCATAGTTTTTGGCCATGCACCCAAAAGTCCAGGCCTACGCCACACTCCCCACAACCTAACAGCCATGCAGGCGAACAGGTACGCATGTGCCAGAAATCACAAAGGCAACATATGCACCAGCACTTGCACTCAACCACCACACCATAAAGCAGGGACGCAAGGACACGTGTTCCACTTACCATAATGCAGTGACCTACCACTGTTTGGCACTGCGACCCACTTCCAATCAGAAAGCATAAGCGTGCCAACCAAACAAGACAACCTTCAAAACATTCAGCCTGCTCCCACCACTCTAGTATGTGCATAGAACCAATGGTGCTTACTGCACAGAAACACTTACTAATCTGCGCAATGGACACTACGCAAGCACATACAAGAAACATTTGCACAAGGACCTTTTCCATATGTACACTAGTCCGCTAATCCACGCAGTGGAGACACTGCACAACTGGTCACTGCACCATCTCCACCCATTAACCGACAACTGTTGGTTGTTGTACCAATCACCACACACATAAAACCAACATTGTGTGCATTGCAGCCAAATTGCACACAATAAGCAACAATGTGTCAGATACTCTCAACCAGTGGACATAATGTTATGTGCTAGGGCTGCAGCCATGCATGCAAGGGGCTGCGGACTTACCTCTCACAGCACACGCTATGTTTACATCCTCAAGTGTCGTGGAATGCACTTCCCTTCTGAAAATGTGCCTGCCACTACTCATGAAATAAAGACATCAGCGCTGTAGCTTGCATGCCATACCTAAGGCTGCCTACAATGACCACACGAGATAGTTGCCTGTTGGTGTCCGTGCACTGGCGGAGCATGCACGGATAGTGCCGCCAGACCACGGTCTTCTTGTATAATGATATGCATCACGTGAATCTCTTCTCACTCCCGCACCCTTTCCTTCCCTTCTTCCCATCACCAGATGCTGTACAGTATATTTTTCAAATCCTTTCGCCGCTGCATTGTCCTCCACACATCCCATCACCGCCCACTGCAGTGCAATCAAAGTTTTGACTGCGCTGCGTACAAGGAAATAGGACGGCTGAGCGGAGCCAGATCTGAATAATTTTATTATGTACAATGCTACGTACAAAAGGCCCAGGCATGCACACAGTAGCGCAGACCCTTGGCGCGCGCACACACCACAATACTGTCCTCCGATGCACTATAGTGAAGTTTCCCAAAATCTTTCGCGCACAGCACGCTTCCCTCCAGCCAACCACGTCCACTGTTAGCAGACAGCACGGCGTATCACAGCCCAATGAGACTTCGGTCCATGGAGCGAACAGGGAAATGGGTCCGCAGAGCGGACCCATATCACACTGATTTATTGGGACGTACATTTCAGTATTTCTCACAAAAATTACTGGTCCGACTTCCACCAAACACAAAAGCACACTTTCTGGCCCAAGCCCCCACCGCAAATTTGGTGAAAATCCATCCAGCCGTTCCGGTTGTAGCCATGCACAAAGTTTTTCCCCATTCAGTTGATGGAAAAAATGGGAAATATATATATATATATATAGGTTGTGGGTGTTTGGGAATAAATACAAATTAAAGAAAATGGGAGGGTTGGAGGAAACCCCCCAAAAATATTTTACAAAATTCCGATGGCTTTCTTCGTCAAAAAAATCATGGTAAAAACCCCCGCGAAAAAACATCCCACGATGAAATGACATGGAACCGTTATAAGCCGCCAAAATAGTGCTCTTCCTATGCGTTTATATGATATATTTTATTTGTATCAAGCGCGTACACAAGTGTTTCAGAGCGCGACTAGGCAAGGGAGGGGAACAAGGGAGAACACAGCACAACATAAAAACGATCTTACTAGGCCCAGTGACATTGAGAACGTGCAAGTGCATGGCAAAGTGAATAGGGAAAAAGTGCATGGAAGGGGGAGAGTGGAAAGTGCAGAAGTCGAGGAGCGCAGATAAATAAAATAGAAAATTGAGGCAAACTGTGGTAGTGCAGCCAGCAAGTGGCAAGTGCTGTGTTTAAGGCAGCAGACTGGGTAAGTCTGAATAAGTGCAGAAAAAGAAAAATGGGGGGGCTGTATGGGTACAGATACAGTCCCCATTGTAAGGGTGGCCAGGAGGCAGTGCAGGAAGGTGGCAGGGTGAGCAGGTACCTGGGCCCAGGGGACAGAGGGTGGCCAGGTGCACAGTGCCAAGAGAGCAGATCAGCAGGGGGGAAGGGGAGCGAAGGCAGAAGCAAAGAGGAAGGTTTTGAGGTGCTTCCGGAACCGGAGATGGTTCGCCTCAAGTTTTAGGGAGGCTGTTCCAGAGCGAGGCCCCAGCCGAAGATGGAGATCTACCCCCAGCTCGTTTCTTTGAAAAACGTCTGACCCTGAGGGAGTTGGAGGTAGAGGAGCGAAGAGCTCGAGAGGGGAGGTATTTGCGGAGGGATAGCTGAAGGTATTTTGGACCCAGGCCCCAGAAAGCCTTGTGGAAAATGCAGAGGGTTTTGAATTTAACCCTTGCAGCCACTAGGAGCTAATGGAGAGATTTCAAAGCTAGAGAGATACGATCCCAGGGCTTGAGGCCAAGGACAAGTCTCGCAGTCCTGTTCTGGATAAGTTGTAGAGGGCGGAGAGTAGAGGCAGGTAGATTTAGAAAGAGGCTGTTACAATAGTCCAAACTAGAGAGAACCAGAGCTTGGGATACCATGAGCTTCTGGGGGAAGGAGAGGAAAGGCAGAATACCTCTGAGGAGGTGCAGTCGGAAGTTTGACTTTTTAGAGACATCAGAGATATGGGCCGAGAAGGAAAGTGTGGAGTCAAAGATGACGCCAAGGTTCTTAGCCTCGCAGGTAGAGGTAGGAGGGCAGCCAAGGGAGGCCGGCCAGAGTGTGAGGGAAAATGATGGAGATGGTGTGCCGATAAGGAGGATCTCCGTCTTGCTGGCATTCAGACCAAGATCATTGGCAGCACACCAATTTTGAATGGCAGTTAGGCAGTCAGAGATGAGAGAGGGAGAGGAGGTGGCCGAGGGCAGCCGGAAAATGAGTTGAGTGTCATCAGCGTAGCACTGGAAATTTGAGCAGAAAATGGCAAAGCCAGGATGAGAGGTTAGAACCCTGGGGAACCCAACAGGTGGAGAGGAAGATGGATGATAGGAAAGACCCCAGTTGGACCTGGGAGGGTCGATCAGAGAGGAAAGAGGTCAGCCAGGCCAGAGCCTGATCAGCGATACCCAGATCATAACGGAGACGGTTGAGCAGGATGGTGTGGTTGACCATGTCGAAGGCAGAAGAGATCAAGAAGGATGAGGACAGAGGGAATGTTAGAATCAAGGTTGTAGAGCAGATCTTCACGGATATTGTGGTGAGCAGTTTCCGTGCTTCTGGCTGCTCTGAAGCCAGACTGGTGGTCATGGGGACAACCAACAGAATCTGAATGAAGGTTAAGCTGAGAGATGGCCAGCTTTTCCAGGAGTTTGCCCAGAAAGGGGGTTATGGAAATTGAGCGATAGTTTAGCAACTTAACCATAACTACATGGCCGCTACCGTTGGCAGTGTAATACATATGCGTTAACTTGCCTTTGTTAGTGAGTTTAACTTCATGCAGCCTGTCGATCATGCATTTTTGTACTTACTGTGTGGACTGTTTGCTTACCAGTCTTGGTGAATATCAAGTATACTTTCCACCAGATCTACCTACCTCCTCCAGAGTCTAAGCTTACTGCTCGGCACCTCTACCATCAGATTTTTGGTTAGGAATTAGTGTAGCATTAGGGTTTACGACTAAGGTAACCTCTCAGAACCCTTCAGATTAGGTTCTGAAAAACCATGTTACTGACAAAGCTTAAGGGTCAATGTTAGAAGGGAATGGGAACATTTCTGAGAATTCTCCCAACCTCAGACCACCCGAGCTCTTTCTGCATGCATGACTTTATAACTTAATTTCTAACCTGGAGAGACAGCGAGACCTTTTTCCCCACTCATGTACTTTTCGGTGATTTGGACTTTTGATTCTGACAAACTCCATAGACATTTTTACATTTTGACACAGCACCGTCAATGCAGTGGCACAGGGAAGTCTTAGATTTCCCAAAGGGTTAAATACCTTCTTTTGGAAAAATTACTATATTCAAGAGCAGTGACATGAAATTGACTTTACTTACATTTGCAACTTTCTAGACCCAGCACACACTACCTTACCATATGGTGCTGTAGGGGTTACTTTGTATCCTTTGCCTAGTTTCTCATGGAAACATGTTTATGTTACCCTTTCTACAATTAATGGCTGGTGGCAGTGGTATATTTTTCCTTCCATCGTGTGTTTCTACCGCAGGCTGCAATTGCAGCTGCAGTAAAGCATCCATAGGTGCCCATTTAGTCAAAATGGCCCCGGTCATCTTTTCACCATCTCTTGTCGGAAAGGTCCTTCTTGAGATTTACTCAAATGCCAAAGCAGGTCTGATCCCTTCGTTTGGCTCCAGAGTGTGGCAGGGCAGAAAGCAAGGGAGGTGCACGAAACTCCCTGTGCTTAGTATCCTTGGTTACAGGAATAAACCCAAGGGTGAGTGGCTGGAGGGCTGTCCTCGGAGGAGAGCCACCATGCTGTGTGATTGACAGCTAGGCTGCAAATGAATGGGAGAAACCTGCATAAAAGGCAAGGCTTTTTGCTAGAAAGGCAGAGTCAACCACTGGATGAAGGAATTCAAAGAACTTGGAACAGACGCCTACTGCAACTCCTGGACATTTGGTTTGCCTGGTGAAGACTTGAAGTTCTGAATTCGCCTCAACTATAGACCTGCAAAGGACGACATCTTCCCCTGGGTTGGTGGGACCAAAATCGACCAAGACAACCTCATCTGGAAATCCTCAGAGCTGCCTGTACTTCCACTGCTGCTGCAGGAACCGATTGCCACGTAGAGGAACACCAGAATTGAGTGTCTCCAAGTCGGACCCCAGTTCCAGGAAGGTCCTCCGGACTCCCACGAAGTAGGACTGACCAAGCTTTAGTCACCTCAACAGAGTGCTGGACCCCAGATGTGAGGAGTGTCCATAGAGGTACCCAGGAACCGCTGTGTTACTATTTGTGAGTCGCAAGGAGCTGAAAGCACAAAGTGCCGCTGATCTGAAGTTTGCCTATTGCTGCCGCTGACCTTCCATTCATAGTGCAGGAGTCCCCAGACGTCCTCCCTCTTGTCCCCCTGACTGAGGCCCATGAACAGGATCTGCAGACCTGCACAGGAATAGAAGCCAGCTGGAAGCAGTTTTCTTCTAACCAAAGGTACTGTAAAACTAAGAGGACTTACCCCTTGTGTAGCCGTGCTAGCTCTCAGTTGAGACTTGCCTGCCTTGGTTGCATTTGCAGAGTTGCTTGTAGCTTTGCCCCTCACAGGCCTCCCAGCTTGTGGCCCTACAGAGATTTCATTTTCTACAAAAATCCCTAAAACATTCAGCAAGACTATTTACCTTGCATCAAGAACTGGCTCAGCTCACCTAGACTTTTGCTCAACTAACATTGGCTATCCTGGCTCTGTGAAAGACTTACCTCTGACTTTGTGCTTTGCTGACCCCCCGCAACCCCCCTGGAAAGGTTTAACTTAATTTGCATTGGAGGGTTCAAAAAGTACTTAACTGTTTCAGAATATTTGTTCATCATTATTACCTTATCTTCTCCTTATTCAACACAAGCTCCATATTTCTCCAAATGTACCAATGATAAATTAATGTCCACAGTATCCTAGTTATTTAAGTCACCTCAGGGTGTAGGAAGAATCTGCGTGCCACCCCAAATGGTTATTTACTTATTTAAATAAAGTGAGTGTACTTTTGAAGGGTATTTTTGTGTTACTTCTATTTTGCACCCTTCTGAAGAAGGCTTCGACTAACTTAAATTCATATTTTTTTTTAAATCAAGAAACCTTGAGTGTAAGTCTTTATTGGGATAATTGTCACTCTGAATCTGTCACAACCTTACTGCTCACATTGACCCCTCTTGAGATAAGCCTGGCTGCTCAGTCACTACCAACTTGTGAAGTACATGTTTATACCAAAGGTTGGGTTAACTATTACCAAGAAATCAAGGCTGGTGCAGTCTCCCACAGGGTACTGCATACAATTTTGTCTAACAGTCAACTATGAAAAGACAATGTTGCCTTCATCTGCGACTCGTTAAGAGATGACCCAAATACAACAAAAGCATTTTCTAGGACTACAAACCCAGCTGATAAGAGAACCATCAATATAAATGATGGAAAAATAAACGTATGAAGTAGTCCAACCTACCTGCCCAGCATCCAAATAATGCGTCACCTGCAGTACCAAAAAGAAGACCCGGAGCGACTCCTTCTGGATAGGGTTTCCTTGCCAATTTTCCACAATTTGACCACAGAGCGTCAAAAGCGGGTGCACTTCCTGCAGTTTTCGTTCCATTAAAAGCAACTGCACAAAAAAGCAACTTAATGTCAAGCTTCAATTCACATTCAAAATCTGCTTTTAAGCTACATCGTGATGCTTTTTCTTGCAGTTGTCAGATTTATTCTTGTTCTAAAAACACGCCATCCCTTTCATAGGGATCAGAACTCCTAGCAATCGGAACATTTTACAATTAACTTCAGATTCAGAAAATACTTTCATTACATTCTGTAAAATCAGGTCAATAATACAAACTAAGAAAAAATGGGGAGTATGTATGCCTGTCCAGTTCCAACATCTTTACTGCTCAGGTGGAACTCACGCAAATGGCTTGAACTCATACAACAAATGGTGCTGTATCATGTGAAGACAGGCATGTTCTAGCTAGCAATTCCTTAAAATGGAAGCATGTTTACAACAGCCATTTTTCAAGAGGAGACTAAATTAGTAAAAAAATATGCCAAATAAACATTCAATACCTCCCAATATAGCGTATTGTAACAGTTCGTCTGTAACAGTTTCGGAATTTCCCACTCGCTATACTGGTAATTAGCCATTTAGTGGGTCAACTCATTTTGGACACTCCCAGATTTTGACTTCAAGTTCGACTCAATCCTTTGGCAGGACTTCTACCAACACCAATTCTTTACTAATAGCCAAGTGAAAACTATTTTTTTTTTCATTCAGCTTTTTATTAAATGAAAAAGAAATACTTACCATGCCTTTACTGAGCAGGAAGAGAGCCCTGAAATAAAAGGTTTTACGTTAGCATGGAACACATCTTTTAACTATTTACAGTAATGTTCAGTAAGCACAAGTTCTTAGTAGGCAAAATATTTAAGGGACACTATGCAAATGGGATATAACCCAAGCATATCAACATCTCTGGTTGTGTCACAATTGCCACCACAATCCTTCAGCAGACATGCCCTGCAGTATGAAACACTTGTGTATAGGCGCGTTATAAATGCCATATCATATCAAAAGTTTATACAAATAATCAACAATTTTGTCTTTATGCATTTTAGACAATGATTCGGTGAAGAAATACAACACTACTGTGAAATGCATGCTTCGTAAAGGTTTTCACCCATATAAGCAGGGTGATTTCACAAATTTATTCAGATGAGGAAATGAAATAAGATTCCAGAGATTATGCATTTCAATACCTGGTATATTCTGATCCGACTACCCTGGCATATTCTGCTCCAACTCCCAAAAGGTCACACGCAGACACCAAATCTTTCTCCAGCGTGTGGAGTTGCTAAAAATGTAATGTACAATTTTTTAAAGACCATGTTTTTGAACCCATGAACCACAAAAAACATGTTATTGATTTATAGTGTGCGATTTGAACACCACAGATAGAATACACAATCAAGCCATTGAGCCAACATCGCTTTGGAGGGGTTTATAAAAACAGATTCTAGAATCCATAGTACACAACTTGTGACATTTTCCAAAAAAGCTCAGACAGCTTTTTCATCAATTTCACTCAATTTTTGGACAGCCCACAATATTAGACTTGCACAATGCTTGGATGAGTCAACTCATAAAACCAATGGATTGAGAGGAAGTTGTGATGACCAACCAGACCAACAGCAATGCAAATACTCGGAATGGCAACAGAACATAACTACATTTCTCAGAACAAACTAACATTTGAATTCATGTAAAAGAGCAACATGATTTTAGGGTGTTTCATAATATTAGACATTTATTTACCCTATAATTAATCCCACCCCGGCAACAAATGACCATCTTAATAAGCATGCATCTATCACACGCAAAATGCAGTCCAATAGGGCATATCCTATTCGACTTGCACTCGATCCATGCTTAAAACTAGGACCAAACATGTAATTTATTTAAAAAGGTAGGGCAACATTTGGGAGATACTCACTGCGAGCTGGAATAGCAGCCTACAGTGCCAGTATGGAGTCTGCTGAGAGATCTGAATGGCTTTCCGTAGGAGAGGTTTCGCTGCATCGACAGAATTCTGAAAGAGGTGTATTGCACAACACTTCACTTAAAGCCGACATAACTCTAAAGTACAGTTTTTCTGTAAAGTGTCAGTCTCGTAATGGAACAGGAAAATACTCTGAATTCAACAAATAATCTTGTTAACTACAGGGTAGACTGGCTGTTCAACAAGCATCATGGAGTATCTAATGCAGGGGTTCCTATAATGGGAAAAATGTGTTCAAGCAAGTAGATTGCAGCAACAAACTACGCTTCTGTGCCCAACAGCATTGTAACTATACAGAGAAAGGAACAAGTTACTTACCTGTAACTGTTCTCCAGCATGGGTCTGGCATGGATTCACATGCTCATGAATATTCCCAGTTAGGCTGGGAATCCTCGGTAAAGAAAAAAAATCAGTTTAGTTTCTGAACTGTCTTTCTCCTAATAACCAATCACTGGTCTCTGGGTCATACTGCCCCCAGCCAATGACTGCCCTCTACCTAAGCCCCTCCTCTGGCAGCCATCTTCAGATTTGGTAGCACGTAAAGTGGCAGTAGGAGCAAGAGAAGAGCCGCTGAGGGGCAGGAGGGAGAGTTTGCATATGAATCCATGCCAGACCCATGCTGGAGAACAACAGTTCCAGGTAAGTAACTTGTTCCTTCTCCAGCATGGGGTCTGATATGGATTCACATGCTCATGAATAAGAGTACATAGCAGTACAGCTGCACAACCACGGGAGGTGGCAAGGCACAACATTAAGCATCTCTTACCTCCTCACCAAGCCCACCTTCAGGCGAACAGGTCGCGCAGCACTGCCTGGTTGACTCTGGACTCCTCCCTGGAATCTCGGTGGACGAAGTAGAATCACATGAAGGTGTGCGTCGGCCTCCACGTAGCAGCCCTGCAAATGTCCAGCAGGGGCACACCAGACAAGAACGCGTGGTAGCAGCGATCTCTCTGGTTGAATGGCCTGTCGAAAGGCCAGGCAACGGTCGGTTTGCCAATCGGTGACAATGCATGATGCAGACGGAGAGCCATCTGCAAATGGAAGCCGTCGAGAGGGCCTCCCCTTGGTTCACAGGTCCAAAGTTCACAAATAGCTGTGATGTCTTCCGAAGGGTCTTCGTGCGGTCCACGTAGAACTTCAGCGCTCTAGCCAAATCCAGCGAGTGCAAAGTCCTCTCGGCCGACGAAGGAAAGAAAACCGGTAACACCAAGGGCTCGTTGAGATGGAAGTCCGATGCCACCTTGAGCATGAAGGAGGGGTGCGTCCTCAGCAGTACCCTCGTCTCGTGGAATGTCAGGTATGGAGGTTTACAGGAAAGGGCCTGGATCTCTCCCACTCGTCGTGCGGAGGTGATGGCCACAAGAAACGCTGTCTTCCACGACAGGAACTTCAACGGTGCCGAATTCAATGGCTCGAATGGCGGCGCCATGAGCCTGCTCAGCACCACGTTGAGCTACCACGCTGGGGGCAGAGCCTTCACCGGCGGGAATGACCGGAACAGTCCTTTCATGAACTCCTTCACCAGGCGATGGGACCACAGAAATGATCACCACGGAGTTCAGGTGTAGCGGGAAATCGCTGCTAGGTGGATTTTGACAGAGGCATGCGCTAGCCCTGAACTGGCCAGCGACAGGTACGGCAGCACTTGAGGGGCCATAATCCGCAGAGGGTTAATAATCTGTGCACGGCACCAGATAGAGAACCTCTTCCATTTGTGTCCATAGCTCGAGAGACGAGGACGACCTGGCCATTGCAAGCACCTCCTTGCAGTCCACCGGGATATCGTACCCTCCAAACGCTAGTGCTGCAGGAGCCAGACCTGCACGTTCAGCAACCACGGGTCGTGGTGGAGGATAGTGCCTCCTCCTCTGGCAAGAAGATCCGCGGCCGTCGGCAGTTTGACTGGAGGGGACGCTGACATGTCCAGAAGGTCCGGGAACCAGATCTGCCTCGGCCACGCCGGTGCAACAAGAACCATCCTGCACCGGGACCGTCTAGTTGCAGCCGCAACGGCGGGAACACATAGAAACAGGCCGTCCCAGTGGAATGAGAAGGAATCGCCCATGCACCCCGGCTGGGGAAACCTGCTGGCGAACCTCCGGCACTTGGCGTTCGTCGCAAATAGGTCAATCTGGGGATTGCCCCATCGTTGAAATAGGAGATCCACTTGATCCTGCCGCAGTTCCCACTCATGGCACGAACGCAGCTCCCTGCTGAGTGAGTCTGCAATGGTGTTCGTTATTCCTGCCAGATGGAAGGGTACCAGAAACATTCCTTGGGCGACGGCCCAGTGCCACAGATCCTGGGCTTCCTTGGATAGGGCTGGGGATCTGGTGCCTCCCTGCTTCCGGATGTAGAACATCGTGGTGGTGTTGTCGGTGAAGATCCTTACCACCTTGCCCTTGGGGGACGGAAGGAACGACCTGAGGGCCCAGAACACGGCTCGGAGCTCCAGGACATTGATGTGAAAAGACCTCTCCTCCGGGGGCCAAAGGCCTTTTGCGTGGAGATCTCCAGTGGGCGCTCCCCATCCCTGCAGGGAGGTGTCAGTCTTCACCGTCTCCTGATATGCCAGGGTCTGGAAGTCCATGCCTGCTGCCAGATGCACGCGGGAGCCCCACCACCGGATCGCATGGCGGAAGGTCTCATTGAGCGAGATCCTGTCTTCGAAGCTGCCCGCCGCTTGCATCCAAATGGGCGTCGAGGAACTCTTGCAGTGGACGCATCCGCAGCCTGCACAGGCGCACGAGGTAGATGCACGAGGACATCATGCCGAGCAGGCACTTCATGGACCTCGCTCTGGCCGCATCCATGGTTGACAGCCATTGCACCTTGCCCAGGGTGGCCTTCGTCCTTTCCTCCGACAGAGAAGCCAATCGCGCCACTGTGTTGAGCCTGGCTCCCAGGAACAGAGCGACTTGCGACAGCACCAAGTGAGATTTTGCGAAATTGATCGAGAATCCCAGATCCACTTGTGTATAGACCCGTTACAAATGGCATATCATATCCGTGAGCAGTTGGACGGTCTTCGCTGTGTGCACGACGGCAAGCTCTCTTGTCTTTGCTCGGATGAGCCAATCGTCCAGGTAGGGGTAGACATGGATCCCCTGTAGGTGCAACCGCGCCACCACTAGTGCTAGGCACTTGAACACCATGAGCGCCGACTTCAATCTGAAGGGAAGGCCCTTGAACTGATAGTGTCGCCCTTGGACCACGAATTGCAGGAACTTTCGATGTCCTTTTAGAATGGGGATGTGAAAGTAGGCATCCTTCAAGGCCAGCGACGATGGGAAGTAGCCTTCCTCCAGCTGTCCCAGCACGTGCTGGAGGGTGACCATCCGGAACTTCTGGGACTTGATGTACTTGTTTAGACGACGAAGGTCCAGGATGGGCCACCATCTGCTGTTTTTTTTCCTTACGAGGAAGTATCGCGAGTACACTCCGGAGCCCCAGAGCCTCTTACAAGTTCGATGGCTCCTTTTTTAGCATCGCTCGTACCTCCAGTAGAAGTTGAGGGATGTGGTTTTCCTTCCTGGCCACAGGTGGAATACAGGGACATTCCCTTAGAAATTCGAGAGTGTGCCCGCGGGCCAGGGCATCCAGCACCCAACAGTCGGTGGAGATGGACCCACATGCTGACTAACTTCGCCAGCCGGCCTCCCACCGGGGTGCTCAGGTGGGGCCCCCCCCCCCCCCCGACGCTACGGCCAGTTCAGTCCTGCTTGGCCGCGGCCTTGCTGCTTTGGTGACTACGAGATCCTCCTGTCTTGCCACGTCCTCTGTAGGCCTCCTGCGACGAGGAGCGGGCCGCCTGGTGGTACGACGGGGAGCCGCCACCATATCCTTTGGAGGCACCTTGCTTGCCTCTGGTGTTCCGAAAGGACGGCCGTCGCTGTTGTAGAACGCCCAAGGCCCGAGCCGTCTCCGTGTCTGCCTTGGCCTGCAGTGACTCGTCCACTGTCTGCCGAACAGGTTGTTCCCGTTGAGGGGCTTGTCCAGAACCCTGGTCTGGACGTCTTGGCGGAAATAGGTCACCTTGAAACAGCCGCGCCGAAGGCAAACGCTGTTACCCATCTGGTGAAAACCGGTGTCAGCAAAGTCCGTGGCCACCGTGATGGCTTGGTTAGAGGCCACCTCGCCTTCCTGTAGGATCTCCAGGGCCTCAGCCCTCTCGTCGTCCTGGAGGAAGTCCAGCAGGGGAGCAATCTTAAACCACAGCTCCCTGTCGTAGAGTGCCACAATCACAAGGGCGTTGGCCGCTTTAATCGTCGTTGCTGCAGACGAGATGACCCGCTGTCACATGGCGTATAGTTTCTTTCCCTCGCCGGCGGCAGGGAAGTCTAAGCAGTCGCCCCCGCTGCTTTCTTCTTGGCCGCCGGAGACAGCCGAATCTGGGACGGCTGAGCCCTAAAGGCACATGGGGGCGGAGTCCTGGACCCGGTGGTACTTCTCATACCGGTCTCTTAGCAGGAGCCATAGACGGGTTCTTCAAGAGCGTCAGCCCCCCTTGTCCCAGATGTCGTAATGGAACTGAGTGGACTGTCTTCCTCTTGGCTTCATGCCGTTGGTAGAGTAGGCCTTCCTTCTGCTCTTCGGGGCAGAGCTGGAAAAGCTTGGATGCCCTGGCGATCATGGCGTGGAAAGAGCCAATTTTGTCGGGCGGAGAGACCGGAGAGGGGGTGGTGAAGGAAGGTCCATTCCGTCGTCACCACCGTTGTCATCTAGCCCCGTTGCTGCCGTCTCGGTTCCGGTATCATCCCTCCGCCCACGGGCAGGAGATGAAGGCTGAGAAGGCCGTGGGGGCTGGGAGGCGGGTGAGGTCTCCTCCGCTTGATTGGTGGGCTTGCCGACGGTCCAGGCTCCGCTGGATCGTCCGCTGGGGGTAAGGGCAACCTTGTCCTCATCTCCGAACAGAAGGCCTGAATCGCCATCAAGATTGCTCCCGAGTTGTCTTGTGGCATAGGAACCAGCTGCGACGGGAGCGATGGTTGGGGAGTGTGCTCCGTCCTCTCTATGGCTCGTGGTTCCTCGTCGGCACCGCCTTCGCTTTGTCCGCCTCGTCGGCATCCCTCCCGTAGGACCGGACCTCCTCGAACTTCTTGTTCATGATCTTTGCGACGCCAGCCAGCTCCTTATTGGCCACCGGGCCCCCCCCCCTCTTTTTCCACCTGGGTTTCACAGGGGGTCTTATCGATGGGCTGAAAAGAGGATTCCCTCTGTGGTGGCAGGGAAACTCTAGGCCCCAAGGTCGCCTCCACTGGAGTAAACTCTGCAAGCTTTGCCTGAGCCGCCACGACTCCCTCGATCGAGACCTTAGCTGGGTGAATCAGGGCCTTCGCGACTTTGGGCGCACCTGAGGCCTTCACCTGGGGGAGGGGGTCACTGCCTCGCTCCCCCTCGGCTGTCTCCGTCGCTCACCCAGGTTCTCAGATTTCCACTTCCCTGAGCCAGAGTGTTGACTTGTGGTTGATGGCGTCGGTGATAATGCGCCCTGCCTGGCAGCCGAGGAGCCCGACCGATCGGTGCTCCCGGTGCACGCGGACTTGCGGTGCTTAGCCTTTTGTTGGGCCCCCGTCGCCAGAGCGCCCTCAAAGGTCTTCGAAGACCGCTTGGACTTCTTCCAATCACCTGCTGCTGGGCTCTTCCCTTACAGCCAGTTGGTGAGTCGGATACGGCGATCCTTCATAGTCCGTTCGGACATGTTCTTGCAAAACGCAGTCCACCTCCACGTGCGTTTTGTCTTCGTGAAGTATAGTCATCGAGAATGCTCATACTCCTTGAAGACATTCTGTAATCCGCATCCAGGGCAGCTCCTGAACAGCTTGGATCCGGCTGTCGCGTTTCCTTTGTCCTGGGCCATGTCCACGCGGGGTTGGCCTCAAAGATCTTCCGGAATCCTCCAAGAAGCGAAACTAGACGAAAACTTCACCCTTGAGGGGCGTAGGAAATTCCGAAACGGGTCCATGTTGATAGGAAGTAGAAACGGTGGAGCGTGAGGCTCGATTGACCGAAAAAATGAAGTTAAACTCTTTAAAAAAAAAAATTATAAATTAAAATAGCAAAATGCAGTTAAAGCTCGAGAGCTATAGCACGAGGACTCCCAACACTTGAACGTGCGGTAAAAATCTGAAGATGGCTGCCAGATGAGGGGCTTAGGTAGAGGGCAGTCATTGGCTGGGGGCAGTATGACCCCAGAGACCAGTGATTGGTTATTTGGAGAAAGAGTTCAGAAACGAAACTGAAACCGATTTATTTTCCTTTACCGAGGAATCCCAGCCTGACGACGAGGAATATTCATAAGCATGTGAATCCATGCCAGACCCCATGCTGGAGAAAGCAAGGAACCAATTTCATAAGATTCCCAAGCATTTAGTTACAGATTGAAACAGTTTTCAAAATGCAGGTCTATCCGTCATCCCAAACAGTCAATTTTCAAAGTGTCGACAGTGTGGACATATTGGCTAGTGGCCCAGAAAGCATGTTGATTACCTCTTGACAATAAAGTTCAGAGAGGAGGCTTGCAGCTTCAAATTTCACGTCTTCAAACTGTGAAATCTAAGGACAAGTGGTTAAGGAAACAATCCCATGACTGGCATCAAACAAAACATGTTCTATTTAAAAATCTCACACCAAGTCTTAACTCACCAGTAGGTTTATCCTTGAATGTTCTAATATTCTAAAAAGGTTTATTACTTTACATTCAAAACTTAGTGTTTTCAAATTTCAAAAGGTCACCAAGAAAATGGACAGTACTGAAAGTTCATATAAATGTATGAGATTAAAAAATAAGCAGCAAAACTACTCAGCAGCCTATATAGGACCCTATTGGGAACACAAAGACCATCAACTCACATGCCTAATTAATTCTGAAGCAAACTATTACTTTTGTGTATTTTGTTAAGGAGTTTTACTAAAGTACACCCATGGAGGGTTCGGTATGTGATGCACATTGCTTTGAACGTTTCTCTCAGGCTAACAGGGAGCTAGCATAGTACTCCAAGAGGGGGCTGATATGTTCTCTGGATGAGAGAGTAAGGAGCAGTCTGGCTACTGAGTTTTAGATTGGTTGGAGTTGCCTTAGCTGGCGGGCAGAGACGCTGATATAGAGTTGGCGTAGTCTAGGCGGGAGATGCAAATGGCCGGTATTGCGAAAACTAAGTTTCGGAGGGGTAGGGAAAGATTAGATGTAAAATACATAAGTGGAAATGACAGGTTCTGGAAGCGGAGTTGATGCGTTTTGTAAAGTGATAAATCTGCGTCCATGGTGCATTCAAGATTTTTTTAACGGAGGTGGGGGCAGCAGGTTGGACTCCCAGGGCTATTGGCCAAGTTAAGTTAGTAATCAGAGGTTTTGCCGCAGATTAACATCAACCTATTAAAATCAGAAATCCTAAAGTGTCTGGTTGTCATCCATAGTTTGATAGGCCTGCGAGGCAAGAGGACCAGGGAGGAGTAGGAGAGGACCCAAGCCCCTCTGGGGGTGCTGATCTGGACACAGGAGACGTGGGTTACCCCCAGCAGGAGGGGGGGGGGTCCATACTGGGGGGGCAAGCCAGCAGTGAAGAAGTGAGAAGTGGTGACCACTCACCAGGGCCATTGGAATGGAGGAGCAGGATGGCGAGTTCGGGGGTGGCGGTGTGGGTCCTCTGGGATTGCACAGCGGCCACAGAATTGACAAGATTGAGGAAAGATTGGAGGAGGTGTACCATAACTAGTCCTCCCTGGACAGAGACCCAAGTGAACGTGTGTTGCACGGAGGTAGAAAGAAGGGAGGAGGAAATCCTCCTGAATATGGATGACAGAATCACGAGAGGCGCAATAACCTTCGGTTATTTGGGGTTCCTGAGAAAGAGGGGGAGACAGAAAGACTTGCAAAGTACCCTCTTCACCATCACTAAACTCATCTTTGATAATTAGGCCATCGACAAGGTCAAGATAGGGCAGATACACAAGACTGGGGATGCGGCAGGTGGCCCAGATGCGTGCTTGTTCGCTTCCACAACTATAGCAATAGACTCCAAATTCTAGAACAGGCAAGAAAGAAGGGCTCTAATGTATGGCTCAGCAAAAGTGACTTTCTTCCAGGACCTATCCTCCCACACCAAGGCTCTGGCCCCCCCTTTACCAGGCTGAATGAAAAGGGAAAATACAGGTGGGCTCCCTTTTTCCATGTCGTTTGAAGCAGAGGGGAGCAGGAGATTAAGAGGCCTATGAGCAAATTGATAGGAGGACCGACCCTGCCCACACCTCAAGGGGCGAGAGAGAGGACAGTGGCAAACAAAAAAAAGGAGAAGGCAAATCATGGGCACTGGAAGTACAGGAAGCTGAATACTCCCCAGGCAGAGAGGACCTGAGGCAACATGTGATGGTGGGCCACAATGGGGTGGCAGAGCAATCGAGGAGTGTCCCAAGGAACCCGGACCTAGGGGTCTGGGTAACTTTCTGTCCCCACCCAAGGGTGGGGGCATCATATGTAATGTTTTTTGCTTTGAGGAGGCAGGGAGATTCATGGGTCAGTAAGATAAGTGGGGTTTGGGGGGGGGGGTGTTAAGGAACCTTAATGGGCCAATGGGGAAGTAGGGGGCTCGAGAATATGAGATGTGGAAAGTAGCCATCCTCAGGAGGGGGATCCCACAGGTGGTTCAGTTTTCACCTGGTGAGGTCAACAGGTCGGAGCTGTTGGGTAAGATTGTATGCAGTACCCTGTGGGAGACCACCAGCCTTGTCCTCTTGACAATAGTTATCCCAACCTTTGGTATAACAAAGGTGGGGGAGGAGGGGTCTGGGAATCTCTACCAGCATGAACACAGCCCAATGACCTGTTCTCGGGTGAATAACCCCTGGGAGAGACTTTACCAAGTGGAACATGTGTATGGGGTTGCTGTTGGTACTCTTGTTCAGAGGAGAATTGCCTAGTATTTTGGTGCTAACTGCCCCTGGGCAGGACAAAGACTGATATGCAGGGAAATGTCTTCTCTGTGAAAGGGACAGTGAGCTAAAGTCTTGGTAGTCTCTCTCCCAGGGGTTATTCACCCAAGAACAGGTCATTGGGCAGTGTTCATGCTGGTAGAGATATTCCCAGAACACCCCTTGTTTTGAGTACTACACAAGTTGGCCAATGTGAGTTGTAGGGTTATTACAGAGATTCACAGTGACTAGTATTCAAATTAACACACACTCAAGGTTTCCTTATTAAATTATTTATGAATTTAACAGTTGCATAAGCCTTCTTGAGAAGGGAGCAAAATATGTAACAATATACATTTGAAAAATACACATGGTTTCTATAAATCAGTAGATGCCCATTTGGAATGGCACACAGACTCTTCATGCACCCTTAGGCGACTTAAATAACTAGGACACTGGACATGGATATATCACTGGCACAGTTAGAGCAATACTAAGGTTAGTGTCAAAAGGAAAAGATGAGGGAATAAAACAATGGGTAACAAATATTCTTAAGCAGGTAAGTATTTCTTGAACTCTCCAATGCAAAGTAAATGAACCCTTTCCTGGGGAAAAGATAAAGCGCTAAGTCAGAAGTAAGAGCAGTCTTTCAGGGAGCCAGGACACCCAATGAATTACTTATTTCAGGTAAGTAAAAAAGTCTTGCAATGTTTTAGAAGTCTTTGTAGAAAATGAAATCACTGTAGGCCACAAGCTGGGAGGCTTGTGAGGGGCAAAGCTGCAAGCAACTCTGCAAAAGCAAACATGGCAAGTCTCAACTGAGAGCTAGCAAGGCTACACAACAAGAGGTAAATCCCATTCATTTTACAGTACCTTTGGTTTGAAGAAAGTGATTCCAGCTGGCTTCTGTTCCTGTGTAGGTCTGCAGATCCTGTTCCTCGACCTCAGTCGTGGGGACAAGAGGGAGGATGTCTGGGGACTCCTGCACTACAAATTGAAGGTCGGCGGCAGCTTCTCGCAAATGGCACCATCCTGGTTCTCGGATACCTTTATGGACTTTCCTTGGGGTTCAGCACTCTTGAGGTGGCTTGGTCAGTCCTGCTTCAGAGAAGTCCGGAGGATGTTCCTGTAGCTCGGGTCCGACTTAAAAGCGATGCACTCGATCTGGTGTTCCTCTCCCTAGCACTTTGGTTCCAGCAACAGTGGAAGTACAGCCAGCTCCAAGAGGATGTACAGACGAGTTCGCTTTGGGGTTGATTGGTCCCACCAACCAAGGGGAGAAGTCATCCATTGCAGGGCTTCTCTAGTCAAGGTGACTTCGGAGCATCAGCAATGTAGAATGGGCTTCACCGGGCAAACTAACGGTCCAGGAGCTGCAGCACGCAGTGAAGGAGAAAGTGAAACGAAAGGCCCCCCCACCCAAGGCAAGTGTTGGGGACCCCCTATGGGTCCATGGCAGCAGTGTAACCCGCCCGCCAGGGGCGACCAAATAAAACCCAAAAAAGGTTGAGTCGGGCACCGGAGTGGGGAGTGAGGGGGAACGAGTGCCCAGAACAGAAAATGTAGCAGCTATGGGAGACACGCACAACACCCCGAGGAGCTGCCAGGAAGGATGGCAAGGGTCCCCCAGGACTGGCGATGTGTACCAGAAATAAAGAATTTGACCACCCTCAAGTGCCCCTTCCCTTCACCCCTGGGGAGGTTCCAGAGACCCCAGAAGAGGGTCTGGGGACAGAAGGACAGAACACAACAGTGGAGGAGCCGCGGGGGGCTGAAGGATGTAGCAAGTAATGTCCCCATACATGTCGTCACTGGGAAAAGCCATTTGGCGACATATGGTGACTGGTTGCAGGGATGTCCCCTGCTCCCATTTTAAAAAAAGTTGTGGGGTGTCCCCCACATGTAATAATGTCTCAGCAAAAAAAAAAAAAAACGACTTGTCAGGGGACATTACATGGAACCCTGGAGGAGCAATATCGTAAAACAGCAGCCATCTCCCCCCACACCCCACCGTCCCCTCCCCACAAGTCAAGTGCCTGTGCACCCAGCCACTGGGGTTGGGAGGCAGGGGAGTCCCCCCCCAGAGTCCAGACGTGCTGGCCCTCAAGGAGGAAATTCGAAGCATCAGATCGACTCTGGACCAAAGACTAAACATGGACCAGATAATTTTCTGAATGGAAGACAGGATCCAGGGCCTGGAGGCAAAATCAATCAGTGGATACCATGGAGCACCAAACAGGAGTGAGGTTGGCAGAACTGGATAGGGAGGCGGAGACTACGCCAACACTTGATGTAGAGAACAGGGAACGCTGTAACAAAATGTGCTTTTTTTTGACTTCATGGAAAAAGATGGAGACAGGATGACATCAGGAGAGCCATCAGGGACGCGATATGTATGCCGTGGATGAACCCACCATTGACCGGGCCCACAGAGCAGGGCGAGACTAAGGCACCCACGCTCGGTAGTGGCGTGCTTCCACTACAATAAACAAAGGACAAGGATCCTTGAGTGTGACAGGAGAGCAAGCCCCATCAACTATGGTGAGGCCCAAGTGACCATTTTCCAGGAACTTTCAGTGCTGACTAAACAAGGATGTGCAACCCGCTCACCAAATGGCTGTCAGAGTGCGATATCGCTGGGGCTTCCCTTTCTCCCCCATTTTTGAATCTGAAGGCCAGGACTACTGCCTAGCCATGGAAAGCGACAAAAGGAGAGTTTCAGAAGAACTCATGGGGGACTCACGGGTCTAGGCAGCAGCCCCGGCAGAGACAGCAGGATCAAGTGCTCAGCTCATGGGAGCCAGAAATTGATGCAAGATCAATACTCCACCGAGGGGCCCTTCAGGCCCATGATCTGGCCAAATATGGGGAAGAGGCTTGGAAACATTGCTGTTGAAAGCGAGGGCCAACGATGGACTATATATTGAGGGGGGAGGAATATAGAGCAGATTAAGAGGGGTTAAAAGCGTGCCCTGTCAACTCAGGAGCAAGGATTGTGTTGGAAGACTGCAGGTAGGACAGAGGAGGGCTCAGTAACAAGGTGTAGTTGAGGCCTGTTGACTCGCCACCTTCTGGTGATCCTATCTCGACTTGTAGCGGTACGGGTATCGGGTCAGATGCTCAGGGGTGGGATAGGGCTGGGAAAATTGGCAGTTTGGGGTTCACCAAGAGGGAGTTTAAAAGGTTTGAAGTTTTTTCAGTGTTTCAGGCAACAGTTCTAACACAAAGTGGTATGATTTCTCAAGGGATGGCACAAATGGAATGAATGGAACTGGAGATATGTCTACAGACAGTAGATGATTGGCTCCCTCAATATCAGAGCGCTAAATTGGTCTAGCAAGCGATCATTGTCCGTACGGGAATTTAGACTGGCTAAACTGGACATTAGCATGGTTAAGGAGAGACACTGGCAGAGGGACAAGGAAACAAGACTTGGGGCAAAACAGGCGAGGAAGGTGCTCGTGGTTTCGGGTACGAAAAAAAAGAGGGGTGGCGGTCATTGTTGTCAGCACACATGCGACTGGTGGTGGATGGGACACAAAGGGACCGTGGCGGGCACTGTTTAATAAGGGAAGCCTGAAAGGTGACAGGATTACCCTGTGCTCAATATACGCCCCAAAAACACAGGACAGGTAGACTTCAGGGAAGGGGTCTAGGCTGACCTGACAGGGTGGTGGGGGGGGCGATTTTGATATGGTACTGTACCCAATGAGGGACCGCAAGAGACTGGAGTGGGTGCGGGTGATACCATGGGCAGTCCCACCTCCAAGAGATTTGGGAGCAATAAGTGGGACCTGAGCCTTGTTGACTCACTAGAAGAGGGGGAGGAGGGAGATCGACCTTTCACATTTTTCTCAGCCGTTCACAACTCCTACTACCGCATTGATCTAATATTAGTGGATGCTGAATTAAAAGCCCATGTAAAGGGTTCAATGGAATCCCCAGTCCTGTGGTCGGACCACTAAATGGTGGTTTACACAGTGGAACACACCCACAGACCGAGGACCCTGGGTGGCTCGCGCAGCAATGATTTTGTGCTAAAAGATAGAGGTCTCCCAGTCCGTATTAACCGAGATCACAGACTACTTAGACTTTAACGATAATGGCGGAGGTGGGAGTGCAATCCCTTTGGGAGGGTTTTAATGCCACTATTTGGGAGGGTGGGTGGTGGGGTCAGTCAGGGGTGCTCATTAGAATAAGCGCTCAAAAAAAGAAAGTGAGAAAGAGGGGGAGTTGATGACCAAGATCAAAGACCTACAGCTGGGTGGACCTGGGAGGACGTGTCTCACGCCTCCTAGTGCGGTGGAGCAGAAGTCCATAGGGCTAACCCCAAGGTGTTCCTAGTTCAGGACATGGAAAATAAATTACTGGTCCTAAAGCAAAAATACCACAAAAGATGGGAGCGAGGGCAGATAAAATACTTATGTGGATACTGAGGGAGGAGAGGAAAAAGAAGCAGATTGGGACTATAAGGGGCGAGGATGAGGTGGCTGTCCATGACCCTGAGGGAGTGGGTAAGGAATTTGCCAGGTTCTATGAAGGGCTCGATGCATCAGAATTTTAAGGTGATGATGGGCAAATAGCTATGTTTTTGAATGCCCTGGCCTTACCAGGGATACAACAGGGGGAAGCAGCCCACCTAGGTGAGCCCATCTCATAAGAGGAAGTCGTTCAGTCTATCAAGGGGCTGATGTCGGGCACAGCCCTAGGGAGCGATGGTTTCTCAGTACAATTTTCTAAGTGGTTTAGATCCACGCTCGCTCCATATATGGCTCAGGTATTTAACAGTGTTGGCGGGAGACCCCTTGCCACACAATGTTGGAAGCAGTAATTGTAACAATGCACCATGTGGTAAGAGACCCAGAAAAGTGCCTCGTACCGCCCAATATCCCTACTAAACAGCAATGTGAAGATCCTGGCTAAAATCCTTAGTGCTAGGCTGAAGAGTTTTATGCCGTCCCTGATTCATGGGGATCAAGTGGGTTTTATATTGGGTAGACAGAGCGCTGATAACATCCCAAAAACAATTTAACTGCTGCACCAGGCACAGACTCAGGGGATCAACGTGTGCCTCGTCTCTGTGGACTCAAAGCGTTCGACAGGGTGGAATGGCCCTTTATTGCCCCTGAAACTGGTATTGGAAAATGTGCCTTCAGCAGGGATTTTTTAAAATGGGTGGAGGCGAGGTACACAGCAGACAACGCGAGTCAGGGTGAATGAAATAATGTCTGGAGCATTCTGCCCGACACGTGAGATGAGACAGGGATGCCCCCCATGGCTGCTGCTATACGCCCTCTTGACGAAGCCGCTGGCGATCGTGATCAGAACCAACCAGGGCTATTAGGTGTGGGGAGGCAGAGTTTAAACTATCCCTCTTTGCAGATATCTTGGTTTATCTCACCGCGGTTGGCTCCTCGCACCCGAAGGTCTTGGAACAAAAACATACCTACGGCACCTTTCGGGCCTGAAACTCAACGTAGATAAATCCACCATTATGCATGTGGGTCCAGGATGCCCAGTTTCAGGGAACCGTACCAGATACTCTGGGATGAGGGTCGGACAAGCCCAAACCAAGTACTTCGGGGTAATATTGAAAATGGATCTCTCGGGGCTTGCCAAAGTGAATTTTGATCCGATAATACAAGATTAAAGAGAACCTCCAGAGATGGAGGCCCCTGGTCCCATCAGGGTATGGGCAGATGGAGGCAGTGAAAATGAATATCCTCCCTAGGTTACTCGTTACTTGGAAATGCACCAGTTAAAAGTGAGAGACTACCTATGGGCACCATCTAAGGATAACCCGCGAGAAGAAAAAGTATCCCACACTGGGCATTGTGGGCCCTGTGGAAGAACAATGGTGCGAACAGACTTTGTCCTGGGGCCCCCCCCCCCGTTCCATCTGACAAAGCAAGGGTTGAGGTGTGCCCAACTGTGGTCGGATGGGGAGCTGGAGAGGGTGGGACAGTTATTTGGAGAGGGTCACTTTACGGGCTATCAGAAAATCCAAGAGGGACTGGCCAAGGAAAGTATTTTGATCTTTGAATACCTGAGGCTGAGGGGATGATTACGGACCCAAAGTGGGGCACCCGCCTATCCAGAGACCTAACGCAGTTTGAGAAATAGCTGGATGGGACCACCACCTGAAGGGGCGCTCTAGCATATATAAGATGCTGCTCTCAACTCCAGAGGTGGGGAGATACGCTTTTAAGATATATTGGGTGGAACTAGTTGGGGTGAAATTACGGATGAGGACTGGGCTATAATCTTCCGGGTGACATTCCACGGCAATCTATACACCTCTGCCAAACAAAACTAAGATGCTGCAAGGGTGGCATAGACATCCGCTGAAAATGTCAAGAATATTTGCAGGCACATCACCCATGTGCCCCAGGGGCTGTGGTTTGGTGGGGTACCTTGCTCACGTATTGGGAATCTCCCAGAATTTGCATCTTCTGCCAGGAGCTCCTTAGCTGAATCAAGGACCTCGTAGCGGCCCAGCTGAGCTTCAACCCACTCCAGAAACTACTAGGAATCCTGACCGGGGACCAAGGAGAGTACCAGTTGCACCTAGGGTGTGTGAGGCGTTAAGGGCCGGCCAACTGGCAGCGGCCAAAATTGGAATGTGGGGTGATTGCCCATGAGGCAGGAATGGGAATGTAAACTAACATGATTGAAATGGCGAGGTTGACAGCCATTATGAACGACTACGGGGAGTCTTTCAGGAATGAATGGGACTATTGCTGTCCAGAATGGAGGGTAAAGGAGTGAGGGAGAAGCTGGGAAAGTGCTGAAGAGATCAGCTGGGTTGAAACCGATAGGTGAGCCAATCAAATGCTTGATGCAATGACAAACACAGTGTATCCATCCGAAGAGGTCCTATTGTTTAAATGTTTGTTCCATGAACATACTGATTGAGAGAGGGGTAGAGGGAGGGAAGAGACGATCAAACATGGTTGTAAGAAACACTGTCCTATATAGTTAAAATGCAAATAAAAACCATAGTTAAAAAGAAAAACAAAAAGAATAGAGTATACGCCAAAAGGGAAAACAGGACCACAAAGTATAAAAGTAACATTGTTATCACACGAGTGAAAAAAGCCGAAAAAAAATAAATAAAAGACAGGATTCCAACAAAGATCTAGGAAACTTTATGGATAACTATGGCAGAGCAATCAGGGCACACTTGGAGGAAAAAAGGCTAGTAGAAGGGTACAGGTTGTCCTAACAGATCAGAGGACAATACACAGATACTAGAAAACTTACACACATGTACATTCAAACATACACATATATGACTAACACATTTTCAGTAATCGTGTTTGAGGCTTGTATGCTTAGATTCACTTGATGTCCATAATCAGACATCTAGTGGTTGGTGCACAGTATTACATTAAAATAAGAAGTCAACAGAGTGTTCCTGTAATTCTATCCCTAAATAGATGTGTACAGTCCTGATGCTTCACGTGTCAACGTCCTTTGATATTTTGCATTTCACACAGTTTGTTACTATTGAAGCTCGAGTTCAAGCAAGACTATTTATACGTTCTATTACTGAAGATCACTCAATGGAGAAAACTTGCCTGAGACAAATGATTACCAGGGGGTTTCATGTTTCCAGAGAGTCGGCGGTTGAAGACATCTCCAGGCCTTTCAGCCCAGACAGTAGAGAGAGTTATGGAAAAATGTCATACTTCAAGAATGTCTACATATATATTTCCCCTACATTTAACAGTCTCCTGTCCACCAGCTTTCACAAAAATATGGCCCTTGAGTAAAAGAAAAATTCCTCTGGAAAGACGCAGATTACGCCTCCAGAACCACAAGAGGGATCCTTTGGAAACGCACCATAGCTGTACAGGTCAGGGATGTTTGTCTACACTTCACCCTCCCTTTGATCCCCTCCCACCCCTGACCCCACCTCTCTCACTATTAAACAGAGTAATCCACAAAATGCACCAGAAACATTTAGGAAAGATTCTCATTGATCAAATGTGGGTGCAGCAAACGTGGTACTCTCCTCACACCTTCCACAGAGTCATTTTGTCCACCAAACAGTCAACTTGTCACAGAGCCGAGGGCTAATTGCACACCCTCAACCTCATAAAACTTGGCCTGTAGGCCAAGAATTTGGACACCTTGATTTACCAAGTACACATACATCTGGCAAATATTACATACCTGTAATAGTCTTTTTTTGATGCTTTTATCAGTTTAGACTCACATGATCTGCATAGGCCAGCATAGGAGTATTACATGGTTTATTTTCGAATTTGAAAAAGGGACGTTGACTGGGCGTGTTTGTAATACTATTTTCTACGCTGATGTGTACAGCTCCCATGTTACTACATGCGTTGAGGTCCTCAGTTTATTTCTGGAATGCAATTTCATGAAGTGTTTAACGAGTATTCGCTAATGGTGTGTTTAGTAAAAAAGTGTGCATTGCCCATGTGCCTTCTTCTCCCATTGAGGGGAGGAAGGGTAGGTGCATGCATGTGAATCTAAGCATCAGAAAGACTGACATGTATGTAATTTGTCTTCTGAGGCTTGTGGATCTGCAGAGAATCATATGGTTTGCATAAACTAGCGAGCAGTACCATGAAAAGGTGGGTTGATAGGCAGAGACAAGTGTTTGCACTGCCTGTACAATCTGCGAGTCATTTCTGGCTTGCGTCTCAACACAAGCTGCCTGATCTCCATAACTTCTTCTGGGAGATACTCAGAAACCTGGATTCCAGCAGTCAAACACTCTACCGGACCCTGGGTGACAGATTAACTTCTTGTCTTCAGACTGTTCAGGAACTCCTCTTCTGGGCCCACAAAGATCCCATCGCCAGACAGCAGGCATACAGGTCTGGCTTCCACAACACATCAGGTAAAAAGCAGCACAATGTTCCCTCATAGCTTGGGAAGAAGTTACCTAGCGAGATCCTCTTTGGTTCAATCCTTGAGTCAGCACAGCAGCTGATTGCTTAAAGATTAGCAACCGCAGAATTCTTCCTCCAGCTGGAATCCAGGATGCAAGCTTAAGATTTCAGCTTTCTTGTTACAGCTTCAGACAAAGAGGTGTGAGGCCCCCTGTTATACTGAACACAGAGTCAAGGCTTCTCAGGACTGAGAAACAAATGGGGTAAGGCAAAAGAAACCAAGAGGCCACCAGTGGCCATCTTGCCTTAGTGTAGGAATCCATTGAATCCCATTGCTGGGCAATACAAAAATGGAGGATACCTGGGCCACTGTCACATCAGCATGTAGCTGCCACCAGACTATACCCTGCTCTGTGGGCAACATGCATGTGCCCAAAAATATATACTAGGGGAACGAGCTGTAACCCTACCCATGGGTGCCCTAAGGGTATCCCATGGGTACTGTTCCAAGAACCAAATGAAGAGCTGCACTACCAGGGGTCTAGACTGGATTCCTGTGCAGAAAATCAGTAGCACACAGTTTGAGGCCCTGTACGTCTAATGCATTTCCAGCATCACAGCCATCATGCTGAAAAGGCGCATTACTTTTCCGGATGTTATCTGGCAACCAGCTGTGTAACAAGGGATTGGTTGTATTGGATTCTGGACCCTCTCTTTGGAGGGAAAGATTAAGTTGCCTTTGGTATGAGTTGCCACCCCTAAGAATTGTTTTTGTTGCTGGGGCTTGGGCTTCAATTAGTGTTGATAAAAAAAGCGCAGTTGCTGCACAAGGTTTGTTTTCTGCATATTTTGTTGACAAACTTCTGGTGTCTCCCCTGTTAAACCAGTAGTCCAGCAAAGTGTACACTGGACTATTCTCTGCACACAGAGGTGCTGCAGCCACACCACTAGCACCTTTGTGAATACAAAAGAGACTGATGCGATCCCAAAGGAGAGCAACTTGAACTGGCACTGTTTGTCCCACTTAGAACCTTAGATATTTTCAATGTGTTGGCAGCATTGAAATATGAAATAATGCATCATTCTTGCAACTGTCATTCTGAATTTATGTGGCTTGGCTTAAATGTTTGCTGGTCTTAGGCCCAGCACTGGGAGTTTTGTTTCATTTTTCTTTGGAACAAGGGAGTACACAAAATAAATATACTGGTTTACCTCTGGAACGAGTTCAATAGCTCTGTTTTGTAGTAATGTTTGTACTTCACTATGTAGAATTTGCAAATGGTCTACCGGTATTCTTCTGGGTCTTGGCAGGTGGTCGCATGGCAGTTCTAGAAGCTACACGATACTTTGTTCTTACGGTTGACAGCGCTCACATGTGGGACGTGATCCCTTCCCATAAGTGGGTGACTGAGGTTATGGGACCTTCAACGGGGGTGATTTGGGAGGGGATCTGAAACAATCATTGTTTTGCAGGGGTGTACTAGCCTCTTGCGGTTTGGCTTCACCCTTTGCCTTGTCCTCCTCTAGACGGTCTTGGAAACGAGCAATGAGTGGTAGACCATTGTGCTTGGTTACCGAAACGTGAGGAGGAGCCAGCACCAGAGGACTAAGTGGCCTGCGCTGCAGAACTGGCGTAGCTTTGGCGTTGAAAACTGTTGATTCGACTAATCCCATTTGATGAAAAGAATCTGGTTCAATGTTTTCGATGTTTCATAGTCCCTTTTAGCAGTTACCAGGGCATGATCAACTACTTTATCGAATAGTACCTCGCTTTCTGTTGGCATATTTAGTAATGTAGTTTGAGTCTCTGCTCTAAAGCCGGAGTTTGGGGCAAGCATGTCTTTATTAAGATTTACTCTGCAATGATTCTACCACCAGTATCCGCTGCGTCTAGGGTGTTTTTTAGAACCACATTAGCGGGTTGATATTCTTAAAGCATTATCAGAGGGGAAAACAGGTTTAAGGGGTTCATGAACATTGTCAATCTGTTCTTCTACATTGGGGCTCTATTGAAACTCGCCATTAAGAACGTATTGTTGGCAATGTGCATTTGATATACCGCAGAGTGTACCACCTTTTGGCTAACGTCAAAAATAGTTTTACTTTCCTTGTCAGGAGCGGCCTCAGATGTTGCCAATGAGATACCCACAAGTACAACACCACATTTCGCCTTAAAGAACATTTGACACCTTTGTCGAAAGTTGATGTCCTCGGCAGAACAGGCTACCACAGCGACTACAGGGTAGGTCAGCCAAAGGGACTCTGCTTTCAGTGCATCTCTCTCAACGCAAGTAAAAAGGCTACCGCCTACCTTCACCCAAAAAATCTCTGTACCAAATGATAGTACAAATAAACCGAAATAACAAGCGCCAACACACATGGACACATGCCAAACAAAGCCCACGCACACAGAAGCTAGCTCCTCTATATAGGACACTTCAAAAGAAAAACAGACAAGAACAAGGGTTGAAGTTGTTTTTCCTCCTCAGGGGGGGTCATACCCAAATTCATCAGGGGGAAGGGACAAAACAGATTTGAAGTCACTATGACAAAGGTAGCCTTATTCATGGATTACTTAGAGAAACAGCCACTAAAACACAAAGTCCAAGAAGAGGAGGTACCTTTAAAAAGATCAAGGACTGAATACACAATTATGAAGAACCAGTGGAGATGACATACATTACTTACCATAATCATATGTCTGGTGCTTAAATCTGTTTAGATTTACATGCTGTGCATATAATCTGACATCTAGTGGTAATCCTGATGGCAGGTCTGTAACACTATCACCTACTGTGACGTGCAGTGAACCCATGATCCCTCACATGTCGAGGTCCTCCCAGTGTTCAGCATTGAGGGAGCCTGAAGACAATGAGTGAATTGAGAAGGATGGAAAGGTGTAAAATGTCCATGTTCCTATAACTCCAAGAGGGGAGGATGGGTGGGCGCATGTGAATGCAAGCAGTTGCAAGCACCAGAGATGAGATTACAGTAAGGAAAATATGTCTTTTGATGCTTGTGATCTGCTTAGAATCACATGCGATGCATAGACTAGCAAGCAGTACCAGGAGATGGAAGTGGGAGGTTTACAGGAACGGCGGCAAACAGGTCTGAACACTGCCTGACCCACCTGAGAATCAGTCTTAGAATGTGCATCTCAGCAATATTGTTGTGTAAAGGTGTGAACAGTACTCAAGGTAGCTGCCTTGCAAATAGCATCTAGAGCAGCAATATTAAAACTGTGGGGCGCTACCCTCAAGAGGTCTGTGGGCTCATGTGTGGGGTCACTTCCACAGTCTGGGATTTTTCTTTTTTTAATCTAGAGTCTATTAAGTAGTCTGTCAGGACAAAGCAGACGTTTCACCCTACAAGGCGGCAAAATATACTCGGAGAAATGTCTCTATTTTTATCACATTAACCCTATGGAGCAGTGAAAATGATATTTGTTGGTAGCTAGCATTTGGGGCGGCATCTTTTAACAGCAACGCAGTACTGGGAGTTGCAGTCTGGGCATGCATTGGGATTATTCCTTGGTCAGGTGGTGGTGAAAAAGCCACTGAGAGCTTTCTGAAATTGCAGAATTGTGAGGCAACCCGGGCAAATACTGGGAAGGAGTTCCTGAGGGTGGGTACATGACAAGAGGATTGTTTGTTGGTCCTCTTTGCTGATGCGACAGATTACCAATTGGCAAGGGTGTATGAGCCCTGGCCAAATTGCCAGTTGTACATTTTTCATATTAAATGTTTTAAATTTGTATGTACGGCATGTGTAGAGTGGTAGGTTTGTAAACCACTAATAAAAAATAACAAAATGATGTGGGTAATTCCATCTCGGAGTCATGACACACATGCTTAAAGGGCACACCACCACACCATTTTTTTCCTAATAAACAAAATAGATTCTCGATTAGATGCGGTGGACACTCAGACTCCTGCAGTAATACCATGCCTATGCCCCCCTCCCCCCCGCCACCAGCCCCCAATGCCAACAGCAAACAGTTTGGTTTTTTACCCAATGTTTTAAAGAGGGCTCTAAAATACAGCATTTCAGCCCATTATTTAAAAAAGATCCCATACGAGAATCCCCCAAACCCTCCAAACCCCTGCTTGATTGGACCGCTATACACAGTCGCTATGGCATATCTGGATGAAATATTTACGCCCCTCAATCAAAAAATTCACTAGCCACCAATGGCCCTGGGAGCGTTCTGGGAGCAGGGTGGGGGAGCAGAAAGGGGGAGCCACGGGATAGTGCAAGCAGGATGGGCAGAGCCCCGGTCTGGGGTGAGGGGAGCCCTGGGGCAGATGGGGGATGACAGCGACTAAACTGGGAGCAGGGTGTGGCGAAAGTGTGCAATAGTCTAAATGGATATCAACTGTCCATTTGGCATTTTGGGGGCTGGAGGGCCCCGGCCTGCCCACATTCTGCTCAGGGGGACCCCAGAACAGAAAAGTTTGAAGACCACTGATAGAGAGGAATATTTGTTTTATTTACTTATAATGCGCACCAGACCCAGGGCTAAGAGGACGCAGCAGTACAGCATATGCAAAGCTTAGGATACATAGTTACATAAACATTGTACATAAATAACCAATTGCACACAATTGTAGTAAATACAGGTTGTAACAATAGTAAATTATCTACAAGATATTTGTAAAGGTTGCAGGTAGTGATGGGTGAGGAAGGTTCCGTGGTAACCTATATTGCTAGTAGAATATATAGTTTATAACAGTGGTGATTCATATACAGGTTATTATACAGTTAAGCAGCTAGAATATCAGCCAGGTGTGGGAGGCGCTGGCTAGTTGATATATGACTTCAGGTGATTGATGTAATTGAGTCTGAATTTGCAGTAAGACTTCTCTTCGCCTACAGTGTGGGGCAGTGAGTTCCATACTTGGGCCGCCCGGACAGGAAAGCTGGCAACGCTGGCCTTGGACAATTTACATCTAGGTATGTTGAGTGTGTTGGCGTTAGAGATTCTTGAAGGTCTGTGTGTGAGGGAGGCAACTTTCAGTATGTCGTCTTGGGCAGACAACCAATTATTATTGCGCTTTATCTGAGAAATGTGTGATCGTCTGGAAATGCCAAGAGCTGCTCTCAAGGCATTATTTTGTAACGTTTGTAGTCTATGTAGGATATGTTTGTTGGTACCAATATACAGTGCATTGCAGTAGTCAAGTCTGGATAAAGCAAGAGCTCTTGCTAAGATCAGGCAGTTGATATTAGAGATAAAGTGTTTACTGCTCTGATAAGCTTAAATGAATAAGCAGTGACTGAGGCCAGTGAGTTCACTTGTTTGTTCAGGGAGGGGGTAGCATCTAGATGAAAACCTAAAGTCTTCACTTCCTTAGACACATTGATGGCATTGCCATCGATCTTGAATACAGAATAATCCTGGCCTAGTTTGGTGAGATTGGAATGTGTTCCCAGTATGATTAGTTCAGTTTTATCATCATTCAGGCATAGACCGTGCGCTGCCATCCTTGCCTGTATGTTGAGATACACCCTATTTACCAAGGCCAAATCCTTGTAATCCCCTGAAAGTGGGAGGAGGATCTGGGTATCATCTGCATAGTTAGTGTAGGTGATACCCAGACGGTCCAGATCATCAAAAAGGGGCTTGGTAAATACGTTGTATAGTGTCGGAGATGCACAAGAGCCCTGGGGGACACCGCACTGGAAGGGAATATGGTCCGCTGCATCTAAAGGTGAGAACACACACAGTCCTTTCGCTGAGGAGCGATTCAACACAGATTATGGCTTCTTTGGAGAAATGCGCCACAGAGTTGAGGTGGTTACAGAGAACTTTGTGATCTACAAGGTTGAATGCGGCCGAGGGATCCAAGAGTAGGAGGGCTGTTTGACTTTTCTCTCTTAGCTCGTCAATTTGAGCTTTTAAGTCGATAAGAACGGTCTCCGTCCCATGCTGAGGAAGGAAGCCAGACTGCCTCACTCCCAGGAGCTTGTGGTTTTCTAAGAATTTTTGTATTTGGGTATATGCTCCCTTGTCCAGGATTTTTAGCAAAAAAGGGACTGTTGTAATGGGGTGGAAGTGGGTAGGGATAAGGGGTCTAGGGATAGTTTTTTTTAGTAACGGCAATACCCATGATTGTTTCAAATTGGACGGCACGATACCAGAGGTGAAAGAGGCATTAACAAGTTTAGTTATAAAGGGGGGATAGTTATCTAGCGGCGTCTTTTATGAGTTGTGCCGGGCACAGACCACCTTGGCAGTTGGAGGGCTTCAGAGAGAGGATGACTCTCCACCTCCCAGATATATGTTTTTGTGAATCTGAATTGGTTAGTTGCATTTTGTTCCATTGGGTATTGGTGATTGAGTAAGTGTTGCTTTCTTGTCCGCTATTTTCTTTTGGCGCATTGTTGGCAAGTGCTTGTTGTATTCCTGTGCACCAGGCTTTGTCTTTGGTGCATATTTCTGTGATAGGGCTCAGCGACTAATTCCTTTAAGATGGAGAACAGTTCCCTCATGCTTGAGTTGGCCAAAAGAGATATGCTTATTGTACGAGTTATGTTTAGCCAGGATAATTTCCTTTTTGTACTGTGAGGAGATTTGGGAGTTTATTTGTGTGGTCTTCTGAAGGGCTGAGTCGCCAGGTGGATTCACAGCTTCTTTTGACTTGACGGAGATCTTTCAGTTCTGGGGTAAACCATTTATTGAGGTGGGCTTTGTGTTTGCTAGGTTTAGGTTTTAGTGGGGCTATGTTGTCAAGGGTAGTTAGTATAATTTTGTTGTTTTCATCAACTAGCATCCCTGGGTCTAGATGCTCAGAGTTGATTTAGGACAGGTAAGATAGCAGGAATTACTTTATCCTTGGCGATACTTTTTTATTCCTGGTAGGGCATGAGGGGGCCATATTGACTGCCAGCTGGAGAGGCCTATTGGTAGATAGGTTGTACGTTACCAAGTAGTGGTCCATCCAAAGTTGTGGAGATGGAGGTAATGGATGCAGAGCAGTTGTAATCTGCTAACCAATCGAGAGTCCTCCCTCTATTATGGGTGGGTTCCATGATTTTTTGGGTTAGTCCTAGTTCAGCGAGGGTATTGGCCATGTTACAGGCATGCTTGTCCGATGGGTCATTATAACCTAGATTAAAGTCTCCAAGAATGAGTAGTTGTGTAGACATTTTGAGGTTGGCCGATAATAGGCAGTTAATATCTTCAAAGGTGCCTATTGGGCCAGGGGGCCTATAGATAAGGTAGATAGTCAGGGTTTGGGAGGTATGGAGTGGGAGTTTGATAGCACACACTTTGCAGGAAGTTGAATCTGGTGTGTGGGTAATTCTCATGTTTCAGCTGATTTTGGCAATGAAGGCAATGCCACCACCTTGCATGTTATTTCTATCTTGCCTCAGGATGGTGTAGCCGGCTGGGATTGCCAGAGATAGCGGTCCAGCTGCCTCATGTAGCCAGGTCTCTGACGGCGAGGAAGTCCAACTTGTTAGACAGTATGATTTCGCAGATGTCAGTGGCATGCGCCGTTAGGGCTCTAGCATGGATTAGTCCACCTTTGAGCGGCGGGGCTGCAGTGGAGATGTTAGTTTGTTTGGTTGAACTAGAGGTGGATAGTGATGCCTTAGTTTTACTTTTAGTGGTACTAGATGGTTGGGTAATAGTTCTTTTGTTAGTGGCAGGGAAGGATCTAGTCAAAGGCTCATGTAGTCTTGTGAGTCTTGCTCCAAGTCTGAGATTTCTGATGTGTATACTGCATGGTCTACTTGGGGGTTCATTAGAGATTCCTGGCTTAGGTCCACTGATGGGGTTGGCTTGCTCCATAATGGTACAGAAGGGGGAGTCTGTACAGGGTATGTTGAGTAGGAGATTCATATTAGTGTGGAGGGTGATGTTAGGCAGGTTAAGAGCATTGGGTAGGTGATAGACCAGAAGCAGAGTAATAGGGCTCATGATGTATCGCTAATGGGGAAGTATGTACTACGTAGTAATAGGTAAGTTACATATAGCATGGGTGATTGAGCATATTAGCATCGGGTTCAACTGCTCATATGAACTAAATGCAACAATCAAAGGCTGTGTACATATGGGCTAGGTGCAACAATCAATAGCTTAGCATATATGGGCTACATGCAGCAATCAAAGGCTACTATGTCTTTTGTCCATCCAAAGTAAAGACATAGTAGCTCCTGTGCCTAGAGTAGAATGTGCTCTAGGCGTAAAAGGGAAAGCTCTTTGACAGAAAGCAACACATTTGGATACATTTAACAATCCATTTACAGATTGACCTCGAGACAGGATCCTTTCTCGAACAGTGTCAAGGAAGGAGACAAAGAATTGATCCGTCTTCCAAAGTGGTTTTGTTTTATTGAGGCAATGCATCACTGCTCTCCTATAATCTAGTGTACGGGGGCTTTTAAGCTAATGAGTAGGATTTTGAAAGAAAGATGGAAGTTCTATTGACTGGTTTACATGGCACTTAATTTAGGTGCAAAGCGTTGGTGTGCTCAAAACCACTTTGTCCTTATGAATAGTAGAAATGAGAGTGAACGTGGCCATCAGAAGCAGCTGCTTGTGTCTGTGTGGAGAGGAATTGAGCCAGTGCAGCTCGACGGCAAGACGTCCGTTCCTCTAAATCTCGGAACACTGCATTGGTGTAGCAGCAGAGAAGTGCAAAAGCGGGGAGAAGCTGAAGCAGTGGTGAGATCGGCAGCAGGTGTCCTGCAAGCCTAGAGATGGCTAGAGAGGTACTGTGACCTCTGACCCCCAAGTAAGTGCTGTGCAGCAAGTGCATTGTGCACCCTGCTTTGCTAATGCAGACAGAAGTCTGGAGGTGTCCGAGTCAATACAATCTATGCTGGGTACATGCTACGCTCTGGTCCCTGGCTATGCGGCACTGGTTGAAATTGAGGGGTTGATTCTTGAGCTTCCTCCAAGTCTGCCGCTGAATGCTTTAACAGTCTGACAAGCACACGCAAACAAAATGCACTCAAACCCACTTTAAAGATTGTAGCGCAGTACTGCAGCGAGCTTTTGAGCAAATAATTAGTATAACCACTGGCTGAAACGTGGGGCTGAAGAATGGGTGGCCTGTAGCAGTCCATAGCGAAAGTGAGGTGTAATAAAATTTGGACACCGATTTTCCTAGTTAAATGATAGCCTTCTGTGTGGTGAGGCAACCTTCCATTAAGAACGCGAAAGCAAACTTTTGGATAATTGGCAGGTGTGCCATTATATAGTTCCTCAGTGGGAGGCTTTTGTTTATGAGGGCAGGCTGTGGAAAACCTGTGTCAGACAAAAAGCCAGGCAAGGTGGTGAATAAACCCAGAAATTACAGCAAAACAAAATTTCAAGCAGCCGAGTCGGTTAATAAACAACCTCAAAAGGTGTCCACGGAGATAGGAAATAACCCTGATGTGCCTAAAAAGGATAATTCTAAAGAAAAAGGGGGAAAATGTACATCCTTTTTTCATCCTGAAGAGGTCAGTAAAGGAGCCAGTACTAACAGAGTGGAGGCCGTGGTTCAGCAAGTAAATGCAAATTGCTCTGCCTCCGACTTAGAAAATATTGACGATAATTCCTTTTTGGACCTTTGCTACTCACTTCTAGAAGTGGTTTTGTCGCAGGCACCCAGAAATGTGCCCACAGAGGCTTTGCCAACTGCTGATAAGGGGCTGCTACGTTGCTACCGCCTGTTCAGGCTCTTCCCAAAGAATATCTGGCACCCCCAATTTATACCCAGACCTAGACACCTTTCCTGGTAGTAGGGGGCAAGGCTGGGTGATGACATGAGCAACGGTATCGTTAGCAACACTAGTGTTCATTTTAAATGTAATTGTGAAACCTGATGTTAGGACTGATTTTCTATACTGTGGAAAGATGTATAGAAGGCCAACCTGTATTGTGATCGAGACAACTCTGGGGAGCTGTAGCCAAACCAGGTCAAGGAAGCAAGGCGAGTGGTCTAGGCTGATTAGCAAAAAGTGGTTAGCTTGTAAGGGGTCCACAATGAGCACACAGTGGAGCAGTCAAGGAACACACTTAGACAAACGGTATAAAAAGACTTTACTTATAGCCAAATAAAGAAATCACTACTAACAGGAAACAGCTTGTCGAATTTAAAGATTTCAAAGCCGTTGATCATACCCAGGCACCTGTACAACTTTTGGTTGATACCAAAACACTGGAAGTCACAAACTCTGTAAAATTTGACCCTTTGACTTTTCCTTAACATGGAATCAGAATTACTGTGCTACTCTACATTCACAAGCCAAGATTATTAAGACTGCCTGAGGATCCAGCAATGCAAAGGGTGGTGAAACATGTGTAGAGGCAGCACAGATTAAATGAACACAAATGAATATTGAAATAAAGATAAGTGTTTTGCGCTTCTGTCTACAGCATCCACAACCAATCTTGTAACAGGTAATATTCGAACAATACTAAAAATTAGATACATATATACAATTACTGGTGTAGGGCAAACTACATATCAAACCCCTGAAAAGAAAGGTACAGATTAATATTAGCACGAAAGATCCACAGAGAATCAAGTCCAACCCTAAATTGTGTGGGGCCTTGTGCCCAAACGTTCAGCAAAGTTTACACAGTTTGTTAAGCTGGAATATATGAAAATAGTGTATCTGGGGTCCAGTGAACAATTCGAAGTGTCGGGGGATGTGTTAAACTAGCTAACGAACGTGTTTCAAACTTTCGGAGTGTATGCGAGTGTGAACAAGCAATGGCAAATTCAAAGTGTTCGAAACGTTTTATAAAAGTTATGAAACTTTTAAAGGGAGTTTAGGGGGCAGGTAAGTATCGCTATAACTCACCCCCCTTTACTCCGATTCTTCATGAGACTTGGCAGGTCCGTTGAAGGTCAGAGGGTGCGTTTCTCACAGTCAGCCTCAGCCCTTGATCCCCAGTGGTTACAGGTTCGAGAATCTCTCCAGCCTGTGTCTGATGTTGGTGCAAGGATTGCATCAGTGGAAGAATGCATCAAAACTCGATGCATGGCCCCTCAGGACATGCATTGATGCAGGTAAGCACTTTCAGATGACAGCCATTGATGCATGGCAACCAAAAGGGATTCACTTGCCGGTCAGACATTCCCTCCCATCTCAGGATCTCCCAAATTCCATGCCTCAACTTGGAACGGCAACATGTGCAGCACGGTAGCCCAAACTCAGCGCGTCAGCCCCAGAGCAGTGCTGGAGGATTTCCGGTGGCTCTCTGTAGGACTCCAAGTGGACATCGGGAATGGATGTTCCCACCACTCCAAGGGTCGCAGATCCTTAGCAGGACTGCTGGAGATCTTCCATGGGACAGGGCTCTACTAGGTCAGAAGCACAAGTTGGTCTCCAAGCCTTCTTCCGACGGGTCCCCAGTCTCCTCACATTTCTAGCTGGCCAGGAATCTTGGCTCATTCAGTTTCCCCAAGGATCTCTAGCGTTGGTGCAAAGGTCCTCTTATCCAAAAAGCCAAGTAAGAGCAGCAGCCCCCATTAGCCAATGACCGATCTGCCCCACACACACCCCAGTAGTGGCCCAATCAGTGCCACTGGCAGCAAAATTAATTCATTCCACCCAGACACGCTGGCACCAGTATGTGGATTGGGAGCAGACAGTCCCAGCCCACTTCCTGGCAGCAAACATAGCCCTCCAGTACCCTGCCAAAAGCCTCCACTTTCCCGGGCACTGGAAGTCCATACAAGGATTTTCCTGGCCTCACAGAACAAGAACAATGCTAAAAGACAAGATGGGCAACGGACAAGCAAAAATAATCTCATGGCATTGCCATGTTTGACCACTAGCCACAGTTAGTAGCCAAACGCGGTAAGACTAAAACTAAATGCACCAACAAATGGTAAAAAGTCACTGCTGCCACCAGCTTGTCCATTTAGCACACCTAGAGTAACCAAAAAACCTTTGATTTAGTCTAGGGCAAAAACAAAAGTGTGATGCATTGTACAATGGTAAAGTTACCACAGGTGATCACAAGTTACTAGAATTAGTAACAAAGTAACAAGGATAAGGGAAACAAGGTTTCCCAGTACTGACAGCCTGAAGGACATGCCGGTTTCCCGATAACCGATTATCAAAAGCCAATGTAGTGAAGCTTAAGGCTTCACTGCACTGTAATAAGAACAGGTCAGATTCAAAAAGAAAAGCAAAAAGTTTGGCGGTCCACAGAAATGGAAGGAAATGTAAAGATGAATCTTTCCTAACACCTGGCAATTTTCAGTTAAATTCTACTTAAATTATGTGGAGTTATACACAAACTTAAAAAACAGCAACGGAACCAGATAATGCAGACTAATTTACATAAAGGGTGGCTCAGTGCAATCAGACTACGGACCTTTGGGAAAAGAGCCCAGGAAGGCGCCCATGGACGATGAGCAAACATTGCTGAAAGTAAGGAGAATTCAATCATCTACCTTTCTAGAAAGCAAAGGAGACTAGCAAGGTGCCAAAATCGGCAGCTTTGTAAGTCAAACATCACACAGGACATCCCTAAAGAGAATACATTGCTGCAAGAGCAGTTAAATTCAACTGTAGTCTCTACCTCACAGGCTATATTAAAGATAAGGAAAAAGCAAGTGAGACGAAGAAAAGACTACAAAAATGGGCACATTACCTAGTTTACTTTTTTTAATTTTTTTTTATTTACTTGTACATAATCAAAGAAAGAAAAATGATTTTTACAAGGAGAAAGTCATGAGCTGTACAGGTAAACAGATCCTTGTTTTCAAAATTTCAAGTCTACAATGAAAGCACTGTCTACTGGGCACACGGAAAGTCAGGGGAGTTAAAAAATAGATTAAATTCCCACTGGGCCTGAGTAATAGGGAGAGTTTCATGATGGGCGTCGCACAAACGAAGGGCGATTACAGCAAAACATTCTCTCACGGCGGGCCATGTCAAACATATGCAGAGGTCATTTCGGGAAAGCAATCAGAAGGGGTAGGGCCATGCCCGATAGCGGAGTTTGGTAAAGGAGGCTTCCATCAGTTTGGACATGGCTACAGCCCAACGGGTTTTTCCCCCCCGAGATGAGGCGGCACCAACATGCGTCTTCGATCAAGACAGAATCTACCAATAAAGGTGACAAACCGGCACAACGTTCTTGATTTAGAGATGGACAGTTTAACAAGAGTAAGTTGGGCAGTCCTGCAGTCAGCAGTCTGTTTTCCAGTTGGTTTGTGGGAGGACCCACTTAAGCCCAGCATCAGTCCGCGGAGCGGAACGGAGCACAGCCAAGTTGAGCCGTCCTGCAGGAAGCCCGAGGGAGCTGCAGGAAGCCCGAGGGAGGCGAAGATTGTGTTGGGATCTGGCGAGCACTGAACACTTTGTACAATACACGCTACCATACTGAAAGCACACTGAAAGTGCACCCAGACTCACTTCCAACTTCTCAATTGGGCTGGGTCCACAGCGCTTACAACCCACTTTCAACCCGACCCGACCTACGATCCTAGACCACCGTATATTTAATATGGAGGAGGACCCAGAACACCGCTGCCTCAGGAGTCATGTTAAAAAAAATCCCACCGAAACTCAGCAGTGCAGGCGAAACCGTCCAAAGCGCTCTACACATCCCAGTGAGGAACCCAAATGTCTTACCAGCAGCAGGTATCAGACCGCCGACACAGCAGTGTCTGTCCCCGGCATCTCCAGTGCGGCTTCTCACGCCGTGCTCAGTGGGAGGAGTCCAAACACCGCCAGAGCTGGCGCTTCCTACTACAATCGCCCGTACCGACTGCCCCCCTACCGCCGAGGCAAGTGGCCCTTCTCACGAGTGGGAGGACCCCTCGCGTGGGGTCTTGGGGCAGTGGCGCAGGCAGATGTGAGCGACCCGGCTCCCCAACCGGACTTGCCCGATAGCGAAAACATTGAAAATTGCGGCGTGAGGCCGCCCAGCGTGTTGGCTACGATCATTCAACTGGCCCCACTTGTCGCGAACGCCACCGACGGGCCCTGACCCGAAGTAACAGCAACCAACCTGGCAGCCTGGACGCCCCGGACGAATTGCACAAGGCAACACCCATCAGGATCAGCATAACGGCCACCATACATGCCCACCCAGAGGTCGCCCATTTCAAAACCAACGAGCCGCACAAGCCACAGATCTTAGAGGAAACAGAGCCTTTAGACTCCATATTGACCATCAGTAGCGTGTCCTCTGTCCCTGCCGAGCAGACCCTGGCCGAAACCCTGAGGCCGATGCAAGAGGTACAGGAGGAACTACATCGACCGCCTGCCCAACAATCAAATATGGGGCCAGCAAACCAGAACGAATCATCACCACTTGAACCAGAACTGGAGCCTATTCAGCACCCTATTCCGGCTGACACCATAAAACTAAACCCTCCACATCTTGCGAAAAAAAAAAAAGGATTCCATACAGAAAAAGAGGAAGGGGTAAATCCAAGTGCACCGTAGACACGGCAGTAAGGAAACCAATCATACAAAAAAAAGACGGAACCAAGCTAAAAGATTGCAGCCAGTGTTCACATCTCTAACCAAAATACCAATAAAAAACGGGGTGCTGGGAAAAACAGCTTACCGACCCCTTTGCTCCCCAACACCCTGTTTAACTTTTTTAAAAACGCAAGGCAAACGGAAATCACCCACTGACACGGAGCCCTCGGATGCAGAAATTTTGGAAGCTCTGGAAGAAACCCCACCATTGCCTAAACTCAGGAAAACATTAGCAACGCCGGACAAACGGAACGACATCCAGGTGGGCGAACTGATCCGACAGCCTGATGACAAGCCGGAAACCATCACTGCCCGCAGGGGGGCATCACTCAACCTGAACTGACACCAATAGATCAAGCATCTGCGATGAATGCCCTGACACAGCCACAGGTTATGCCGGAGATACTTGAGCTACTTCACCCAAAAGTCTATCCGCAAGATAGAGCGACGAGTGTGCAACCATGGGCAAAAATCCACCTCCCAAGTCCAAATCTCCAGCTAAACCTCCCAGAATCTACAACTAATTTGCTTCCGAGGATATTACGACACCGGCCCATGGAACTCCTCACCTAAGTCGCACCAGCCTGGTGAGGCTGGCCTCACCTCAGACAAAACATGGCGATCAGTCACAAATCCACACTGCGCAGAGCGTAGAGCAACGCCACTGAAAAACAGAAGGCTAAGTGAAATTCCAACAGACACGCAAAAAGATTCACCTAATAACAGACGAAACATGACAGTCATGTCAGCTATCGCAATGGCCTCCTTCTGCAAACTATGAGACCATCAGTGATACATCCAGAGACAATACAGCGACGTTAGCACTCATTCAGTCCAAGCTAACATTCCTGGAGGGATTCATAACAGCTATAGACTTGAAATATGACATCACAAAGAAAACGGGACTTGACCGAGGTGGAGCCTGAAACCAGCATGGGTACGCTCAGACAAAAGGAGGTAGCACTTGGACCATCTGAGCAGAAATCTACACGGACGACCCTGAGCAGAGACAGCAAAGTAACTGCACCAATATTTCACAAACAACCGACAATGGTTTCAAAAACTAACCAAACGCAGCGGAAGATAAATCCATCATCAATACAGGCAACTGGAAACCAACACCGGCTGGGAACAGGAAAGAAAGCCTTAAAATTATCAGAGAAAGATCAAATAGAAAATGTGAGGCAACTCCTGTCACGGCCTGCACTCGATCCCAAAATCCTCGCTGTTCAATCTACCACAATGGCTTCAGGACCTAGCCCATCAGCAAACAAAACGGGCATGCCCACTGACCTTAGTAAATCTCCCAATACTACGAGCGACTTCTTGCAGTCAAGTCTCATAACAAATCTACCTACATCTAGAACGGGACCCGGACGTCACTAAGCCACAGTCTCACTCAGAGGAAAGTGACATGGTGTAAGGAACAAGTTACTTACCTGTAACTGTTGTTCTCCAGCATGGGTCTGGCATGGAATCACATGCTCATGAATATTCCCTGTCGTCAGGCTGGGAATCCTCGGTAAAGAAAAAACCAGTATCAGTTTCGTTTCTGATCTGTCTTTCGTAGTAGTAACCAATCACTGGTCTCTGCGTCATACTGACCACAGCCAATGACTGCCCTCTACCTAAGCACCGCCTCTGGCAGCCATCTTCAGATTTGGAAGCACGTGAAGTGGCAGTATGACCAAGTGAAGAGCCGCAGAGGGGTAGGCGGGAGGGTTCGCATGTGAATCCATGCCAGACCCATGCTGGAGAACAACAGTTACAGGTAAGTAACTTGTTCCTTCTCCAGCATGGGGTCTGGCATGGATTCACATGCTCATGAATAAAGAATACATAGCAGTACACACATGCACAACCACGGGAGGTGGCAAAGGCTCAACATTAAGCATCACATCAAACTCAACATTAAGCATCTTACCTCCTCACCAGGCTCACCTTAGGCGAACAGGTTGCGCAGCACTGCTTGGCCGACCCTGGACTCCTCCCTGGAATCCCGATCGACGCAGTAGAATTTCGTGAAGGTGTGCGTCGACCTCCACGTAGCAGCCCTACATATGTCCAGCAGGGGTACACCAGAAAGGAAGGCTGTGGTAGCTGCGATCGCTCTGGTGAAATGGGCACTCGGACGGCCAGGCAGCGGTCAGTTTGCCAACCGATGACAGTACATGATACAGCCGGAGAGCCATCTGGAAATGGAAGCCTTCGAGAGAGCCTTCCCCTGATTGACAGGTCCAAAGTTCACAAAGAGTTGTGACGTCTTCCGAAAACACTTTGTGCGGTCCACGTAGGACTTCAGCGCTCTAGCCACATCCAGCGAGTGCAAAGTCCTCTGAGCCGGCGACGAAGGCGACGGGAAGAACACAGGCAACACCAAGGGTTCGTTGAGATGGAAGTCCGACGGTACCTTGGGCATGAAGGAGGGGTGCGTCCTGAGCACTGCCCTCGTGTCTTGAAAAGTCAAGTACGGGGGCTTGCAGGAAAGGGCCTGGATCTCTCCCACCCGTCGTGCGGAGGTGATGGCCACAAGAAACGCTGTTTTCCACGACAGAAACTTCAACGGGGCCGAGTGCAGAGGCTCGAACGGAGGTCCCATGAGCTTGGTCAGCACCACGTTGAGCTCCCACGCCGGGGCCGGAGCCTTCACCGGCGGGAACGATCTGAACAGTCCCTTCATGAATTCTTTCACCAGACGATGAGACCACAAGGACGTCCGGCCCGTGGTTCTGGTGTATCGGGAGATCGCAGCAAGATGAATCTTGATGACGCGTGTGCCAGTCCAGCTTTGGCCAGCGTCAGCAGGTACGGCAGTACCTGGGGAGCCGTAATCCGTAGAGGGTTAATCTTCTGTGCGTGGCACCAGACAGAGAACCTCTTCCATTTGTGTCCGTAGCATTTAAGAGTCGAGGACGCCCTGGCCTTTGCAAGAACCTCTCTGCAGTCGGCCGGTATGTCGTATCCTCCAAACTCTAGCGCTGCAGGAGCCAGGCCTGCAAGTTCAGCGATTTCGGGTCGTGGTGGAGGATGGCGCCTCCTTCCCTGGAGAGTAGATCCGCGTCCACCGGCAGCTTGATTGGCGGGGACGCTGATAAGTCCAGAAGGTCCGGGAACCATATCTGCCTCGGCCACGCCGGTGCGACGAGGATCATCCTGCACCGTGACCTCTTGAGCTGGTTGACGAGCCGGATTAGCAGTGGCAAAGGAGGGAACGCGTAGAGGAACAGGCCCTCCCAGGGGAACGAGAAAGCATCGGCCATGCTCCTCGCCTGGGGAAACCTGATGGCGAACCTCCGGCACTTGGAGTTTGTCGCCGTCGCGAACAGGTCGATCTGGGGTGTGCCCCACCGTCGGAAGAGGCGATCCACTAGATCCTGCCGTAGTTCCCCACTCGTGGCACGAGCGCAGCTCCCTGCTGAGTGAGTCGGCAATGGTGTTTTTTATCCCTGCCAGATGAAACGGCACCAGAAACATCCTTTGGGCGACGGCCCAATGCCACAGTTCCTGCGCCTCCTTGGACAGTGCTGGGGACCTGGTTCCGCCCTGTTTCCTGATGTAAAACATGGTGGTGGTGTTGTCGGTGAAGATCCTCACCACCTTGCCCTTGAGGGACGGAAGGAAGGACCTGAGGGCCCAGAACACTGCACGGAGCTCCAGGACGTTGATATGGAGTGACTTCTCCGTCGGGAGCCAAAGGCCTCTCGCGTGCAGATTTTCGGTGTGCGCTCCCCACCCTTCCAGGGAGGCATCCGTGGTCACTGTCTCCTGGTGGTCTGGGGTCTGGAAGTCCATGCCCGCCGTCAGATGCGCGCGGGTGCCCCACCACCGGATCGCTCGGCGGAAACTCTCGTCGAGTGTGATCCTCTCCTCGAAGCCGCCCGTCGTTTGGATCCAGCGCGCGTCCAGGAACTCCTGTAACGGGCGCATCCGGAGCCTGCACATGGGAATGAGGTAGATGCAAGAAGACCTCATTCCGAGGAGGGACTTGATGGACCTCACCTTGGCCGCGTCGGAAACCAACATCTGCTGTACCTTGCCCAGGATGGACCTGGTCCTTTCCTCCGACGGGGAGGCCAGAAGGGACACTGTCGAGCTTCGCTCCCAGAAACAGTGCGTTTTGCGCGGGTACCAGGTGGGACTTGGCGTAGTTCACGGAGAATCCCAGGTCCGTGAGAAGTTGGACGGTCCTTGCCGTGTGCTCCACGGCGAGCTCCCTCGTCTTGGCTCGGATGAGCCAGTCGTCTAGGTAGGGGTAGACGTGGACCCCCTCACGGCGCAGCTGCGCCGCCACCGGTGCAAGGCACTTGGTAAATACCCTGGGTGCCGACCGTAGTCCGAAGGGGAGGGCTTTGAACTGGTGACGCCCTTGGACCACAAACCTGAGGAATTTTCGGTGCCCCTTTAGGATGGGAATATGGAAGTAGGCATCCTCCAAATCCAACGACGACAGGAAGTCTCCTTCCTCCAGCTGACCCAGGACGTGCTGGAGGGTGACCATCCGGAACTTCTGCGCCTTGATGAACTTGTTCAGACGTCGCAGGTCTAGGATGGGGCGCCATCCTCCCGTCTTCTTCTTCACGAGGAAGTATCTCGAGTAAACTCCGGAGCCCCGAATCCTCTTTGGGACGAGTTCGATGGCGCCCTTCCTGAGCATCGCCTTTACCTCCAGGAGAAGCTGAGGGGCGTGAAGCTCTTTCCTGGCCACGGGGGGGACGCGCGGGCACCTTCTTTGAAACTCGAGCGCGTGGCCCCGGGCTAAGGCGTCCAGCACCCAACGGTCGGTGGAGATGGACTCCCACACGCTGACGAAGCTCGCCAGCCGGCCTCCCATCGGGGTGCTTCGGTGGGGGCCCGACCCCACGGTCGGTTCAATCCTGTTTCGACGAGGCTTTGCCGCCTTGACCTCCTTGGCGACGACGGCGGGGTCCGCCAGACTTGCCTCGTCCTCTGTAGGCCTCCTGAGACGAGCGGGCCGCTTAAGGGTAGGTGGAGAAACCGCCGCCGGAACCTTTGGAGGCGCCCTTGCCTCCGCTGCTCCGAAAGGGCGTCCGTCGTTGCTGTAGAACCCCAAGGGCCCGGGCCGTCTCAGTGTCCGCTTAAATGGCCTGAAGGGAATCGTCCACTGTTTTCCCAAACAGGTTGTTCCCATCGAACGGCATGTCCAGGACTCTGGTCTGTACGTCTTGACGGATGTCCGTAGCCTTGAGCCATCCACGCCGCCTAAGGCACACGCCGTTGCCCAACTGGCGAAACCCAGTGTCGGCGATGTCCGTCGCAATAGTGATGGCGTGGTCCGACGCCACCTCACCTTCCTGTAGGATCTCCAGGGCATCCGCCCTCTTGCCGTCCGGTAGGAAGTCCAGCAGGGGAGCCAGTTTGTACCATAGCTCCCTGTCGTAGCGGGCCGCGATAGCCAAGGCGTTGGCCGCTTTAATCATCGTCGCTGCAGACGAGATGACCCTGCGTCCCATAGCGTCCAATTTCTTTTCCTCGCCGTCCGGTGGGGAAGTCGTTGTGGAGGCCGCACCCCCCCCTGCTTTCTGCCTGGCCGCCGCGGAGACGGAGTCCGGGGAAGGCTGCGCCCGGAGGCACAGGGGGGCCGCGTCCAGGACCTGGTACTTCTTCTCGTACCGGTCTCTTCTAGCTGGCGTCGTGGAAGGGTTCTTGAGGAGGGCGAGGCCCTCATCCCAAATGTCGTCCAGTAGAGGCACCGCGAGGACCGTCTTCCTCTTGGCCTTGCGCCGTTGATAAAGGAATCCTTCCTTTATCTTCTCCTCAGGGCAGAGTTGGAAAAGCTCGGATGCCCTGGCGATCATGGAGTGGAACGATCCAATCTCGTCGGGCGGAGAAACCCTGGTGGGAGGTGACGACGGGAGATCCTCGTCGTATACCTCGTCGTCCGTACCCGTCGCTGCCGTGTCAGTCCCCGTATCATCCCCTCGGGTGGACGGGGAGGAGGGCTGGACGGGTCGCGACGGCTGAAAAGGAGGTGGAGGGTGAATCATCCTTTTCTTGGGCGGGGGAACACCAGAAGGTCCCGGTTCAGGATCCCCCGACGGGAGAGGTTCCTCCGTCGGCAACGGTAGTCTCGTCCTTATCTCTGAGCATAAGGACTGTATAGCCAACAAAATGACCGCCGAGTTGTCTTGCGGCGCTGGCAGAGGGGAATCCGACGGGCGATCAGGGGCCCCGTCGGCACCCTCGGCGATGTCGTCGTCACCTGCGTCGGGATCCATCCCGACGGGCCGGTCTTCATCCACGCCAAGGCCGTGGCTTAAGACCTCAATCAGCTCTTCCTCCGAGGTTGAAGCCGAATCTACGACGACGCCCTGCCCCCCCTTTTTCTTCCCCGCCGGGGATTTCACGGGGGTCCAATCGATGGGCACAAAAGAGGACTCCCTCCGAGGTGGCAGGGAGACTCTGAGCCCCGAGGTCGCCACCACTGGTGTAGCCTCCACAGGCTGAGCCAGGGCCGCCGCGACAGTATCGATAGAGGGCTTGGTCGGATGGATTAAGGCCTTCACCGCCTTATCCTTGAGGGGGGGGGGGGACACTGCCTCGCTCCCCCTCCGATGGGGCCTTCGAGCTCGACCGGGGCCTCTCCAGGAGCTTCGCCGGGTGCTCGCCCTTCCTCTTACCCGACCCAGAGCGTTGGCTCGTGGCTGAAGGTGCCGGGGAGGGTGCGCCCTGCCTGGCGCCCGTAGAGCCCGACCGTTCGGCGCTCCCGGTGCCAGCGGACTCGCGGTGCTTGGCCTTGTGTTGGACCCCCGTCGCCGGGGCGTCCTCAAAGGTCTTAGAAGACCACTCGGATTTCTTCCTCTTCTTCTCGCCTGACGGGCTCTTCCCTTCCAGCCAGTTGGCGAGGCGTTGGTGGCGGTCCTTCATGGTCCGCTCCGACATATTGCCGCAAAACGCATAGTCCTTCTCCACGTGCGTCTTGTCATGTAAGCAGTAGAGACAAAAGGAGTGTTCGTCCTCCTTAAAGACGTTCTGCAGCTGGCATCCAGGGCAGACCCTGAACAGCTTTCCGGGCGTCGAGCTTCCCTTCTCCTGGGCCATGTCCGGGCCTGAGAAGCTTCTGGAGTCCTCCAAAACGTAGCTCGACGAAATCTTCACCCTTGAGGGGCGCAGACTAATCAGACACGGGTCCCCGTTGATCGGATGGAGAGTCGGTGGAGCTTGAGGCTCTTTTGACCGAAAAAAAAGTTTGAGAAAAAACGTGAAAAAATAGCACTAACGCTCGAGAGCAATAGCACGAGGATCCCAACACATGAACGTGCGGTAAAAATCTGAAGATGGCTGCCAGAGGCGGTGCTTAGGTAGAGGGCAGTCATTGGCTGTGGTCAGTATGACGCAGAGACCAGTGATTGGTTACTACTACGAAAGACCGATCAGAAACGAAACTGATACTGGTTTTCTCTTTACCGAGGATTCCCAGCCTGACGACGGGGAATATTCATGAGCATGTGAATCCATGCCAGACCCCATGCTGGAGAAATAGAACTCCCCAGCAGAAAACCGACCATGATCGTCAGCAACATAAAACGGCTCTGCCCTCAACAGCACCACCAACACCATCAGAGCCACCACCAGAAGTACCAGTCAAGCGGCTGTGACGTTTCAGTCCGATCAAGCACTTCCAAAATGCAAATAGACCCTCAGAAAAAACAGACTGGCGCTGCTACTGGGAACAAAACTTGAATAATCAAACTGGAAAGGTCTCGAGTAAGGACAAATACATGGTTCTGAACTGAAAATCAGTGCTAAGAATAGCAGCAAGCACAACTGCCCTAAAAAAAGCTAAAAACAGAAGACTTCAAGCTTATCGAGCCGTACCACAGAGAAAACAAGGCTAAAGCTTATTTGCACATCAAGGCAACAGTAATTCGAGACTTGACACAGGAGTCTGGTAGAACTCTAAAACTAGCTGGCTTTCTATTGTCAGAAATAAAAAGCCCAGGTATCGTATTAAAAAAAAAAAAAAAATTGGAGGAAGCAATCGTGAGCACAAGGAAACATGATCCCAAATCGGAAGACTATCAACTCCCGGAGAGCAGAGCTGAAGACCCACTTTGAGGAGACAATCGACAACTATCATAAACACTCGACTGACAATGGAGTCAATCCACTCTCAACACTAAAGAAAAGACCAGACCAAGACCTTACTACACGAGCAACGACAGGCTACATGGATACCAAAGTAGACAAAGCCACACGGAACGCTTCCCCCGTCGCAATAGAACCAACAGCTACAGGAACAGCAGAGGGGAACCACCAACAAAGCAACCATGTGATACACCTACTGGTGAAAGCAAAGAACAGGTGGTAGGAGGCCCTTGGAAATGGCTAAAGGGAGTCCTGATCCCAAGTCGCAAGAGATGGCAATCACCGACGACAGCAAACCGTATCTACAAAAGGCACTGACCCTAGCATCTTGGAACACCACAGGCCACAGCCACTTAACTGATCCCAACAGCGAGGACCTAAGCCAATTCGATATCCTCTGTCTTCAAGAGATATGGCTTCTGGAGAAACCATCAATGGACGGCTTTGAAATTGAGATCTCATCAGCAGTGAAAGGCCTCATGGGTCATCCATCGTCAGGCTTACTCATCAAAGTCTGGTCAGGACAGAACCTGAAGATCGTCAAGAGGATCACAAGATCATGCAGGGTCCTGGCTGTCCTCATACACTGGAATCACTTCTAATGCAACAGACTCTTGGCCATCAACAAACGTCGCAATAACCACCATCTACTGAAATCCCCAAAAAACAATGGTTACGGATTTTTGTCAGTGGCTGAAACCATCAACTCCATCGTCATTGAATGGAACACCACATGTATAATCATCTTTGGAGACATGAATTCAAAATGCATTCACCCAAAGTTCCACCCAGTTTTCACCCAGATTCCAGCTGCCCTTCCGTCGCTGACAGAAGAAAGAAGCCAAGCTTGGATGAACCTGATGACCTCCATACATTTTCACAACGCCTCTTGGATCAAAGATTGGCACACACAGATCCTCACATGGGAAAGGGGAACCCCAACTGCCACCCTGGACTATATTTTTGTATCCAGCGCTATGCTTCGAGAAATCGAAGAGTTCTGGGTCGTAAAAACAAATGCAAGTGACCACAATATGCTACGTATGGCATGGTCCTCCAATTCTCACCAAACCAAATGCTACCCAGCCTTACTCGAGACCAACACTCAACAAACTTGGCTGCGCTTGACAGCGGCAAGCGTAAGGGCTATAACACAGCAATATGCCGCAGCAGGGGACACCACAGCAATCACTAAGACCACATCAAGGCCAAACTACATACCCTTTTTGATAAAGTACAAAGCCAAACGAAAAGAGGGCAAGGAACCCACAGTTAACTTCTATCATGTATACGATAAAACAGTAGCAGAAAAAAAGGGCCCTTAGAAAATTACAACGCAAAGCAACAGCAGAAAACAATTAACTAACCTGAAAAACGTGGTCCAAAGAATAAAAAATCTACAAAGCCTGGCTCCAATCCCACCAAGCGGAACTGTATCAGAATGATGCTGAAACAATGCTTAGAACCCTGTCGACTAAAAGATCTGGTCACTTCTAGGCCCTAATCAATAAATCACGGGAAACCCAGGAACCAACTTGGCAAATTCAGTCGCAGAATCGGCATGGGATGAATTATTTACAGATCTCTTTACAGCACCTCTGAACACAGATACTATACCGCCAAGACCAATCTGTTTCCTTGGATTGACCTTTCTTCAAAACTAGACATAAGTTCAGCCATCCAAAGCACAAAACATCAAGAGCGCCGGGTCCCGACGGACTCGCCAACATCGATTTAAAAAACTGCATAAACGAATGGACAGACTATCAGTCTCCTGTTCAACCATTGCAGAGACACGACAGATTCCAGCGTCATGGACTAAAGCAACGTTTGTCCCGATTTTCAAGAAAGGAAGCAGGGAAGATGCAGCAAACTACTGTCCCATAGCGCTCCTAGATATTATGGGTAAACTATTCGTAACTCTCCTACTACAGCACTTTCAAAGTTGGGCGAAAACGGCCCCCTGCATAGACCATTTCCAGATGGGCTTTAAAAAGAATGGCAGTACATCTGTGAACATATTCCTTCTAAACATACTCAAGGCAAAAATAAAACCGGGATCACCAACGGTGTATGCAGCTTTCATCGACCTATCACAGACGTTTCACAAGGTGGACAGAGTGCTCTTATGGAAAAAGTTAAAAACTTGGAAGTGTCCCGAAGAAGTTTTATACCCAATAATAGCGCTCCATACAAAGTCATCTATGCATGTCCGACTGAACAGACCAGGTCTACTTTCCAAAGAAATTCCAGCAGAAAGAGGAGTCAAGCAGGGCTGTCCCTTGGCTCCGGCCTGGTTTGTGGCATTCCTAGGGACTACAAAGAATCTTAACTGTCCTCTGCTTTCCCCCGAAAATAGGCAACATCGAGGTATCACGAATCTTATATGTGGACGACATGATACTGCTTGATCAGACGCCGTTAGGTCTTCAACGACAGCTGGACAACCTACCAAGTACATGACAGTAAAAAAAACCTTACGATAAATAACAGCAAAACCAAAATCATGAGTTTCTCCAAAACTGTAAAACGACCAAAAATTGGTCTGTGAACAAAACACAAATTGAAGTTGTACAAAACTTTAAACCCCTCAGAGTGATCGACGGGTCATTGCAAGAGACCAAAATGCAACAGTACTTATGGGACAAAACAAAAAATCTGACTTCACAACTGAGGCTTTTTGACCAAAAATTCGGCAAATTCTCGCTCTTGCCAGCTATCAATTTCTACAAAGGCAAAATAGTACCGCCTTAACATATGGTATGGAAGCAACAATCACCATGCCGAAATCTATCTGGCCGAAACTGGAAGGATATGTCTGGAAATCAGTACTTGGCCTCCCTAAGTAGTCAGCCGCGAGACGAGAGCTGGGACTACTGTCGCTAGAAGCAACTGTCAGTGTGTCCTCAAACTGACTGTTCAGGAAGACCCTGATATGGGACGGTCTCCAGATATTCAATCTTATTGACAACAAGCTTAAATTGACCAAATGACAAACCCTACATAACTGGGCCAACCAGCAAAAAAGCAAACTGGAGAACTTGGCGTGCACCGCACACCTAATAGCGAACCCACAAAGAGTGATCTTTAAGCTTAAAAACGATGATTGGATTGCAACAGGTGAAAAGGCAGTGGCGACCAAAATTTTGAAACATCTTCCACCAACTTACAACAAACTAAAAAGCTCTTTGGCTTATCGCGTTAAATTCCCAGACAAGAAACTCTGAAAAACCTTCCTAAGAGAACGGCTAAATCTATTACATACTAGAGAGATGTTAGCGATAAGAATTCATGCCAACCACACAACCTGCAGACTGTGCAAAATGCCGGATAACCAAGAAACAGTCCGCCATTTGGTATTAAACTGTCCATTGTTCAACGCTGAACGCACAGCCTTTCTGGAACCACTATGGGCCAACTCGGTACTTATGGAAGAAGACACATGGTGGTGTCGCCTGATTTCAGGAGAAAAAGCTAGATGGTCAGTGGCCACTGCAAAGCTATTGGAAGCAGCATTTGCAAAGATAAATCCCATCGAAACCACACCACAACAGCATACAAGTCAATGCTAAAGATAAGTTAAGTCTCGCTTCCTCAGATCCTTTTTGCGAAGAACTCAGCTCACCTTGGATTGTCGGCATCCTACAACGATGATCGACATTCCACAAACGTACGGGTGAACACGTGTATCACTTGATCTCACGAACATTGGTTTCAATATGTCTTCTTGTAAAAATCAATCTCTCTTTGATTACACACAAGTAAATAAAAAAAAATAAGAGGAAGAGCGGGAAGCTGTGGTGAGATTGTCTAACTGTTGCTAAGGTAGATGGTGGTCAGTAATGTGTGAATTGTGGAAAGCATATGTCAAGTGCCCCTTTATCAATGTCATGACAATGGGAATCTTGAGAGTCCAGGAACTAAGGTTTAAATCTTTAGAGATTCTAGGATTGTCACCATTGGTACCGATTCCAGTGACTATGCAGAAGAGAAAATAGTTCTGGTCTTTTGAGATTATTATTACACAAGGTACCTACACTGAGGGTTTTAAACTCAGGGGATTTCGGACTGTGGATCCCTTGGATGTTAAAAACTGTATGTTGCCCAGGTGCACTGTGCTGTGGCTGAAACGGCCCAGATGATCTGTACCCATTATGTTATTTTTAAAAGGCTGGGGTATTTATTGCACAGTGTGGATCATCTGTCGCAGCCAGCTAATTCTGGCTCTGAGAAATTTAAGTGTGGTCTTGGCTAGTCTTCAGCAATGCAATCAAACAGGTAAAAAACATGGCTAGTTTCACCAATCGACATCAAAGGCTTTCACATACACCACGAACCAGCTAGGCAAGGTGAAAGTGGCAGACCCTCTGGCAGCCGCATAACGGAGGTAACAAGATCTGAAGTGGACTGATATATTCCCTAGAGATACGAGTAGGAATGTGCTGGCAGTAGAGATGGTCAACGAGGGGGAAGTTACCAGAAAGTTACTAATTGTGAATGTCTATGCACAGTCTGGTTCAACTAATTTGAAAGTATATTTTTGATTATATTGACTCCATATGAACGCCATCTTGACGCAATGGCTTGTGTTACCTAATCACGAGGCAATATTACTGGTGGCGATCTAAATGCCTACTGTAAAGATCTTGTATTAATATTAGTCTTTAAAAATGTTGACAGTAGAAGCATTATGTGTCAATGTTAAATCAACCAACAGGGAAGACAATGGGTTTCCTACCTGAAAATTGGGAATTTCATTCTTTGGTAAATTCAATTTTATTGAATTCCAAGGTAACTGAACGGTATAAACCAACTGGAGGACGCATGACCTCTGTAAATGCTTCCAACACAAACCTTCATTTGTCCTTATTCTCCCCCCGTCGTCTGTGCCCTCCCACTAAATCGTCCAACAATCACCTCAACATATATGTGAATTCTCTTGCTCAAAACAAACTCCTCCAATATATAGTGGTTGAGCAAACTACTAGAACTCAAATTATGCTCTGTGACTCCTCCCGAGGCAAGAGCAGGAACTTCCTGGTTTTACACATGTCCCCTTATCCCTAAAGCTTTTGGAGAATTGCTGCCATTCACCCTCCACATCTTCGCTTCCTCCATGGATTGCTGCTGTGATCTTTTCCATGAGATAGATGTCCCTTGCCATGTCCAACCATTCCTTTAGACTAGGGACTCCCCTTCTCTTCCAATATCTTGCGCTACACGCTCTTACCGCCAGTTTAAGGAAATTAACCATGGAGGGCAGGGTGTGCCATTGTCCTTTATCCAAACCATAAAGTACTAACAGATTCCATCAGCTATTGTCTCCCTCCCACATCTTTGATCCTCCCCAGGACCTCGGCCCAATAAGTCCTGGACCTCTGGGCAACTCAACTGCATGTGCCAGTAGTTGCCTCTGTCGCCGCAGCCATGCCAGCACAGGGTATTCACTGTAGGTAACAGACAGCCACACCGGGTCATATTGCCAATGGTGCAGTAGCTTCAAGCCATGAAGTTTGTACTGACAGGATATTGATGTTTTGAAAGCCCTCCTACTCATAAGCTTCCAAAAGTGGTCATTCAATTGCAGGAACAAATCCCATTCCCACCTCTGCCGGAGTCACTCCACTGCGCTCCCCAATGTTTTCAGCAAGGCTTTATAGAGTAGCGAGATGAGACCCTTCATGTCCATGGGTCATCGAGAATCTTCTCCACAGGGGTGGTCTCTTCGGATCCTTTTCCTCCATTTCTCTGTGCTAATAGCCTTCCAATGCCCGCACTGACTTCCAGCTCCTGCAGCCCTATGAATTTCCCTTGCTCTATCAGTTGACCGACTCTGGACCCAAACCCGAGGGCTATCTCGTCCCATACAGCGGGGCCCAGATATGACTCAGATGGACATGTGGTGATTTCACGCACCCTGGCTCCCTTACTCAGCACATCCCAATAGACCCGCAGAAACAGGTGTTCCTCAATTATCCTCGGGGAGGACCCAGAGCCATTCCCCACCGTTGCTGGGCACATATGATAATTTTCCACAAAAAAAAAAAAAAAAACACTGTCTCTCGGGGTCCTCCCTCAGGTGTGGGACCATTGCTCCGAGCTGTGCGGCCGTATAATATATCAGGGAGCCCTAGACCCCTCTAGGTCTTTTGGCAATATTATTGTATCATAACCCACCCTGGGTTTCTGGTTCTGCCACAAGAACTGCATCATTCAGGCTTGACCTCACGGGGCCCTGACGGTTAACATCGGAAACGGGTACAAAACCCTCGGGAAAAGGTTCATTTTTAGGGCGTTGAGCATCCCCCATCCATGAGATTTGCCCTTTGCCCCATCCTGCCATTTCATTGAACAATGTATTAAGGGGAGGAGGGGGGGACAGTAGTTGGCCTCACCCATGTCTTCCCCTGGCCTGATAATGGTGACTCCCAGGTATCGTATACTTTCCAATTTGTTTTCCAATCCCAGGGGCCAGAGTGCCTCAACCTCCCTTTGGTCATCTCCTGCAAAGGCAAACTACTGACTTTTCCCACTTCACTCTGAAGCCTAAGAAGAGCCCATATTCCTCCATTATTTCAAGGGCTGCCGAGGTTGAACTCAATGGGTTCACCAGGACATCGTCCACGTATAGCCCCACTTTGAATTCCCTCTCCCCAACCATAATCCCCTCCACCTGGGAGGCCCTTCAGAGCCATTCCGCAAGCACCACCATCTTGAGCACAAACAGGAGTGGCAAGAGGGGTAAACCCTGCATCGTGCCCATCAAGTTGATGGGCCTTGACAATCTCCCACTGACCATCACTCAAGCCACCTGGGATGCGTACAGTGCTCGTATTCCCCCCAAGGTCCGGTCTCCAAACCCATATTTCTGCAGGACCTGATAGAGGAGGCCCCAGTGCACCCAGTTCAATGCTTTGAAGGGCTATCAGCACCGGGTTACCCTCCCTTTTCACTGCGGCTTCCATCAAATGCAGGGTTTTCGCAATGTATCAGCCCTCTTGTCTTCTCTGGATAAACCCCACCTGGTTGGAATGGACTCCTTTTGGCATGTGTCCCTCCATTCTCATAGCCAGAACCCTAGTGAAGATCTTAACGTTAAGGGAAATGGGGTCATCTGACTTAGAGCTCTTGGGGGTCCATCCGCGCCTTAGTTGTGACAGTTGTTAGCGCTCTACCAAATGAGGGAGAGTCTTCCCTGAGGCCAAGATGTTGACCAGTTTAGTCATGTGCTGGGCCAGGCTGCCCGAGAATGCCTTGTAAAACCCTGCTGTATACCAATCATCCCCTGGCCTTCCCAAACTTCAATCCACTAATTGCCCTCAATACCTCCTCCTGGGTGATTGGCCTTTCTATGCCATATCAATTGAGCGCCCCCGTGCTCCACCACCCTTTCTTCTCTGTACAATTGTACGTAAAATGTGGCAAATTGCAGGGCAACTTCCCCTGTCGTGGAGTGTAGTCAACCCCCAGAGTCAACAATTTCAGAAACCCGCCTATCCGCCCTCGACCCACAGAGCCTCAACCCCAACAAAGCATCAGCCTGGTCTCCCTTCTCATAATCTGTTTGAGAAACTGTAGGCCAGAGACAACCTTCCCCCACTTCCAGTTCCTTCAATCCTCTTCTTGGCAGCGTCCTCTTTTATCAGGAGGCCTCGCCAGGTGGCTTTAGCTGCCTCCTAGACCGTTCCCAAGTCAACCTCCCAAGTGTCGATGTAGCTAAAGTAATCGTCTATCACCTCCCTAATTTCTTTAGCAAAAGTCATTGCAGTGCCACAAGGATTCTCTAGGTCTGAAAACTCATCTATGGGTTACTGAAAATTCATAAAAACCTAAAGAAACCACCATTGAGACCCAAGTCGCAGGTACCGACAGCATCTTCAATCCTTTGGTGAAATATGTTGATAAAGCTTTATACAGCCACTTGTGTAAATGACATCTACTTATCTTAAGGAAACCATGATTTTTTAAATTTTAATACAATGTTTGTATACTTCAATTCCGCAAAAGGATGGGCTGGAAGCACTATATTGGACACTATTAATGAACAACTGCGAGGCAAACAAAATCTTCATTGTTGGAGTAAAATCATTTTAATGTAAATACTTCAGAAACTAATAATTATTCCTACAGCATGCAGGCACTTCAATGGGCTCCTTCATGGCCCCGGCCTATGCTAACCTCTATGTTTTATTTGGAAAGTAACAAGAGTCTAGCAGAATCTAGATGTAAAACAAATCTGATCACTTGGAAACGTTTTATTGATGACATTTGTGTCGACTGCAGACTAACTAGACCAAATTTGGACACATTTTGGGTGTACATCAACTCTACACACGAACGGATTAAATTCACTATGGAAGTCGGGAATCCCAAATTTCATTTTATAGACGTGGAACTAGAGATTGGAGCACAGGGCATCATTACTAATATTTATCACAAACCAACAGACGTAAACAATTCCCTACATTATCTGAGTCACCATTCGGAACAGCTAAGGAACCATCTACCCTACAGTCGATTTCTGCGTTTGAAAGGAATAACATCTTCCACTAACAATCTGGAAGAGGAAAATCTGCGAATGGCAGAGAAATACAAGATGAGGGTACCCAGAAGATGTTATCGAGATTGCCCAAGACAAAGCTAGATGGTTGGAGAGGAAGGATCTTTTAATCTCCAAGACCAAATCAAAAGAAATTCCCTTCTTGTATGCATTAAGGTATTCAGCACAGAGCCATCATATAACCAGAATAATTAAAAAATGGGAGTATAATTAAATTGGATCCACAAATGAACAAACTGTTTCCAAATCCCCCCATTATTGCATATAAAAGGAGCCGGAACTTCGGGGACCAACTAGTGAAGGCAGAGAGAGCTCAAACTGATACACTGAAGGTGACAGGCACCTGTCCATGCCTGGACTGTTGCAATTGTAACAAAGTCATGAAAGGGGGATATGTATGACATCCACAGAATGGAAAGAAAGAACTAGTTACTCTTACCTTGTAACGTTCTTTCGATGGGATGTTCCTCCGACGTATTCCTTATCTTAGATAGAAATCCTTCAGCTTTGCTGGCCTCGGAAAATTTTTTTCGCCAGAGGGCGCTGCGCGTCGATGATCGCCGAGTCGATGACCCTCGACGGCCTCCGTGCCGACGTCGACGTCATCCTGCCTATAAAGGCCGCGCGCAGCGTCCGTTGCTCAGTTCCGTTTTGTAGTCCCCAGTAATGTTTTTGGATTAGAATAATCACCTTGAAGGAGCATAGGCTGCAAACCCACAGGAAGTCATACTGCGGGGATGGATGGGAGGGTCGATAAGGAATACGTCGGAGGAACATCCCATCGAAAGAACGTTACAAGGTAAGAGTAACTAGTTCTTCGAAGGGATTGTGTCCTCCGACGTATTCCTTATCTTAGATAGACTCCCATAGCAGTGGTATTGTGACTGGAGGCGGGAGTAATAAAAGTTATGTTACCCTTCCAGAATGGACAGAGTGTAACACAGCCTTGCCGAATCTAGTTTCTTGACTAGAGGAGGAATCCAGGCTATAGAATTTGGTAAATGTATGTGCGGACGACCATGTGGCAGCCGCACATATATCTCGAATTGGCACCCCTCTTTGAAGGGCTGAGGATGTTGCGATACCCCTGGTAGAATGAGCCCTTAGATTTTGAGGAGGCTCCTTTCCTGCCAATTTGTAGCACTCCAGAATGGCTAAAATAATCCATCTGGAGATGGTTTGTTTTGTTATTGGAAGGCCCAACTTATGTCCTGCATAACCTACAAAGAGTTGGTCTGCTTGTCTGATCTTAGCCAATCTGCTGATATAGAAGCTCAAGGCTCGCTTAGGGTCCAGCCTGTGCAGTCTCTCTTCCTCCTTCCCCGGATGAGGAGGAGGGTAGAAAGAAGGTAATATAATCTTCTGAGTGATGTGAAACTCCGAGACTACCTTCGGGAGGAAGTTAGGCTTCACCTGAAGAACAACTTTGTCCTTGTAAAAGATTGTATGTGGAGGTTTACACGATAAGGCTTGCAACTCGCTAACCCTTCTAGCAGATGTCAATGCTATTAGCAAAACAGTTTTGAGGGTGAGAAGCTTCAATGAACAAGAGTGTAGTGGTTCAAAAGGGGCACCCTTTAGGAAGTTTAAAATTAGGTTTAAATCCCATAAGGGAACTTGAAAAGGTTTCGGGGGATAAACATTAGTTAATCCTTTTAGGTATTGTATTACCAATGGAATTTTGAAGTATGAAGGCTCCTCTGCAGTGCGCTTAAAGATTGATAGCGCTGCGAGATAGCCCTTAATTGTGCCAACCTGTAGGCCTGAATTAGCCAGGTAAAGTAAGAATGACAACACCATAGGTGTACCACAAGAAAAGGGTTCAATATTCTTTTCTCTGCACCAGCTGCAAAATTTGTTCCAACGGCAGCGGTATAGAGTTTTAGTTGCCGGCCTTCTGGCCGAAAGCAACACCTCCATAACATCATCCGGAAGGTCCCAATCCTTGTACCTCAACCTTTCAGACACCAAGCGTGAAGGTTGAGGGTCTTGATGGCTGGATGGAGAACCTGACCTTCCTTCTGCGAGAGAAGATCCTCTCTGTATGGCAGTCGAATTGGAGGGCAGATGGACATGTCTAGAAGGTCCGGGTACCACGTTCTCCTGGCCCAATCCGGGGCAATTAGGATCATGGTCTTCCGAAACCTTCTCAACCTCCTGATCATTTGAGGAATGACAGGGACCGGAGGGAACGCGTACAGAAGTGGGAACTCCCAGTCCACTACGAACGCATCTCCTAGAGCTCCTCTCGGGGGAAATTCCCTTGAGCAAAATCTGTCGCACTTCCTGTTGATACTGGTGGCGAACAGATCCACTTGAGGGGTTCCCCAAAGGGCGAAGATCTCTTGAAGGACTTCCTGAGCTATCTCCCACTCGTGAGAGACTGTGCTCTGCCTGCTCAGAGCGTCCGCTGTCAAGTTCTTCTCTCCGGCTAGGTGAATTGCCGATAGAGAGATTCCTTCCTGAATTGCCCAAAACCAGAGCTGCATCGCCTCTCTGCACAGTGGTAGTGAGCCTACGCCTCCTCTTTTGTTGAGGTAGTGCATGGCCACTGTATTGTCCGTCATTATTAGGACGTTTCTTCCCCGTACAGACGGCAGAAAAGCCTTCAGCGCTAGTCTGATGGCTCTCAGCTCCAACAGGTTGATATGTAGTCTGGACTCCGATGGAGACCAACGACCGCTGATGGTCAAGTCGTTGGCGTGAGCTCCCCACCCCGTGAGTGAGGCATCCGTGACTACTGTTATCTCCGGCCATGGTTGCCAAAACATTTCTCCTTTCAGGATGTTCTCCCGACAGGCCCACCACTGAAGGTCTCGGGCTACTTTGACCGGGATCCGAAGGAGATCTGTCATCCTTCCTGAGAACTGTGACCACTGAGTTCTCAGTGCCCACTGGAGGGATCTCATTCTCAGGCGAGCCTCCGGCACGAGGAATATGCAGGATGCCATGAGGCCTAGCAACCTCAGAAAGTCGTAGGCTGGGAGATATTGGGCATTCTGAAATCTGATGACCATCTGCAGAATATCTCGAGCCCTCACCTCTGGTGGCAAGGCTTTTCCCAGGGAAGTGTCCAGGACTGCTCCAATGAATTGGAGTCTCTGTGATGGTATCATCTGTGACTTCTTTAAATTGAGGGAGAAGCCCAGCTTGTGAAGGAAGTGGCAAACATAATCTAGTTGTCTCTGAGCCTGTTCCGAAGATACAGCTCTGATCAACCAATCGTCTAGGTAAGGGTAGACATGAATCCCTTCCCTCCTTAGACTTGCAGCCACAACCGACATTAGCTTGGTAAAGACCCTCGGGGCGGAGGTTAGCCCAAATGGCAGAACTCGAAATTGATAATGAGAGCTGCCAATTGCGAACCTCAGGTATCTCCTGTGCCTGGGATGGATCGGCACATGGAAATAAGCGTCCTGGAGGTCTAGAGATACCAACCAGTCCTGAAGCTGGAGGGCCTGAAGGATCTGAGAGAGAGTCACCATCTTGAACTTGTCCTTTCGGAGGAATTTGTTCAATTCCCGTAAGTCTAAGATGGGTCTCAGTCCTCCGTCCTTCTTCGGTATTATGAAGTAGGGGGAGTACCAACCCTTGTTCCTTTCCGCTACAGGTACCAGTTCTATGGCACCTTTCTCTAGCAGGTCTAAAACCTCCTGCAAGAGGAGCGGATCTGGAAGCTTCAAAGGGTTGTTCCCCGGTGGATGACTCTGAGGGATATGTAGGAAGGGCAGGCAGTAACCTTGGGCTACTGTCTCCAGAGCCCAAGCATCTGACGTAATAGCCTGCCATTCCGTCAGATGGTGAGTTAACCTGCCCCCTACTGGTGTTCTGTGAGGGGAGACCTCAGAGTGGTTTTGAAGCGGCTGATGCAGTTGCCGAAGGTAAAGTGGCTCCTGCTCCTGCGGGTGCGGCTTTCTTTCCCCTACCCCGTCCACCACGGGTAAATCTTCCTTGGCCTCTTTGAGCCGGTCGTCCCCTGCCCCTTCCATATGAGGAATAGTAACGAAAGGACCGTCCTCTCCACGATGATCCCGAAGGACGAAAGGTATTCTGACGGATAGCAGCTCCCAATGACTTGGCTGCTGCCTTGGACGTTTGCAGTTTCTCCAAACTGTCATCCGCCTTCTTTCCAAAGAGGGTAGAACCGTCAAAGGGCATATTCAAAAGCCTGGTCTGCACGTCAGAGGCAAAACCAGACTTCCTCAACCACGCATGCCTGCGGATTGTGGTACTTGCCGCCATGGCCCTGCTGATACTGTCAGCAGAATCTAGGCCAGTTTGTAGGGTCTCGCACATCGCATCTTTACCATCCCTGATGATGTTTAAAAATGCGTCCCTTTCCTCTCCTTCTTGGAGGCAGTCAGCCGCTGATGAAGCGCACTCCCAAAGGGTGTGGCTGAACCTAGCGAGCGTACAGGTCGCGTTAATAGACTTTAACGCCATGCTACAGGCAGAAAAAACCTTCTTAGCCATGGCATCATATTTTTTGTCATCCCTATCCTGCGGAGCAGTGGGGTATGCAGATGTGCTGCCTGATGAGGTTGCAGCCTGTACAACCAAGCTCTCAGGAGTAGGGTGTTTTGACAAATATTCAGGGTCAGAACTAGCCACCCTGTATTTTGTTGACAGTTTTTTATTTACTGCCGGGATAATTTCTGGCGTTTCCCAGTTTGTCAAAATCCTTCTCTGTAGAGCAGAGTGAAATGGAACCACAGGATCCTCCTGTGGGCCCTTGTCCAGTATGTCAGTGAGGTCATCCTGCTGAAAGGCAGGAGAAGGTGCAGACCAACCCATAAATTCTATGATTCTAGACATCAGAGCTCTATATGGAGTCTCCGCATGTTCTCCTGGGTCTGGTTTGATAAATTCTGCTTCAGGAGAAGTGTCCAAGCCACTAGCTTCCTGAAGTGCATCCTGAAGATTTTTTAATCTTCCTTCCTCAGAGGCGAAAGTCTCTGGCTCTGGTGATGTGGTCCTCTGTAAATCAATATCTTGGTCTGAATCCTCCCTTTCCTCAAAAATCGAGGTTAAAGGGGGATACATTGGTTTTTGGAATGGTATAAACCCCATTTCCAATGCAGAAGGAGCCATCATCACAGGCCTTGAAAACGTCGATGTCGTCGACACCGACGTGAAAGTACTCGAAGGCGCCGTGAAAAGCGTCGAGAAATGTGTACTAGGCCTCGAAGAACTCGAGAGGATCGGAGTCTTGCTCGAGAACGACGTCGACGTTCTCGGCGTCGAGTCGGAGGTCTTTTGTCTAACCGTTGGCTGTGGAGTAGCCGTGGTTCTTTCCTTCACCGGCGTCGATATCGGCGTCGACGTCGGCGTCGACTCGATCGACTGATGCGCCGATGAATCCTTCGACAACGGCGTCGATGGCGCCGACCTCTGTTTCGAAGGAGTTTTCGACGATGGCGTCGATGATGCTTTATCTCCCGATGGCTCGAGGCGCTTTCGGGTTGACTTTTCCGCCGGGTACTGCGACTCGCGGCGTTTAGATTTTTTGGGTTTTTTACCCGGGGTATCACCCTCAGCTGTCTTCGAGGGGGACGAGGCCGCTTTCTCGAAGACGCTTAGCATCTTTTTCCTGAATTCCTCCCACTCAGCTTGCGAGCTGCGTTTTGTGGGGCAATGAACTCTCTCAGGAGAACTCGACGAAGATGACGAAGGGGATCTCCTACGTCTCTTCTTCGAGTGTCTCGATGTCGACGAGTGGTGGGAGCCACTTCGTGATCTAGATCGAGAGTGTTTTTTATGGTGAGGAGACGAACGTCTCGACTCTACCGAAGAAGCTTTCGAGGAAGTTAAAGTTGACCTACCTCTCTCGAGCTTCCCCCTACGCTCCTTCAAGGCTTTCGCCGTCATGGAAAGGCATTCCTCACACTCCGAACTCTGGTGCGTGATTCCCAGACACCACAAACAGACCCTGTGAGGGTCCGTCAACGACATTTTCTTCCCGCAGTCTCGGCACTTTTTGAAACCGGACCGAGGGGTCGTCGGGTCGGAGGAGGATGCCATCGATATCGAGGTAAATAGTAGTTATTATATACGTTATCTTGACGAGAACTGAGCAACGGTGTTCCGAGGCACAACGAAGCGCGGAAAAACGGAACTGAGCAACGGACGCTGCGCGCGGCCTTTATAGGCAGGATGACGTCGACGTCGGCACGGAGGCCGTCGAGGGTCATCGACTCGGCGATCATCGACGCGCAGCGCCCTCTGGCGAAAAAAATTTTCCGAGGCCAGCAAAGCTGAAGGATTTCTATCTAAGATAAGGAATACGTCGGAGGACACAATCCCTTCGAAATAAAGTTACATAATTTTGCCACATGTGATTCGAAAATCAATCATTTGTACTCAGTTGCCCATGCAACATATTATACGTGGGACAGAAAAAGGAAGGCAAAGCAACGCTGGAATGAACACAAGAGCTACATCAGGACAAACGTGAAATCACCAGTAGCTAGACATTTTGCCCAGAACAAGCATAATATTGCATAATTGAAGGCGATAGTAGTAGTTGTTAAAAAATAAATCACCCGGAGGAGGGAACCAAGCCAAGCGACTGGACCAAAGGGACATTGTTTGGGTGGAGAAATTAAACAGCATGGCACCTAACAGCATGAATGAAGAGTACAACTTGGGATCTTTGTTATGAAATTGCCTATTTGTAATAGAGCCAAAAAACGTACTCATTGACCATGAATGTGTGCATGCCAATAAGGGTCACAAATGCGTATGTTTTCATAACTGTTGAATAGATGAATATATGGGGTTAGGTAAATAAAACAAAACTGTTGCCGGCATTCATTTTTCCCCATATGTGTTTAAGACCGAGCATGACCTGAACCAAATAGTCATCTGGATGAACTACTAGTATTTGAGGTTTGACCCTCTATGCAGCAGTAATTATACACAAACTAGACAAACTAATGGACAAGCCTGGACCATACTTTTACCTTATCACCACTTTGAACTTGCATTAATAAAATAGATATTTGGAAACATTGGCCCAGCCCCCACAGAATGGACAAGAAAAGCTGCTTGAAGCAGAATGGATATACAGAAGGGTGTGGCTTAGGAAAGCAGGTCTTAATATTAAAAGGCATCTGTAATACTGATAGACAATTAGTATTCTTCAAAACATAGGTATCCAGACATTTTAACCATCTTATGAGATATGAACCTCTCGTTGGGGAGATCATATTACCTCCACCCCTTATTTTTTGGGGGTGCTATGACATTAGATTCACACTTAACTTAGATTTATGTGAAGAACCTGGCAATAGACTTACATCTTTTTGAGGGGATACTAGTAAGTACAACCATTATTATAACCTTTTCCCCACATTAACACATTAACACAGAATGATATACATGATGAAGTTAATATTCCACTTAAACAGCTCTGTTCACTGAACTTTATTGGAGTCCAGTATAAGAAGTTCGTCACAACGGGACATAAGAGAACTACAAAGTGACGTATAGATGCTATGCGATGATGCACGTGATGACATATGTAAACAATGTGACGTCATTGCGCAATGGCACAGTGACATCAGCACATAATGTGGCCATCTTGTTTTCAAGTGTTTACTCGCGGCGAGGAAAAAAATCAAATGCTCGGGAATCCCAGTTACGGTGAGCTATTAGAAGCAGACTGTACACCCTAATTGGAAGAGATCCACTTGGGATCTAATAGATAACCAATACATATCTGCATTTCCAGATGAAACGTTGATTGAACAGAACATTAATGTGGACATGCTACCACTAGAATAAGCTTCACAGGCTCCAGCTAAATCAACATGTGGTGAGTTGTTTTCACCATATGGATATTTGATAATACCGCAGGTGACCATCATTTGTTACTGTATTTGAGTGGATAAGTACAACCATGAAATTACATCCTTATTTTTAGATTTGACACTGAATCACTGCCTACACAACGCGTGATTACACTAAGCCTCTGAGGGGAAGCTCATCCATTATCCTGCATTGAGCAAGGATCAAGCGACTAGTAGGATACAATTTGCACAGGTTAAAAAAAGGTAGCGTCACTATTGTGACTTCTAGTCCGTCTTATTTTTTATTATCATTACTTTTAATCTCCCTTCAACATCTTTTTATTACATTGATACCATAGATTGGTTTAACCAAGATTGTAGACTCATTACACATAGGTGTTTACGTGTAGTTTTTCTGAATTGTTTTTTTAGGACATCCACAAAAAAAGCATGTGAGGATTGATTCTGATTAAAACTTAAAGGAATCCAAAGGAAGAAATTATATAAGGACAGTACATCAAGGTGACTAAGGGCTACCTGTGTAAGATTCATGACCGATAGGATTATAGATTAAATAGAGTACCACAACTCATGTATCTATCAATTGTATATTGTAGATCTAAACAAGCCCAAAAGAAGCGGATAAACTCCTCAAGGGGGATAAATCACCCCGAAACGTGTTGAGTGGAATACATAAGGATTACTCAACATATGAATATAGGGTTGCGAACTCCATCACATGTGGACACTAATAAGAATCTTGTGTTGTACGGTTTATCAGCAACTTGTCTATTTAGGAAGTTAGATACTCAAAAGAATTTCCTTGTCAAAATATGATTTGAAATTTGTGAATGGTTATGGTTGATCAAATATGACATTGTGAATTTGTGGCCAACAAATTGAAATTCATACGATTGTATTCAATGAAAGTAAAAAACTTTACATAAAGTGGGTCAGAAAATATTTTATTGGTTAAAATGCAAACACATCTAAACATTGATTGTGTATACACAATAACCATTGGGTGTGCAGGCGAAAGGGTGAGATCCACAAGATTTTGGACATCTGTTCTTACTGTCAGTAATATGCCCATGTCAACCATGTCGTAGTCTGACCAACTGATGGAAATCGGTTCACTGGCGGTAACCCTCTGAATATGCTGCTAATGCACAAAACAGTAATCTTATCCTTTTTCAGGACCCGTGGACTGGGGAGAAGAAAGTAATCTTCTCCCCCCCCCACTCCCGATAGCCAGGTGGCACTCCCTCCACACATCAGTCAAACCCTGATCTGTCATATGTCATACCCAAGGAGGCCCCTATTGGTTTGCTTATCTCCACCTTCCGGTTGGCCATGACCAGTACTGTGATCCATGGACCAGTCTGTCCACATTAAAATCCCCCCAGAAAGAGTAGTCCCACCATTTGGGAAAATAGCTAAACCATGACTTCCTGTACGAACTGAGACTGTCCTGTGTTCGGTCAATATACTGTGATAAGGGTCATCTGAACTCACTCCAGGGCCCTTCAAGACCCATGGTTCACCTTAGCAGTTTCTCCCATTAAGAAAAATGCCCACTCCACCCTTCTTGGTGGGCCCAATGCCCAAAAGACCGGTCCAATTTCAGCCCCCAGGATGTGCCTTTCCTCACCTCGAATCAACCTTGTTTCCTGTACCATCAATATATCCATACCCCTGTTATGAAATTCCCTTCCAAGTAATGATCACTTAAAGGGTGAATTCAAGCCCGGCTCCCTGTGTCAATGTGCGCCATTCAGGGCATTGAACAATGTCCCGACCACTAATCTGAATAACAACCAGAAATTCAATTACTCCCAGACTGTCTCGCCACCCTCTCCGCACCCAGTTGCCTCTTAGAGCTCCTGTGGGACGCTTGAGTCATCCAAAGCCAGCACCGATACCCTACCCCTCAGAGCGAAACTTTCACATCCCCAATCCCTTTTCCACCTACCCCCTCCACACCTCTCCCCTCGCCTGATCACTCACATCCTGGGACCACCTCCTTCCCTGCAAGATGTCCACCTTGTGATGGGCACACCAATAGCGACTAATGCTTCGTCCATCTCCTATCTCCCTTCCCATCCAGTCTAAACAAACATTGCAGGCCACCTAAGGCCTGTATTTGCATCAGTCTGCACTTCCAACTAGAGTCACAACCTTATTTCGCCATCGAGTGTTAAGCTTCTTGTATTTTCTGTCCCCCCGACATTCTTTTTACACTAAGATTACCCACCTGACTCAGTTCCATTGCTACCCCACCAATGTCTTCTCTGGGGCCTTCATTCAAAATCCTTCAACAATTTAAAACCTGTTGCACCTCCTGGCCATATTTGATTCGGAAGTCCACCTCTCTTCCCTCAAGGACTAGCAATATCTAATGCCCTTCTCTGTGAGCCACTGGGTCAGAGGGCGGATATCCCTACCCTGGGACAGGGTAAGACCATATCAATCCTGGAAACCTTTGACTGTGTATACCTCGAATTTAACACTGCCCAGCCACTTGGCTTTTTCTAGCACTTCCATCGTTTTCCTGGTTCTCAGGAAGCGGACCACTACCGACATCAGGCCCCTACCCCCCCACCACCACCTCTGAGGGCTCTCCAGCTGGACTTCCTTCATTACCCCCAATCTGCCACGAAGAGGGAATTAATCAGACCTTGCACCTTCCAACATATGCAGCTCTCACCCTTCTGCTCTTTTACCCCAAGAATGCCCAAGTTGTTGCAACGCTCCCAGTTTGAGGTCGTCCAGTTTCAGCAGCGTGTCCTCTTCACGGGACTAGGTCTGTTAGACGCGCTTTGTACTTCATGTCTAGGAGGACGACCTGCAGATTATTCTTCATCATTTCTTCCAGTTTGTACTCCAAATTTGTCACATACCCCTTGAGGTCACATAGATGCTTGAATGTCCGTTGGAATAGCCTGGATTTCCTGGAAAATTTCTTAAATCTTCTGTGGTAAGGGCAAGTGCACCCCCGCCCATAATGTCCTTCGCACTCGGGCCTCAGCTGGATCCCTCCCTGATGGTCTCCTGAAACGCTGTAGGGACACTATCCCTGGACCGTTCTGCTGTGGGGCCAGGCCCCCAGGGTCTCTCCAGTGTGTCAGGGTGTAATGGGGCTTCTCAGGCCAGTTCCAGTCCCGAATAGGTCTTGCTGGCCTGGGCCCTGCATAGCCACCCGCTTCCCGTGGTACAGGGAGCCTGACCCTCGCCGGTGACGGCCTCTCCTGCCAGCGCGCCGAGGCTCCATGTTAGGAGGGAGCCACTGGTGCCTCGTTGCCCCTGTGTCCTTAGGGGAACACTAACCCAGTCCAAAGTGTGTGCTGCATAGACCAGTCGAGGGGATAGGCGGCTCTGCGCTATGCTCCCCTGTGCTCCTCAGTCCCACCTCCGGCGCTCTGGCTCACTGCTGCCAGGGCCTGGCCAGTCAGTCTTATGATATTGTGTGACTGGATAGGGGGAAAGGGTGCAGGGGGGGCACACTTCTTGGTTAGCCCAGTATGTGGGCCTACAGCACCTCTTGAGTGAGGTCCGGGCAGTGGCCGGCATCTGATTCCTCCCCCCAGGTGATCTCTCTGAGGCAGATTATGCCTCTGCACTACCACCACAGTGGCTGGGTCCTGGTCTCAGGCCGGATTTCACCTCAAGAGCTCCACACAGCCCGGAGCACTAGTTTTCCCTGCGTCCCACGCAGCTCCGCAGAGGTCCCCTTGCTGGGGTATCCTTATGGCCTGCTACATCAGGGCCGGGCCGGCACACAGAGATTGGGAGGAGTATTGATTGTCACAGCCGTTCCACCCCCTCCCCCCCACCACCACCACCTCCCGAGTGCTCCAACAAACCTGGAGCTCCGGCCATACTGCCTGCTCCGCTTGGTCTGGCCTGCCTCCACAAAACTGCTGCCCAGAGAATGTTAGAGAGTGCTTCTCTTGTAGCCAAGGGGAAGCCAATATCCCTCCCTGAAGACTGGTGGCGCTCTGTCTACACAGCCATATTGGTCCGCGCCGCATGGTGGCTTAGAATTGACACTTAATGGAAGAACTAGGGTTGACGTCCCAGGAGAATTCACCTGGAGTAGTGGCAGAAGAGTAGCCAGGTTGGGTTTCTATTTTGGAAATAGTTATGACCACACGTGGAAATTCACAGAAATCACAATGGAATCCACTTTTGTGCTGTGCGGTCTGTATCTGGAGAAAGTGGGGAGCTTGCCACACTTGACCAGGCTTTCAAAGGTGGAAACGGAGCCCAGGAAAAGCTTGGGAAACCCTCCGGGGAATAAAACCCAATAGTTGATCTGTACAGTAGGCACTGGGTTTTTGGAAGTGCAGAGAAGCATCCAAGCATCTTGTTTTTGCTGCCATCATTCCATAAAGACTAGTTATAGAAGGAGAGATATTGGTAATGCAGACAATGCACTAAGTGCGGATGTTGCACAGACAACTTGGGGAGGCTGTAGAAGTTATGGGTGAAGCAGAACACAGCAGCAGGAAATGAGGAGAAAAGACTAAAACTCATGTGGCATGAGGAAACAAGTGGCCTAAGCGTTGTACGTTGTCCGGAAACATGAAAGAATGTCTGCTAGTGAGCTGTGGGGTTAGTATGGCTGTGTGAAGTCTGGAAATGCTGAGCATTGGACGAGAAGGAGCTCTTAGCTTGTGGCTTCTCAAGCTCGCAATCTCTCCTAACAGAAAGCAGTGGGAACACATACTAATGAATACGAAGGGCCACGCAGGGATTTCCCAGTGAGCGTGATGCTCTTGGTTTGACTACGAGGCAATAGAACAGTCACTCTGAATCTGATGTGAGATGGGAAACGTGTTGCGCACAGGAAGGTCAGGCAGTCTTGCAGTCGTGGTGCTGATGTCCTTCGGCGGCAAGATTAACAAGGAGTGAAAGATAGAACTAAAATAGGGAGAAAGGAAATAGCTAGGGAGGGAAGGCAACAGTGGGGAAACAGATACTAGGAAAGATCTGCAGTTGGAATACTTACGAAGATGCTGTGATCAAGTTTCAAGCAAAGTATCATTCTGGATAAGTTGATCTTTTGGCTTGAGTCTTTGCCAGAACTTTGGTGAGTGGCCATTTTGAAAACTAGACAGTTGTAAGAGTTACATATCAGAGAAGCACTTGGGCGACATGTTGGATGAGTAGTTCAGGGATCTTACTCCCATGTATTTCCACTTGCGTCATAAGGACCACAAGGGGTAACGATTTATGAATAATATTAAGGAAAATGTAATTGATTGTACTTTATTGCAATCTGATCACATTGATGATGCTATATTCTCCCTTACAATAGGGTGGTTTACAAATAGAGTAAGCTAATGATGGGAACATTGCACCACACATGCCGGCTCCCACCGGATATGGTCTGAAAACAATAAGAAAAGCTGCCCGTCATTTCCAGTGTGGCTTCTTCTGGTGCTTTTGAATTACATTCTTGGACCAAAAATGAAATAGATGACTGGGTAAGTTTGGTTGCAAGTGACGCAGTCCCATGCAAACTTAATAATGCTATTGGTATTATATATGGGTCCCATAAGGTATTTGACATGGTGATAAGAGATGCTAAACGTTTGATGAGAAGATTCAGAACTCTTGGGTTGATGTATTAGAAAGAAATCAGAAGGTAAGATCTATCAAACAAGACTACAACAAGTGGTTGGGGCGATTGAAGCAGTCACTTAAAAATGCCCAGGGGCAATGAACGTTTGGGGGTGGAGAGGCAAGGCACTCAGTTGGCATTTACTATTGACTGCCAAGGGGGGGAAAAAGCATCTAATATGCTAAATCCCATCAAAGATTCTCACTAGCAAAAATATCTAAAAGTGTACAGAAAAGGACAAGGTCCAGCTTGTCAATGACAGATGCTTGGTAAAGGATTGGCCTCCATTGATTGTGCAGACAAAGTGGTAGCAATATCGAAATTAAAAAGCCACAGGGTTCCAGGCCCAAATGGCCTATCAAACACTGTTCATTAAAGCAACCCGGAAGTGTTGGCAATTTTAAGTATTGTTTTGCAAAATCTGTCTTGAGCGCTATTCCTTGCTCCCGGAGGTGGTCCATTTTAATTCCAGGCTATAAAAAAGGGGGACAGATCTACCAGTAAATCACTGTTTGTCGTCTCTACTGGAAAACCTTTTGCCTCTTGTTCTTTTGGCCCTACAAAAGTGGGTGGAGGAAAGTGGCATGGAGTAAAGTGGCTTTTGATATGCTTTCCCAACAGGCTTTTGCCCCAGGACCTCTACAATTAGTAATATCAGATTGTTGGACAGATTTAAGCATGGGGCGGTTGGCAAGGGGAGCACGTCACTATGTGGCATATATTGACTTTCGAGCAGCGCTCAATTCTGTCTCGTGCTCTATTTTATGGCGCAAACTGGAGGGGATGGAGTGCCCTACATCATTAAGCTCTAGCATACAAAGTCATGCATGTGACTGGACTGACAGCCTGTCTGCTCAGGTGAGTTTGCATAGGGGAGACAAGCAAGGTAATTTGCTGGATTCCATATTGTTTAACTAGTACCTGGCAGACTTGTCACCTAGGCTAGTCTCCGAGTTGGAAGCTCACCCAAGATTGGAGGCACCAAGGTTGCAAAAATTATAGGCACCAAGGTTGCAAAAATTATAGGCAGACGACCTGGAGCTTCTGGATCACACTTATCAAGGCATGAAGAACATGTTAAAGATATAGAAAGTAAACCATACAGAAATGATAACTCCCCTGGGAGCTCTTGAGTATGTGGATAAATACACATACATGGGCTCAGTTCACCCTAGCCCATAGCTGTACTTGCATCCGAGTCATGAATAGTAGAAAAACAGGATAACATACATGGTAAATCATTTTGCCCATCATACTGCAAGTTTTACAAGTCAAGGATCCTTGATTTTATATAAACATTTTATCCACCCATTCTATATGGGCTGAAGGCGTTCGCCATGAGTGATTGAATGTGGCTAGGTGGTCTTCAGGGCTTTTTCTGAAGAAAGATTAAAGCTGCCCCCATCTACTCCTATGGAGTTAAGGCTAAAACTGGGCTTAGTTTCCTTAAGCAGTCAAATACTCAAAAAAAAAAAAGGGCTGAATTATTTAGACAAAATATCAATTGGACCCCAATGTCCGGGGCTTGCTAAAATTGGTGAAAACTAAATCTGTGTGTAGGTCTCATCAAGGATTTCTTTTTGACACTGGACTTTAACAACACGTCCGACATTGGGCTATGAAACTGTCAGACATTTTTAAAAATAAGGTTGAATACTGAGATTGGAAAAATGTGATTCCTTGTCTACATATTAATAAATTACCTCTTTTAGACATCAAGGGGACTCAATCTTCCTCTTGAACATAGGTGTTGTAGAATCTGCCCTTGTTCAAACATACTTTGTTCAAGCATACTTTAAACAGCCAAGCATGCGTTTATTGGCATTTATATAGTGCTCCCATCATTGATAGGACCTCAAAGCGCTTGTGGGTTGAACACCCTCGGGGACCGCAGTCCAGGTCAGTCGAGAGAGTAGGGTATTATATAGTGCTTGGGTGCACTCAGTATGGGTGCACCTATTGTGAATTGTCAGATGGAAGCTGCATCTTAACATTAGGTGCAGTGGTAGTGAGCGATCAGTTGAACGCGTGCAGTCAGGTGCTTGGTTTCCGAGACTGCTTCTGGCGGCATAAGGCCTGTGTAGGACGTATATTTGTGCAGCTAGACGGTTTTTTTCCATGGGGTATAGCTGCGCTCTAGCACGGTGTTGAGCTGTTCATGGAGTAATGTTTGTATAGGTGAGCACCTAGGCTGAAATTGATCGAGGGGTATAGTTGCTCTCTATTGTGTGTTGGTGAAAGGTAGAGAGTGAGCCTAGTGGTAGGAGAGGCGAGTGTCTGGGGTGGGTCTTCTATTCTTACGATGGGTTACTAATGGTTTGCAGGGTGGGTCTAGGCAGGATATTTGATTATAGGACAAGGAGTGTCCTGTAAAATGGTAACATCGAGGCAGTCATGCTAAGGCATAGGCTGGACAGAGGTGTTGTAGAATGTGTTTGCGCCAATGTGGGTTGTATCTTAGGTATGTAGTTGGGTAAGGTATGAGGCAAAGGGATCAGCTCGATGGCGCGAGAGGCTGCAATACCAATAGAATAGACTTGTGAAATGGAGAGTCAGCAGTTACATATCCTAGAGCCTTTAGGACGCTAAGGTTGTCATCTGTGGTAATCATTTCCTGAGTGTCATGGTGACTTATTGGGAACTTTGTGGTCTCATTGCTTGTTTACAGAGTGTGCGACACTGGGCTCACTTTGCATGTGTATTCTGGGACCTTTCGTGAGCTATTATGACTCGATTAATACAATGGACTAGCACTTTTAGGCTTCATCCCCTCTCCTAGTGAGGCCCCCAACCCCCCACCACATCCCCCTCCAACTCCCCCCCCCCCCCCCCAAGCACTTTTTGCTGGATTTCTGCACCTTTTAAAATCACGAATGAGTGGACCCATTTTCCACTCAAGCACAGGTACTTCATGGCCAGCCGGTCTTGCTGTGGTTAATGCTTGCTTGTAACCGAGTCACATCAGCTGCAGATGTGCCCGTGCTAGCGGAAGACCGGGGGCTGCACCACGTGGCAACGCACATGTGGAAGCCAACAATAGCATAGCTGCATCTCCGGCCATGAACACCTGGGGCTCCCGAAAGGGTGAACCCTCACTTTGATAAGCACGAATGACGATGCTGGAGGCAACAGACAGTTTTGCAGCATACGTACAGCTACTGAAGTACCTGCTGTACTGAAGAGAAGGTGCACAAACCTTGCATGTGTAAGTAACCAACCATCGGGGTTCGGGGACGGGGGCGAATTGGAGACAAGTGGAAGCCTGTGAAAGGGAAGGTTCAAAGTGGTAACAGCGTGTGCTGGTCTACATATTACAGTAAGGAAGAACTCCCTGCAGCAAATCCAACAATGTCAGTAATACACAAACGGTTCGAGGCCATCCTTCTTGGCAGAATGCAAGTGGGGCCCTGCTACTGTTCGTTTTACTCTGGCATAGATTGTTAGGTGGCGGAAGGCAGAATACATACCATCTGGAAACACCTGTGGCAGCCAACCTAATAGAACACGTGATTGGGGGAGGGAGGGTGACTTTTCTTCAGTGTTTTCGGAAGGCTGAGTTTGCATAGGGCTCCTAACCCAAACTCTTCCAGGGTCATTGCGGCTCCGGCCACGACAACTGTACAAGGTTACGGTCTGAAAAATAACATGCCAAAGACAGACGTGCACCCTCAGACAACTTTGAAGGGATTCCACGGTGATTAAAATAAGCGGGTGGCTGGACCCTACTGGGCACATGTCACAAAGTGCTTCTAGGAGAACAGGTGGTGTCAGAATTATTCTGGAGATGAAACAGATTAGAATATGGTCCGGTGACAGCAGACCAAAGATGAGCTTGTTCTCCCTTCGGCGCACACACACTGGACTTCAGCAGACACACAAAGGTAAGAGGTGGTTTGTGGTGGGTTAGTGCTTCAAGGCGTGTGGAAAGCTTCTGCTGTACAACACATGAATTGTCACGTCTGTGTGCAAGCCCTGGCATCTGTCTGCAGTTTATTTTTTGTTTCCCCCCCTCCCCCAAAGTGTAGCTAAAAATTTCAAACATACAGCAAGCTGTTCAAAAAACGCACATTTCTCTCCAATTTCCTGCTGTTACAAATGTCTGGGTGTTAATTGCACAATGGGTGTGTTGGAGGATGAGGGGGATAATTTAGAGATCAGTATGCCTTTGACTGAGGATCAACCAGTTCAGAGCAATTACCATCAGATATCATGGGGGGTTTGAAATAGGGCATGATCGTTAGGCCACTGGCTGATCCTCAGAACAGATACAAACTGCTGGGTAAAGCATTAACATTGTGACAAACATTATCAACAATCCCAGTAGGAAAACAGAGGGACATAACACGAGACATACTTCATTCCAGAAAATCATTTAAAACTGCACAGTGCAAGGGGTGTGACGAGGGTGGGTGCTTCTCTGTCATTCCCGAATCTTCCCAAACATTTTAATTTAACAAATTACATGCCCAGGTTCTAAAAGGGGCAGGAGTGTATGACTGAACGTGCACACGCAATTTAGAATGTATGCATGTTCACTTCAATGGCTTGCTTCAAGATAATCAGTGTCAGTGATTTCCAGAAAAGCTTCAATTAGGAGCAGTCTTAAGAGTGGCATGTATGCCTGACTGAAATGCCAAATGACATTACCTGCACTACACTCAGGGCTCCAGATAAGGCGAGTGCCAGGCCTTTTTACGCATGAAAATCTTGTAAATATGCCACCTTTATTATTTTCCTGGGTACATTTACACACAGGTTTAGAGCAGAGGGCAGTGCAAAGGTCAGGTTACTTGACAGAAACCAGAAGGCTTCTTGTGATTTTTATCTACATGGATGTAATTGCAAGCCACCTCTGAAACAGAATGTATTTCTTTGAAGCCTGTCAAAAAAAATAAACTGCACCTTGATAAAAGGAATGGTTTCTTTCCATTCAGCTTTAGAAGCACTGCATAATTTCCTAGAATTTTACGATTGTATAATTAATAAGTTGGAAAACTAAGTTGCAATTGAGAATTTCTTTTTTTTTTTAACAAGTTATGCTTTTTTTCCAGTGAAAGCAAACCAGTATTGCACAATTGTATTTTTCAGAGTTCCGGTGCTGTGTGCATAATCATACAGAGGCAGATCATTATTACACTAATTCAATTTACAGTCCAATTATAAAAACAGTGTGTAAAATGATGACTATGCACAGTCTAGTTTACATCCATTCAACCTTGCAGTCAATGGGGTACATTACTATAACTGGTCAGTGGCAGCAGAGTCTTTGCTCAAGGGTGAGTGATTGTCATTACACTGATCACAGGTGTTCTAGCCTCTCAAATCTTCAAGAGTACAAATAAAACATCCAAAACCTGACTCTCAAGAAAGTGCAAGCGCTGTTCAAAAACAAACAAATGAAAGTTACATTGATAATTGAAATGGAAACTCAGCAAAACCTGTCCCTGTGATAATCCAGATAGGTATTTAACTTTATCTAGCGCTTAATTTTGTATTTGTATTTATTTTATTTGTATAGTGCAAGCCAGGCCCGGAGGCTACCGGGCGCATATCTTCAAAACAGTGGTTACATAACAGTAAGACAATACAAAGAACATTTAAATTACGCAGTGGAGTACAATCACAATGCAGGTTAAGGCAAGCAGTACGAAGTAATCAAGTTTTCAGAGTGACAATTGGTTGTCTGAGGAAACTAGCCAGAGTTTTGCTTTGTGTTTGAATAAGTTCAGGGAGTGCAGGTTTCTGATGGTGAGGGGCACAGTGTTCCACAGTTTGGTTGCCAGAACTGGGAAGCTAACCCCACATAAATGGTTTGTCATACATCTAAGTACTGTGATCATTGTACCTCAGTCGATAGTTAACCAACCTCTGAAGGATGTTAGCCAATAAGATAGCTCAGCCGGTTGAGCACTCATTGCTGCAATCTCAGAGTGACCTGTGGTATGCGGGTTTGAATCCTGGCAAGGCCAACTCAGCCTTTCATCCTTTCGAGGTCGATAAAGCAGTACCAACTTTGGTTTGGTGGTAATTGTGATAAATATGTTCCATGTACAGCGCTTTGCCAAAAGAGCTATATAAATAACCATTTGACCACTAGATTAGATATAGAATTTAGCATGGAGTCCTTGCCTCTCTGCACTGTTGTATCATAACATTGGCATACCATTAGGTAGTAATAGCTCCAGGAAATTAGGACTTTCATTAAACATCAAAAGACAATTCTGCTATCGAATCTCAAAACACACAATACAAATTCATGTATGCTTTACTATATAATTGGCTAGGTTTTTGTGATTTCATCATTTAAATATATACAGGAGAGATCAAATGGCCAGAAATAATGAAAGGTGCATTTTGTCACAATGCAGAAAGCTGCCGTATACATTTTACTCTCTTGAGAAGGAGAAATGTAACTTTTACTCTCTGAAAATCACATTTACTCTCAAAGTTTAAAAATAGAGGGTAAAATACTCCCACCTCAATCTTATCTGGAGCACTGACTACACTGTCGTTCAGCATACTTCCTTTTGTTGCAGCGGGGTGCAGGGCCTCTTTTTACCCTGGTGAGAAGTCCAGCGCGGGTGCTACTCATGGTCACATGCAGCACAGAAAACCCATTTTGAGAGAGAAAATAGCAGTACGAGTGTTGCAAGTAAGCAAGCTACTTAAATTGCTTAAAGTCGGCATAGGACGGTAAACCTGCTGTGATATAAAAGCAAAGATACAGAGTTATAGAATAATGCACACATTGATAAACAATGGCTCCCAGAAAGAGCATTTAAAGATAGAAAGGTGCAAACAACATCAGCTCCCCAACAATGACTGAATACAGCCAGTGCACATAAACACAGTAAGGTAAGAAAACTAGTAATTTATTTCTAAGGCGCATACTTTACATACCTTTGTTGAAAACACCACCACAAAAGTGGGTGCAAGCAATTGACAGAGCCAAAGTGGCTTTCATGTGATAAGCATTTGCCATTGTTGCGAACGAGACACTATTGGTGATGTGTTTGCGCACGCAACGCGTTATCCACCACACTACACAAATGGGTTCAGTGACTTTTGCGTGTAGCTAGTGACCTACAATTTTGCACCCTCAAGAAACTATTTTTGAAGATCTCACTGACAAGCCCTTGCCTTAACCAGAAAGTAGACATTTTCCTATTATAATTAGTCCCATAGTAGTAGGGGTCAGTTAGAATTCATTTTGGACAGAGGACACATTACATTTGGACTTCCAGACGACAAGCACCTTGAGTTATTTATATATGCAGGGAAACCACTCTAGCAATAGGGAAAGTTAGGCCTTGGTTTTATTTCTACAAACCACACTCAAAATGTCTTTCAAGTGTTCGCCTCCTTTTGACCCACCACACTACTTAGGACCTTGAACCATGGACCGGAGGCAAGCTATTTGAATGAATAATGTACCCAGACCATGACATCAACCAAAAGTCAAAAAGGCAAAACAAAGATCTCGGCAGAGACGCAACGATTATAGCGACCAAGGGCGCGCCAAGACAGAGCGAGAGTTGAATAATTTGCGATCACATTTTCCCAGAAGTGGTTCGTCCGCGACCATTACCCAGGGAAGTTATTACCCAAGGAAGTCAACACTGCCGAACCCAGGAAAGGATGGTACAGCTAGTCCATTCCAGCAAAGAGGCCAAGGAGACTGACTCGCAAAAGCCTAGGGAGGACTTCCAAAAGCCAAAGAATTAGAAAGGCAGAGGACCCAGAGCCCAATCAAGATGGCCAAACATATTAGTCGTTAAGCATCCTATCTTTTCGGGAAATTCTCCAGAAAATCTGGCAAATATCAACTGATCTGAGCCATACACAAAACCAACCATAGATCTGCACATGGATCTATGGGCCAGCCTAGGCAGCCCCCTCCAATTGCGCAACAGGCATACACATGTTATTGAGACCAGCCATTCAGTCTATCCTGAAGGGGGAACAAAAAACTCCTGCCCAAACACAAAGGATGTATACGAAGACTGCCCAGGGCAGTTACCAGTCCAAATAACAGAGGGTACAGTGACAGTCACAAGAGAAGCCCATGGTTGCACAACAGCCTCTTCCATGAGCCCATCAAGGAAATCTGCTGTCCATAATGCTGCTCATCCAGTATAAAAGATCTTTAGTTCACCTACACATCCAGTTCAGTCAGTTTATTTGGTCCCAAATGAAACAATCTTTTTATAAAGATTGTTTTCACTAAATGATCGATTTAGAAGGACTGCTCTGTGCTGGCACGGATCGGTCTTTCTAAATCAAACTGTCACGCCCCTGCTACACACAAGTGCATGCAGGGGCTGACCGGCTCTGTGGGACACAGAAGCACAGGACGAGGAGAATGGGTAAGTGTGTGGGTGTGTGTGTTGTATGTATGTGTTTTGGTGTGTGGGGGTTGGGAGGTTCGGGGGGGCTTGCCTCTTACCCCTTGAATATAAAAAAAAGGAAAACGGCACGTCTCAAGTGAATAAGACCTTTACAATGCCGGTTTACGATCAAAAGAAAAAAAAAGAAATCGGTCTATGTAATCTGTCTTTCTCTTGAGACCTTGAAAAAACAGTTTATTTGCTCCAGTTATCAAAAACTGGAAATAGGACTAGAGAAATGTTTCACAGAAAAATGGTATTTGTATACGTATATTGACACCTATTACATCAGAATTCTCAAAGTGTGGGTGTAAAAAAAACAGTGCTAGCAATTTAGAATGCACAGAATGCCAAGTTCATTCACCCAGGACAATAGTTTTGTGATTTTCTAATACAAGGATGAGAACCCACTCTAATCTCACTTTGCAAATTGGAGCCCACTGGTGAGAGACCTTACCCAACCGTGCAACGTCAAAAGAGAAAAGTATGCATTGTGATGAAGCGCAAAGTATAGTCTTCTACAAAAAGGGGGGCCACTTATTACGTTGGGGACGACCATTTGGAGAAAACAAGGTATACCCATAAGGCACCAGAGTCTAGACCTCCCTTCACAATAATCCCTTCCCTAATAGGGTCATGAGTTATTGTCACCCTACCGTTCCTCTAGAAAGAAGGAATACGAGTTATCCAAGTGAAGAACCCTTTCTCACTACTGTGACGAAGACTACCTCCATGGACCCACAAGGGAACAGCAAGATCAGTACTGTGATGTTATAGGTACTTATATAGCGCTCCGCCACCAATGGAATTGGTCCCCAGGCGCTCTGGCGGATCTGTAAACGAGAAGGTGGGAAGGGTTAGTAAGGTGAAGAGGGAGTGGGATAGTGAGAGGGGTGGTACACTGTTGGCAGCTTCAACTCGGTGGACACTGGGTGCTGAGTTTTGGTGCAATTATTGGATAGGTGTCAGTCCGCGTGTGCTGTTGGTGCAGCATGTGTTGCGGTGTGGTGAAGTGTGTGCAGCTTGTTGTGCGAGTTTCAGTGATTTAAGTATGCAGAGAGTTTGAGCTTATATTGGTTAGTGGGTTAAATGACATTTAACATGCTGACCTACATAGTTCTGTCGAAGTGTGGCACATATTAACATTGGTGAATTCCCTGTCCGGTCTAGATACGGTGTAGACTAATGTTCTCAAATTCTAAGTGTGGCACATGCTAACATTCCCACTCATTTCCAGATATGGCGCAGGCTAATGTTCTCAATTTCCTCCAGCTGTGGCTATAGGATGCAATACAAGGCAACTTTTCCAATACTGTCATGAAGCGATTTGGGCTGGTGGTCAAAAACCTTTCCAAGTATGCATGGGCAAAGTCTATGGCAGTCTGTGTTATGGAAATGTAAGGTAGAGTGGCGGGGGCTTTCTGGTGTAGAGTAATTGCTCTACACCCCACCCATGCCACACTTACCGTTTTTGATGGTGTCTGGTAATTGCTGGCTTCTCATGCGTCCCCTGTTGACATCTGCAGACACATCTTGGAGCCGCGAATGCAGGAGCCATGCTTTGCCTCGAGGCTATTAGCCGCAGGGACTACTGGGCAGAGGGCTGCCCTGGGAAGCTGATTATTGAGTCTCCATCAGCCAATCACGGGTCTGGGGGCGGCTGGGAGGCGGGAAGGTAAGACCTGGAGGTTGGGGGCTGCGAGGAGAGCGGACCTCATCTCCGCCGAATTTCACAGGGCAGAAATGGGGCATAGCCAAGCCCAGAAGGGTCGCTGGCCCTGCGCACTCACCTGCAGCTGCTCGTGATGTTAAATTATGGGGGAGAGGTGCTGAGATTATCTATGGGAACGGCAGTGAGCTGTCCAGCAGTTGGTTTCCTATCGGCCCAACAGTAGTTGAAATAGAGGAAGGAAACCAGGAAGTGTTGTCAAGCCCCCCACCCCCTCCCTGAAAGAGCAAGGAAATTATGCTACAGGAGAAGAAGCTGTGGATCAGAGGCCTTGCCAGAGAAAAAGGGAACCTTTGCATGATGGTGAAGTGCCAAGGACTGGAGGAAGCCCAGGAGAATCCCTCACTAAAGGACTTGATAACGAGTCTAGCCCTCTCTGGAGGAACAAGCTGTCAAGACTTCCCAGGAGTAGTCAGAAGCAGAGAAACTGAGGGGGCGCGGGAGGGCTGCAGAAGCCCAAAACCAAATCAGAAAGACCCAGAGAGCGACCAAAGACTACTGGGAGAGACCATAAAAAGGCACAGGAGTGACCAGGACAGTTGGTAGGGGCAGAAGGGAGTAGTAGGATACCCTCAGCCAGCCAAACATGCGAAGGAAAGCAACTCAGGAAGTAAGCTTCTCGCACCCCCAAGAAATAAACCAATAAAGTTGGGTCTGGGACCTACACCCAATGAAAGTAACACTTGCCCACTGACAAATAGTTTACGGGAAAAATGACAGCTTACCTTTTTTTGTAGTCTGTGCATGTCTTAGTAAAACCCTACATTTGAGGGAGGAGAAAATGAGGGTGTGGATAATAATTCAAGACACTGAAAAATCCATGTTATACAATTTTTTGTAAATACTCATTTGTCAGTGGTCAAGGACAATCTTGAGGCATTTGGGCAATTGAGATGTGCATCCGTAAAAAAATACTTGAACTTTCAAAATTGCCACCCAACCATTATCAAATTTTTTCATTTTTATTTACATAGAAAGCGATGCAACAGAATATGCAGTGTTTTTGAACAAGGTCAGGGGACAGGAGCCGAAGCAATAGAAGCAGGCATACATTGGGGGGGGATTTGAGACCTAGGCCATTCTCTGATTGTATAACAAGTACCCTCTCCAGCCACCCCTCGACCCCTTCAGAAAGCCCAATCTTAATTTACAAAGAACTGCGAGCATATATTTATCTATCAAGCTACACACAAAGCCAAGATAGATATTTTTGGGTTGGATTGAAAGGTCACCTAGCTTGATTTTGCATACAATACTGCACTTCTTGTTTCCCCCCATTTAAAATCAATATATTTTTATAACACCTTACCAACCCCAACCCCCCCCCCCCACCCTCCCTTTTGGGACTATAGTAGAAGAATAGTTTGAGAGCATATATCATTTCTACTGAGGAGTTCTCTTACTTTGCTGGATTTGTGCCTTTTTTAAAGATCATTTCAGAGACCCTAAAATGTTACCAGTAATTGCCAACCAGATCCTTTTTTACTCTCATGGATGAGGCTTGGATCAGCCCACAACAATTTTAGCCATATCTCTTGGCCCCCACAGACAAAGGGGCGACCAAAAATACAGTAGAGTAGTGGTTCAAAATATAGGAGTACTGCAATGGCTGCATACTGTGAGAGTGGGTTAACATGCTAAAAATGACTGCACCCACGGTAAAGCTCAGAGAATGGGACCAAAGTTGGGCGTTTAAAATCATCTCTTAGGAGCCCTATGGACTACCAAATGATAGATTATAATGGAGTTCGAGACAGTGGGAAGCCTCAATAGAGGTTGCTCTGGTCACAGAAAAATCAGTCAAAAATCCAGGAAACCAGCAAAGAAAGTGCAACACTTGTATGGGTGGCATAAAAAGGGTCTAGAGAACCCCAAAAAGTACAATTCTCTTTTCAACAACTCTGGTCCACAATTTAGACATGTCATATGACACACTGCAATGTCACAATAAGTAATGCATTATCAAAAAACATAGTTCCAAAAAGAAAAGTATAACGTTAACCCTATTTTATATAAACTAGATCAATGTTCAGGATAGGAAAATGTAGGTGGCTTTTAAGGAGATTTTAAACTTCCGACAAGCCTGCGAGGCATTGGCAGTCATGGATGGAGGCAGTTTACGAGCAGAGCTTGAGACTTTCAACCATCAAGGACACTTTAAAATACACATAAGCAATTCAGTGTTCACAAACAAAAGAACATTTTAAACTCAAAAATCATTTTTTTTTACAAGATAGTAAAGGATACTTGTTGAGATATCAGCCACTGAAAAGGAAAGGTAAAAGAAGATTACAATAATTTCTGGTGAAATAACCTGAAATTCACTAGACTAGAACTTTTGAAACAGCTCAGACGTCATTTCTAGACCAGTTTACATAACAAAATACTTTTATCTAGTAAAGTTCAAGACATTGTACAGCTATCAGGACCTATGGTGTACTACTGATTAATAGCATGTTCCATCCAAACATACAGTGGTGCACTAAGCCCTCCTCCCTATGCTAGCCAGTGACCTTGCCGGAGTAGCAATGTGAACAGTGACTAAAGAACCCTGATGAAACTAAAGAACAAGTTACAAAGCCAACCATTTAGGTGCCCAAGATCTCTTCAAACTAAGGACTTTGACCTATCTTTAAAAGACAGGTACCTCTTACAACTACATTAATAGAAGGAACAAAAAGTTACTCACTACTGTATTCCTAGTCCACAGTCCCCATAGCCCTTTCCTCCATATATATGCAAACTCCAATCTACAATGATCGGACAGGTTGTGTGTGAATGCCCTGAGACATTCTTCAAACTTTTTAGGCCCACCACAGAACTTGGGGCTCTCCAAGCCCTGCTCCCACCACTATCCCATGGCTCCCCTCCCACCCACCCTGCTCCCAGTGGTGGCTGAGGATTTTTCTCTCAGATCTGCTATAGCGAAAAAGCGTAGCGATGGAGCCCGAACCAATCAAGGGGGGTTAAGGAAGTTCCCCTGCCCCAGTGAATTTTTAAATGGGTTAAAATGTTGCATTTTAGAGCACACTTAAGTAAAAAGGCAAACAGTTTGCAATCCTCCATCCGCCGCTCTACCCCCCCCACTCGCCAAAATCAGCTCAACAAACCAAAAACGAACACAGAAATCATCATTCACACGAGAGCACCCATCACCATACACACTTAACACAAGCAAAAACATTTAAATAAAAAATGAATATAAAAACATACCTTCTGCAGGGGCCTGCACGTGGGTGCTGAAACGCCCTGCTCCAGGCTGCTCTGTCTGCATGTGCGAGGAAGTGCAGAAGCTCCCCCCTCAGACATGCACTGCCCCAGCCAGCATTTCCAATGAGCTATGCAAGGCTGGCGAAGTAAAACGCCCACAGCCTTGCATGGCTCAGCGAGTATGTGCGGCTGAGGAACTGAACTATCAAAGGAAGACAGTGATTCCCATTTGACAGTTCAGCCAGGCCTGGAGCACTCCCTTAGCTGGAAAAAGCAGCCGAGGGAGAGCTCAGTATTTCACTGGGCTGGCTCCACAGCTCCTCCATAATGGGTGAGGGGGCCACTGGGTGGACGCCCACTCACCCATTCTGGATGAGCTGCCAGGCTCAGATTGGCCTTTAGGGCAATACCCATACCAAAAATGCTAAATGCTAGGGTGGGCCAATCAAAATGGGCCACTTTTCTGGCCAAGCTAGTAGTTCTGATCATTGTTGCTGAATACTCTTTAAATAAATATGACAATTTGGTTGCATTTATTAAAAAAACCTTGGTTACTAGTCAAACAGTCTGTGACTAAAGGAATGAAAATCCATTTGCAACTGCGGGCCACTTTTTCATTGGTCCCAGAGACCGTTGTATGCTCCAGTCCGACCATGTGAGCTGCCCCTGCGCATTTCCTCCAATCTAAAAAACCCTTTTTTTTACATTCCATTTGGGCTCTCGTGCCCCCTCGGAAATGAGATCGCAGTTTGAAGACCTCTGCCCTACTGCAAGAAAGCCATGTATTATAGTGCTACATAATACATGAATCAAAGTGCATTCAGGTTAGGCCCTCCAGAGGTAGGTTTGAGAACCTGAATTCTTTGGTTCAGTCAAAATGAAATTTAAAGCATACCCTCCACCCCCCCCCTGACCCCCGCCCCAATTCTGAGAAATGAAGGACCTTTTCTGCATCACAAGGTAGGGTTTTGAAAAATATCAGAAGAAATGAGTCAAATGGAAATGTGAGCTAACCTTCAAACCCTGGGTGGTAGCCTCGAGGGACAATGACAACAAACTGTTCTGGAAGATTGCCCAGTGGGACCCCTTCTACAAATGTAAAATGGATACTCCGATAAATAATGTACTGTATAAGGCCTAGATGGAGCACTTTAGCACCCTATCCAGTGCTGGGAGGGGAGGGCTGAGCATGGTGGGCTAATGATTGGGGGGCAGTCAGGGGTTTTGTGAAGGGGAGGGCACCGAGGCAAGTGTTTTTTGGTGGATGAAATCAAGAAGGCCATAGGTTGCCAGCATTTTAACAGGCCTGGATAATGTTGCAGCTGACTTATTGGTTATGGCTCTGGATCTCTGGGCCCCAGTATTGACACAAGGGTTCAACGCAGTATGTGCAGGTGGTGCTATATCACCCTCGTGGTATATGGCCGTTATCCAGCCAATTTACAAGGGATCCCAGGCGTTCCCTGCCTCAGACAGTCCAATATCACTCCTACATTCTCTGTTTAAGATATTAGGCTGTGCCATTCTGACTCATCTAGAGGACTCGGTCCGGAGTAGTGGGTGTTCACTCCCCAGTCCAGTAGAGATTTCAGCCAGGGCTGGGTACAGCTGAGCAGGTACTCAACCCTTATTTGGTGACCCCACACACACACTCTTCCTGAAGTTCATGGATCCGAGCACAGCATTTGATAAGGTCAATTGTGCCAAGCTGCGGGATATGATCAGGTCCATGAACTCTCAGGCCCTGGTAAACCTTCTGGCCCGGTGGCATGACTCCACGTAAGCATGTGTCAGGAGCGGTAGTAATGGGCATTGCACAGGTTTTTCCTCACTTGAATTGGGGGTACAACAGGCATGTGTCCTGGCGCCTCACTTATTTGTCTATACATGAACGCTCTCCTCGTTCATCTCCTAAAGTTTTCTCCCAATGTACCAAAGATGGGCAGTTGGTCCTTACCGGTCCTTGTGTACGCAGATGATTCTGTTTTGATGGCACATACCCCGAGAACCATGCAGGCCCTCAACTCTGATTAAGACAACTTCATACAGTGTTGGATGTGGTGGTGAATGCAGCAAAGTCGGCGGTGATGGCTTGGTGGAAGAGGAGACAGAAGATCAAATTCAGGGCTATGCACTGTAGGATCAGTGTGATCACCAGCGTTGACTATTTGGGGGTCAGATTCTCTGTGCCACGGCTCATGCAACTAAACAGGCAAAGCAGTTTAAGCAGGCTTTGGGTGGGGTCTCTATTTGTATAGCGCATCAAGACCCTGAGGCAACTGAGTACTTTTCTTACATGTTATACAGTACACAATTTAGAGAATGAGAAATGCAGTAAGAGTTTAGACTATGACTATGCAAACAGCCTCTACCTCGGAATACCCGAATACCTCCGGAAGAAAATGCAACGGATCCAAAATGCAGCAGCAAGACTACTCCTCAAACTATCCAGAAGAGATCGCATCACTCCAGCCCTAAAAACCCTACACTGCCTCCCAGTTAAACATTGCATCACCTTCAAAACAATGTGCATAACGCACAGGGCAATCAGTGGACAAGGAGCAGAATTCCTACAAAAGAAAATAACAGTCTACAAACCAACGAGACCCCTCCGATCAAGCAACGAAATCCGCCTGGAACTCAAACCATACCACAAGAAAAAACTTGGAGGCACCTCCTCCTACCACTTAGCCGCAAAAACCTGGAACATCCCAAAGGAAATAAACACTGAAGATCACCTAAAATAAAGGAAATCACTAAAAACCTGGCTCTACAACACCACAGACTAAACCTGAAAACGAAACTGGTAAAAAGGATAAATAAACCGAAAAGACACAGACATCCCTGACCGGGGAGAGTAAAGCCCACAGCAGCTGGACGGGTGACATCGGACAGGAACACAGGCGGCACACACAGACTGAGTCAAGTAACCCAGACATTCCCACCAACACGTTCGTCTGCCCCGTAATTTAATTACGGCCAGATACCACATTGGTGTGGAATTATCGAGACATTGGCAATCTCCCCACTACCTGAGAGGTTGTCATTAGCAGATGCACTGGCCACTAGAGTCTAAATGGAGGATAAGGGGAGCCATAAGAGAGCATGTTAGAGGCGAGGACTAGAGGAGTATGGAACCTGTATGTCAGTCAGACCCAGATCAGGACAGAGCCGCAACAGGGGAGAATACGCAAGCCGAACGCTTCAATTCAGGATAGAGCTGCAAACTAACCAACCCTACTAACAATTTCCCTTTCTGCATACACCTCTCAAACTCCAAACCAAACAACCAAAACCTACAGCACAACAAACCGCACAAACTTCATTACATTGCAACAACAAAACAAAAAAAACACAGCCTTGCACAACAGTACACAAAGACTACCGGCCGCAAACACCCCAGGCCCAGACAATGGACCCACCAGGCTGAGGCCGGCAACAGCACATCACTGCCTCCTCCCACTAACTCAACCTCCCCTCCTCTTTCAGAGCCAACAGAGCGCCAAGGGACCACTACGGTGGTGATAGTGCGCGGTACAAATGTCCTTTAACATTAACATATTATACAAATGAAGATACAACAAAATAGTAAATATACAGATCTACAAATGCAGAGACGTATGTACAATAATGCCCTTGCAGGTGGTGGAAATGTTGCAGCTTAGTTATGTTCCTGGTCCCAGAGCCAGACTTTAACCTTGTTCTGGGTTATCATGAACAAAGGCTCTGCTCTAATTGCTATGGTGAGCGCGTTCCATTTTTTTTAGCAGCATGGACTGGGAAACTAATTCCATCAGCTCACTGTTGGTTGAAACGTGGTATGATGACAGTGTTTGAGCTGTTCTGTCATAGTGATGTATGACATGAGAAAGTGTCAGAGGTATATGGGTGCTCGATTGTATAGACACTTGTGAGTTAGTGAGTGTTTTGAGTTCAATTATTTGCTTGATGTTTAGCCAGTTTAAATTTTGTCTAGCTGAAGAGATATGGTGTTTCCTTGGGATGTTGCAAACTGATCCAACTGCGTTATTCTGCATGACTTGGATTTTGTTTATATTCTGTTGGGAAGTTCCTAAGTAGAGTGTGTTGCAATAGTCTAGCTTAGATAACACTAAGGCTCTTGCTGCTGATATACAATTAGTCGTGGATAGATCTGGGCGACTGTAATAAGCTTACATGTGTAAGCTGTGGCCCATGCTAGGGCATTAGTTTGTCTTCTGAGATAAAGAGTCAATGTATATACCTAATGTTTTCACATTTGCTACATTGTGTTTCCATCGATAATGAAGAATTTAAAGGATGCATCTAGTTTATTCAATTTAGCTGGGGAACCGAGTAAGAGTAGTTCGGTTTTGCTGTCATTTAGCCATAAACCATGTATGGCCATCCAAATTTGTATAATGCTATAGATGTCATTCAGTGTTTTGCTGTCTATAATGTAGTCGCCAGTGATAGGGATGAGTATCTAGGTGTCATCTGCATAATTTGTATATGTGACACCCTGATGGTCAAGTATGTCAAATAAAGGCTTAGTGAATACATTGCAGAGCATTGGTGATACACATGATCCTTGTGGGACACCACAGGAGACTGGCAAAGGTAGGGCTGAGGCAGATCGTAATAAATCTATGAGGGTCTTTGCTCCAAGAAACAATTTGATCCAATAGTAGACTTGGTCGGACAAATGGGCAGCAGATGATGTGCTTGCATAGTATATCATGGTTCACCAAGTCAAATGCCACAAATAAGTCAAGTATTAAGACAAAGGCCTGGATCTGGTTCTTTAGGTCAATAAGTGTTCTCTGTCCCATGTCTGGGTCTAAAGCCTGACTGACTTCGACCTAGTAAGTTGTTTCCAGGTATTGCTAAATTTGCAGATAAGCTGCTCGAGCCAATATTTTCAGCAGAAAGGGGACTGTAGTGATTGACCGGTAGTTGGATGGGTTGATCAAGTCCAGCGTAGGCTTTTTTTAGGGGTGGGAGTACCCATGCATCTTTCAAACTGGTGGGCACGGTACTAGAGGCAAACGAGGCATTCATAAATGCGGTAATGAAAGGGGCGAGTGCAGTAGCAGCTTCTTTGATCAGTGTAGCTGGGCAAACATCACCTTTACAAATGGAGGGTTTGAGCTCGAGTATGATCAACTCTACTTCTTTGGTAGACAAAGATGTAATGTTGAATTGGGGCAATGCAGTGATAGAGGTAGGTGGAAGATTCTGAGGTGTGGTATTGGCCATGTCCATTTTTAGAGGTAGTCCAATTGCTCCATTGTTGCAGTTGTACAAGGGCAAAGTGGCCTTAGTTGCTAGATTTGGGATGGAACTGTGGGGCTATTCTAATGTCAGTGCGGTTCAGATACCCGAGAATCAATTCAAGAAATTGCTGGGGTTGCCAGCTTCAGCTCTAAACTTCGAAGTACATGTGGAATTGGGTTGTACATCGATTGGGGGATGTGGTCTCCCTGCAGCCAGTAATGCACTGGCTTAGGCTATGGGGTCAATGGTAGAGCTACAAGTACCCACAAACTGATTATCTCCCTGATTGATAAGGATTTGGAAGGTAGGGTCCATTGGCTGTCCCATATTAAGAAACAGCTGAGGGCGATTAACATTACACATCTGTACCCACTGTATGGGAGGACAGGTCTTTAGGGACCCCCCCTCCCCCACATGGCCCACCCATGTGAGGCTCATGACTCGTCGGCAGCCCTCCATGCACCTGGGCCCAGGAGGCAGGGTGGCTGCAGAACACGAGAGGGTGCACGGCCCGTAGTGTAGCATAACAAACACTATTTTATAACACACCAAGACTCCATTTTGAGCACAATGAATCCAAGCCCCAGTAGAACAGCCTGCATACAAACGCTGCAGCTCGGCCCCCACTTGACCGTGCAGAGTGTCCTACACCCCCCTTCCTCCCTCCATGGCAGATCCGCTGAAGGCCTGTTCTCACAAGCAACTAGACGCGAACAAGTAACATAAGAAACACTATCATTTACCTTCCACAGTACATCATTGCCCTAGGAGTGACCGGACTTGCAGTTGAGGTCTGGGAAACAAGTCGTCCCTATCAAGTATACCCCAACCCTGCGCCTAACCCCCGCGCTTGCGATACATGGTGCTCATGACCCCCCCCAGCCTTGTTCTCCCAGAACAAGTGTTAACCATATATGCTAAACTCGAGTCTCTCAGTCTTATCCATGCTGCTAAAGGATGTGTTAAAAAGTGTTAAAATGTATAATGCAAGTCACTCATATTAAAGCGAGGTGACCCCCGTCCATTCCCCATCCTCCGTCAAGCCCCAATCTCTCGCGCCTCCCCCCCCCCCGCCCCCGAGTCACCTTCATGTTCCAAGGCCCAGTGTACGACCAATCGCAAGTCCGCTTTGTACCAACTAATGTTTTGCTGCTATTGTAACAAAGGGTAATGGAAAAGCAATATATAGGGCATTGAGCCAGTCCTTACTATAACCGAAATTTTTATCAATGCATTGCTTTCTTGCTCCCGAGTAAGTAACCCAACCTGACACTACCTCACATTTGTTACAAGTTCACCTTTCTCATGAATTGCAAGCATAAGACCGATTAACGTTATGTAATGTATGTGCCAATGAAAAACCTCCATTGTTATGAGCCTAGTAATGTAAGCACAGGGAAACAGCGGAAATATGTAATTTCCCCAATGCCCCCAGCCCCAACATCTGTATTTGTGCAATCCAGTGAATAAGAGACTCGCACAAAGTTACAAGGCCATCTCTCCCTAAACCCACCACGGCCCGCCGGGGCTTGCTGGTCTTCGAACACATCTTCACTTCCCCACATTCCTGCTGGACCCGCTTCAAATATTTACCTCCCCCCATGTCAGAGGCCGCCATACAACCACTGTACTGCCATGGCCAGTCCAAGTGAATTACGAGCTACCCGGTCCTAAATCCCGCCGCCTTTGAGGTGCCAGCTATATGCCCCCTCTGACCTAATGGTATTCCAGTCCACCCAAAATTCAACAGACCACAGACAGTTATCCGTCCTTGTGCACACATCCCCCAGAGCCATCATTTACTGCATCAAACAGGATAAAATGATGAAGGTAGCTTGACCCGTGCCCCCTTATAAGACCTGGACCCATGAAACTGGACCCTTTGTTAATGACAACTTTACAATGATGTACGGAGGAAGCCTCTTATTGCATACTGCTTTCTTGTGTCCCCACACAGGTATTAGATTGATGTGTTAGAAGTTTTACATAACCTGGCATAGATGTGTGATGAATGTGTATGAAACACCAAGTTTTTAGAACCAAAGTGGTGAATTTCCGTTGACAACCATTGCCCTGGAACTCCAAGTCGAGCCCAGCTGACCTAAGCACTTTGTGATGCCACCACGTGGATCCCGCCAATCATGGAGCACCGAGCGTATAGACAACATAGTAGCTAGACGTCGCCATCCAATCCCCAAGACTATGTGGCCTCCATAGCTTAGCTCATGCATGACGTGCATTTGTAATATAACTGACTGTCTTTGCTATTGTCAGACAGAGCGCTCTCGGAGTTTGCAGAGTCCTTTGCATGCCCTATATAGATTTAGATAAAACCTTTTAATTTCAACCGCACTTGGTCCTGGTCTCATTCCCTCCTGGGGTGTCCTTTATTGCCCTTCATTGATGGGGGTTAACTGCCTTATTGGGGGACGCTTACTTTCACCACCTTGTAGTATGATTTCCCGTGGAGAGAAACCGATGGACTGCCCGCTTTTATGATTATGTAAGCATGAACATAGAAAGTATGGAAATATTGAAGCCAAACAACTGAGGGCTAATGACAATCATGTCCCCAGGTGTCCAGTGCCATTTGCTAAGGGCCGGTCTCCCTGCGGATGGCATACTCTAATCTAGGGCATGGTTTGTGTCCCCTTACGGGCAGTGGTGGCAGCATGGTACGGGGATGCAAACTGGCCTTGCCCTGTGTGAGGGGTGCCTTACTAGGACTTGGCCCACTTGATATTCTTCTGTCCTGCTTATTTAAAGGCTAGAGGATTGCTCATACGACCCTTATTGCAGGAATTGGGCTTTGTACAGTATCAGCCTGCCTCAATATACTTGCTGTAGGTGGATTCACCACATGTGGGCTGGTCTTCACTCAAACTAGAAATCAGCACTTTATCTTCGGAATTGATTGCAAAGTATACCACTTTGAAATAAGTGCATACACAACCATCAATGATCTGTGTACAGAGATTTTTTTTCTAGCTATTTTTGTGAGGCGTTATGATGCATTTTACTGTGACATAATCGGTAAGTATTTTTGTATTTTGTACTGCTTTTATGGATTGTTGATGCATATCAGAAATGAAACTGATCCTTGAGATTCATCATCTTAGCCTGGTAGCCAAATGATGCAATTGGGTAGAATCCTTTCTGCCGCCTGGACGATTCCAATTTTGACAGAATACAAGCAACTATTACTCTCTGCATGACCACTGGAAAGTCAAAGCTTGATGATGTAATGGCAAGGGGATATACAAAAGGCACACAGCCACTCCCATCAGATCTCAAGCATATTTCCTGAGGAACTCGGCCGTTAGTCTACCTGCAAAGAATAAAGTGGTCATTTCCTTTTTCTCATTGGCAAACAGATCTTCACAGGGAAACTAGCTCCTGCATCACCCCTGCTTTAACTAGTGGTTTGGAGAGAACAGATTGCTTAGACAGTCTGCTTCACTGTTCTACAAGCTCAGGAAAGACAACGCTTAAATATATGCCCCAGAGAGCCTGCTCATTCAAACAGGTCAACTGCCAAGCAGTCTAGGGGGTGCCAACTTGGTTCAGCCCGCTTTTTTTGAAACCTGGATTTCCATTCGTAGTAACTACCTTGTCCAGACACCAACAGAGGAGCCAAAAAGATGACCCTCAACTCGGACGGTGAGGGAATTGATGCGGTCATGGATGGTCCATAATTTGAAAACATGAAGATAGCCCATCCTAGCAAGGAAACACTTGCAATTGTCACCAGGGTAACTGGCTTTACAAATGGAGCCCACATTGAAAAGACTGTCCACCAGAACAAATCTGGTTCAATTTCTTCCCCAAATCATTGATAGTGGACTGAGGCCTGTGACCAGTAAGCTTTCAAAAAGAGCTGCTTCCAACTCCTATTCAAGCCTGCCAGGACACAAGAAGCTTTTCTTCGTGGTTTCAGAAGCTGTTGCTCAATCTGTTACTTTGACCACAATGACTGATTCCCAAGTGAAGAGAATGTGCCATGTATTCTACAGTGTGGGGGGGGGGGGGCAAAAGGGGGCAGTGTGTTCCAGCGGGAGCCAATAAAGGTTAGGTCGCTGAGCGAGCACCTATATGACAACTTCCCAGGTTCACCCACAGACCAAGATCAAAAAGATGAAGCAAGGATTGGACAGGTTCCATGGCCACCTTATGAGACTGATCCCTGATCAGCCAGTCGCAGTAGGATACACATGCACATCTTCTAGATAATAAAACCACATGACCACAACCATCATCATGGTAAAGAAATAATGCAGTGTCATTCAATCAATGGGAGAACCTCATTGGAAATGGAGGACTCTCACTGAAAGTCCAGAAAGCATCTGTGTTCAAGCCAAGCAGGGAGCACAGCGCCAATCCAATCTCAAAGGAGACTGGATCAGTGTTGAGTAATCATCCAGTACTTCTCGGTGGGTAGATACAGGTTGAAAGCCAAGAGACTGGAAAAAGGTGCAGACGCCAATATGGTTGGACTTGCTGTGAAGAGGCACCATGAATTGCCCAAAACAAGTGATCTTGCACTGTCTTCGGCTGTCAGTATACTAGCCTTACACTCCCATCAGTGGTGCTGTGAAAAGGTCCATCATTTCGCCAAACCTAACGTCTTGCAATTTATGCTGGACCTTAGTGAAAGTCATGTCAAAGCATGAAGCCATGCCTGCCTACACAAGTCAGCCTCTAGAGCAACACTCCCTGGCTAAGGTATGAACGTAATGGCCACAGCTTCAAGAAGATCCTGGGTGATCAAACAGGCATCTGCTAACCACTGCATTGTAAAGGTCTTGATTTTGGGTGAAAATGAAGGCTTAACCCTAAGAACAACCCTATCCTTATTGAAGGGTGGATTAGATGAAAGTGCCTGCAATTCACACTATACGGGATGAAGTTAATGCTGCGAAGAGAATGGTTTTAAATGTTAACCTTAATGGACAAGAATGTAAAGGTTCAAAGGGTGCACACATTAGAAATTGTAGTACCAGATTAAGGTCCCAAAATGGAACCTGGAAAGGAGATGGGTTAACATATTGGTAAGCCTCTTTAGAAATTGTGGCACCAGCGTGATTTTGAAATATTAACATTCTTCCGACGAGCACTTAAAGATGGATGGTGCCGCCAAATAGCCCTTAGTAGTTCTAACCTGGAGCCCCAGATTGGCCAAGGATAGTAGAAACGATCATACCTCTGGTGTTTTGCACAGAAAAGGGTCTACATTCTCGTCTTTGCACCAACTTCAGAACTTGTTCCAACAGCAACGGTACAAGGACCTTGTGGCTGGCCTTCTGGCCGAAAGCAAAATCTCTATTACGGCATCCAGGTGGTGCCAATCCTTGCATCTCAGCCTTTCAGAAACCATGCGTGAAGGCTGAATGTCTTGACCCTGGACGGAGAACCTGCCCTCCGCTCAAGAGAAGCTCCTCTCTTAGTGGAAGAAGTACTGGAGGACAGATGGACAGGTCCAGAAGGTCCAGGTACCACGTCGTCCTGGCCCAATCCGGGGCAATTAGAATTAACGTTTCCTGAACTTTCTCCACCTCCTGATCACATGAGGAATGACAGGGACTAGAGGAAACTCATACAGCAGTGGAAACTCCCAGTCCACTACAAATGCATCTCCTAGAGCTCCTCTGGGTGGAAATTTGCTGGGGCAGTACAAGTTGGAAAATCCAGTTGACACTGGTTGCGAACAGATGCACTTGAGGGGTTCCCCAAAGAGTGAAGATATCTTGATTGACTTCCTGAGCTAGTTCCCACTCGTGTGAAACTGTGCTCTGCCTGCTCAGAATGTCTGTTCTCTTCTCCGGCTAGGTGAACTGCCGATAGAGATTCCTTGTAGAATTACCTAATACCAGAGCTGCATTGCCTCTCTGCACTGTTGTAGTGACCCTACACGTCCTCTTGTTGAGGTAACATGGCCACTGTGTTAGTCATTATCGGGACATTTGTTCCCCATACAGTGACAGAAAGGCCTTCAGCGGTAGTCTGATTGCCCTCAGATCCAAAAGATTTGTGTAGTTTGGACTCTGATGGAGACAAACGACCACCGATTGTCAGATCGTTGGTGTGGGCGCCCCACCCCGTGAATGAGGTGTCCGTCACTACGGTCATCTCCGGCCATGGTTGCCAAAAGGGTTCTCCCTTCAGAATGTTGTACTTGCAGGAACACCACGGGAGGTCCGTGTGACCCTGCTTGGAATCGGAAGTAGGTCTAACATATTTCCTGAGAACTGGGACCATTGGTTCTGAGGGCCCACTGAAGGGATCTAATTCTCAGGCAGGCCTCTGGCACCAGAAAATTGCTCTGCCCCATGGCATCCTGTAACTTTAAAATAAATCATAGGCTGTGAGACGCTGGGCACTCTGAAACTTGGTAACCATCGCAGAATGTCTAGAGCCCTCACCTTGGGTGGCAAGCTCTTTCCCAAGGATGTATCCAGTATAGCCTTGATGAACAGGAGCTTTTGAGAAGGTGTACCATGTGACTTATTGTAACTGAGGGAGAAGCCCAGTCTGTGAAGAGAGTGGCAGGTGAAGATGAGATGATCCAGGACTTGTTCGAAAGAACGTACCCTGATCAGCCAATTGTCCAGGTAAGAGAAGACATGAATAGCCCCTGTCCTGATATTCGTTGCCATCAATTTGGTGAAAACCCTTGGGTGGTGGTTAGCCCGAATGGCAGAACTCAAAAGTGATAAGAAACGCTAACAGCGAACCCGAGGTATTTTCTGTGCTTGAGATGGATTGGCACATGAAAATAAGCATACTGGAGGTCCAATGACACCATCAAATCCTGGAGTTGGAGGGCCTGAAGGAGCAGAGAAAGTGTGACCATCTTGAACTTGTCCTTCCTCTGGAACTTGTTCAAGTATCTCAAGTCCAAGATGGTTGTCTGTCCTCCATTCTTCTTGGGTAATAGGAAATATGGAGAATACCATCCCTTGTTCCTCTGCGCTACAGGCACCGGCTCTACAGCGCCTCTCTAGTAGGGTCAACATTTCCTGCACAAGGAGCAGATTCGGAATCCTCAAATAGTGGCTCACCGGTGGATGGGTGCAAGGTCTCTGAATGAAAGGAAGGCAGTAACCGTGGGCTATGGTTTCCAGTGCCCAAGCATCCAAAGTAATGTCTAGCCATTCTTGCAGATGCTGAGACAGTCCGACTCCCACTGATGATGTGACTCAAGACCTCAGGTTTTGAGGCGGCTGATGCAGAGGCTGACGGTAAGGATGCCCCCGCTTGAGCGGGCTTCGCACCTCACCCTCGTCCACGACGAGGGAATCTTACTTGCTCTTTGACCAACCATACCTCTCACTCTTCAAACTGAGTAGTAACAAAAAGATCTACCCCTCCAAGGACATCCACTGGGACGAAAGGGCCCGAGGCTGCCTAATAGCGGCACCTAAAGATTCAGCCTTGTTGCCAAAAAGGTGAGACCAGTCAAAAGGTATGTTGAGGAGTCTGGATTGCACTTCCAGTGCAAATCCAGACTTAACCGTGCAAATCTGCGTATTACGATGAAGTCAGCAGAATCCAAACCAGACTGAAGAGACTTGCACAAGGCTTCTTTGGCACCGGTCTTTTCGCCCCCTTCAGAATGTGCTCTGCCGCCATGGAAATGCAGTCGCATACAGTTAGAGAATTTTGCAAGGGCACATGTGGAGTTAGCCGATTTAAGAGCCATGCTCCCTGCAGAAAATACTTTTCTTGCCCATCCATCTACTCTTTTGTCTTCCCGATCTGGAGGCATAGTAGGATAAGCTTCCTGCTTGGAAGTTGCGGTAGCTGCCTGTACTGTGGCTGTCTGTGGGTGGCCAGGGGTGAGGGGAGTTCTCTTTAAAAGCTGTTGCAGCGTTGGCTCCCCTTGTTATAACACTAATATGAGGGTGGATGTAAGTTGAATTGGCTTCTTACCTTGTTCTTTATGACCATTTATACTGTATTTTTACTTTGAACTAAGGTAAAACATGGTTGTTTTTGTAAAATAGTTGTGGGTGTATGCCATTTTCTGCTTAGTGTCTGACAAACAAATTTGGCGATGGCCGTATACACGCTAAAATCAAATATGCCAGCATGTAGTCAAGTGTCAGTAAGGCGGATTACCAAAAAAATCTATTACACCAACGCTGACAAATATAAAAAACGGTGCATCTGTGGACATACAAGATTTTTGAACACCATGTAACCTAACAGGAATTTCAAGCATTTAACTGTGGCAGCCAGCGTAACAACGGTTGCGTTTGCTAGAACCGCCCGTGAAGGTGAAAATTGCCGGAAGGTGGCCATATTTGAGAGAGAAGCAAATAAACCTCCAGATGTTCAAGGTTGTGTTGCTACAGACAGCAACACCACCGTGAAGAAATTGAACCCCGATTTATCTGTAAAATGGCAACAAAAAAAGGGTCTACAACAGGAGGCATTTTATGAGGATAGACAAAATTCACCCACAAGAATAATTGAGGAAACTCCTAGTTCATCTACCCCAAAGGACTGCCCTAAATTTGACTTGGGCCAGTCCTCGTGTGTTGGAATTTCTTAAATTCAAGCCTTTGAAATGAGGCAATTGCAGATAATTTACCATGCTCCCCTCCTCTGTTTGAATCACAACAATCAAAGTCCCCAAATGTTTCCATCTCTTTTGTGCCCCCGACTCCACAAAGAACTATGGCTCGGCCAGTGGATAGGACGACTCCACCTTCCCAGCCGCTGATAGAGATCACCTCATCAGCGATAAATACTGCAATTGTTAGTTCAAGTCAAGTTTTTGAATCACTTAATACAAAGCTAGATAACAGGCTATATGGAGTAATCAAATAATGGAATGGATGGCCTGCATTGAGAAGACTATACTAGCAAAGAAATAGATACAGGTGGAAAACGCGAACGAGACGGAGGTGGCACCCCTTAATTTGAAACAAGAGCCCATGGGTTTGAAAACGACACCCACACTAGGTCTCCCCTGCTTTGATTATGTCATTTGCCCCGTTCTAGAAATAAAAACACCCCAGCCGATTAAGAACATCTTGGGGGCAAAACAAGTGATCGAATTGATACCTGGTACTGTGCCATATGATATTTTTCTCCCTGAGAAGGTGGTGTTCAGCCACAGGTCATAAAGATTGACAAATGTCAGCCCAAAATCCAGGGTAAGAAATAAAAAAATATGAAAAATTTACCTACAAATGCACAACCATCGTCCAAACAATATATTATGAAAATGATTGCCCCTCAAAATCAAATAGTCTGTCGTGCAGTGGTCAACAAATACAAAAATCTAAGGAATGAAAGGGAGCCACAGTTTTTTTTACACCTCCCTACCAACCTTTAGATGAGCTTGTATCCGTACTGAACGTGGCTCAAGGCAGCCATGATAAAGAGAATGACCAGGTAGCAATGAAGTCAAAGATTTCTGAAGCTGATGTAAATAAAAAGGTGCCATTTAACTCATAAGTAGGTGAGAAGGCGGCGCAAGAGGAACGAAGAAAGGAAATCAGAGAGGCGGTGGATGCATATATGTCCTTACAAGCATCCCAGTCTCCTGCCCAGCCAGTGGTCTATGCTGTGGCTGATGTTTTTGAAAAAAAGCAATGCAAATTCCAAATCAATGCAGATGTTCAGACACTACCAAGTATAAAAACATTTGATCAAAGGGCGGTAGTTGACCCTCACTTTGGGTGTGGGGCAAGACAAATGCTACTCACCAGAAACCTGCACAAATAAAGATCAGATTAGGGCTCAGACTCATACCCTAATAATGAGTTGTCAGCCCTTACCGCAACATCAATTTCCCCTTTGCCGCTCTACTATATTGAGCATTTTTGAAGATGTGCCAAGGCTAGAAGATGTTACGTCAGGAGACATAGCCCAGGTGGAATTATTGGATCTATATGACCCTACCACAGTTAGACTATGGATCCCCTCTGGAGTAGTTAAACACAATTTTGTTGGCTAAAACTGATTTGATAGAGGATTTCTCATTTTGCAAGATGTTAAAGAGGCCGACAAGGTTGATTTAAAGAATGATGCAACATCATGTGGGTGTCTGTGCAAAAAAGCCACATCATTGATTCCATCCTCCCTGAAGACATAACTAAGTTTAAATAGTCTACAATGCCAGAAAAATGAAACAATTTGTGGGTTCTCAATCAAATTGGCAAGTTGGAACTTGCAGGGCCATCATCTATTAAATCTAAATTTAGATCATAATGACTATGAGATCCTTGCACTGCAAGAAACCTGGCTGGTAAATAAACCTTCATGGGATGATCATGATATTGCTTGTCTTGGTGCCATTCCGGCTTCTCATGGCCGTCCAACTGCAGGGCTCATGGTAGCGGTGAAAACTAGTGCAGGTTTAACAGTCGAAGATTGGGCAGCACCTAACAATTTCATGCAACTAGTTAAAATCTCTCATATAGCTGGAACCATTGCACTTATTAATTTGTACCGAAACCCGATGGCCATAACTGATAAGAATTTATTTTGTGATCTTCAAAATTTTTTTATCTGACTCGTCCATTACGAACACCATAATCGCTGGTGATTTAAATCTTTGTTGTTTAGACCCTTTAACACGAATTGAAAATACTCAGGTCCGATGGGGTAAACTCATGAAAGAGCGAGGCCTTAATATGGCAAATGGTTCCCTATCAGGTGATGTACCTCCACATGTGACGTGGTCCAGAGGTGCTATGTCTAGTATTATTGACTGTATATAGATCATGAACTATATAGTTTAGCGGATACATTTGGAGTTGTCCAGTGTGTAAATAGGGACTCAATTGAGCATATTGCTTGACAACAGAAAACTCAGTTAGCATATGATCTAATCTTTCTTCATTCTAATATGCCTTTGAATAGCACAAATCGACACCAGGTTCAGAAAAGACACTGCTTTGACCATGAACAAAAAGGAAAAAAAAAGCGCAATTACGACGGCTAAAAGCAAACATCTGGACTGTACCAGAAGCCGAAAGAGCAGCAGTGCTACGAACAGCCAAATGTGCTTATAGAAATTGGTCACGAAATCGCCAGGCCTCTAGATACCAACTAGATGGTGAACATTTCTTCAGCGCCATCACATCTAAAAATACGGCCATGATTTGTTCCATGATTAGCCAAGCTACTTCATCAGTAGGCATGTTTATCCAGATTAATGGTGTAACCGAAGATCAGTGGGTACAATATTTTGCGGGACTATACGACAATATACGGACAGGTATTGATCTAAACCCATTAAGTTTACTGTGGTCGATTCATGAGCTGATATAGAAGGCTTTATAAGGAAATCTAGTAGTTCGAGGGCACCTGGTCCAAATGGTTTGAGTAATCACACATTGAAACGAAATATTCAGATTTGGGCCAAAATATTAGCAAATATATTTCACACAGTAATAAGAGCAATAGCTAAGGCATGGAGAAAAGCTATAGCAAATTACATATCGATTGCCCTGTTGGATGTGGCTGGGAACATCTTTGCGCGTTTTGTTCTAAGATTTCAATGCACAGACTTTAAAATCTAACAAATGTGATCCTCATCAAACTGGATTCATAGCGGACATGGGAACGGCTGTAAATTTAGCTACTATATAGGCCATTAAGCAACTCCACTATGAGACAAAACGCCCATTATATCTTGTATTTATTGATTTTAATGCAGCGTTTGACTTGGTTTTGAGACATATTTTAATAAACAAATTGCGAAAACAAATTTGCCAGAGTACTATTGTGGATATAATACAAAATCTCCATGCTGAAACACTGCTACCAGTTACACTGATTAGACAGGGACTGCTGTCCAGAACCATTGGTACGACAATAGGTTTAAGGCAGGGATGTATTCTCACTGCAGCCTTATTTAACTTCTTGTTAGATATGCCAGATGCATTTAAATATGTGATATCAGATTCGCCAACATTGGGAGTGGAGCAGATAAGTGCGCTCCTTTATGCAGATTTATTTCTTATGGACAATAACCGAGTGGGCTAAATAACTTACTATTGGCATTGTCAAGCTATCTGGGCTTATATCAATTGGTGGTAAACATTAACAAATCAAAAATCATGATATGTAATGTACAACAGTCTAAAAGATCAACAATGAGATGGGCCTTTCAAAACAAACTAGAAATAGTTGATACACATACTTAGGCATGCAATTTGACAACCAACTTTTGGATAAAATACATCTATTGTCCATGAAAACCAAATTAAGCACATGCATTTCGCAGACCAAAATGATACTCTAAATATGGAAAATGTTCAATAAAAGCTGCCATTATTATGAAGCCAAAACAACTCCCATCATTTTGTACGGACTGGAAGCATGACTAAGTGTGAAACATCTAAATTTGGAAAAGATTGAAGGCAAATATTAGAGACCTATCCTAAACCTCCCGCAATGTGTACCTATTGCACGTTATGAATTGGGCCTTAATTCATTAAGCATCATACTTCAATGGAGACAGTGTGCCTGGTTTATGAAGTGTTTTATAGCTAAAAGGACAACTATGCTACTTTGGTCTCTTTCATCCCATTTACTAACCTCACAAAGGGTGGTAATTGCTTGGCTTAATACTATTTTTGATATTATGTTAAAGGCTAATATTGATTTAGCCACCCTGTTGGAAAATCCAGATAGGGCCAAGAAAACGTTATACTTGGACTGGGATTTCCACAGAAGAACAATGTCGTAGGTATAAAGATTGTGGTAATATATGTACCGACAAAAAACTGGGAATTTGCAAGCCCCATCTTCTTTTACATTCCCCGGTGGCGCTAAGATCTGCCTTTATGAGATTTAGGTTAAAACATTGGCCAACCAAAGCGCTGTTGGCCACCAGGAAACAAATCGGGCAAGAATTACATTTTTGTAGATTTTGGGAAACTCACTCAAAGAGACCAGTGTTGCTTTTACCCATATTAGACGGGCATTTGTACAACTATGTGGTCACCTTGGAACCTTGAATAATGATAGGTGGAATATGTTTATGAATGCTAATCAGATGCCAATATGCATTGCAGTCGTACATTTTCTGTATGCAGTGTTTGCCATACATATCGAATGGATCTAACTATTGGTAAACATCCGTATTAAACAAATCTAGAAACTCTGATCTGTAGGTCTTCCTTATTTTGTTTTTGAAATGTTCCGATTCATGGAGATCATTTTTATTATTATGCTTTAAACTATCTGATTGTGTATGACTGATGTAACTAATTATCTTTTTCGTTCTATTTTGAGTAATCAGCTAAACCAATACAAAAAACAAAAAGATCTTTCAACCTTGACTCTAGGCACATTTGGTGTACCAAACTGGAGACCAACAGGCGCATCATTGTCTGAAGATTCATTTTCCTCAAATTTAGGAGAGATTTAAAATAATCTTTCCTTGGTAAAGGAATATCGTTTTTTTCTGGTATAGGCATCAAATGCTTAATAAACTGGATTCAACACTCTAGGAGTAGAAATCTTTTGGCTTTGATGGCGCCATAGGTTTAGGGTGGCGTAGTCTGTCGATTGTAGAGCTGGCGTCGATGACCTCTACTTAAGTTTGGTCTTACGGCTCGAAGGATCCTTCAATGACTAGTCATCACGTTGACGGCTCTCGGTGAGGATCAGGCCTTCGATCCAGGCTGAAGGGCAAGCAGGATTTGGCTGAGGCCCTTTCCTTACCGGCTTCTTTGGAAAAAGCAGTAGGAGCATGGCTTGCCATGGGTTTTTGGAATATTTCAGCATTTCTGACATAAATGCTTGCCCATTCGGCAGGTGGAGTTTTTCGTGGGGCAAGATGTCTGACGACAAAGTCTAAGAAGGCGACCTGTGGTGCCTCCGACTTCCTTGACAACTATGAGTGGTGGGAGCCACTCCTCGATCTTGCTCTTTTAACCTTCTTCCTCTGAGGAGATGCCTCTCAGCACATCGGACGACGGTTTTTTCGATGGGGTAGATGGAGATTTTTGGGGAGTTTTGCCTACCGCCCATTTCACTCGTTCAAAGCCTTTCCAGTCATTGACTGGCACTTGCAGCAGGCAGAGGTCTTATGCTCCACCCAGAGACACCATAGACCTACTCAGTGTGGGTCGGTTAACAACTTTTTTCCCGAATGACAATTGTGACAGTTCTTGAACCTGGTATTTGGGGTAGTCTGTCAAAGACATAACGCGAAGAACAAAGGAAGCGTGCCATAGTTTTCTCAAAGGGATAGTTTACGAAGTAAAATTTAACTCAACAGGCGCTGCGTGTGCTATATATGCCTTCGGTGACATCCTCGAGACGGAGGCCCTCAAGGGACATTGAGTCGACTGCATCAACGCACAGCGCCCTATGACTAAAATAGAAAATTCTGAAGCTGGATATCGAAAATCAAAAGACGAGGAATATGCGGGAGGACACAATCCATTCGAACAAGGTCTTTTGATATAGAAGCATATCCTCACCTAACTATTCCAGTAGAGTAATCCCTCCTTCAAAGGAAGGGTCACTGCCATCATACTGCAATGAGTGAGGAGTAAGACCATGGATAAAGAACAGGTGGTGAAGAGCCTTCAAGCCCCAGCGTTCACCTCTAGTGTTGGGATCAGGGAAGCTTGCAGTGTTCCCCGAGCCTCTGGAACCAGCATGAGATCTTTAATCATATCCTTGAAATAGTGATTCAAAGGGGTGAAGTATATCAGCTTCTGGAATCATGCGAAGGATTACTCTACTCTGCTGCCTGGTTCGAACATGGGAGCTGTGATGGATAAGGCCATAGCAAGGGTGTAAGGTTTAGCCAGCAGCAGTCCAGATAGTGAAGTGGAGAGGAAGTGGAAGGCAATTAGACAACCTAGTTTGCGCAGACCACTCGACAAGGAAGGGTCTCTACCCAGCAGTGCTAGGCATGCACTGTGGCCCGGATTCAGAAATGTTGGCACAGTCAGTTGCAATCAAATGTCTACCTCCTTGAAGTTATGGGCGCCCACCCCTGTGGAACCAAATAGGAGACTCCATCACATCTGGCCATAGTGAGGAGTAAGGAATGATTCCAATGTAAGTTAGACATGGTTATGGCTGAAGACTAATTGATTAATAAAAGTGGTTTGGAAAATACCTTGCTGTCCTACAGGCATTTCCCTACCTCAACTCAAAACTAAGTGTCTGTCAGTATCAGGAAGTCCAAAACAAAATCGTCCTGCAACCCAATTACTATTCTGACCCTCACATTCAAAGGAAATTAACTCTAAAATGAACTCTGAAAATTGAAGGCCGAAGACCTCCTTTTCACTTCAAACGGGTAAAGAAACTCCTACAAAAAGTCTCTCAATGATAGGTTTCCTTGTTCCAGAGGATGTTTCCCCTCCTCTTGGATTCTTCACATTTTCTGACAAACAGTTCTTGGATTTCTTATTGTTTGACACCACAATTATGTACAACTCAGATTGTTCATTGTTTTGTCAAGATAGCTGGCGTACTCTTCTGGCAGGCGTTTGCTCCTTCGGCAAATAACAGTTCTGGGACCAATGTTGCCTTTCTGGTTATTCCCAGGTTTCATAATTTGTTCTTTCCTGGTAGGTTTCCTTACCAGGCATTTACCTGTATACTTGTACCCGCATGGTATATTCTCCTGTCCGGGCTTTCCACTGGTGCACCTTTGCTCACACTTTCACTCCTGATAGTTCACCACATTCTGTTGTATGCTGCTCTGTTAGCATTTCTTATATGTTGGCATGTGCCACGTTTCAAAGGGGCTGGGAGCGATAGCCTGCATGAACTGAATAAGATTAATGCCAACCAGGCGCCACATATGGATGGAGTAGCCTTGGCTAGCCGATGCCGCGCACTAACTGGATTGGGAATGCTCTCTGGGCCAGATTTAAAGGCACGCACAAACACCTGACTGCCCCGCATACAGACAGGTGTCACGTAGGTGGCTGAGGCTCAAGTTAGGTAAGGTTATGAATGTGAGTGGATGCCATGTGTGAAAGGGACGGAGTATCGGACGGCCCCAGATCAGGACAGAGACAAAGATGCTCCCACACCCCACCTGGAGAGAATATGGAAATGTAGCGCCTCAGTTCCCGACAGCAATGCCAATTAACCAATCCACTAACAATTTCACCCCTCTGCATACACCTCTCAAACTCTAACCAAACAACCACAAGCCTACAACACAATCTGCACAAATGTCACTACACTGCAACAACAAAACAAATCACAGACTCACAACAGCATATGACAACTACTGACCGTAAAACAACCCAAGCAGAGAATTGAGCCATTAATGTACACTATTTAGATCCCAGCCAGGCATAGGATTAGAAAATAGAGGCCATCATTTTTTGACTCCCTCCATAAATTCTTGAATTACAGGCAAATACCACCATGAAACCTTGCTTTGAGAATCAGTGTATCCGAAGAGAAGAAGTCAGTGTACCTTTAATGAGTTGAAGACAAAGCCTGAGTAACCGATATAGCAGATAGTGTACTATATTTGAATGTATGCATTCAATTGAATTGCGTAAACATGTTTTGCTCCATATCAAACCGCTTACATTTCCTACAATAACAATGTCTTGTGTTTGACGTGTGTGCCTCTTTTAGAATGTCCATGCATCTTTGGTCTAGGTTTAATGGACCACATTCTATGGCCTCAGGACCCAGGCTGCTAAGTTCAATGCCTGAGGGCATGGGTGAAGTGCTGTCCCTTGATTCTGTCACACGTTGGATGTGCATGGTAGTTTCATGTGAGGACACCAGGACATTTGTAGGTGTGAAAACCAGGTCAGTCGTGCCCACATTGGAGATATTAGAATAAGTGTTACTAGCTTGTGACTATTTTGCTTAGATGTGTTGAAGCGTGGGGGGCAGGAGTTGGAGCGGCAGGGGGGGGGGGGGGGGTGGGGGGGGGGGGAATCAAGCATATGCAAGTCTCCCTGACCAATTTTTAAGAGTATTCCCATTGGATCCTTTCTAGGGGAAATCTGGACGCAAAGTCTAGGTATTGTGCATTTGCTCGAGTAGCAAAGAGGTCCATTTATAGGAACCCACAGTTTGAGAAGACGTTATGTGGCACGTCGTGTCACTGCCCCCCTGCCAGTTCTGCAGAAACATTTGAGGTGTGTCTCCTGTTATTAGCCAGTCTAAGTAAGGGCACACTAGAATGGACTGCCTTCACAAGTGAGCGCCACTACCACTAGGACATTTGTAAATACCCTGGGGGCTGAGGCTATGCCGAATGGTAGGACTTGGAATTGGTAGTGCTTCTCCCCCACTTTGAATATTAGTTATCGTTTGTGCACTGTCAACATACAAACATGAATGTATGCATTTTTCATGTTCAATGTTAAAATGTAATCCCACTGTTTTAGCAGAGGGAATTACTCCCTGCAGCGTACTCATCCTGAATTTGAGGCTTGACATATATATCTGCTGGGCGCAGGTCCAGAACTGGGCACATTAGATCTTTTTCTTTGGAACAAAGAAGCACACTGAATAAAAACCTTGATTTTAGGACATTGGACGCAATGAAAGGGAAACTCAACCTTGATGACTGGTTTTGTAAAGATTGTATTACAATTAAATCAAAATTAAAAAAAAAGTTGCTTTTGCTCTAGAGGTGGTAGCAGCTCTATTGCTCCTCATTCCAGTATTATTTTATCTCCTCCTGTGCGATTAGGAAATGGCCTAAAGATCTTATACGAGGTGGAGGGTGGCATGGTCTTTTGATGAACTCTATTGAGTTCCCCTTTGCCACTGTTGCGAGCACCAAGCAATCTGACGTTATCTTCTCCCATTGCTGGGTGAATAGTGTTAAGCGGCCCCCAACTGGAGATGCATGGGAGGCAACGTGAATTGGAATGTCATTTGTGGTCGGTGCAGCTGAGCCACTAGAGACTGCATCTCTGCCTCGCCCTTTTCCTCTGGAAAACTCCCTTGGTTGGAATGATAGGAGGAAGACTGAGTTTGGGGCCTGTAGAAAGACGAACCAGACGCTCCAAATCCTAGTTGGATCGAGTAAACCCTTACCCTTGAAAAGTACGCAGCTTGTTGACACCCTTTTTGCCATATGGGTAATTTGTTCTAAAGTTTTTATCGTCTCATGTTCTTTTTGTTGTCTCAAGTTGGTCATCCACTACCTTTCTGAACAGGACAGCATCTTCAATTGGCATGTTGATGAGCGCTGCTAGAGTTTCTGGTTTGTTTTATTCACTTATAATGCGCACCAAACCCAAAGGTAGCAGGGCACAGCTGTACAGAATATGCAAGTCTTAAATTACAAGGTTACGGATTACATGCAAAGCATGTACAAGCCATGGAGGGTCAGTTCCAGGACGTCAACTCACTAGCCAGAAGGGGAATATGTACACATGGGCATCAAGTAGTTGGATAGATATATATTTATATATACAATACACACACACACACACACACACACACACACACGTCAGTCTCTGGAGTTTAGTAAGAGCTAGAGGGCAACTAGTCATCACCAGATTGATATAGTGGGATGCAACTTTTAAATGGATTTTATTTTGCATAGACAACCAGTTGTTTTTGCGCCTAATCTTGGATATATGCAACCTTTTGGACACACCAAGAGCTGCTCACAAGGCATTATTTTGTAGGATTTTAATTCTGTGGATGACAAATTTGTTAGCACCAATGTAAAAGGCATTGCAATAGTCGAGCCTATACAATGCAGTTATCTGAAAGAAGAACAAGTTACCCTCTCACCTGGTAACGTTCTTTCGATGGGATGGTCCGATGACTTATTCCATATCTATGAGAGTAATCAACACAGCTGTGCTGCTTCGGAAATCTTTGCCGTCTGCGTCCTGTGTCGATAACGTCGATACACCGTCCTCGAGGGCCTCCGTCGATCCGACGTCACAGGATGTTATAAGTAGGACGCACAACGCCTGTAGCCTCAGTTGTAGTTTTTTCCAAGAACGTGTGGCACCAAATTACTGCCAATATGAACAAAGAAAGCCTTGCGGAAACGTAACCTGCAATCGCATAAGAAATTCTGTAGCGGGGAAGGGAGGGAGCGATATGGAATACGTCGTCGGACCATCCCATCGAAAGAATGTTACCAGGTAAGAGAGTAACTTGTTCTTCGAAGGGATTGGGTCCTCCGACATATTCCATATCTATGACAGACTACCAAAGTAGTACCAACGTAAATTCTGCTCAAATTTTCAGTGCTACGCTGATGACAACTCATTTTCAGGCTGCCCTCTGCCACCTCCTCTCCCTCTCGCATCTCCGATTGCCTAACTGCCAATCAAGATTGGTGTGCTGCCAATGATCTTTGTCTGAATGCCAGCAAGACGGAGATCCTCCTCATCGGCACACCTTCACCATCCTTTCCCCTCACTCTCTGGCCGGCCTCCCTTGGCCCCCCACCTGCGAGGCTAAGAACCTCAGGTTCATCTTTGACTCCACCCTTTCCTTCTCCGCCCACATCTCGGAGGTCTCTAACAAGTCAAATTTCCGACTGCACCTCATCAGAGGTACTCTGCCTTTTCTCCCCTTCTCTCAGAAGCTCACTGTCTCTCAAGTTCTGGTTCTCTCTAGGTTGGACTATTGTAACAGCCTTTTTCTAAATCTACCTGCCTCTACGCTCTGCCCTCTTCAACTAATCCAGAACAGGACTGCAAGACTTGTCCTTGGCCTCAAGCCCTGGGATCGTATCTCTCCAGCTCTGAAATATCTCCACTGGCTCCCAGTGGATGCAAAGATTAAATTCAAAACCCTCTGCATTGTCCACAAGGATTTCTGGGGCCTGGGTCCAAAATACCTTCAGCTATCCCTCCGCAAATACCTCCCCTATCGAGCTCTTCGCTCCTCTACCTCCAACTCTCTCAGGGTCATTCATTTTTCTAAGAAACAAGATGGGGGTAGATCTCAGTCTTCGGCTGGGGCCTCCATCTGGAACAGTCTCCCTGCCACTCTAAAACTTGGAGCACCATCTTCGGTTCCGGAAGCACCTCAAGACCTTACTATTTTCTTCTGCCTTTGCTCCCCCTCTCTCCACCTGATCTGTTTCTCTTGGCACCATGCACCTGGCCACCCTCTGTCCTTTGGGCCCAGGTACCTGCTCATCCTGTCACCCTCCCGCACTGTCTCCGGGCCACCCCTTGCACTGGGGTCTATATCTGTACCCATACAGCCCCCCCTTTTTTCTTCCTGCACTGTCTGCTGACGTAAACCTACCACTTGCAAATTGCTGGCTCCATTACCACTGTTTGTTGCCTTTATTATTTATTTACTGTTATTTATATGTTTCTCCCTGCTTCGCACTTTCCACCTCTCCCCCTTCAATGCACTTTTCTCCTCCCCCCTCTCCCATGCACTTGAGCGTTCTCAATGTCACTGGGCCTAGTAAGATCACTGTTTTGTTCTCCCCTGTTCCCCTCCCTTGCCTTGTAGCGATCTGATACACTTGTGTACGAGCGTGATAGAAATAAAATATCAATCAAAAGGAGGTGGGAAAAGAATTTAGAATATACAAATTTAGAATGCCCAATCAAATTGCAGAGTAAAGGACCGCCTTGCCAAAGGCCAGATCCTGCCCATGGATAGAATCAAGGGAGTAGTGACGTACCAAAGTATGGACCGAAGCCCAAGTGGCAGCCATACCGCTAGTCGAATGGGCCCGTAAGCCTACTGGAGGATCCTTACCTGCCAGGCAGTAACATTCAGAAATTGCAGAGATAATCCATCTAGACAAAGTCTGCTTAGTCACAGCTTGTCCCAAATGCCTTCCAGCGTAACCAATAAAGAGCAGATCGTCCACTCTGACCCGGGAAATGTGTGAAATGTAGAAACTTAAAGCTCTCCTAGGATCTAACGTATGGAGCCTCTCCTCGTCCTTACCAGGATGTGGAGGAGGATAAAATGCCGGACGAACAACCTTCTGGCTCAAATGAAATTTCGACACCACCTTCGGAAGAAAGGACGAACTCGAAGGACAACCCTGTCCTTATGAAACACAGTGAAGGGTGGCTTAACTGAAAGTGCCTGTAACTCACTCACTCTGCGAGCGGAAGTGACCAACTAAAAACAGTTTTAAAGGTTAACAGTCTCAAAGGACAAGAATGCAAAGGCTCAAACAGACACCCATTAGAAACTTGAGAACAAGGTTCAAATCCCAACTGGGCACCTGGAAAGGTGACGAGGGAACACAGTGAGCCCTTTCATAAACTGAGAAATTAAAAGGAATTTTAAAATAAGAACACTCCTCAGACGAGCGCTTAAATATGGACAGCGCCGCCAGGTAACCTTTAATGGTACCCTTTGGCAAGCCCCTGTGGGCTAAAGAAAGCAACAAAAAAAAAAAGACAGAACCACAGGAATGTCACATGAAAAAGGATCCACATTCTTAACCCTGCACCAGTCGCAGAACTTTCTCCAATGGCAACGGTACAGGGACTTTGTTGCCGGCCGTCTGGCCGAAAGCAACACCTCCATCACGTCTTCAGGGAGGTCCCAATCCTTATACCTCAACCTTTCAGAAGCCAAGCGTGAAGGTTGAGGGATCCGACCTCTGGATGGAGAACCTGACCCTCCCCCCCCCCCCCCCCCCGTGAGAGCAGATCTGGTATGGAAGACGACGTGGCGGGCAGATGGACAAGTCCAGAAGTACTACGCCCTCCTGGCCCAAGACAGAGCAATGAAGATCATCCGGGAACCGAACCTCCGCAGTACCTGCGGGATGACGGGGACTGGAGGACACGTGTACAGCAGTGGGAAGGACCACTCCACCACGAATGCGGCTCCTAAGGCTCCTCTTGGAGGAAATTCCCGTGAGCAGAATATTTCGCACTTCCGGTTGACACTAGAGGTGAAGAGATCCACGAGGTGTCCCCCAAAGGGCGAAGATCTTCGGCAGAATCTCCTGAGCCAACTCTCACTCGTGAGAGATCATGCTCTGCCTGCTCAGTGCATCCGCCGTCTCTTTTTCGTCCCCAGCCAGATGAACTGCCGAGATCGAAATTTCCTGCTGGATGGCCCAGAACCAGAGCTGCATCGCCTCCCTGCACAGAGGAAGTGACCCTGCCCCCCCTTTTTATTGAGGGGGTGCATGGCCACTGTATTGTCCATCATGATTAGGACATTCTTTCCTCGCAACAGTCAGCAGAAAAGCCTTCAGGGCAAGCCTGGCGGCCCTCAGCTCCAACAGATTGATATGGAGTCTGGACTTCGGCAGAGACCAACGACCACTGTCAGCTCGTTGGCATGGGCTCCCCATCCCGTGAGGGATGCGTCTGCCACAATCGTCACCTCCAGCCAGGGCAGCCAAAATGGAGCCCCCCCCACCATCAGATTGCCTTCGTCGGCCCACCACAGAAGGTCCTGAGCGACCGAGGGCGGCACCAGAACGGGGTCTGACATCCTGCCGGAGGACTGTGACTACTGCATCTTGAGAGCCCACTGCAAAGATCTCATCCGCAGTTGGACCTCTGGCACCAGAAGAATGCAGGATGCCATGAGGCCGAGCAGCCTCAAGAACTCGAACGCCAGGAGACTCTGGGCATGTTGAAACTTGTGTACCATCTGCTGAATGTGAAGAGCCCTCACTTGGGGCGGAAAACACTGCCCCAGGGATGTGTCGAGCACTGCTCCGATGTACTGGAGCTGCTGAGTTGGTGTCAAGTGAGACTTCAGGTTGAGGGAGAAACCCAGCTTGTGAAGGGAGTGGCAGGTGACGGACAGATGATCCAGGACTTGCTCAGGAGAGCGCGCCCTGATCAACCAATCGTCCAGGTAGGTGTAGACGTGAATCCCCTTTCCTGAGATGAGCTGCCACCACCGCCATGAGCTTGGTGAAGACCCTAGGGCGGAGGTCAATCCGAACGGCAGGACCCGAAACTGAAAGTGCGAGTCGCCAACCGCGAACCTCAGGAACTTGTGTTTTGGATGGATTGGCACATGAAAATAAGCGTCATTGAGGTCGAGAGACACCAACCAGTCCTAAAGTTGAAGGGCCTGGAGGACTTGAGAGTAACCATCTTGAACTTGTCCTTCCTGAGGAGCTTGTTCAAACCGCGCAAGTCCATGATGGGTCTCAATCCTCCACCTTTCTTCGAAATCAAAATATAAAGGTGAATACCATCCCTTGTTCCTCTCCGCTACAGGCACCAGATCCATTGCGCCTTTCTCCAGCAGGGATTGAATTTCCTGCGCAAGGAGCGGATCCGGACTCTTCAAACAGGTTCCCTGGTGGATTGTCATGAGGCCTCTGCCGGAAAGGAAGACAGCAGCCGTGGGCTATGATCTCCAGAACCCACACATCTGAAGTAATGGCGCGCCATTCTACGAGATGCTGTGCCAGCATTCCCCCAACCGGAGAAGCATGGTCCTCATGACTGAGCTGCTGCAGCAGTACCCGAGGGCAAAGAGGCAACTGCTTGCGTGGCCTTGGCACCTCGAGTACCTTGTTTTCCACCTCTGGCACTCTTACGGTTGCCCCTTTGACTTGCAGCTCCTCTCGCTTTACTAAAGGATGAGTAATAATGAAAGGAACCTCCCCTCCATTGCTGTCCCCTAGGACAAAAAGGCAGAGGTTGGCGAACTGCAACGCCGAATGATTTCACTGCAGCTTTGGAGGTCTGCAACCTCTCAAGACTCTCGCCAGCCTTGCTGCCAAAAAGATGGTCACCATCAGAGGGTATATGTTGAGGAGCCGGGCTTGCACATCCAGAGCAAACCCTGACCACAACCATGCAAACTTGCGCATTATGGTGCTTGCCGCCATAGAAGGGCTCACGCAATCAACCATGTCCAGACCCGACTTTTGGGCTTCACACATGGCATCCTTGGCATCATGCACGATAGCAAGGAAACCATCCCTTTCCTCCCCTTCGGAAATATGATCAGCCCCTAGGGAAATATAGTTCCACAGAGTGTGCGCGAGACAAGGCACAAACTGAGTTGGCAGCCTGAAGCATCATACCCCCAGAAGAAAATGCCTTCTTCACCCAGCCGTCAAAATGTTTGTCGTCTCAATCAGGAGGAATGGTAGGGTACGACTCCTGCTTTGCGGGGGCCATAGCCGCCTGCACCACCAAACTCTCCGGAATCGGGTGCAGGGTCAAGTAGCAGGGGTCGCCACTGGCTGGGTGATATTTCCTCCGCAAGGTCTTGCTCACTGCCGGGAGACTCTCCGGAGCAGTCCAAGCTGCCGCCACCCTTCTCTGCAAAGCCATATGGAATGGCAGCACCGGGCCAGTTGGAGGACCTTGGTCCAGGATATCAGTCAGGTCATCCTGCTGAAAATCCCCAGGGAGGTGGGGGGGGGCAGACCAACCCAGATATTCAGTGACCCTCGACATGAGGCGCCGATGACAATGCATTACTTACCGTAAAAGCATTTCTGATGGTTGTATCTGCTTAGATTCACATGCTGTGCATAGGTCCGACATCCAGTGGTCACTGCGGAGTATTGCATTTTGTTTTTCGTAGTCGAAAAGGGGACGTCGACAAGGCGTGTCTGTAACACTATCCCTATAGTGACGTGCGTTGTACCCACAATCCCTCAAGCGTCGAGGTTCATCTGTTTGTATTTTTCTGCCCTGAGGGAGCCTTCTAGACGTGAGTGAGTACAGAAAAGAGAGAAATATAGTAGAGGATGTCTATATTCCTTCCATCCGAGCGGGGAGGAAGGGCGGGCGCATGTGAATCTAAGCAGATACAACCATCAGAAATGCTTTTACGGTAAGTAATGCATTGTCTTCTGATGTTTGTTAATCTGCTTAGAATCACATGCTGTGCATAGACTAGCGAGCAGTACCCGGAGTTGGCGGTGGGTTATGAGAAGGAACAGTAGAGAAAAGATGTCTTAATACTGCCTGTCCCACCTGGGAGTCAGATCTAGAGTGTGCATCTAGACATTAGTGTTTTGTAAAGGTGTGCACAGAACTCCAGGTAGCCGCTTTGTAGATGGACTCAAGGGGAACATTTGCAATGAATGCTATGAAGCCCCCGTGCCTCGAGTGGAATGTGCTCTTGGCTTGAAGGGTAGTTCTCTCTTAGCAAGAGTGTAACAGAGAGTGATGCATTGTACAATCCATCTAGATATAGTGGACTTGGAGACTGCATCTCCTTCTCTTCCTGCTGCCACAGAGACGAAGAACTGATTAGTCTTTCTCAGTGGTCTGGTTCTTTCCATGTAGAACATGACAGCTCTGCGTACATCTAGTGTATGCAGACTTTTTTCTCCCAAGCTGGAAGGGTTTTGAAAGAACGTTGGTAGTTCTATTGACTGGTTTACATGAGATTTCGAGATGAATTTTGGTGCAAACCTTGGGTGTGTGCGTAGAACCACCTTATCCTTGTGAACTGTTACGAAGGGGTCTAGTACAGAAAGAGCCTGTAGTTCTCTTACTCTCCTAATGGAGGTGATAGCTATTAGGAAAGCAGTCTTAAGAGTGAGGTCTTTAAGAGTTGCCTTGTGCATGGGTTCGAAAGGAGGGCCCATGAGTCTAGAAAGTACCACATTTAAGTCCCATCGGGGAGCTGGGTTAGCTATCGGAGGGTGTATTCTCTTTACCCCCTCCATGAAGGCCTTGATAACTGGTATCTTCCACCACGACACTAAGTTGGGAAGTGGTGTATGCAGAAAGTGCCGCTAGGTGGACTTTAATGGAATTGAACACTAGACCTGAATCCAGTAAATGGGTCAAGTACAGAACAATGTTAGTAGGAGAGCAGTCAACCGGGTTGATGCTCTTACCTCTACACCAGATGACAAATCTTTTCCACTTGCTAGAATAGCAGTGGCGAGTATTAGGTTTTCTGGCTTCCCTGAGGATGTCCATACATCTCTGCGGGAGTTGTAAATGTCCAAATTCTATGATCTCAGGAGCCAGGCTGCTAAATTCATGGTCTGAGGGCATGGATGCAGTGTCCTGCCCTTGTCCTGACACAGCATGTTGTACGGGCAGTGAAGTTTCACTGGGGGAGATAGGGACATCTCCATCAAGTAAGCGAACCATGGCTGCCGGGCCCATATTGGGGCCACTAGTATCATGGTAACCTGCTCCTGGTGCATCTTGTGCACCACTTTGTTGAGAAGGGGAGTCGGGGGGGAAAGGCGTAAAAAAATTTCCCTGACCATTGAATCGACAGACCGTTCCCCTTGGACTGGTTCTGGGGGTACCTGGAGGCATAACTTTGGCATTATGAGTTCTCCAGAGTTGCGAACAGGTCTATTTCCGGGAATCCCCATTGCGTGAAGACGTCTAAGACGATGTCTTTGTGCAATTGCCATTCGTACTCTTCGGGCAGGGGGAAGTTTGTCTGCTAGCAGATTGAGTTCCCCTGGTACATGTTGTGATAGTAGGAACATGTGTTCGAGAGCCCACTTCTATATTCTGGGACAGCTTGGACAGTCCTGGAGAGTGAGTGCCTCCTTGCTTGTTGAGGTAGTACATGGCTGTGGTGCTGTCTGTGAGGACCATCACTGTCTTTCCTTGTAAGTGTTCCTGAAAGGCTTTCAGTGCTTTGAACACCGCTAGTAGTTCCAGCAGGTTTATATGCTTGGATGCTAAGCTCGGAGTCCACACTCCGTGAGCAGTCTGATGGGATAGGTGAGCCCCCCATCCTGTAAGGGATGCGTCTGTGGTTAGAGTGGCTTCCACTGCGGGTGTGGCAAAAGTTTTCCCTAATAACAGGTTTTCTTTTGTCCACCACGATAGCGAGAGAACCAAGGTCTGCGAGACCACCACTAGATCGTCCCATTGTCCGCTGGCCTGACACCACTGGCTGTAGAGCCACTCTTGCATAGGGCGCAGGCGCGCGTGAGGTACCGAATAAATACATGACGCCATCATCCCTAGCAAGCGCATTGCTTTGCGTACCGTCACCTCTTGACCTGCCACATAATGGGGGATCTGAAACAGCATGTTTTGGACCCTCTCGTTGGAGGGGAAGACGAGGCCGTCCTTTGTTCGAATTAGAGCCCCTAGGAATGGTTTGATTTGGCTGGGGTCTAAGCTGGACTTCTTTTCGTTGATGGAGAAGCCCAGTTGGGACAAAAGGTCTACGGTCTTTTGGGTATTGGAGAAGCATGTTTCGTAGGAATCCCCTGTTATGAGCCAGTCGTCGAGGTAAGGGTATACCGGGATGGATAACCTGCGCAGGTGGGCCGCTGCCACTGCCAGTACTTTCGTGAATACCCTTGGTGCAGATGCTATACCGAAGGGTAGTACCCTGAACTGGTAGTGTTTGTTCTCTATCTTGAACCTGAGGTATTTTCTGTGCGCTGGCAACATTAAAATATGAAAGTATGCATCTTTCATGTCTAGTGTTGTCATGTAATCCCCTTGTGATAACAGTGGGATTACTTCCTGCAAGGTCACCATACGAAACTTTTGGGGTTTGACAAACTTGTTCGCTGGGCGCAGATCTAATACAGGGCGCATGGTTAAGTCCTTTTTGGGTACAAGGAAGTACACTGAATAAATACCTTCTGTTACCTGAGATAGGGGGACAGCCTCTATAGCTTCTTTTTTCAGTAGCTCTTCTACTTCTTGAAGAAGAATAGTGAGGTGTTCCGGTGTCATGCGTCGGTTCCGTGGGGGTCTGTATTTCGGGGAACCGTTGAATTCGATGCAGTATCCGTGGGCTATGGTGGATAATATCCAGCGGTCTGACGTTATTCCCTCCCATGCTGAAAGGAACGATGTTAGCCGGCCCCCGACCGGTGATGCATGGGAGGGGACCCGAATCTTTGGGTCATTTGTTGGTATTGGGCGTGGGGCCTTTTGGACTGGAGCCGCGCCCTCTTCCTTTGCCACGACGTTGGCCTCTTTGACTGAACTGGGTGCTTTGGTTAGAGGGCCAGTTGGTAGCAGAGTAAAATTGTTGTTGGCTTTGCTGCTGGCGTTGGCCACGAAAGGAGCGTCTATTGCCATAGCTGCGTCTGTTAGGTGGCCTAGAAATTTGGTCAAGAGTCTTGATGGTATCAAACTCCTTTTTCGCATGTTCTAGGGCCTCATCAACTGCTTTCCCAAACAGATGTGTTTGCTCTATGGGCTTATTTATTAGGGAAGCCTGGTTTCTGGCTTAAATCCCGAATTGCGCAGCCAGACATGGCGTTTGAGAAGTATTCCCTGAACCAGGGAGCGGCCAGCTGTCTCTGCGGCATCTAAGGAGTTTTTTACGATGCCCTGGTTTACAAGAGTTCCCTCTGATATAGTAGCCAACAGGCGTGAACGCAGGGGTTCTGGTGCGTCTCCTGCTTCGCTGCGCAGCTTGCTCCACTGTGCATCTGCGTAGCTAGCTAGTAGGGAATTGTTATTCGCGATCCTGGTTGAGAAGGCAGCGGATGTCGTGATTCTCTTCCCAAGTGCATAGAGCTTCTTGCCCTCTGTCAGGTGGTGCCTCACTAGTAGATAGTGGTACCCCTGCTCTTTTTCTTGTGTTAGTGACTACAAGAGAGTCCGGGATAGAATGTCCCCTGATGTACAAAGGGTCAGAAGACGAAGGGCTGAAGAGCTTTTCTATACGAGGGTTGACCCCTCTGACTAAGGCCGGATTGGAAAGGGAAGGAGTTATTCTTCTCTTTATAGAAGCCAGGAGCGGAATGGACTGGCTGACCGGGGCTTTTTCTTTAATAACCTTTTCTACAAAGTCTATGTCCGGAAGGGTCTCCCCTGTGTCTATTTCAAAATGCGCTGCTGCCTTGCGCAACAGTGCATTAAGTGAAGGCTGGTCATCTATGGGGGAGGTGTTCCCAATAGGTGAGTCCTTGGGAGGAGAAGGGTGAAAGACATCAGGGCCTGAGTGCACTGATGGGGATTGCCAAGGCTGCACTGATGGGGAGTGCCAGGGCTGTGAGGCAGCTGTATCTTCTTCCAAAGCCCCTGCGCTAGTGTAAGGGTCTTCCTCAAACCTCTCCTCCTCAAGTTCTTCCTCTCCACCTAAACACTCCTCATCTTCCTGGAGGTATTGCTCCTCTTCAGTGAGGTCATAAGCATCTGAAGAAGGGGTAAACAGCCTAGGAATCTTGACCCTAGGGTCATCCTGGGTCCATTCTCTTGGTATTTTGGGTGGGGGTGGGTTTTGGCTACCCAAAAACCTCTCCATCTTTTCCATACAAGAATGGAGTCTTTCCAGGGTCTCATGGGGAACCCCTGAATAGTCTAGAGGGGGGAAATCTGTGTTTTCGGCTTCAAAACTCTTCGAACGCTCCCACAACGTCGACAAAAGGTTTCCGTCGCCCTCAGAAAAGCCCTCCGGTAGTTCAGAAGTGCCTTTAGATGGATGGGGCAGTTCCTGGCTACTCGTGCTTTTTCGGCGTTTCTATATCCTTGGGTGCGGTATTCGACGTCTGTTTAGTCGTCCGCTTACGTTTGTCCTCGGAAACAATTCTCGCCAGACTCTCGACGACGAGTTAGTCAGTCGAAGGTTCTGGAGTCGGCGTTGCCTGAGTTGCGCGTTGTTTTTCGACGGCCGCTCTATGGAGCGTGACGTCGGATGTTTTTGGGGTAGCGCCCGTATCAGATAGAAGCCCAATCGCTGGTCGCGGCTGCGTTTGCGGGTGGGGCTTCAGACCCTTGCGGTCTGAGGTTGACGCCAGAGTGCCCTGCGTCCCCTTCGGCGCTGGTGGATCCTTCGTCCTGGACGAAGAAGAGCCGTGGGTTGTGTGCTTAGGCCTATGGGGTCTGTGTGCGTCCTTGTCGCCGGGATGGTCATCCCCATAAGCAGGCCCGTCGGGGCCGGGGACGGACGTCGAGGAGCACAAGCGCTCCTTCTGGGGGTTAATGACTTCCGTAACGGACGTCGAGTTATCACCCTCCTCGTCACTTTCTGTAACGGCGCCGGCAGGTGAGGAAACGGAATTCGACATCGCGTAGTCCGCCCACCTCTTAACTTTCTGTTCTTTAAGAGTTCTTGGTTTCAAGAGCTTACAGGCCGCGCAGCTGTCTCTTTATGATTGAGGGGCAAGCAACGATTAGAGCTTGTGCTTGTCCTTCCAAGTGTATTTGCCCCTACAGCGTGGGCAAAACTTAAAGGGTGTCCTCTCCATAGCTGAGGCAATAAAACCTGGTGATAACAACCCCAAGGGAAAGATAGGGGAGAAAGAAAGACATTCTCGACGAGAAGGTAAAAAGTTCGAAACCCCCACTCTCCCTACTGTATGTTGGCCGGCGAGGCCTGGCCACGTGTTCGGCAGCGCCGAAGGATCTCCTCCGTCTCTTCCCCTCCGTCGAAAACTTGCTCGGCGGGGAAACAGCTTCACAGCTAACGTCGAGGGGAGGGATCTTTAACAATATAATAAGTATAATTAAGGACCGAGGTCCGTAGTAATGGTTTAGCAATGTCTCTCTAGGAGCTCCGCGTAAGGCGACCATAAGCTGGCCGGAAAAAAACAATCTGAGGGACCTCGACGCGTGAGGGATTGTGGGTACAACGCACGTCACTATAGGGATAGTGTTACAGACACGCCTTGTCGACGTCCCCTTTTCGACTACGAAAAACAAAATGCAATACTCCGCAGTGACCACTGGATGTCGGACCTATGCACAGCATGTGATTCTAAGCAGATTAACAAACATCAGAAATGAAGTTTCGGCATGCGTGCCAGGTTCCGGCCTACCAAACTCCACCTCCGGAGAGGTGTCTAGACCACAGGCGTCATGCAGCGACTGACGCAGGTCCTCAAGTTGACTGACCGGAAACAATCATCAGGGACCAATGCAGGAACCTCACCTTCCTCAGACCCCTCATCCACCTCAGAAATATAATCTAGAGGCTGGAAAGAGGGTACAGAAAAAAGCACAAAGACATGTTTAGCCTTAGCCATCGCCTTTCTTGGTGGTGCTACTGTGCCATGGGGTACCTCCGACAAGGTTGCCTCGAAAGGCGTCGATGGAATGGGCATCGACTGTTAGGCAGAAACCTGTGCAGTTCCCTCTGGAACCACTGCAAGATTTAAGACTACAGGTGTTTGGCAGTAAACCCACTTGGTAGCAGTCTGTACCACACAGATTCACTTGGTAGCTGTGGCTGAGCAGTCAGACTTCCCTCAAGAAGAGTTAGGCAGTATACAGAGTATTCACAATAGGTCAAAAGAACACAGTAGAACAAGTAAACACTGACCAGGGCTTGCTGTAAAAGAGATAATTATTTATTTAAAACCACATCTAGAAAAAACACAGGCACCAATGGTAAGCAATTCAAAAACATGGTCACTAAAAGATACACTCCCTTAGAAGAATATTAGACAAGTCTTAAGTAAAGCCCCACTTATTTTCAGACAGCGGTGAGCGCTTAACGCGGATGGCACTCTAATAATTCGTTTTAAAAGGGAGAGAAAAACAGAATAAATTGAAACAGGTCCCAACACTTTCACAAGAACACGAGAGGAAGGTAAAGTAAAACCGTGAAGTTACAGTTCATTAGGCTGGATCCACTTTAAGAGGATCAAAACGAAGTGTGTCCAAGGTCACACGGTTGCAGTGCACAACTTGTAACGGTTCAAAAAGGAGTTGGACCAAAGAAAGGGAGCAGTTAGAAGGTCAAGGCGGCCAGCCAAGTCCAGAAGGTTAAGGGGTTATTATTACCTTGTAGCAATCTTTAGAAAGGGAGGCCAGGCGGACACGGTACCTTAAAGTGGTGAGAATACTCCAGCGGGGGCAGTTGTTCCTGGCAGTGGATGCAAGTCGGTGCTTCGTCCGGGGGAAGAGAGGATCTCGTCGGGGAGGGAGACAGGAGCCCGTTGCACTGCCAGGGAAGAAACCAGCCGCGGAGTCTCTCAGGTAAAAGGAGCAGTCCTTTGATTTGCGGTCCAGTGGTAAGTGGCTAGCCAGTTGCCGGGGTGCTTGGCACGGGCAATTCGACCACAAGCCGGTCTGGGGTGCGAAGAGAAGAAGGTAAACTGGTTGTGCCCACCAGTCGGGGGAAGAAGCCTTCCGGGAGATCTTCTCTGTCGTCGGGAAGTGGTGAGTCGGTACCGAAGGGCTCCACCGGTGGTGTCGTCGTGGTATGTCGGCTCAGCTTCTCCCTCGTCAGATTCTCAGGTCCTGTGGTGACTTCTGAAGTTCCAGTCCCCAAAGCCATGCATTTATGCAGCACACCCCCATTCACTCAGCCTAGCTGTCAAACATGCTAAGTGGTGAGCTGGCCGGCTCACCACTTGGGCCAATCACACAAGAGAGCGACTTGAGTTACCAAGGTAACTCAGTCCAGGGTGCCTAAACCCCCTGCCACACCCCCTGTGGTACCCAGACAGAGTGGCACCACTTTTGGAGGCTTCTGTGGAGAAGCCCGCCAAAAAGTGGCACAAAGGGCTCGACTTGGGTTGGAGTCACAGAAGAGACCACAAATGCCATTTTAGAATCGAGTCCTGGCATAAAATAGCAACCGGCGAATTAATATTAAATAAACCGGCGGTATGTTCGAGGCTATGAGAATTAAATAATTAAAGTTGGTAGCCTCGAACAATGGGAAAATCCCATAGGGATATATTTGCGGTCGAATATAAATAGTATCCACTGCCACCAGCCAAAACTCGATCAGGGGAGACGGAGACGTGCCCCCTCGACTAACAGACCCCGGGGCAATCGAATTGTCCCGACCAGTACGTCCACAATGTGATGGTTTGTACTGGTTTCTGTTAATAATTTGGGACTAGTAAAGCCAATGGTGACTTTACATGCCCTGGGAGACCGTAGTCAGTCCCAGGGTATGGAGTCTATGGTGGGGTGTCACTATGACACCCCTGTGTCACTGACCGGAGGGTGCTGTGTAACACATCGTAAAAACACATGAGACCCTATGGAGTAAAGGACCCCATAGCCATTAAAACACACCAACAGTCAAAGGAACACCATAAATCATGTCCAAGAGTGGGAGAAAGAGTCTCACTTTTGGCAGGAGAAAAAGCAAACTCCAGAAATCCAGCAAAGCTGCTGGGCGACTCACTAGGTTAGGAAATTCAGCTTAATGAGAGAATTCTCCCCAACATCGACGTCAAGCGTGGCGCCGACAGCTGCGACACAGGCCTCGAGGGCGGAGCCCCAAGTGTGTCTCGACAGCCTTGGCGTCGATGGTGTCGACGACTTCCTCGGAGGCGGGGCCTCCAGAGAGTCCATTGTCGACCTCGGCGCCGCCGGCGTCAATGTCTTCTTTGAAGACATCAAAGTTTCGCGGTCTCGATGGCGTTGAGGACCGGGACCTGGAACAGGCATGCCTAAAGCGACCATCCTTGTCCGACCAGGACCTCGAAGGCGCCCGGTGGTCGTGACGACTGCTCGAGCCCGAAGGCAGATGAGCGGTGTCTAGCGGGGCCTCGACCGGCATCCTCAGACGGGGCAGCTGGACCGGAGCCCTGCGATTGAAAAATCACCAACATCTCCTTTCGGAACTAATCCCATTCCTCCGGAGTGGAATGCTTGTTGGGACAAGCTACCCGCCTACGGGCAGAGTCCTCGTAAGAGGACGGGGAAGGCGACCTGTGACGGTGCTTCCTGGAGTGCCTCGAAGAGGCAGAGGAATGACGGGACCGACTCCCAGACCGTGAACCCCCGGACTCAAGACAACGATGCAGAGAGTCGCCCCTCGAATCATCCATCGAAAGACCAGTGGAACGCGACTTTCGGGGCTTGGCCACCTTACCGACTGACCGCTTCTTCTTACGCTCCCCCAAGTCCTTCTTAGTGAGCGATTGGCAGTCGACAGTCGTCCGTATCATGGTCCTCCCCGAGGCACCAGAGGCAAGCGTTGTGCGTATCCGTCAGGGACATCTTGGACCCGCACACCCGACACTTCTTAAACCCGGACAGCGTGGTGGAACAACCCGAAGACATTCGATAGCAATTGAAGAAACAGGTTTGAAGAAGCGAAAGAACAGGATTCAGTAGAATCGAGGCGCGCTGAGATCTGCGAAGGGAACACGTTCGCAGAAAAAATGGAACTGAGGCTACGGGGTTGTGCGTCCTACTTATAACATCTGGTGACGTCGGCTCGACGGAGGCCCTCGAGGACAGCGTATCGATGTCATCAACACAGGACACAAAGATTTTCCGAAGCAGCACAGCTGTGGTGATTAAGGTCATAGATATGGAATACGTAGGAGGACCCAATCCCCTCAAAAGTGTTTGTCTGCTCTAATGAGTGTAAGCTCTGGCAGATGCCATAGACTTCACCTTTTTATTGAAGGAGAGGGTGGAGTCGAGATAAAAGCTAAGTGTCTTCACCACCTTGGACCACTTGATATTACCATCAATCACAAATGAGGTGTAGTCTTGGCCTAATTTTTTTTAGGTTAAAATGACTCCCCAGGATAAGCAGCTCTGTTTTATCATTCAGGGATAGAGCATGGGTTGCCTTCCATGCCTGGATGATAATATACACCCTATTTACCAAGGCCAAATCCTTGTTGTAATCCCCGGAAAGAGGGAGGAGAATCTGGGTGTCATCTGCATAGTTAGTGTAGTTCATACCAAGAAGGTCCATATCATAAAAAAGGAGCTTAGTAAATATGTTGTATAGGGTAGGGGAGACGCAAGAGCCCTGAGGAACTCTAGACAGGATGGGGATCGGGTCAACTGCTGCCGAAGGAGAGAACACCCTCAGTCCTGTCACTGAGGAAAGACTCAATCCAGGTGATGGAGTCTTTGGAAAAGTGTGCAGCTGAGTCATGGTGGCTGTAAAGAACCTTGTGGTCTACAAGGTCAAATGCAGCCGAAAGATCAACAGCAGGATAAGAGTCATTTTACCTTTATCTCGTAGTTCATCTGTTTGTGCCTTCAAATCCATGAGGGCAGTCTCAGTGCCATGTTGGGGTCGGAATCCTGATTGACGTGCTCCTAGGAGCTAATTTTGCAAGAATTTTTGAATTTGGTTGCAAGCAATCTTGTCCAGAATTTTGAGCAAAAAAGGTAGTGTCGTGATGGGACAGTAGTTAGTGGGTATAAGTGGGTCTAGGGTTTGCTTTTTGGGCAGAGGCAATACCCAAGATTGTTTCAAGTTGGATGGCACAGTGCCCGACACGAATGAGGCATACACAAACTTCAATACAAATGGGGATAGACCTCTGGCAGCGCCTTTCATAAGCTCGGCAGGGCAAAGGTTGCCCTGGCAGTTGGATGGATTGAGAGAGGATGACTTTCTCTACCTCAAGGGTAGAGGTTTTAGAGAACATGAATCGTGCAGCTGAGTCCTGTTCCTTTGAAAGGGGGGGTCAGTATTCAGATTGTTGGTCTGGTATATTTGATTGCGAGAGGCTATTTTCTTAGCCATTTTCTTTTGGAGCATTGTTACTTTGATAGTGCTTGTTGAATATCTGAGCACCATGTTTCATCTTTCAAGCAAGTGTCCGGAATGGGGGTGACTCGTTCCTCGAGGATGGTGAACAGTTCCCCCATACTCTAGTTTCATTAGATATACGTTGCATGAGGTTCACTTGGCCAGGTGGATTTCCTTTTTGTATTGGGAGGAGATTTCCGTTAGTTTGTTTTTGTGGTCTTCTGAGGGGATTAGCCTCCATGCTGTTTCACAACCCCTCTTATGCTTTCATAGATCCTTTAGTTCGGGGGTGAACCATTTATTTAAATTGGATTTACTCTAAGTTTTAGAGGGGCGATGTTGTCGAGGGTAGTTAACATGATTTTGTTATACTCGTCGACGAGTGTTTCAGGGTCTAATTGATCCGCTACTTGGTTAGGAATCACTTGATCCTTGGTGATACTCTATTTCTTGTTGGCCATGGTGGGTACTGGCGAGAGTGGTCTAGAGGTGGATAGTTCAAAGGACATGAGAAAGTGGGTTGTCCAGGGTTGTGGGTCGATGGATTTAATGTTGGTGGTGCAGTTGTAATGTGCTAACCTATCGAGGATTCTACCTTTGCTATGAGGGGGTTCGAGAGTTTTTTTGAGTTATGCCCAGATAAGAAAGATTGTTGGCAATAGTGGTGGCGTTTTTGTCTAGAGGGTCATTGTAACCCAAGTTAAAGTCCCCTAGGACAAGTAGTTAAGAAATTTTGAGGTTATTGGAAAGTAGGTTGTAGATATCCTTGAATGTCCCTAAGGGTCCAGGTGGTCTGTAGATGAGGTGGATGGTCAATGTCTGGGTGTTAGAGGAAGTTTGATGTTGAGCACTTCACATGATTCGGAAACTATGGTGGGCATAGTTCTCATGCCCAGGCTAGTCTTAGCAATGATAGCAATGCCGCCACCACGCATATTAGTTCTATCCTGTCTCAGTATAGTATAACCATCCGGGATTGCTAGAGAAAGTAGGGGTCCTGCTACGTCGTGCAACCAAGACTCTGATAGCAAGAAAGTCCAGATTATCGACGGATATCAGGTTGCAGATATCCGTGGCGTGCGCAGTCAGGGTTCTGGCATTTATTAATCCTCCTTTAAGAAAGGGGGGTGGGGCAATGCGGTGGATTGGTCGTTTCTATTTTAGTGGGAGTAGAGGCCTCAGGATGTTGAAGTGAGTGATATTTACCTTCTGGTTATTGGCGGGAGGTATGGTTCTGGTCAGGGGCTCGTGGAGTCTCATGAGTCTTGCTCGGAGTCTAGTGTTTGAGGAGTAGACTACATGGATTGCTTTGAGGCCCGCTTGAGGGACTCGGATCACGGCGTTCCATAATGGTAGGGGTGGCTAGAACTATATTGGTTGAATAATGTAGAACTCGCTTGAACGCTGTGGGGAGGCTACTGCCAACTGTCTGGTGAGTAATGATCAGTAGACATATGTAGGTTAAAATGCTATGGGCTATGAAGCTCATGATGTGGTATTATGTAAGAGGTGGCATTTTCTAAATTGATGCACCCTCTAAGTGGTGGCATACTAGCTAGGCTAGAATAAAAATAGGCACAGTGGGTTACAGTAGGCTAAATTCAGCAAAGGCACAGTGGGCTACAATAGACCAAGTTCAAAATGGCCCAATGCAATAGGCTGAATAGATTGTTTGTGACTCTGTTATGGTGATGCATAATATGAGCTTAGGTGCTATAAAGACCTGATGTTTGATGCATTGGGGACGGTGCTATGGTCTGATGCGAGCGCGGGGCAAGAGGGCGTGCACGTCAAATGTAGTGGGTCTATAGGGTGGGCGCTGCGTTAAATTTCAGCTACTAGTTGTAATTAAGCACAAGTTACGGTGCAGGATGAATGTTATCTGGCTAGTGTGTGCTGAGGAAATAATGTAATATGGTTTGGTTCCACAGATAGTGGTGCATACATCAAGCCAGTAGCAAGAGGCATAGACAGACAAAATGCTTGCAGTATAGCTTATGTAAACAATTGACTTTCATACATTTAGTATATGTAGCACATTTTGGGAATGATTACACATTAGCATGATGTTCCCAGGGTGATGCTTGTGTCTGGTTAGTAATCACAGTATGCATGCGAGTCAGTACAGATGTGGTGGAAGGCAAGTTGACAGTGTTAAGTATATCAACAGGTGTGTTGGCACCAATTGTTCGGAATGCAGGATTCTTGCAGTCTTACCAGGTCACTGGATGGACGATTGGAATGACGTAATGTAGTTCCCACGCTGGTAGGAATCGGGCATGGTGTCTGGCATTGGGCTCTGCTAGGCTTGTGACAGGCTCAGGACAGGCGCCTTCTTTCGGGCCTTACTTCGGGGGGCCGGAATTCACCTGCCGGCTATGGTTGATTGGCTGCTAACATTCTCTTAGGCCAATCGGAAGAGTCCAGTTTAAACCCGGAATCATGGAGCCACAAGTGTCTTTTCAGTAGGGTTCTCTCAGCAATGACTATCTGAAGTATCGGCTGAATCTAAGACATTTTTTAAATATGTTTTATATCACTGGCTTTCCCTCTAGAGATCTTAATAAAGTGTGACCTAGCACCGAGTTAAGATGTTTCAGCAACTCCTCTCATTGAGAATGGTTTTAACTTGCAAGCTGTGTGGTATCATTTGCAATTCTGGTTTTGTACGCACTAGAGGTAGTTATGAGTTTGCCTAAAGTGTATAAGCATTTGCACTCTGTTGGGGTGCTTCTGAAGTCGAGAGCGGAACACTATTTGGTGGTGTTTTACATGTCCCCTTATGTATAATTGTCTGAAAGCGAGGGTCTGAACATTATTTCCAGTCTAGGGTATACTGCCCTAGTGAGTGAAGGGTTTGAAAGAAATGGCCAATTCTTTTCAGTAGATTGTAGCAAGGGAATGGCCTGGCTGACTGAAATTCCATCGGAACGAAAAGAAAGCGAAGTCAGTACTATCAACTACTGTTTCTTCAGTGTAGATATTGAAATGGTGAGCAGCCCTTTTAAGTAAGTCGTCGTACAACAACTGATCATCAATAGGAGATGCAGCACCCGACATTGGACATACAACATCTGGGGCATTAATGATGGTGACATCCGGATCATCCTCGTTATCTTGGTCAAATTCATTAGGGTCTTGACTAGGGTCGTCTTGGTGCACATAGCATGCATCCTGATCTGGCAGATTATCCCCTTTGTAGGGAGTCAGGGGTGGTGCCCATGACTATGTGTGGAGGTATGAGTGGGCGAAGTAAAGCGTTGAGATGAAAGGGTTGGCCTGTTTGTAGGGTTTGAGACATTTCAACTTGTTGATGAAATCAACAAAAGAATAAACTTTGTACATTTTTACCACAAAGTGTTCTTTTGTTCAAGTCCCCGTCTAGGGTGAATCTGCTAAGGGGAAAGACAATTGTCTCTGGGTCGTCTCATGCTTTTATTCTTGTGAAGAGAACTGAACAGAGGGGAACATGCCTCTTCATACTGGTGTACCTCTTTGGGGGCAGCGTGAGTGCGAGATGTATGGCCATGAAACTGGTTTTCTTCCGTTGATATGTGACCTTTTGGCTTCTTCGGCAGATGTGTCAATGCCTCTGAATCATCGATTAATTGTGTTTTACGCACGCATATTCTTTACTGCTTGTTTACTTGGTCAGAAGGCTGCACATCGCCTTCCATCGGCGTACAGTCTTCTTTCGACATCTGTCGAAGAGCAGCCTGGGGTTGTGTTTGGGCATGCGTGCGTCCTCATCACCAGAAGCTCTGCCCATAAAAAGCGTTGCAACTGCCTTTTGAGGCTGGGGACTGATGCGCGGGAGTCTGATTGTTGCCTAGTGATGTCTTCGGGCTTCGAACCAGAGCCCTGGCCACCTGGATCAGACTCGGACAGGTTTCTGACTTGGCCATCGTAGCATGCGCCAACCACTTACTGTGACGTTCCATTAGGGTCTTGTGTCTATAAAGTTTACAGGATGAGCAATGGGTTTCTTGGTGATCTTGAGGAAGGCAGTGATGCACACCGTCTTTCCATGGATATTTCCTGTTGCAGTTGGGACAGACATCCATGGTGAATGTAGATATGTAGGGGCAGCAAGACAGAAGTTACTTACCCCGGGTAACGTTAATTCGACTGGATGTTCCTCCAACTTATTACACCTCTTTGGACAGTTCAAAAATCCAGCTTCTCGCGCTTTAAAATGGAATTCTGGCAGAGTGTGCGGTCTATAGACGCGGTTGACTCAATGTGCCTCGAGGGACTCCGTCTAGAGGATGTCATTGAAGGTATATATAGCACACAGAGCGCCCGTTGGCTTCAGTTTGTGTCATTCTTAATTAGAATTACCTGCATTAAAGCGTATTTCACCATACTAGACTATGAAGGAGCATAAGATGCCATAACAACTAGAAATTCTACTGCAGGGTAGGCTGGGAGGGGTGATGAGGAATAGGTGGGAGGAACATGGAGTTGAAATAATGTTGCCAAGGGTAAGTAACTTATTCTTCGAATGGATTGTGTCCTCCAACGTATTCCTCATCTATGATAGACTCCCAAACCAGCGTTTAATTTTGGAGGCAGGAGTAAACCTTTTGTAATCAATGGTTGTCCTGAACGGCATGAAGGACTGCTTTCCCAAAGCTTCCATCCTGACTTACGGTGGAATCAAGCTTGTAAAAGTGTGAATTATAGACCATTTGGCTGCTTCACAAATTATTTTGATAGGAACACATCTTTGCACAGCAAGTGGTTCGATCTTTCAGCCTATATCATTCGGTAATGGCTAAAATTGATCTGGACATGGTCTGTTTGGATACAGCCTGTCCAAACCTATGGCAAGTGTATCCCCACAATAAGTTGGTCATCCAGACAAAACTAACATCCTTGCCATGTAGAACCTTAGAGCCTTTCGTGGGTCGAGTCTGTGCAACCTCTCCTCTGTTAGGATGAGGTGGCGGGTTCAAAATAGGTAATACTAGCTTTTGTCCCAAATGAAAATCTGATATGACCTTAGGTAGGAATGAAGGTTTGACCCCCAAGGACAACCTTGTCTTATGAAAGACAGTAAAAGGTGGATTAAAAGATAGTGCGTGCAACTCACGCACCCTACAGGCTCACGTGAACGCTACCAAAATGATGGTTTTTAAAGTTGGCAGGCAAGGGACATGAATGGAGTGGTTCAAATGGTGCACACATGAGAAACTATAGAAGATTAAGGTCCCAAAATGGAACGTGAAAAGAAGATGGAGGGAACACATTCCTGAGCCCATTTAGATCTTGTATCAAGGGTATTTCAAAATATGACGCTTCTTCAGCCAAGCGCTTGAATATGGAAAGCTCCGCCAAATAACCTTTAATGGTTCCAACCTGCAGCCCCAGATTGGCCAAATGCAGCAGAAAATATAAAACAACGTTGGTGCAACACATAGCAAAGGGTCCACATTCTTATCCCTGGAGCAGCTACAAAATGTGTTCCAATGGCAGCGGGACAAACTTTGTTGGTGGCCTTCTGGCCGAAAGCATCATCTCCATCAAGTCATCCAGGATATGCCAATCCTTGTACCTCAGCCTCTCAAACCATGCATGAAGGTTGAGACTTGACCTCTGAATTGAGAACCTGACCCTCTCGCGAGAGAGGGTCCTCACTTTGTGGAAGACTTATTGGAGGGCAGATGGACATGTCCAGAAGGTCTGGGTACCATGTCCTCCTGGCCCAATCCGGGTCAATTAAGATCATGGATTTCCCAAGCTCTCAACCTTCTGATTTGAGAAATGACGGAGACTAGAGGAAATTCATACAGAAGTGGAAACTCCCAGTCCACTACGAATGCGTCTCCTAGAGCTCCTCTTGGGGGAAATTCCCTGGAGCAGAACAGTTTGTACTTCTGGTTGACACAGGTTGTGAACACATCCACTTGAGGGGTTCCACACTGGTTGAAGAACACTGACTTCTTGAGCTAGTTCCCACTCATGGGACACTTTGCTCTACCTGCTCAGAGCATCCGCAGCAGTGTTATTTTCTCAGCTGCCAACCAGGAGATTCTTCAATTGCCAAGTACCAGAGCTGCATTGCCTCTGCACAGTGGTAGTGACCCTGCACCTCTTGTTGAGGTAGTACATGGCCAGTGTGTTGTCCGTCAATATCAGTACATTCTTTCCCCGTACAGAGGGCAGAAAAGCCTTCAGAGCAAGTCCGATTGTGCTAAGATCTAAAACGTTGATATGTAGTTTGGACTCTGATGGAGACCAATGACGCTGACTGTCAGATCATTTCCGTGGAGTCCACCACCCCTTGAGTGAGGCGTCTGTCACTACAGTCATCTCCGGCCAGGTGGCCAAAAGGTTCTCCCTTCAGAATGTTGTCCCCGCAGGACCACCACAGGCGATCCTGTGCGACCTTGTTTGAAACCTGAAGTAGGTCAGACATGTTGCCCTAGAACGGGACCATTATGTCCCGAGAGTGCATTGAAGGGATCTTGTTATCAGACAAGCCTCTGGCACCACTTAAATGCAGGATGCCATGAGGCCGAGCAACCTCAAAAAGTCGAAGGCCAGGAAACGCTGGGCACTCAGAAATTTGCTGACCATCTTCAGGAAGTCTCGAGCCTTCACCTCGGGTGTCAAGTTATTTCCCCAAGGATGTTTCCAGTACTGCTGCAATGAACTGGAGCTTTTGAGAAGGTGGTATGTGGAACTTCTTTTAATTGAGGGAGAAGCCCATTCTGTGTAGAGTGGCATGTCACGCTGAGATGATCCAGGACTTGTTCGGGAGAACATGCCCTGATCAGCCAATCGTCGAAGTAGGGGTAGACGTCTCCCCCCTATCCCGAGACTCCCTACCACCACCATCATCATTTTGGTGAAAATACTCGGGCGGAGGTCAGCCAGAACACCATCCAATCCTGGAGCTGGGGGACCTCCCGTTCTGGAACATTTTCATGCAGTATAAGTGAATTTCGCAAGAGCATATGTGGAGTTGAAAGGACTTTCCTTGACCAGGCTTCTATACGTTCATTCCGATCTGGTGGGAGGGTCTGATAAGCAGCATGCTTGGAGGTAGAGGTGGCTGCTTGCACCATCAGACCTTCTAGTGTAGTATGTTCGACGAGTAGCTGGGGTCACTACTTGAGTCAGCATCTCTGTCAAATTCTTATCGACTGCCAGACTTGACTCTGGTGCTTCCCAATTAGCATTTACTCATGGGTGCACCATCAGATGGCTCATTGTCCTTAAATGGAAATGAGTGACAAAGAAATCCTTCCTAGGTAAAGGAGTGAAGGTCTTCTGAATTTCTGGCAAAGGCGAAGGTTTTGAGCCAGATGCCCATGGAGTCATCAAGGTCTTCGATGAAGGCACCGGCGCGCCAACGACTTAGACATCGATTTGTTATTGGACTTTGTCCACGACGGACTTCAATGGTTCAAAGGATTCCTTAATGACTTTTCATAGTGTGGAGGCCTCGACTGCACTCGATGGGAATCTGGCCTTCGTCCGGGGCTCGAGGGCACGTTGATTTGGCTCCAGCTCTTTCCTTACCGGCTTCAGAAGGCACGGTAGAAGCATGGCCCACTTGCTTCAAGGGTTTCTGGCTCTCGAAAATTAAGCATTTCCTGCGCAAATGAGTCCCATTCAGCCAGATAAGAGGCCTTAGTGTGGCAAGATCTAGTCCTCTCTGGGGAGGAGCCGGATGAGGATAATGAAGTAGGCGATTTGTGCTGCATTTTCTTCGATTTCCTCAACGACGAGTGGTGGGAGCCACTCCGTGACCTGGACATTTTAGTCTTCTGTCGAGGAGGGTCGCCTCTCGCAGGAAGAAAGTATTTCAACAGGGTAGTCAAAGGGGATTTTTTTGTGGAGTCTACCTACCGCCAATTTCGCTTTACGCTCCTGAGCTTTTCTGGTCATTGAATGACACTTGACAGGCTGAGATCTTGTGCTCCACACCAAGATACCACAAGCATACTCAATGCGGTTCCGTCAGCGATATCTTCCATTTTTTAAACTCGGTCTTCGGGGTTGTCGGAGCTAAAGACCAAGACATTTTGATAATTTCTCAAAGAAATATCTGAAGCGTGTCGTAGTTCACGAAACAAAAGCTTACTCGCAGGTCCTATATATACACACACCTTCGATGACCATACATTATCTTTAAGACAGAGGCCCTCTAGGGACAGCGCGTCGACGCACTGCATCCTCTGCCGAATTTCTTTTTGCTTAATCAGCTGGATATTGGAGACATCAAATGATTAGGAATACGTGGGAGGACACTCCATTCGATGCAGTAATATGCAAAATGAAGATATGCATTCTTTGTTAAAAAGGAATTAGTCTTGTCCTCCCCACTCTCCCTACTGCTAGGCCAAAGCCAGATGCAGGCACAAGCCAGTCAACAGAATGATCGTCTGGTGAGGCAGTTGAGTTGGTTGTCCGTAGAGATGTTAGACGAGCTGTAACCGTCAAAATACAACAACTGAGAAAGTAGCATATATACAGGACTCTGCAAGAACATGTCCACAACGGCCGAAAGCAATAATCGGAGGGACCTCGACACATAAGGGATGATGGGTACAGTTGGCATCACAATAGGGCTAAGATTACAAACATGCCCAGTCGATGTTCCTGTCTGAGAACTTCATATTCATATATATGGGATACATTACTCACCTTAATCGTATTTCTGATGCTTGTATCTGCTTAGATTCACATGGTGTGCATAGGCTGACATCTAGTGCAAACTGCAGAGTATTAGTTTTCGAAACTCAAAAAGGACATCGACAGGGCGTGCTAGTAATACTATACCTAGTGTGACGTCCACTGAACCCATGATCTCACGCGTCGAGGTCCGTCAGAATGTTATTTTTCTGAAATCAGGTAGCATGAGGTGCAATGCAAGTACAGTTGTATCCAAGCAGATATGCATCAGATAAGCATTGTTGCGCCTTCTCACCGAGGGGAGGAAGGGTGGATTGCATGTGAATCTAAGCAGATACAAGCATCAGAAATAAGATTACGGTGAGTAATGTATCCCTTCTGAGGCTTGTGGAAACTGCTTCGATCACATGCTATGCATAGATTAGTGAGGAGTATTAGGAGAAGGTGATTTGTCAAGAGAAGGAATAGCAGCAAATAGATGTTTTAGAACCACTTGTCACAACTGCGAATCTGCTTTGAAATGGGTGTGAACACAGTAGAGCCGAGTGAAAGTGTGTACTGAGCTCCATGTAGCTGCTTTGCAAATGCTGTCTAAGGGGACATTTGCGATAAAAGCCAGAGTAGCTAGTGTGCTCCGTGTGGAGTGAGCTCTTGGTGTAAAAGGCAGTGTCTTGTATACAATTATGCTATTCATTATCAAACATCTGACTATCCATCTGGAGATGGCATTCTTAGAAATTCAGTTTCCTTCACTGCCTGATGCTATGGAGACAGTTCATCTGTTTTCCTAAGCGGCCTGGTCTTGCTTACGCAGTAAGGGACCGCCCTCATATCCAATGAGTGGAGTTTTCCCACAGCTGAGCTAGTTGGATTCTGAAAGAAAGCCAGAAGCTCAATAAATTGGTTAATGTGCAATTTGCAAATGATTTTAGGAGAGAACCTAAGATGAGTACATAAGACCAGTTTATCTTTATGGATGATAAAGAAAGGGTCCTGCACTGGCAATCCTTGCAATTCACCAACTCTTCTTATGGAAGTAATAGCCACTAAGAAGGCAGTCTTGTATGTCATGTGTTTAAGACTGGACATGTGCATAGGCTGGAATGGGGGGCCCTATGAGCTTTGCTAGTACTACATTGAGATCCCATCCTAGCGGTAGGTTTGAAATTGGAGGGTGGAGTCCTTTTACTCTCTCCATGAATGTCCACTATACTTTACTATGAGAGTTGGTATAAGCTGGTAAAGCCGCCAGGTGGACCTTTATAGAATTGAATACCAACCCTGAATCTAACAAGTGGCGCATATAATTTAGAATTTGTCAAGGGGTACATTCTATGGGGTTTGTTTTGACGGGCACCAAATTACAAATCTCCACTTGTCGAAATAACAGTGTCTAGTGTATGCTTTTCGTGCCTCCTTGAGGATATCCATACATTGCTGTGGTAGATTAAGGTGTACGAACTCTGACTTCAGGATCCATGCTGCCAAGTTCGATGGGATTGCTCATCGTCAGTTTGCACAGATGTAGATACCACGGTTGTCTTTCCCACATGGGAGCAACTAGGATGAGTGTCATCTGTTCTCTGTGCATCTTGTTCACTATCCTGCTCATCAATGGAGTCGGGGGTTGTTGGGGGGGGTAGGCATTTGGAAGCATAAGCACATTTCCCTGACCAGTTCATCCATAGGAGTCCCTTTGAGTCTGGCTGGGGGAACCTGGACGCAAAGTCTGGGCATTGCTTGTTTTCTCCTGTAGCGAACAAGTCTAGTGCGGGGTAACCCACAGAGAAGAGGCAGGCTATGACAAGTGTAGTTGCCACTTTTGTTCTTCTGGTAGGGGATCTATGCTCAGAGAGTCTGCTTGAGTGTCAAGTACCCGTGCAACGTGTTGGGAGCATAGGGCTATCCCCCGTCTGAGTGCCCATTTCCATTTTCTCTGTGCCAACTCGGACAGATTTGGAGTGTGTGCTCCCCTGTTTGTGGATTTAGAACATCGCAGTTATGCTGTCCGTTAGAATTTGAACTGCATGGTTCGTCAGTTGGGCTTCAAATGCTTAAAGTGCTTTGAATACTACTAGCAGTTGTAGCAGGTTAATGTGGTTCTGTACCACGATGTGAGTCCACACACAATGTGCTGTGTGGTGAAGGCAATGAGCCCCTCCACCCAGGGAGTGAGGCGTCTGTTGTGGCAATCACTCGTGCCTCCGGATCGTGGAAGGGTTTTCCCTTTAACAGGTTCTCTCGATCACCAGCATAGGTTTTGAACTAGTGTTGGCGAAACGACCACTAGATCGTCCCCCTACAACTTGCCTGAGACCACAGTTTCACCAACCACTCCTGCATTGGTCGCATGCGCAGACGTGCGTGTGGTACTAGATATATGCACAATGCCATTATGCCAGCAAACGCATTGCGTACGCTTAGCTGGCGACCGGCTTGATACTGGGGTATTTGCCGAAGCATGTTCTGCACTCTTTCCATGGATGGAAAGAGTAAGCCTGTTCTTGTATGTAATACAGTTCCTAGGAACTGTTTTGTTGTGTTTGGTACAAGACTTGACTTTCTTGTTTGAGAAGCCCAATTGAAAGAAGATTTATGGTTCTTTGCGTGTTTTGTTTGTAAAGATGGGGTGTTTCTACTATGATCACCAATCTTCAGGTGGGCTAACACTGGGATTGCCTCCCTGCGCAGGTGCGCCGCCACCATCGCCAAGACCTTGGTGAATACCCTTGGAGCTGAAGCTATTCCAAAGGTTAGCACCTTGAATTGGTAGTGCTGTCTGCTACTTTGAACTGCAAGAGTTTGTGCGCTAGGAGCATTGCAATATGAAAATATCTTACATATCCAATGTTGATATGTAATTCCACCCCCTCCACCCCCGTTTTAGCAGGGGGATTACCCCTTGTAGCGTTGTCATGCATAACTTGTGGCTTTATACAAGTGTTTGCAGGGTGTTCGATCTTTTTTGGCACAAGTATGTTGAATAAACACCCTTGTTTACCTCAATGGACAGCCAAATTAAATGGCGTCCTTGAGGAGCAGCGTGTTGACTTCTTCTACCAGGATGAGTTCTTCCTTTGATGTTTTTCCTTTGGTGCAGTTAGATGGTTTTTCTAGGAGCTCCACACAACCTCCCGCTACTGTAGATAACACCCACTTGTCCGTAGTCATTCCCCACAATGCTGGGTGAAGTTTGGAGGCATAGGAGGGGACCTGTAGCGGGCTGTCATTGTTTTAGAGGCGTTCCTCCACCTCTCGAAGTGGATGATCTACCCCGGCCGTGGGATCTGCGCTAGCCTCTTCGATAACCCTGGGACGCTTGACCCAGTTTGTTCATTAGTAAGTTGCCTAAGGGATTTCAGGGTATCATTCCTCTTTGGCCAATTTCAGAGCGTCCTCCACCGATTTGCCTAATAGTACAGTTGGTTCCACTGGCATGTTAAGTAACTTTGCCTAGGTCTCAAGTTTGAAGCCTGATTGGCGAAGCCAAACGTGGCACTTGATAAAGGTTCCTTCCGCAATAATACGGCCCACATTATCCGCAGCATCAAGGCTGTTCATCAGTAAGCTGCTGGCAGTGGCTTCGTCTTCCACTGCTAATAGGGCAAGCCTAGACTTTAAATGCTCTGAGGAAGAGTCGATGAGGGCCGTAATCTCGTCCCATTAATGGCAGTCATAGCTCGCCAACCGCGTGCAATAGTTGGCGATCCTAACTTTCCTCCCCATGGTATAGAGCTTCTTGCTCTCCTTGTCTGGGGGAGCCTCTGAAGAGGCTAGTGGTGTACCTGCCTTCTTGAGAGTAGTTGTGACAACAAGCGAATCGGGCTCAAGCTGTCCCCTGATATGACATGCAATACTCACCATAATAGCATTTCCGATTGCATCTGCTTAGTTTCACATGCTGTGCATATGGTCCAACATCCAGTGGTAACCGTCGAGTATTGCATCTGGTCTTTCGAGGATCGAAAGGAGACGTTGGCATGTGAGTGTCTGTAACACTATCCCTAACGTGACGTGTAGTCTGCCCAAAATCCCTCACGCGCCGAGGTCCCGGCAATTATATTTTTTCTGCAATGAGAGCCCCCAAGGCCTATCGTGAGTACAAAAGACAGAAAGTAGCAAGACGTCCATGTTCCTTCCACCATAGCGGGGAGGAAAAGTGGGTGCATGTGCATCTAAGCAGATACAATTATCAGAAATGCTATTACGGTGAGTAATGCATGTCTGATGCTTGTTAATCTGTTTAGAATCAGATGCTGTTCATATACTAGCAATCAGTACCCGAGTTGGAGGTGGGTTGTGAGGAGGAACAGTAGTGAAAAGAGGTCTTAGTACTACTGTTTGTCCCACCTGAGAATCAGACCTAAAATGAGTGTCTATGCAATAATGTTTTGTAAAGGTGTGTACAGAACTCCAGGTTTCCGCTTTGAAAATTGGACTCTAGGGGAGCATTTGCAATGAATGCTATGGAAGAAACTGTCTCGAGTAGAATGTGCTCTAGGCTTGAAGGGCAGTTCCCTTAGCAAGAGAGAAACGAAGTGTGATGCATTTGACTATCCACCTTGAGATTGCCGACTTAGAGACAGGATCTCCTTTGCCAGCCGCCACTGAAACGAAAAGTTGGTCTTTCTCAGTGGTTTAGTCCTTTCCAGGTAAAACATGACTGCCCTGCGCATATCCAACGTGTGCAGGCTTCTTTCGGCCATGTCAGAGGGGTTCTGGAAGAAAGTGGGTAGTTGTATTGACTGATTCACTTGGAACTTGGAAATAAATGTAGGCACAAATCAAGGTCGAGTGCGCATACCACCTTATCTCTGAACAGTAACGAAGGGGCACTAGCACTGAAAGGGCCTGTAGTTAACTAACCCTTACAATAGAAGTGATAGCCACTAGGAAGCTTGTCTTATAGATAGGGTCTTCAAGACTTGCCTTATGCATAGGCTCAAAGGGGGACCCCATGAGTATAGTCAAAACCACATTTAAGTCCCACCCCGGAGCTGGGTTTGAAATTGGGGGGGGGGGTTTAATCCTCTTAACCCCTTCCATGAAAGCCTTGATAACTGGTATTTTCCACCACAAGACCTTTTGTTGTGACGTAGTGTAGGCTGAGCCGCCAAGTGCACCTTCAGGGAATTAAAAACCAGGCCTGAATCTAGTAAGAGACAGGTACAAAACAATGCGAGTAGGAGAGCAGTCAATGAGATGGACGCCCTTGGCATTACACCAGATAAAATATCGGGTGTTGGGTTTCCTCGCTTCCCTGAGTATGTCCATACATCTGAGGGATTTGAAGGTGTCCGAACTCTGACCTCAAGAGCCAGGACGCCAAGTTCAGAGTTTGCAGGCATGGCTGCAGTGTTTTTCCCCCTGTACGGAGATAACATGTTGTACGGGCAGGGCAGTTTCATAGGAGGGAAGAAGGACATCTCCATCAGATGAGAACCAGGGTTGGCGAGCCCACAATAATGTGGTGACTGGTTCCTGCTGCCTCTTGTGCACGATCTTGTTGAGTAAGGGAGTTGGGGTCATGTAAAGATATCTCCCCGACTATGCTATCCAGAGCCCGTTCCACTTGGAGCGGTTCTGTGGGTACCTGGAGGGGTAATCTTGGCATTGAGCGTTCTCCAGAGTTGCGAAGAAGTTAATCCCTGGAAAGCCCCATAGTGCGAAGATGTTGGGGACGATGTCTTCGTGTAGTCGCCTTCGTACTCTATGTTCAGTGGGAAATCTCTGCTGAGCACGTCTGCCAGAAGATTGAGTTCCCCTAGAACGTGGTGGGATAACAGGAACATCCAGTGTTTGAGAGCCCATATCCAAATGTTTTGGAACAGCTTGGATAGCCCTGGAGTGAGTGCCTTGCTTGTTCAGGTAGTACATGGCTGTGGTGCTGTCTGTAAAGATCAGGACGGTCTTTCCCCATAACTGTTTGAAAGGCTTTCAGTGCTTTGAACACCGCTAATCGCTCCAACAGATGTATGTGGTTGGATGCTACTTGTGGGGCCCGCATGCCGAGCGCCGCCTGCAGAAGCAGGTGAACCCGCCCACCCCGTGAGATGAGTCAGTCGTGAGAGGGGCTTCTACTGCCGGGGTGGTGAACGTGTTCCCATTCAAGAGGTTTTCCCTCGACCACCAATGCAGAGAGAGAACAAGGGCTGGCGAGACAACTAACAGATCTTCCCCTTGTCCGCTGGCCTGACCACTGGGTGTTGAGCCACTCTGGCATGGGACGCACACTCACAGGAGTAACTAAATAAATTCAGGGCACCATCATTCCCAACAGTCGCATGGCTTTGCGTACGGTTACTTCCCCCAGTACGTAGCCAGTTGGGATCTGAAACAGCATGTTTTGAACCCTCTCGTTGGAGGGGAAGACGAGGCTGTCTTTCGTCCTAATAAGAGCCCCTAGAAACTGTTTGACTTGACTGTGGTCTAGGCTGGATTTCTTTTGGTTGATGAAGAATCTCAGACTGAATAAGAGGTCTATTGTCTTCGGCGTGTTCAATAGGCATGTTTCCTAGGACTCTCCTGTTATGAGCCAGTTGTTGAGGTAAGGGTAAACCAGGACGGATAGTCTGCGCAAGTGTGCTGCCGCTACTGTCAGTACCTTTGTGAACACCCTCGGTGGCAAGACAATGTTGCTCGCTGCACTACCACTGTTTGCTGCCTTTATTTATCGGTTTTCCTTTGCTCCGCACTCTCCAATTGTCCCCCTTCCATACACTTTTCCCCTCCACCAATCCCATGCACTTGCACGTTCTCAATGACACTGGGCCTATTAAGATCGTTTTGTTCTCCCTTGTTCCCCACCCTTGACTTGTCGCTTTCTGAAACACTTGTGTACAAGCGCGATACAAATAAAATATAAATGCTGAAGGGGAGTACTCTGAACTGATAGTGCCTGTCCTCTAGCATGAACATTATGTATTTTCTGTGCGATGGCAGCAGTGAAATATGAAAGTATACACCTTCCATGTCCAGTGTTGCCATGTAATCCCCCTGTTCAACAGTGGGATTATTTCCTGTAAAGTGGCCATACGAAACTTGAAGTTTCGTAAACTTGTTTGGTGGCCTCAAGTCTAGCACATGGTGCATGGTAAGATCCTTTTTGGGTACAATGAAGTACACTGAATAAATACCTTTGTTTACCAGTAGAATAGGGACGACTTCCATGTTATCCTTTCCTCGAAGGGTCTCCACCTCTTGCAGCACGTTCATGTGGTCCGGCGTCAGGAGTCTTGGTTTTAGCGGTCTGAATTGGGGTGGTCGGACAAAATCTATGCAGTACCCATGGGCGACCGTCTTGAGTACCCACTGGTCTGTTATCCCCTCCCATGCAGTAAGGAAAGATATTATATGCCCCCCGACCAGGGTGGCATGGGAGGGGAAACTGGATCCTAAGGTAATTTCTCACCAGATGCCAGTGTGCTTCTGGGGTTGGAACCTCGTCCTCTACCTTTCCCATGCCGCTGTCCTCTGGGTGGATAAGTGGTGGAGGTATTAGACCCTTGTCCCGAATTCCAGTTCGGAGGAAAAACGAGACTGCCCACAAAAGGACCAGCGGGAGCCGCTTCCTCTAAGGAGAGGGTTTCTGGGTAATCTGGTCAAGGAACTCTAGCGTTTCATGTTTTCTTGGCTGTTTCCAGTGCATCATCCACTGCCTTGCCAAACAGGTTGGTCTCCTCAAGAGGTTTATCAGGGCTCCTTGGGTCTCCGGCTTGAAACTGGAGTTCCTCAGCCATGCATGTCACTTGAGCAAGGTACCTTGTGCCAGGGTTCTTCGCGCTGTCTCTGCAGCGCCCAGATTATTCTTGAGCACATTCTGGTTGGCTTGCTTGGCTTCCGAAACGAAGGAGAGCAACTTGGTCTATGTAGGTTCTGGCACTTCCTGAAGGCCTTCTTGCAGAAAGTTCCACTGGACGTCTGCATAGCCGGCCAATAGCGTGTTATTAGCTATTCGGATGGAAAACGCAGCAGCAGTTGCGATACTCTTTCCCAGTGCATATAGTCTCTTGGACTCCTTATCGGGTGGTGCCTCTCCTGTAGACAGGGGAACACCAGCCCGTTTTCTAGAAGTGGTAACCATTAAAGAATCTGGAGTGCATGTCCCTTGATGTAGGCAGGGTCGGTTGGAGAAGGACGAAAACCCTTCTCCACCATAGGGTTCACTGCCCTGGTTTGAGCTGGTGTGAACAAGGAAGGTGCCAATCTCCTCTCAATAAAGGGATGGACTGGCAGGAGGTTTTTCTTCGAGTATATCCTCCACAAAATCAGACTAAAATCTTCTTGAGAGGCGATCTGAAAATGGTCAGCCACCTTCTAGATGGCATTAAACACCATTTGATCGTCCACTGGGGAGGCTTGGCGGGCCAGAGTGGAGGGGGGAAATCTATGCACAGGGCAGTGGGAAAAGGGGACGTCCAAGGATGAGCATCAACCTGACGGCTGTCTTCCCAATGGTCTATAAAATCTGCCTGGTCATGCACATTGTAGTTTTCCAGAAAGGTGGCACTGTCATCCTGATCGTATGTGTCCATAATATCTGTGAGGACACAGGTATAGTCCTCATGTTGATCTTCCAAGGTCCATTGAAACTTGAATAGAGCCGTAGGGAGGAAGGTCCTCAAGGTCTCTTGGGAGCAACCTTCTCAGAAGAAGAGTAATTTTCCTAATCTGTCCATACATCACTCAAATTTCTCCCTGGTCCATGAGGATGAACCAGAGGGGTGCAGGGGAGGAAAGGGTGATGCTCTTCGCTGTGATGTCAAGATTTGTCTCCTAATGTACTTGACAAAAGGCAGAAAACTCATCGTAGGCCTTGTGGTGTTAGGGGCGCTGTGGCGTGTCTTTCGGCACATCTCTAGGCCATTCTTTGTGGTTCGCCGCCTCCTTCGATCGATCCTTCAGTCCAACTGCTGAGGCAATCCTTGCGATGCTCTCGCCAATGCTCAGGGAATCTGGTTGATCTACCGGCTGAACAAGAGGCTGAGCGGTGGATTTCGGCACCACCAGGGCCTTAAGCGGCGTCTGCGCGCCCTCGTGGAGCGCCTCGGCAGCCGTTTGTCTTTTAAATGTTAGCGCCCTTTACCTTTGATTGCCCAGTCGCAGGCCGCGGCTGCAGGGAAGGCTGCCATTGGAACAAGTTACTTCCCTGTAACTTATGTTCTCCAGCATGGTTCTGGCATGGATTCACATGCTCATGAATATTCCCCGTCAGGCCGGGAATCCTCGGTATAGAAAAAAAAAAAGAATCAGTATCAGTTTCGTTTCTGATCTGTCTTTCTTAGTAGTAACCAATCACTGGTCTCTGGGTCATTCTGCCCCCAGCCAATGACTGCCCTTTCCCTAAGCCCCGCCTCTGGCAGCCATCCTCAGATTTGGTAGCACGTAAAGTGGCAGTATGACCAAGTGAAAAACCACAGAGGGGTAGGCGGGAGGGTTTTGCATGTGAATCCATGCCAGACCCCATGCTGGAGAAGGAACAAGAGATTACATAGCAGTACACACATGCACAACCGCGGGAGGTGGCAACAGGCTCAACATTAAGGAATACAACAACTCAACATTAAGCATCTCTTACCTCCTCACCAGGCTCACCTTAGGCGAACAGGTTGCGCAGCACTGCTTGGCCGACCCTGGACTCCTCCCTGGAGTCCCGATCGATGTAGTAGAATCTTGTGAAGGTGTGCGTAGACCTCCACGTCGCAGCCCTGCAGATGTCCAGCAGGGGCACACCAGACAGGAACGCCGTGGTAGCAGCGATCGCTCTGGTGGAATGGGCTCTCGGACGGCCGGGCAGCGGTCGGTTTGCCAACCGGTGACAGTGCATGATGCAGCCGTAGAGCCATCTGGAAATGGAAGCCTTCGAGAGAGCCTTCCCTTGATTCACAGTCCCAAAGTTCACAAACAGCTGTAACGTCTTCCGAAAACTCTTTGTGCGGTCACGTAGAACTTCAGCGCTCTAGCTACATCCAGCGAGTGCAAAGTCCTCTCGGCCGGCGACGAAGGAGATGGGAAGAAAACTGGCAACACCAAGGGCTCGTTGAGGTGGAAGTCCGACGGCACCTTGGGCTTAAAGGAGGGGTGCGTCCTCAGCACCACCCTCGTGTCATGAAAAGTCAAGTATGAAGGCTTGCAAGATAGGGCCTGATCTCTCCCACTCGTCATGCGGAGGTGATAGCCACGAGGAAAGCTGTTTTCCATGACAGGAACTTCAAAGGCGCCAAATGCATAGGCTCGAATGGGCGCCCCCCCCCCCATGAGCCTGGTCAGCACCACATTAAGCTCCCACGCCGGGGCAGGAGCCTTCACTGGCGGGAATGATCGGAATAGTCCCTTCATGAATTCTTTCACCAGGCGATGAGACCACAAGGACGCCCGTCCCGTAGTCCTGGTATAGCGGGAGATTGCAGCCAGATGTATTTTGATGGAGGCGTGAGCCAGTCCAGCTTTGGCAAGCAACAGTAGGTACTGCAGTACTTGAGGGCCGTAATCCGCAGATGGGTAATGTTCTGTGCACGGCACCAGACAGAGAACCTCTTCCATTTATGTCCGTAGCACTTGAGAGTTGAGGACGCCCTGGCCTTTGCAAGAACCTCTCTGCAGTCGGCTGGGATGTCGTACCCTCCAAACTCTAGCGCTGCAGGAGCGAGGCCTGCAAGTTCAGCGACTCCGGGTTGTGAAGAATGGGGCCTCCTTCTCTGGGGAGAAGGTCTGCGTCTGTCGGCAGCTTGACTGGTGGGGACGTTGACAAGTCCAGAAGGTCCGGGAACCAGATCTGCCTCTGCCACGCCGGTGCGTCGAGGATCATCCTGCACCGGGACCTCTTGAGCTGGTTGATGAGCCGGAGAAGCAACGGCAGCGGAGGGAACGCATAAAGAAATAGGCTGTCCCAGGGGAAGCAGAAAGCATCGCCCATGCTCCTCGGCTGGGGGAACCTGCTGGCGAACCTCCGGCACTTGGAATTCGTCGCCGTCGCGAAGAGATCGATTTGGGGTTCGCCCCATCGTCGGAAGAGTCGATCCACTTGATCCTGGCGTAGTTTTCACTCGTGGCACGAGCGCAGCTCCCTGCTGAGTGAGTCGGCAATCGTTTTTTATTCCTGCCAGATGAAGAGGCACCAGAAAAATCCCTTGGACGACAGCCCAATGCCAATGCCACAATGCCACAGATCCTGGGCTTCCTTGGACCTGGTTCCGCCCTGCTTCCGGATGTAGAACATCGTGGTGGTGTTGTCGGTGAAGATCCTCACCACCTTGCCCTTGAGGGACGGAAGAAAGGACCCGAGGGCGCAGAACACTGCGCTGAGCTCCAAGATGTTGATGAGGAGTGACTTCTGCTCCGGGAGCCAAAGGCCTCTCGCGTGAAGATCTCCGTAGTGCGCTCCCCAACCTTCCAGGGAGGCGTCAGTCGTCACCGTCACCTGGTGAGCTGGGGTCTGAAAGTCCGTGCCCGCCGACAGATGTGAGCTGGTACCCCACCACCGGATCACCTGACGGAACGTCTCGTTGAGGGATCCTGTCCTCGAAGCTGCCCGTCGACCTGACACAGCGGGCGTCGAGGAACTCTTGTAAGGGGCGCATCCTAAGCCTGCAAAGGCGCACCAGATAAATGCAGGAGGACATCATCCCGAGGAGGGATTTCATAGATCTTACCCTGGCCATGTCCCTGGCCAGCAGACGCTGCACATTCCCCAGAATGGTCCTGGTCCTTTCCTCAGACGGCGAGGCCAGCCGCACCACTGTCGAGCTTGGCTCCCAGAAACAGGGCGACTTGCGACGGAACCAGGTGGGATTTTGGAAAGTTGATGGAGAATCCCAGGTCCGTGAGCAGCTGGACGGTCTTCGCAGGGTGCTCCACAGCGAGCTCCCTTGTCCTTGCCCGGATGAGCCAGTCGTCCAGGTAGGGGTAGACGTGGATCCCCTGTAGGCGCAGCCGCACCGCTACCGGTGCGAGGCACTTTGTGCACACCCTGGGTGCCGACTTCAATCCGAACGGGAGGGCCTTGAACTGGTAGTGCCACCCTTGGACCACGAACCTGAGGAACTTTCGGTGTCTTTTTAGAATGGGGATGTGGAAGAACGCATCCTCCAAGTCCAACGACAGGAAATCGCCCTCCTCCAGCTGTCCCAGCACGTGCTGGAGGGTGACCATACAGAACTTCTGTGCCTTGATGTACTTGTTCAGTCGTCGTAGGTCCAGGATGGGGCGCCATCCTCCGGTCTTTTTTACGAGGAAGTACCTTGAGTAAACTCCAGAACCCCGAAGCCTCTTTGGGACGAGCTCGATGGCACCCTTCTTGAGCATCGCCCTTACTTCCAACAGTAGTTGAGGGACATTATTTTCCTTCCTGGCCACTGGTGGAACGCGAGGGCACTTCTGAAACTCGAGGGCGTGCCCTTGGGCCAGGGCGTCCAGCACCCAACGGTCAGTGGAGATGGACTCCCACACGCTGACGAACCTCGCCAGCCGGCCTCCCACTGGGGTGCTTCGGCAGGGGCACGACCCCACGGTCATTTCAATCTTGTTTGGAGGCCGCCAAGCCTCTTTGACCTCCCAGGCGACGACGGGCACCACCTGACTTGCCGCATCCCCTGTAGGCTTCCTGGGACGAAGATCTTGCCGCTTGGCGGTACGTGGAGGAGCCACTGCCGGATCCCTTGGAGGCACCTTGTCTGCCTCCGGACCTCTGAAAGGACGGCCGACGTTATTGGAGCACTCCCAGTGCCCGGGCAGTCTGTGTTTGTCTTGATGGCCTGAAGGGACTCATCAACCGCCATCCCAAACAGGTTGTTCCCGTCCAAGGGCATGTCCAAAACCTTGGTTTGTACGTCCTGGCGGAAATCCGTGGCCTTGAGCCATCCTCGTCATCTCAAGCAAACGCTGTTGCTCAACTGACGGAAACCGGTGTCGGCGATGTCTGTTGCCACCGTGATGACGTGGTCCGAAGCAATCTCACCTTCCTGTAGGATTTCAAGGGCCTCAGCCCTTTTGGCGTCCGGAAGGAAGTCCAACAGAGGGGCGATTTTGAACCACAACTCCCTGTCGTAGCGGGCTACGATAGCCAGGGCGTTGGCCACCTCGATAGTCGTCGCTGCGGATGAGATGATCCGTCGTACCATCGTGTCCAGCTTCCTGTCCTCGCTGTCCGGCGGTGAAGTTGATGTCGAGGCCGATGCCCCCCAGCTTTCTTCTTTGCCGCCGAGACGACAGAATCCGGGGTAGGTTGCGCCCGAAGGCACAAGGGGGCAGCGTCGGGGACCCGGTACTTCTCGTACCGGTCCCTCTTTGCCGGCGCCATGGCAGGGTTCTTGAGGAGGGGGAGCCCCTCATCCCAGATGTCATCAAGAAGCGGTACAGCGAGGACAGTCTTCCTTTTAGCCTTGCGCCGTTGGTAAAGGAACTCGTCTTCTCTTCTGGGCAGAGCTGGAAGAGCTTGGATGCCCTGGAAATCATGGCATGAAAGGATCCAATCTCGTCGGGCGGGGATGCCCGAGCAGGGGGCGACGGGGAACACGTCCCGTCGTCGCCTCCGTCGTCATCTGTACCTGTCGTAGCCATGTCCATGCCTGTATCATCCCTGTGGGTAGTAGACCGGGGGAAGGCAGAGCAGGACAGAGGTGGGAGAGAGGGCGTAGGATGCGTCGTCCTCTTATGCGGTGGACTTTCCAAAGGTCCTGGCTCCAGTTCCCCCGTCGGGTCAGGCTCAGGTACCTCCGTCGGGGGGAGGGGCAACCTTGTCCTCATCTCCGAGCATAAGGACCGAGTCGCTGACAAACTGGCCACCGAAGTGTCCTGCAGCGCCAGAAACGACGGGCGCGAGGGCTCTTGAGGAGCCTCGTCGGCGACACCGTCGCTCTCATCGTCGGGATCCCTCCCGATGGGCTGGGCCTCTTCCACGACTTCGATGAGCTCTTCTTCAGAGGTCGTGTCCGTATCCACGATGGCCACTAGCCCCTCCCCCACCTTTTCCAACGAGGACTTCGTGGGGGTCTTCTCAATGGGCCTGAAAGACTCCCCCCCCCCCCCTCCGCGGTGGCATGGAGACTGGGTCCTGAGGTTGCCTCCACTGGTGTAGCCTCCATAGGCTGAGCCAGGGCCACGGCGACATCCTCAATCGAGGTCTTAGCAGGGTGAATTAAGGCCATCGTCACCTTCTGTACGACTGGGGCCTTTTCAGAAGCTTCGCCGGGTTCTCGGACTTCCTCTTACCCGAGCCAGAGCGTTGGCTCGTGGTTGATGGCGCCGGGGAGGATGCGCCCTGCCTGGCAGCCAGGAGCCCGACCATTTGGCGCTCCCGGTGCCCGCGGACTTGCGGTGCTTAGCCTTTTGTTGGGCCCCCATCGCCAGGGCACCCTCACAGGACTTAGAAGACTGCTCGGACTTCTTTTTCTTCTTCTCGCCTGACGGGCTCTTCCCTTCCAGCCAGTTGGCGAGACGGAGGTGGCGATCCTTCATGGTCCGTTCCGACATGTTCCCACAAAACGCACAGTCCTCCGTGTGCGTCTTGTCCTCATGGAGACAGTAGAGGCATAACGAATGCTCGTCCTCCTTGAAAACATTCTGAAGCTGGCATCCAGGGCAGGTCCTGAACAGCTTCCCGGGCGTCGAGCTTCCTTTCTCCTGGGCCATGTCCGGGGTAGGCCTTGGAACTTCTGGAATCCTCCAAAAGCGTAACTCGACGAAATCTTCACCCTTGAGGGGCGTAGAAAACTCTGAAACGGATCCCCGTTGATCGGATGTAGAAACGGTAGAGCTTGAGGCTCCATTTAACCGACAAATGAGAAAACTCTCCTGAAAAAGCACGAAAACGCAGCAAAAGCTTGTGAGCTACAGCACGAGGACTCCCCAACACTTGAACGTGCGGTAAAAATCTGAAGATGGCTGCCAGAGGCGGGGCTTAGGGAGAGGGCAGTCATTGGCTGGGGGCAGTATGACCCAGAGACCAGTGATTGGTTACTATTAAGAAAGACAGATCAGAAACGAAACTGATTTTTCTTCTATACCGAGGATTCCCGGCCTGACGACGGGGAATATTCATGAGCATGTGAATCCATGCCAGACCCCCATGCAGGAGAACAGAGGATCCCGTTGAAGTTGAACGGTTCCGTTGGCTCTTTGGTACGTTTCAACAGTGCCGCTGAAGCAGAACCTTGGGTTGTGTGTTTGGTGTTAAAATCGTGTGCGCCCCCCGTCGCCGGTTGTTTTCCCATAGCGTAACTTGTGTCAGGCCTGGTGGGGACAGGCATCGCGGACCGAGAGCTGTCCGCCGTTAGGTCAGTGACTTCCGACACGGAGGCCTGATCATCGCTAGTCACCGCACCCCCCCCCCCCCCCCATCACTTTCGGCGGTTTCAGCAGCGTTGGAAGAACATTTGGCCTGCGACATGCCGTAGGCCCCCCACCTCTTCAAGCTGCGCTCCTTAAGCGTCTTAGGGCGCAGGAGTTTATAGGTCGTGCAACCCACTTCGTTCTGGTCGAGGGGAAGATAATTGTTTCACCGAGAGTGCTAGTACAGATATTTTGCGCTACACGAGGGACAAAATCTGAATGGCGTCTTTTCGACATCGAAAGACAGGTACAGCGATGACAAAACCCAGGGAGCAGAGAGGGTGAAAGAGGAAAGGCATACTTTTAAAGAATATGGCCACCCCGACCCCACTCTCCTTACTGTATAGGCCGGCCAGAAGGCAGGCCACATGGACGGCAGCACCGCTTGGATCAACAGGCATCGAAAGTCTGCAGCAGACGTCGGCCTGGTTTCACAGGATTCAACTTCCAAATTGACTTAACGGGAATAACGACAAAGTAGATAATTATGACAATAACGCCATCTCTATGTAAGGTGTGCACCTCAGCAAATGAGAATTTGGGTACACTACACGTCAGGGCTAGTGTTACAGACATGCCTATGCCGACATCTTTCGAACCTAGAAAGACCAGATTTAATACTCCACGCTTACCACTGGATGTCGGACCATATGCACAGCATGTGATTCTAAGGAGATTAACAAGCATCAGAAATAAAAGATCAGATGCAGCCAGGCGGGAAAGTATTTCTATCCGCAGGTTTACTGCCCGTGTTTGATTGGGGGTTTCCAGTGAAGGTTGGATTCTTCTCTGGACAGACTTTAGGATGGGTATGAACTGAGTGGCAGTTGTCTCCCAGGATATCTTCGTCAAAATGTTTGTCTTGTCTCCTGAATCTGAATGCCGAAGTGCTCAGCTGTTTTTATTATTAAGTCATTGAATAAGCGGTAATTATCTACTGGTGAATCAGGCAATAGGGAATCCTGTTGAAGACGTAGTAAACACCTCTGCTTCATCATCCCCATCATAGTATTGATATTCCTCCCAATACCCTTCAGTGTCTGTATGGATGTAAAAGCTCATCAGAAGTGCAAGATCTCTTTGCTGGTGGCTGGGATGAAGACAGGGGATGAGAGCTTGAGGCCGGAGCAGTAGGTGTGTTCAGAAAATGTTCTATTGCCTCTGCTGACCATAGGGCTGAGGTGGGGAGGACCCCAGGGTAAGGTATGGCAGGGACTTGGGGTGTAGATGTGGGTAGGCCTTTATTATGCAAGAACTTACTTAAGGGACCGTCATCCTCTTGTGCCACTTCGAGGGCAGGAGCCCTGCACCTCCACATCAGTCCCTCTCCAGCCAGAGTCAAGGATCCTCACGGCTGCCTATCGGCCTGGCACAGGGACACAAGGAGTGAGCCTTGCATCATCGGTGCAGCTATTGAAGCAAGCTGACTGATTCCAACACTAAGATCTCCTCAGCTGCCTGCTATCTTCAGACACTGAAAGCTGCCATTACCTCGTGGAGACCTGCTCGCTGATCCGAACAGCTGACCAAAATGGCCGCTGCAGCTCACAGTTTGTTTACTTGGGTTACTTAGCAACCGCGAGCATTACTAGCTTTTAAGCCAATACCACACGCTGGCAGGCGGAAGCCGGCTCATCCGCGCAAGGCCGGCAGCATAAGGCCCCGTTTGCTCCAGTTCATTACGGAGTGGCTTGTGCACCCCCACCCTGCATCCGCCACTCCCAAGGTAAGCACTGCACCTCCTAGTATCACAGCACTCTCTGCTTAACACGTACACTGCCGCTCCTTCTGCCCACAACCTGCCAACCACATGGACACCTCTAATCACATAATCTGTACCTTGCCAATTAAGGCCACCTTCGCAATCACTGCTAGAGTTCGCCAACTACGTGCCTCCCTCCATAATCTATAACAAGACTGTACCTAACCACTCCTCATTCAGTTGTCCCTTGAGAATTTCCGTTAACTAGGCTGAAACTATTAGCCAATCAGCCTCCATCCACGAGAGCTACCAGCCCCTCCACCGACACTCCATCTCTGCTTGTTGCACTGCTCAATTGCATTTTCTGTACTGGTGCCCAGCCACAAAAGCCCTTATCAGCCACCATTCCTGCCACATATCTTATATCATATATATCATATATATAACAAATGTCTAACACTTCAGTTAGATAGCGTATTTTATACTTTTCCTTGTTCTGTTCTGCTTCGAGCCTAACTTGCAGCTACTCTAATCTTGCATTGTACCCATGTTCTGCATCCTGCCAGCAATGTGCACTTATCCTACTCCTCAACTAACCCATGGCTAGCATCTGCCTTCACCTCATACTTTGACTACAGTCTGCATTAACCCTATCCCTAGCCGCTTCACATCCAACCTACGTGCCCGTTAACATAGGCATGCTCCTACCATATGCATCACAAACCTACTACTCAGCCAGACTACTCACTCCTCCAACACCATGGCTGCTCCTTCTGGTAACACATCCAAGCCTCTCTACCAGTCAACTAACACCAAACGTCCTATCACCCCAACAAAGATGTATCCCAAGTTTATCAATGGCCGCTAAACTACCACTATCGCATAAGGTCATGCCCAATACCTTCCTACCACAGTTAGACTTGAGCATGAAACCCAACAACCTAAACCCACACTCATCAATCCTCCTATACCATTTCCTGCACAATAGACCCAACTATATGCCACTAAGGCTAACCAGCCTTGCCCAACAAGAATCAAACTCCAGACTGGGTTATAGACTCCCCAGAACCAACCAATCGTCCTCCAAAAGTATCAACAAAAACTGTGCCAAAGCCACCCGCTTGCTTCCAAATCAGGCACCCACACCTGACAAAATTGCCTGTCACAACAACCTCAGCTCCACATCCAAGGCTGCCCCCGAGTCTACAATGTGCATCAAAGGAGGACTCAACGCTAGATCACTTACAGCCCATGCACTATACATCTGCAACTTCCTAGCCATTACAGAAACTTGGCTCCAGCCAACCTCTGGTCCCTCGCTCTCTTTGGCCATGTCTGACAATTACACTATCATTATGCAGGACAGGACCTCAAAAGGCGGAGGCGTCGCCTTTATTGCAAAAACCTCACTTGAGGGCGTGGCTTGGAGCCATGGCAGACGGACTGGCTCAGTGAGAGCTCCCGGCCGTGACCACGCTTCCAGCAGTAATGCCCCAATGAGATCACGACCAACATGAGGTGAGACAGTGCAACAGAATGCAGTGTTTCTAAGGAGTAAAACGGCCAAATTCTGAGCTCCAATATCAAGGGGAACCCTAAATCAGAGGAGCCCACGGCGAAGCGGAAGCAGTCGCCGCTCCGCGTATGAATAAGCTCCCCGGGCCGGCAGTGCAGGCAAGAGCCCCATCCCCAGAAGACACGCGAGGCACGATGGGCGGGCGCCCAACAAGCCCTGGCCCGCACAACAACAGAAGGCCACCGCGTTATCCTTCTTGGCGCAGCTTCGGACCCCGGGGCCCCGTCGGCAGATACAGCCCCCCCCCCCCCCCGGTGAGGCCCTGCCCGCCCACCATCAAGCGGAGCAGCCTGATCTCCTGATCACCGGGCTGGGGCCTGGCTCCTACTACCCCCGGCGCAGCCTGAGCAACAAACCAAGGCGCATTGCAGAATCCCTGCTGCAGTTCAGGACCCCGGCGCCCAACCGCAGAGACACCCCCCGCTAAGGCCCTGTACGCGGTTGGGTCTCCAGGCTGGGGCTCATTGAGGCATCCCTGCCATAGTTCTCAAACGCGGCACCCGCCCAAAGAAACATCCCCCCCCCCCCCGCTGAGCCCTTGTGCGCCCACTCACCCAGCAGCTGGTGCTCGGCACGGTGGGCTTGGCGCTTACCACCCCCAACGCGGCCCCGCCACACAACACACCGTGACCCTCACCGGCAATCCTGAGCATCTGCACAGAACCACCCCCCCCCCCTGTACTTAGTGCGGCCTGACCAGCAACGGGGGCTCATCACCTTCCCCCCCCACAGGATACAACTCGGCAGGAGACCCTGCCACACCGGGACCCCTTTACTCCATACTCCAGGGGTGTGCGGGGGGAGGGGTTAGAAGGGGGGGGGGGTGAGAACACAGGCCGGAGAGACGTAGGGTCCATGCAGGGCAGATATGAAGCTCCCTGACTCAGCATACAGCAGTCAAACAAGCCACCCTCCTCCATCATCCTGGTCTTGGCAGTACTTGAGCCCCAGATCCACCAGCCCGGACCCCTCCTCCCCCCACACCTCGGACCATGAACCGGCAGACAGAACCTCCTGGGACTCTCATGTAAGCGGCCTGAGCAGGCAGCCCCCGCATCCTTCACATCCAAAACTATGTGGTGGGCAGTAGCCGCTGCGCCTCGTGCAGTAACTCACCCCCCACAAACCCTTGCAGCACCCAAGCACACATGCGGAAGGTAAGGCGGCACCTGACACGTTGGGGGGAGGGGGGGTGCACAGACTTTGAACTCTACCCTGACAAGGGAAAAACGGCAAGCGCTCTGACCCTGGGTCGGCCACGACAAGAACCCGCGGCGCAACCACACCCCCCATCCCTACTGAGGGCTCTCGCAGCACCCACAGTAAAGCAAAACATACAGCAGGACTGAGCACCCCGCCATGTGCGATAGTGGAGCGGTCTGTCCTACACAGAGAGGCGACATACCCCGGCGATAATTTCGACCCGCCTTCAGAAAGCCGGCGACATAACAGCGGGCCAAAAAACAAGAACTAAGGAGCGCACCCGGCCCCTAGGCGACCCCTGTCAACCCCACCCTGTGACAGACAACTCATAAGGAGGTACTAAACAGCCTGGAAAGCAAACGAGGGACTGGGGCTCCTTCAGACCAGGGCCTCCGTCGGGCACCACCATGCCTAGGAACTCTAAACCAACAAAGCAAACAGATATCGCAGCCTTGCTAACCACACCAATGGTGGAGAACCCCAAAAAAGGGGAGCGCAACCAAGGCACAGTAGCAGGCCCCTCCCCAGAAACAGCCCTGGAACCAGCAGCGCAAACAGTCACAAAAGCCGACCTTCAGGACCTCCTCGCAGCAATCACCAAAGAATATCAAAGGGGGACAGACGAAGTGAAAAGCAAAATCACATCTCTGGACGAATAAATAAATAAGTGGGAGAAATGGAGGCTAGAACGGCAGAAATTGAAACCACCATCTGCGAGAAAAACTTTGACATCGGAGTGAGCACAGACAGGATCACAGCTCTTGAGGCTAGATGCGAGGCCCTTGAAGCCAAGCAGGAAAATGCAGAAAACAGATCACGACGCAACATCCGACTGAGGGGATCCCTATCTCGAACCACGACCTATGCCAATATGTGAAAGACAAGCTGGAGGAAAAGGTCAAGGAACTGGAGGATGCCTTTAAAAGGCGCCAGACCAAGGCGACTGGCCGCAAACTCAAGAGAGCGAAATCTGTACTAGAAATGAACCTGGCGGATAGCTCAGCCAAGGCCCTGTCCTACACAAAGCAATTGTATTACCTAAACAGCAACAAAGCTAACCGCCTCCTGGTTCACAAGCCGAAAAAAGTTAATTCACAGAACATCCAATGCCTGGCAGACTCGAACAGCAACCTACGCTACACAAAGCCGACATCCTCTATCTCATGGCACAACACGACAGAGAAATTAATGTCCGGCCCGCCAGCATCCAAACTGGCCCAGCTCAACTTCCTGGCGCCCGCCCAAAGAGCGCCACCACACCTCCAACTGGAAACTCTGGAACACCCAATCACAGCAGAGTAAGTAGGTGAAATGATCCTCACACTGAAGAGCACGGCTCTGAGTCCAGACTGCTTCACCACCCAGTTTTACAAGAAATATGCCAACATCCTGTCCCCCCCAATTAGCAACCCTATTCAACTCCTTCCTCGAGACGGGCTCCACAACTCGGTCAATGGAAGAATCAGTGACAATCCTCATCCTGAAGCCAGGGAAACATCGGGCCCAATGGACCTCATACAGACCCATCACTCTGCTAAACAACGATGCCAATCTGTTTGCAAAGATCCTGGCGAATAGATTAGCACCGACCCTCCCAAGCTTGATTAATCCAGACCAAACTGGCTTCATCCCGGGCCGCAGCACACATGACATCAGGCGTACAATCGACATCGAGTCGGCTAACCGAATGGGGTCAGAGTGGGTAATCGTGTCACTCGATGCACAAAGCCTTGGATATGCTGGACTGGGGCTACATCGAGGAAACGCGAAGTCACTAAAAATTTGGCCTAAACTTCTCCAAATCGATCCTATCTAATTACCAACAACCCTCTACACACCTCAGAGGGTATGGGATCAAGTCCGAGAGAATCGTCATCACAAGGGGCACGAGGCAAGGCTGTCCCCGACCCCCCCCCCCCTCATATTCTCGCTCTCTATGGAACCCTTCACAGACAGAATACGTGTGAACCCAGCGATCCACGGCCTCTCAGTCAGCAGAGAGTCCTACAAAGTAGCCCTTCTACGCAGACTACGTACTCCCGACAGCCACTCACCGAGAGGAATCCATGTAAGCAATCTGGCAGGAATTAGAAAAGTTCAAAACAGCAGCAGGATTCCAGGTAAACTTCACGAAATCAGCAATTACGAGCATCAATGTGCAGAATGCACGCAAGGCCTCCCTGGGGGACAAATACCCAATCCCATGGGCAAAGCAGCACCTCACCTACCTAGGAGTCCAAGAGCCAAACAAAACTGAAAGAAGCTACAAAACAAACTTCCGCCCGCTATTCGCAGAACTCCTAAAGGACCTAACCAGATGGCAAAAGCAGGAAATCTCGTGGTTCGGGAGGATCACCGCCGTAAAAATGAACTTAATCCCACGTCTACTTTACCACTGCCTGGCCCTCCCAGTAACAGTCCAAAAGAAAGCCATCCTAAAGCTGCCGGCAGACCTCCTTAAACACGTATGGGAAGGGAAAAAGCTGCGGATACCAAGGCGCATAGTGCTCCGGAGCACCACATTGGGCAGCCTTGTGGCCCCAGACGTCGACTGATACTGCCTCGCGGCCCAGCTCTCCCATGCTTTTGCATGGAAACTACAGGACCCTCGACCTCGCTGGCCAACTCTGGAGGACAATTGGTGCAAGGTACCGATAGAATGCTTAAAACACATAAGACCCAACTACTCCACCAACGAGGAAGCACTGACGGGAACAAGAAATACAGTAACAAGCTGGAAGAAAGCAGCCCGGAAATGGAACCATAGAACCACGACTGGCCCGCTCACCCCCATCACTGCCTCCTCCCCCCCCCCCAAGGGGAAAGTAGCCACCCTGTACAGACTGCTAGACAAAACGGACCCAAACAAGGAGCCATACATGATAAAATGGGAATGAGACTTAGGCAGAGAAATCTACTCAGCGGAATGGAACCATATCTGGACCTGTGTACACAAAAGGTCCAAAGGTGTAACCAACAAGGAAGGAGCCTTCAAGGTATGCTACAGATGGTATCGAGTCTCGGAGATCCTCAACAAATGCAACCCCCTCCATCTCACCACACTACTGGAGAGGGTGCTCAGACAAAGGCACACTATACCATCCAATGTGGTCCTGTCCTAAAGCGTCCCAATCCCGGAGGAACGTCCTTGACCAAATCAAACTAATCACTGGCCTCACAATCCCGTGAGACCCTGGAGTAGTCCTGTTGGGGACGACAGGCGATTGTCCATTCCCGCTAACCAGCCGCCTAGCGGATCTTTGTTTGCACCTTCTCACGGCAGCAAAAATATCGATCGGCAGGCTATGGAAACACCCAGAAGGCCCATCAATCCCAAAGTGGTGGGCCAAATTCTGGGAGATGGTGGCAGCTGAAAAGAAAAAAAAAATCACTAAAGCAAATTCCACCAAACCTGGGCCCCATTCCTAGACTACACGCAACAATTCCCGGGAGTGGCAAGACAGCCCCAACCTTGCATTGGATGGAGAAACTCGATTAAGGACTTCTGACCGAGGCGAAACAGAGGCACACACCCAAGGCCAGGCCAGAGCCTAACACTGACAAACCCCTTCACCACCCCAACCGCAAGGCGAACCCAGGCCTAGGGCACAACCCTCAACGCCCTAAAATGTTGCAGTAAAAAAAAAAATAATACTCCAGATACAGCTCACTGTGAAAACTGATGTTCCCTGTGTCTCCCCTCGCCCCCCCCCCCCACTGTTTTCTTTTCTCTTTTTTCGGACTTCAGTTCTACTGTTGTGCCAGTTTTGTGGAAACCAAGCTTCAATGACAACACATATCCGTTGTTAGCGGAAGCTGCATGTTTCCTCCTATTTCTTATGTTATTCTTTAATGCAAAAACAAATAGAAATGTTGAAAAAAAATATATATACCTCACTTGGACTACAACCCGGCCACATTCTAACCTTCCCCTTAGGGGGGGGGGGGGACACCTCACCATCAAGCAACCAATGACACCCACGCGAACAATAACCATCCATCTATGGACATACAATAGATAGGTCCCCCAGCCTCCTCCGAGGATTTAACCCTTCTCCAAGGCAACATCAAGCCAGGCTCACATGAAAAGCTCTTGGGAGACGTTAACCTAGGTCTTCATGACCCTAAAGATACCAATGCATTAATAAATCGCCCAAAGTAACTCAGAGCTAGGTTTCACACAATGCATCTCCCAACCTACTCATGATAAAGGTAGACTACTAGACTGGATCACTGACTTCAATTGCAATACCAACATTCGGTCCAACCTTCCTTGTGCTTGGTCTGACCATCATACTATTATCTTCTCACTACAGGACGCCAACCTATCCAACTTAGAAAAACCTATGGCACCCCCGGAACCTTCTAGAAACTTGATTATTTTTTTTATTTGAATTAATTGAATAACATTTTCAAAAAAATGTTTCACTATGTCCTCTTCATCCCGTCAGAAAGAAAGACAAGAAGAAAGGAAGAATAGGCTAAAGAATACATCTATCTAAATCTCCTGGATGTCCAGCTTTTAAACAATTTAAAATATTAGACTTCATTACTGAGACCGAAGCAATGGTCGTTTTGGTTTGCTCTCCACATAGGAGGGTCCTCCAACAAACCTCCAGGTCCATTGTCGCATGATTGTTCAGTATTGGGGTCAGGTGTAACTCAATGGCTTCCATCTCGTACAGGTCAAAAACAAGTGCTTGAGTCAGTCTCCTCGGTTGGTGCACAGAACCAACACGTTTTTGAGGTGGATCTTGCTTGGATATAGTTGGTTTTGTTGGTGTTCAACAAGTTTAAAATCATTGAGGAAGATGTCTCTGAATGATTTATCCGTTAATCTTTTCAAATAGCCTCCGATGGTTGTTTTATTGGAATTGCTGGCAAATTCTCTGCCAAACTGCTTTTATTTGCTTTCTCAGTTATTTTGATCCAGTCAAGTTCGAAGAGTTTCTTTTCGATTCTCAAAGGGTTTGTTAACAAATCCTTTTCTGAGCACCCGAGTTCCTCTAGTGTGTTTTGGCGGTTACTGACCCAAGTGTTGAGGAACCCGTTTGAGGTTTTAGAAATTTCATCATAGATCACTTCAAATATTCATGCACAGAAAGGAGGCAGTGTTTTTCGATATAGATTTAGTGCCTTCCATTCCACGATCGCTTCAAGTGAAGTTAAGCCGAGCTCATTTCTGATTCTAACAGTGCCAGATGAATTTGGTAAGTTTAGGACCAGTAGCCAGAACTTGTCTTCCAGGGTTGACCAGATTTCTGTTGGCATGTGAATCAGACATTCGGCTCCATAGATTATTGTCGGAACAACCTGGTTCCTCTAAAAGTTGATGAGACCTATAATGGAGAACCTTCCTAATCTTTTATCCATCATGCAACCACGTTATCAAGACCGACCTTGTTCTTTAAAAAGGCTTGGGCCAGAGCCTCTATGGGACTGTTGAAAATGACTTCAAGATATCTGATGGAATCCACTTCCTTGATCTTTGTGCCCAAAAACCATGAAGGCAAACTATTTTGGTTTTACTTTCATTTATCTCCATGTTGTTGGAGCAAGTAACGGTGGAGGCTGTCTAGTTGTCTTTGGAAGCCTACTACGGTTTGATCGATCATGATCAGATTGTCTGCGCAGAGAAGTCTTGTTAGTTTTGTTTTTCACAATTTAGGTGGAAAGGACCGGAGGAAGGTCTGCGATGTAGAAGTTACAGAAAGCTGGGGCAATGGGGCAGCCCTTGCGCAATTTAACCGCAGAAAAACTTCCCATTCCTCAAGCCTCTCACTAATCCAGCCATCTCCAATTCCGACCCAACCACCTTAGTGGACTCTACAATAACACCATTCTGAATGCCATCAACATGATCAAGCCATTAAAAATGCGGAAAGCCAAATCATGCTCGCTTTTTAACAACTGGTTCACCCCACACTTCAGAAACCTGCGCAATAAAAACAGCGAAAGCCACCTGGAAAATCCTCCCCTCAGTAGCTAACCAAGAAACCTTCCTAATAGCCGCTACCAACTACAAAACATCTATCTTCCTAGCCAAAAGAGATTCCTAAAATGATTGAATCTCCAAAGCCAAATCCAAAACTAAAGAATTATTTAGCATCCATAGAGCTCAAAACCCCTTCTGCTCCACTTGCAACCTGCATCAAAGACGTTACTTGGTGCACCATATTCAGTCGGCTCTCTTAGACAAAATTTAGCTGTAACAAACTAAGAGAAAAAGAGCGTGCCTGACCAACAGTACCCAGCAGACAGCCCAAGTACCTCCCTCCACGGAACATGACCTATTCAAATGTTCTCCTCTTGCAACAAAAAGATGTAGAGAATATTATTCTGCGTTTAAAAGCTTCTAGATGACTAGGTGATGTTCGCCCGGACTCAATTATCAAAGAATCGGGCAAAGAGCTCACGCCCTTTATCACATCCCTAATCAATGCCTCCTTCGCAACCAACACAGTATAAACAAATCAGAAGGATGCCTGGGTCATGCCACTGCTAAAGAAACCAACAGACCCGGACACACCAACGACCTATATACCCATCACAACTGGCCCTTTCTCCTTAAAATTCCGGACAGGGCTGCCCATTTAGAGATCCAGCAATACCTGGAAAGTAGAACTCTGCTAGGACTCCTCCAATCCCTTTTCTGTCCCAGACACAGCACGGAGACAGCCCTGCTAGACCTAGTAACCCAAATGGCGTGTAGAAAAGACAAAGGCAACTTGGCACTCCTTTTGCTATTAGACCCATCAGCAGCCTTTGATTTGGTGGACCACAAAGTCCTCTGTAAACACCTCATCCGCAGCACATTTTTCTGACGAAGCCACCTCATGGATACAGTCCTTCAACAGAACCACTCAGACCTCCACATAACGTGCGTACCAGGCCTTTTTACGCATGAAAATCTTGTAAATATGACAGCTTTATTTTCCTGTGTACATTTACTCACAAGTTTACAGCAGAGAGCAGTGCAAATATCAGGTTACTTCACACAAATCAGAACACCTTTTGATTTTTATCTACATGGATGTAATTGCATGCCATAGATAAAAGCCCCTGAAATGGAATGTATTTCTCTGAAGCCTTTCAAAAAAAAGAAAATCGCACACTGATTAAAAGGAATGATTTATTTCAATTCAGCTTCTGATGTGTTGATGCTCATGGAGCAAACGGCTCTGTGAATATGTATTTTCCTAGCATTTTAGGATGGTATAATAACCAGGTTACACACCTTAGTGACCGCCTTACTCCTAATCCATAGTCCCCTTTCCTCCATACTTATGGGGACATTCCTCCGTCCTGTGGGACGGAACCGGAGCACTTTGTAAAAGAATCAAAAAATGTTTTTTTTAATTTATTTATAATGCAATAGCCAGAATTTGACTTTTAAAACATTTCGACATACAGTACAGAAAAATAAAAACAAAAATCATCCAACCGTTTACAAGCTTTAAATAGAGCACACATCATAAAAAAAAAAAAGCAAAAAGGGGAAAGAAATTCAAATCAGCGCAAACAGTTCAATCTGTTACTAACTTCAATTCCCTTAAACATCTTCCCACCTCAATTGATAGAGCCATCTCATTACCAGAAGCTAATCTTGCCCAAAAGTAATCGGTATTAAGACGAGACTCATGGACAAATCTACAAAGTCTGGTCCTTATACTCCAGGTGCAAACAATTATTATTAAAGGTGGCGGCGGGCAGGCGTATGGAGGAAAGGGGACTATGTACTAGGAGTAAGGTGGTCACTACGGTGAGTAACCTTGTTATACTGCTACATCCACGTCCCCTTTCCTCCATACTTATGGAGATTCCCAAGCACTCCTCACATGAACTACAGGTGGATGGAAAACCCCTTACTGAAAAAGGTTCCTCAGCACAGCCTGGCCCATCTGAGCGTCAGATCTGGAGCTCAGGTCTAGACCAGGTTTACAAAACGCCGATGGGGAGGCCCATGTAGCCAGGGGACATTTCTGAAAGGCTACTGCAGCTGCCTTTCCCCGCACCAGGTGCACATGAATTCCTTTAGGAGGCTGCAAACCTTGGACAGTGTAAGACTCTTTATACAAGCAGCGATCCATCTGGAAATGGTCTCCCTTAGAGGCCCGTCTACCTTGTGGATTACCAAAGGTAACCAACAGTTGAGAAGAGCTCCTAAATGCAGATGTTCTGTCCAGATAGAAGGGCTCTTTAGTTCTAACATCCAAACAATGCAGAACTCTTTCCGCTTCTGAAGCTGGGTTTGGAAAGAAGACCAGCACGGAGATGGATTTAGATGGAAATCAGAGACCACCTTTGGCAGGGAAGAAGGATTTGTCCGTAGGACCACCTTATCCTTGTGGAGAACCAAGAAGGGATGCTACACCAACAGAGCTTGGAGCTCACTCTCATGCCTTGCTGAAGTAATGGCGACCAAAAAGGTGCTTAAGGTCCACCATGGCCAACGGTATGAACGGTTTATGGCACAACGCCCCAAGGACCACATTCAGATCCCACGTCGGGTGTGGCTTACGAACTGGAGGATGAAGACTCGTCAAACCCGCAAAGTGTCTCCTAATCACTGGATTTGACAGTGCTTAAGAGCACTGGTCCGTGGATAGGTAGGCGGCTATAAACGAAAAGTAAGTTCTGCATGACAGACCATGAATGCCTGACTCTGCTAGGTGAGACACGACGGACAGCACTGTGTCAATCATAGCCACCCTGGGTTCCAGCTGTCTGGCCAAGCACCAGTGACAGAACCGAAGCCACTTGCTCTTATGAGACGTCTAGCTGCCTGGATTATTCGCATGTTATCAGCAGACAGGTTGAGATGCTCAAAAGATCTGAACTCAGGCACCATGCCGCCAAGCTGAAGGATTGTGGGAGGGGTGCCACAGCTGTCGATCCCTCTGGTGAAGCAGATCGGGACTCACCGGTAGCCTGATCGGTGCACACACCAACAGGTGTTGATGTTCTGAGAACCAGAACCTGGCCGGCCACCACGGGGCTATGAGCAGAAGAGAACAGTTTACTGTGTTCCTCAGCTTGCAAATCGTCCGATGAATCCAAGGCGGGAAAGCATAGGCCCTCATGTTATGCCAAGGAATCTCAAGAGCATCCCCAAGAGAGGAGGCTCCCAGACCGTTTCTGGAGGCATACAGAGGCAGTTTCTTGTTTGCCAATGTTGCAAAGAGGTCCACTTCCAGAGTGACCCAACACAGGAATATCCAAGAAAGGATCTCCGCCTTCCATTCCCACTCGTAGCCGATCATTGCCCACCGACTGAGGGCATCTGCCGTGACGTTCAGCTGGCCCGGGATGTGTACCACTACCAGCCAGACACCATGACGAACTGCCCACTCCCAAATCTGGGTGGCAAGGTCCACAAGAGGGGGAGACTTGGTGCGCCCCTGCTTGTTGAATACATTAACACATTGTCCGTGCGGACACGGACCACTCAGTTGACAATGACCGGCCTGAACACCTTGAGCGCTAGGAAAATCGCGAGAAGCTCCAGATTTATGTGAAGGAGCTTGTCTTGGGGAGACCAAAGGTCCGAGACCTGAAGATCCAACGTTTCACCCCACCCTAGAAGGGAGGAGTCCATTGTGACCGTCACCATCGGGCGGGGTCTTGAAATCCCACGGCCACCGACAGGTTGCTGAGAGAACCTCTGCTCTCATGGAAGCCGGAATCAAAATCATCTTTGAGTCCGGATCCACAGCCTGACGCCAAGAACTCCGAAGAGCCATCTGAGTCCGCCTCATCCCGAGTCGAGCAAGAGGAAGAGCCAATACGCACAAGGCCATGAGACCCAGAAGCCTTTGGAACCACCAGGCCGCCATGCTCTCTGACTGCGCAAACATCCGACACGTGGCCAACAGATCCACCATTCTGTCCCTGGTCAGGTAAACTCTGCAGTCGATCGTGTTCCAGCGAAAACCCAGGAGTCCTGAGAGACCGTCATGGAAGATTTTCACCAGTTCACCGACAACCCAAGGTGGAACAAGAGCTGGAAGAGAGACTGAAGATTGCACGCGGCTTTCAGCAGGCAAGGGCTGTGTAACAGCCAATTGTCCAAATACGGATACACATGGATACCATGCAGACAAAGATGGGCTGCAATCACTGACATCTTCGTAAAGACACGTAGTGCTGAGCTGAGGCCAAAAGGAAGCACTTGAAACTGGAAGAGAAACGCAGATATCTCTGGTGTGGCTTCCAGATCAGAATATGCATATACGCATCCTGAAGGTCCACCATGCTGAACCAATCGCCCATCTGCAAAGAGGACCATCTGACCAGGCGTGATCTTGAATTTCTCTTGGGGTAGGAAAAGATTGACCTGGGAAAGGTCTCGAAAGGTACGTAGGCCAGCCTGGTTGGATTTGGGCACCGTAAACAGTCGGGAGTAGAAGCCCTCCCCGTGTTCCCCTAGGGGAACAGGTTCCACTGCTCTGAGATCCAGTAACTTTTGAACCTCGGCCCTGAGGGAGTGCGAACCCGACTGGTGGAAAGGAGGATTGATGGGTGGGGTGGGGGGGCGGGGTAAGCGGAAGCCCGCGCGACTGACAAGACCCATCGGTCCTCAGTGATAGTCTGCTACGCCTCCCAATGAGACGCAATGCGTCCTGCCACCAGGGTCTCATGCGAGTGCAGAGAACCCTCATTTGGCTGTTTTTTCGGTGGCACCACCTAAACTCGAGGCGGCAGCTGAGGAGCGGGAGAAAAACCGACTCCGTTGCTGCCTCCGGCGAGAATTACCCGAAGAGGTATCGACTCTGCGGGATTTACGATCTAGAAAACCCCTGAAACCAAAGGAGGGCCGGGGCTGTGACAACGGTCATTGTGTCCTAAAAGGTGGTTTTACCAGGACAGACAAGGACTTGGCGGTCTGGTTGTCAGCCTTCGTTTTGGTCAGCTCCACATCGGTTGAGGAATGAAAAAGCTCCTTGCCATCAACCAGCAGGTCCAAAACCTTGTCCTGCACCTCCTTAGAGAATTTGGTGGAGTGTAGCCAAGCCTGCCGAGAGGTATCCACTCCAAGTACAAGGCCCCGGGCCAACATGTCAATGTGCCGAGCCGCGGTCTCCAGCAGATCTTGAGCCAGGACCCTGGCATCCGACAATCCCGCCTTTTCAGCAGGGATGAACTCCCCGAACTCCAAAACACCTTTCCACATTTTCATATTCACCCCCGCTAACACCAGTTCTGCATTAGCCTGACGCAATTGCAGGGCCGAGTTAGCAATAATCTTCCTCCCAAGGGAGTCTAGAAGCTCATCCTCTTTGCCCAGGACCTGAGTAGCTGTCGTAGAAGAGGATGCCACAGGCCTGGACGGCAAAGTGGCTGCAGCCACCAATGTGGAGGAGGGGGCGGACATGATGCTAAGGCCACCTCTTCCGTAGAATGCAGCCTGTAACGTGCGTCAATTTTCTAATTAACAGTCCAGAGTGTGGTCCCTCCCAGACTCTACGGACCTCGGCCAAAACGTCCTTCTGCAAGAACAAGCCTGTACGCTCCGAAGGAGACAAGGTGAACACCCCCGAAAGCACGCCCTCCTGCGGAGTGGCTGCCTCAGGCACTGGAACATCCAACAGACATGTCCAGCATCCGGTCATGAAAGGCTCCGATAGAGTGGGGCTGGTCTTCGCTGTCCTGATCGCCCTGCGTGTCATCCGACAGATCAGGGTCCGGCTGAACCACATCAGGCACCACAACAACCTTGTCCACTGGGGACAACGGAGGCAAGGGTGGAAGAGTAGGGCAGTGGCCCCGCAGGCAAAGGCAGCGTCGGAATAACCGGAGACACAGGTGGAACTGACGGCGCAGGTGGGCATATCTCCCTGAACAAGCCTTTATGGGGTCGGAACGCATACATTTTTTGAAACTTGGCGAAGGACACCTTTTTCGGCGACGACTTTGGAGCGGTCAGAGGAGGCCTCTCATGAGGGTAATTCCAGGGACGCAGAGGAGAGGGTTGCCAAGAAGACCCCCCCCCCTGAGGTGTCCACATAAATCAAAGGTGCCGACACCGCAGGCAGCGAGATATTGTGCAGAAGGGGCATCCGGGCGTACCCTGGTACTTTTGAGGGATGCTCCAAACAAGGGGGCCTCAGAGCGAGCTTCGGTACCCCACGACTCAGTAGAAATAGGTCTACAAACAGCCCCCACAGGAGGCGCCTCGGATTGTGATCCGGTGTAAACAGGCCCCTTACGGAGACCCTCGGAGAAAAATGGTACACTTTTTAGGCCCAGGTGGCACCACAGGGCAAGCCCCGGTATCAGAGCCTTTGATGCTCCTCCCAGACCGGAAAGACCCCGGGAAGGAGTCTCCCGGCCAGGGTGCCCTAAAAAGTAAAGTATTAGCAGGGGTTTTTTTTCGCTGATGAAGGAATGAAAATGAATAGGAGTGCGCTGAAACATCTCCTCCCACCACTCTAACTGACGTTGAAGCGCCCGGACGGGAATCGCAATAAAAAAAAACGAGTCCCACCGGTGGTCAGGACCCAAACACTCTAAACAAAGAGGATGGGGATCCGCCCTAGCGAAGCGTTGCTGACAAGAACAACAATTCGGGAAATCTAGCTGAAACGGCATAGACTGTCTACCACGCGATTGCTAGCGAGAGCCAGAGGGGAGGAAAAAACCTTCCGCAGATGCAAGTGCGTCCAGTCTCGAACGAGCAGAGAAAAGGACTCATGGGCGGGGTTACAGCCGCGTGCAGTACCCCGTATATAAAAGAGCAAGTACTAAAATGTTTGCAACATTTTTGATGCTTTTAAAAAGTGCTCCGGTCCCGTCCCACAGGACGGAGGAATGTCCCCATAAGTATGGCGGAAAGGGGACGGGACGTAGGACTAAATGGAAAACTAAATTGCAATTGAGAATTAAATATCTTGTAACAAATGATGCTTTTCTTTCCAGTGAAAGCAAACCAGTATTTCACAATTGTATATTTCGAGTTCCTGGGCTCTGAATAATCATGCCGAGGCAGATCATTTTTACACTTCTAATTTAATTTACACTCCAATTATAAAAACTGTAAAATGATGACTATGCACGGCCTAGTTATATCCATTCAACCTTGCCGTCAATGGGATATATTACGATACATGGTCAGTGGCAGCAGAGTCTTTGCTCAAGGGTGTGTCATTACACCAATCACAGGTGTTCTAGCCTCTCAAATCTTCAAGACTACAATTAAAACCTCCAAAACCAGACTCTCCAGGAAGTGCAAGCGCTGTTAAAAAACAAACAAGTTACATTTGTAATTGAAATAGAAACTCAGCAAAACCTGTCCCTGTGATAATCCAGATAGGTATTTAACTTTATGTAGTGCTTCATACATGGTTTGTCCAACATCTAGGCACTGATTATTATCCCTCAGTTGATACCAAGTAAACCAACCTCTGAAGGATCTTAGCCAATGAGATAGCGCAGCCGGTTGGGCACTCATTGCTGGGATCTCTGCGTGATCTATAGGTTGCGGGTTCGAATTCCAGCAGGGCCAACTCAGCCTTTCATCTTTTCGAGGTCCATAAAGGAGGACAGACTTCAGTTTGGTGATGATAAATACACTTTACCAAAAGCGCTACCTAAATTACAATTTTAACATTAGATTAGATATAGAATTTAGCATGGAGTCCTTGCCTCCCTGCACTGTTATATCATAACACTGGCACACCAATCGGTAGTAACAACTTCAGGAAACGAGGACTTTCATTAAACCTCAGACAATTCTGCTATCGAACCTCAAAACAATACAATTCCTGTTTCAGTTAATATGTAAATGGCTAAGTTTTTGTGTTTTCAACATTTAAATATATACAGGAGAGATCAAACGCCCAGACCTTAGAGCAGAGGTCTTCAAACTGTGGGGTGCGCCCCCCCGCCAGAGGGACGCAGCTGCATCTTAGGGGGGGGGGGGTGCCAGAGCCCAGCATGAAATGTGAAAACTTGTTAGATTGGAGGAAATGGGAAGGGCCAGCTCACATGGTCAAACCGGAGCATAAAACAGTTTTACGCACCAATGAAAAAATGGCCAGCAGTTGCAAATAGATATTCAGTCCTTTAGTCACAGAATGAATAGTACCCAAGGGGTTGTTTTTTTGTTCAAATGTAAACAAATTGTGATACTTAAAGAATATTTATTCAGCAACAATGGTCAAAACTACTAGCTGCATATTGAAGTAACTCCTCAAACTGGCCCACAACGGCCAAAGGAGACGCCAATTTTGACTGGCCTACACTAGCATTTTGCATTTTTGGTACGTCATCCCCTATTGGCAGATAGGCTAGTCCAAGCCTGCCGGCTCATCCATAATGGGCGAGGGGGCGTCCAACCACTGGCCACCTCACCCATTATGGAGGAGCCAAGGAGCCAGCCCAGTGAAACACCGAGCACTCCCTCGGCTGCTTTTTCCAGCTGAGGGAGTGCTCCTGGGCTGGCTGAACTGTCAAAGAGAAACACTGTTTGCCTTTGACAGTTCATTTCCTCAGCCGCATATGATCACCAAGCCATGCAACGCTGGTGGTGTTTTACTTCGCCAGCCTTGCACAGCTCATTGGAAATGCTAGCTGGGGCACTGCATGTATGTATGTATGTGCGAGGGGGTGTTCCTGAGTCTCCTCGCACATACGGGTAGAGCAACCTGGGGCGGGGCATTTTAGCAACCACGCGCAGGCCCCTGCAGAAGGTACGTTTATGGAGATTTTTTTATTTAAATGTGAATGGATGTGTGTAGGTTTGTGTTATGGGACTGGTGGGAGTGGGACTGGTGGGAGCAAGACGGGCGGCAGCACTGGGATAGTGGTGGGAATAGGGTGCTGAGAGCCCAGGGTCTGTACTGGGAGCAGGGTGCGGTGACAGCACGCAAAAGATCATAGCGATTTCTACATACTGTCCATCTGGCACTTTTGGGGGAGCCCGCCTGCCCAAATTTTGCTCAGGGGGGCCCCAGGCCAAAAAAGTGTGACGACCACTGCCTTAGAGTAATAATGAAAGTTGTATTCTGTCACAATGCAGAAATCTGCCGCATAGTAATGATTGCCATACAGTTTTTGCACATGTCGGCTCGACGTCACATACTTTTACTCTTGCAAAGGGGAAAATTGAGAGTAAATGTTATTTTAAGAGTAAAAATCAAAGTTTAAAAATAGGGAGTAAAATACTCCCACCTCAAAATCTTATCAAGAGCACTAAAGTTTTCTTCCCTTCTGCCTCTGCGACTCCAGTGCCCTTCACCTGCAGAGATGCCCAAGGATCTTGCACCTCACCCACCATAAACAATATTTTCATGAAGAGTCTCTTCGATGACTTAAACCAACTGGGTGTCGATTACAAATCACGCCGACATCCAAATCCTGATCCTCTTCTCTGGTGACTAAAACAGACTCCAAGCGATTAAATTGACATCTACCATATGATCCAAGCCTGGATGGCCAAACACGGACTATGTCTCAATGACAACAAAACTGAGTTGCTCCTTGTGGGAACTCAAACCAGACTCAGACTTGACAATTCAATGCCTTGAATATTGACTAATATTATTACTTCTCAAAAGATGTAAAAGGTATCTGCATCGACTCCTCCATCTAATTGACAGGACAAATTAATACAACAGCCTCCAATTCTGTATACACATGCAAGCTCATCAACGCCGGCAGACCATTTGTGACCACAGGTAACTGCACTGCTCTCGCCAGAGTCCTAGTCTTATCACAGATCGACTATTGCAATGCTCTCTACCTCAGAACCAACAAACAACCTGAAGAGGCTTCAGATCTTCCAAATGCACGTGCTCAGGTCAGCAACCAATCACCCCAGATCCCACCACATCACAGAGCTAAGGCACAGTGTGCACTGGTTGTCGGTACCCCCAATCAGTCTCAAAACCCGCTCGCTTACTTTCAAATGTTTACACAATTTAGCAACCAAGTACCTCAGACAAATTCTCATGGAAATCGGACCAGCCTACCAGAAATGCATACTCCCTTTGCCTGTCCATTCCTAGGTTTAAGCTCCATAAGGCAGGCGGCAGCAGTTTCCCAGTCCTTGCAGCCAAAATATGGAACACTCAACCAGCACCAATCAGAGCCCAACCTTCACTCAATAATTTCAGAAATCAGGTAGTTACCTGGCTCAAATGGTCTGATCTTCCCGACAGGAAAATCATACTAGAATGAATACCATAAATCTGTATTGTATACATCTAAATATTTTTTACTGCTGTGACTATTGTTCCTTTGTAAATACTTCTATTAATGTTATCCTTTTATTGTACCCATTGTATGTACATGTAATTTACCTGTGTCATTAATGTATGAACCCAGATGCCTTAGGGCTTGGCGCGCTATATAAATAAAATACAATACAAAGACAGTTAAAGGGGTAGATTTATCCCAATGAGACTTGTTTTTGGTCATTATGAGACTTATCTCTACGATCAGAACACTTGAAATGGGAAGCCTTTAATAGGCATTCTGGGACATGTTTAACCAGGTGTGATAACCCTGTATTTTTGGAATTCTCTGCCAGTTTCGACGAAACGTTTTGAGTTTTGGCATTGCGAAGGACCTCTGCCACGTCAGTCGATGTTTGGTCGAAGGAGTTTTGTGGACGGCGTCCTATGTCTTACAGGGCCGGTCATGGGGCGACCAGGACATCAAGTGCCCAGCGGACAGGGAATCTATTGATCTCCCCCTACTCCCCGAATCTGGGCGATTGGTCGGTGGTGCAGATAGCATGTTATCGTCGCGGGGTGTGCGCTTAGTGTGGGGAAAGAGGAAGTGCTCTTGCCGCCGTGTTGTGTCCCCACAACCGGGCCACCAGACTCTTCTAGGGTCAGGGGCTTGCACTTGGGACCTTGGATGTTCACAGTCGCCCTCTGAAACGATAGAGACGCTGCCATCACGGGAGGCTTCCTGCACGTCCAGGACGGCCTTGGCCTGCATGGCGTGATGGGCAATGAGTTTTGTTCTGTGATCTTTAAAGGTCTTAGGGTTAAAGAGCCCTTTGTCATGGTCCCGATTGAGCCATAGGTTGCACACACGGACGATCCACAGTCTCAGAGATAGATATATAGCTATATGATACATTACTCAAAGTAAGGCTATTTCTGATGCTTATATCTGCTTAGATTCACATGCTATGTATAGGCCAACATCTAGTGGAAGCAGCAGAGTATTACAGTTTGTTTTTTCAAAACTCAGCAAGGGACGTCGACAGGGCGTGCCTGTAATACTATCCCTAGTGCGACATCCACTGTACCCATGGTCCTTCACATGTCTAGGTCCCTTAGATTGTTTTGTTTGACATGAGGTAGCGTGAGGTGTAGCATGAGTACAGGTGTATTAAAGCAGATATGCATCAGATCGAGCTTAGATAAACATGTATGCACCTTCTTTCCAAGGGGAGGAAGGGTGGGCGCATGGGAATCTAAGCAGATACAAACCTCAGCAATTCGATAATGGTGAATAATGTATACCTTCTGAGGGTTGTGGAATCTGCTTAGATCACATGCTATGCAAAGATTAGCTAGCAGTGTTAGAAGGTGGTGGGTTGTGAGAAGGTCCAGCGGCAAATGGATGTTTTAGAACCGCTTGTCCCATCTGTGCATCTGCTTTAGAATGACTGTCAATGCAATAGTGCTGCGTGAAAGTGTGTACTGAGCTCCATGTAGCTGTTTTGCTAATGGTGTCAAGCGGGACATTTGCATAAAAGCCAAAGTAGCTCCTGTACCCATTGTGGAGTGAGCTCTTGGTGTGAAAGGCAGTGTTTTGCTTAATACAGAGTAACAGCTGTATGCATCAGACTATCCATCTGGAAACTGCATTCTTGGAAATGCGGTCACCTTCTCTGCCTAGTGCTACAGGCGTGCTGGTCTTGTTTACATAGTAAAGGAATGCCCTCCTTACATCTAGTGTATGAAGTTTCTTCATAGCTGATCTTGATGGGTTATGAAAGAAAACCGGTACCTCAATGCATTGGTTTATGTGAAATTTGGAAATTTAGGTTAAAAGCTAGGGTGTGTTCATAAAACCAATTTGTCCTTGTGGATGACAAGAAATGGGTCTTGCACTGACAAAGATTGAAGTTCACTAACCCTTCTTATGGATGTAACAGCCACCAAGAAGGCAGTTTTATATGTGAGGTGTTTAACACTTGACCTATACATAGGCTCAAATGGGGGTCTCGTGAGCTTAGCAAGTACTACATTGAGATCCCAGCCTGGCGGTGGGTTAGGAATAAGAGGATGGAGTCTCTTCACTCCCTCCATAAATGCCTTAATGACGGGAACCTTCCACCATGATACTTTCGTGTGAGCGGTGGTGTAAGCTGATAAAGCCGCCAGGTGAGTTAAAAGCAAACCCTGAGATTCTAAAAGGTGGAGCATATAGTGAAGAATGAAGGATGGAGTACATTGTATGGGGTTTATTTGTTAAGACTAGCACTAAATTACAAATCTCCATTTGGTGAAATAAGATTCTGGTTTACATGCTTCCTTGGGGATATCCATACAGCTCTGCAGTAGATTTAGATGTCCAATCTCTGACATCAGGAGCCATGTTACCAAGTTCATTGAGTGAGGTTGAGGGTGTAATGTTGTCGATCTGGCATGGGAGTTTGACGGGATCACACATCGCTAGTTTGCGCAGATATGGATACCATGGTTGTCTTGCCCACATAGGAGCAACAGAATGAGAGTCAATTGTTCTCTGTGAATCTTGTTCACCAGCTTGTTCATTAGAGGAGTGGGGAGGGGGGGGGAGTGGCGTAAGCAAATCTCCCTGACCAACTCAGCCACAGGGCGTTCCCCTTGGAGTCTGGTTGGGGAAACCTGGACATAGCTTGTTTGCTCTTGCAGCGAACCAGTCAAATGTGGGGTAACCCCACTGAGATGTGATCTCTGAATCTGCTAGAGTGTTGAGTTCTCCTGTTGAGAAGTTAGGAACAATCCCCGTTTGAGTGCCCATTTCCGTATTTTCAGTGCTAGTTTGGAAGGATTTGGAGAATGTGCGGCCCCCCTGCTTGTTGAAGTAGAACACTGCAGTGGTGCTGTCGGTCAGGATCTGTACCGACTGATTTGTCAGCTGTGCTTCGAATACCTGAAGCGCTTTGAATACCACTAGAAGTTAAGGCAGGTTGATATGGTTCTGTGCAGTGATACGAGTCCACAGACCATGTGCTGTGAAATGAAGGTGATGTGACCCCCCCCCCCCCCCCCCCCCCAACACGGAAAGTGACTAGAGTGTTGTAACTACCACTTGCACCGCTAGATCGTGGAAGGGTTTTCCCTTTAACATTCTTTGTCCACCAACAAAGGGCTTGTACTAGTGTTGGCGAAACGACCACTAGATCGTCCCACTGACCGCTTGCCCGAGACCACTGTTTCACCAACATGCATGTGGTACCAGGCAAATGCAAGATGCCATTTATGACTAGCAAGCGCATAGCTTTGCGTGCGCTTATCTGGTGACGGACTTCATACTGAGATATTTGCAGTAGCATGTTTTTGATTCTTTCCTTTGATGGAAGACTAGGCTTTACTTTCTCATTTATTGAGAAACCCAATTTGCAAAGAAGGTTTAAAGCTCTTTGCTTCTTTTGCTTCTTTTGCCGGCAAATTTAGGGCGACTCCCTGTTGATCAGCCAGTCGTCCAGGTAGGGGTACACTGCGATAGCCTCTATGTGCAGTGGGATTACTTCTTGTAGCGTTGTCATGCAGAATTTTTGTGGTTTGACATAGGTGTTTGCAGGGCGCAGGTGTAATACTGGGCGCAGTGTTAGATCTTTTTTGGCACAAAGTAGGTTGAATAGATACCCTAGTTTACCGGGTTCGCCGGGACGTTTTTGATGGCGTCCTTGAGCAGCAGCATTGCGACCTCTTCTAGAAGAATGCGTTGCTCCTCTTTCATGGATGATTGACGCGGTGGATGGTTTAAGGGTCGCTGAAGTAATTCCACGCAATAACCGCAACGGTTGATAGCACCCACTTGTCCAAGGTGATTACCTCCCATGCATGGGTGAAGTGTTAAGCGCCCTCCTAATGGAGAGACATAAGAGGGGACTTGATGTGGGTGGTCATTGTTTTGGAGGCGTTGCCTCACCTCTGGAAGTGGAGGACCTCCCCCGGCCACAAGATCTACGCTGGCCCCTTTGGAACCTTTGTGAGGCGTGTCCCCGCTTGGATCCCCAGGATGAGCCCCAATTTTGGCCATAACTGGTATCCCTCCGAGTTTCGTCCTTGAAAGCAACAAAAATTGTTTCCGCCTCTTTGGCCTGGTGGTTTATTTGTGAGCTGGACTAAAGATTTAAGAGGGTCATACTCTTTCGCAGATTTCATCTACAACGGCCTGTCCGAATAGGACATTCAGTCCGATAGGCATGTTGTAGAGTGTTGCCAGCGTTTCCAGTTTAAATCCTGATTGACAAAGACATGCGTGGTGTTTTATAACTTCCTCCTAGTCCATAGTCCCCTTTCCCCCATACTTGTGGGACATTCCGTCCTTCGGGACAGGATCGGAGCACTTTTGTCAAAAAGCATCAAAAATGATAAGATTTTGTCCTATTTTTTTGCCAGGCCACAGCAAGTGGCCTTAAACCCGGCCCTCCTGAACTCCGCCCTGGGCATCGCCCTTCAGTCCTTTTCTATCGCCAGGTCGGAAACCATTTAAGCAATAATGGAGGGTTCTTTTTTTTAGAGGGGACGGCAGGCAGGCGTATGGAGGAAAGGGGACTGAGTAAGATGGTCACTACGTTCAGTAACTGTTATACGCCTACATCCCGTCCCCTTTCCTCCATACTTTTGGGAGATTCCCAAGCACAACCAGAGGTAGCAAGGGTGGATGGAAAATCCCTTTACTGAAACAAGTTTGAGGAACATACTTTTGGGAGGTAACAGCAGCCGCTTTGCCGTGGACTAGATGAGCATGATGCCCTTAGGTGGTTGAAAGCCTTGTATCTTATAGGCTTCTGAAATGCATGCGGCAATCCAACGGGAAATGGATGCTTTGGAAGCTGGTTTCCCTTTAGGGTCAAACGTGACAAAGTTGTGAGGAGCTTCCAAGTTCCCCCGTTCTATGGAGGTAAAACTTTAAGGCTCGCCTGACGTCCAAATTGTGTAAAACTCTTGGCATCAGATGCCGGGTTCGGGAAGAAGAATGGTAAGTAGAGACTGATGCCAATGAAAGTCAGTAACCACCTTGGGAAGGAAGGATGAGTGCGAAGCACATCTTTATCCTTGTGGAAAGTTGTGAACGATGTTCCACAGAAAGAGCTTGGAGTTAGCTTACTCGCCTTGCGGATGTAAAGTCAATCAGATAAGCAACCTTCCAAGAAAGGTAATTAAGATCAGTAGTGGCCATGGGTTCAAACGGCTTATGGCATAAAGAAGCGAGGACCACATTTAGATCCCATTTGGGATAAGGAGTGCATACTGGTGGGAAAATATGGAGGAGTTCCCCAAAATGCCTCTTGATAACTGGATTAGTCAATGAGAAGGAACAGCTGTCTGGACATTAAGTCCGCAAAGGCAGATAAATAATTTCTGCAAGACAGAACATGAATGCCAGAATCTGCAAGGGGGAGACAAAGGATAGAACGTGTCAACTCTAGCGTGTCTGGGATCGAGCTGTTTAGCCAAGCACCAGTGGAAAAAAACAGCCATTTGCTCCTATATTGAGCCCTCGTAGATGGTTTCCTGGCCGCGCATATTGTCCTCTGACAGATTAAACTGCGCTAAAGATCTGAACTCGGACACCGGGCCACCAAGCTGAATGATTTTGGGGAGGGGTGCCACAGTTGGTGATCGTTCTGGTCAAGGTGGTCAGGAATCAGCTGCAATATGATGGGGGAGAAAAAACAGATGCTGAAGTTCCAAAAACCAGAATCTGGCTGGCCACCAAGGAGCTATGAACAGGAGAGTGCGATTCGATGCACTCCTGCGCTTGCAGAGCGACCGATGAATCAGGGGCAATGGAGGAACAGCATAGGCATTCATGTTGTGCGACGGGATCGCAGGGGAGTCTCCCCAGGGAGGACGCTCCGAGGCTGTCCCAAGATGCATAAAGGAAATTTCCTGTTTGTAGAAGTTGCAAAGAAGTCCACTTCTGGAGTGCCCCATTAGCAAAAAATGTTGGAGGACCTTGCTGTTCATTTCTCACTCTTAACTGGCTGCCGCCTGAGTGAGTCTGCAGTTACATTGATGTGACCCGGGATGTGTACAGCCTGTAGCCAGACCTTGCGCTCGATGGCTCTGTCCCAAATTTGTATGGCTAATTTTACAAGGAGAGGTAACCTGGTGCCACCCTGCTTGTTGATGTAAAACGTCGCCACAGAATTGCCTGTGCGAATACATTCTACCCTATTGGTGATAGACGGTCGTAAAGCTTTGAGCGCCAGAAACACAGCCAGGAGTTCCAGATAATTGATAAGGAACTGACTGTTCTGGGGCGTCCATAGGTCGAATACTTCAAGTTGACCCAGCGTCCCTCCCCAACCCAGAAAGGAGTAGTCCGTGGTAAGTCACTTGTGGGCAGGGCTCCTGCAAGGAGGCCCCCACTGAAAGGTTGTAGGTTGAAGACCATTGCAGATCCGCCATCATGCAGGATGGAACTGGGATTAACTTGGAATCTGGGTCTGATGCCCGAGACCAGCAGCTCCAAAGAGCTAGCTGAGTGTGTCTCATCTTCTTACGTGCAAGGGATCTAGCTAGCACACAAGAGGCCATGAGACCCAGAAGTCATTGGGACCACCAGGCCATCATGTGCGAGGACTGGAGAAAGAGCCGATACGTGGTTGATGGGTCTGCAATCATGTCCGTCTTTAGGAACACCTTGGTACTGACTGTATTCCAACGGAAACCCAGGAAAATCAGGTCTCAGACAGTCCTGGACGATTTCGTCAATTCGCTGACAGCCCAAGATGAATAGGATATGAAGGAGACTGAAGATTGGTCAAGGACGTCGTTGAGCAAGGACTGCAAAGGAGCCAATGGTCCAAGTATGGATATACATGAACCCCCTGCAGCCCGAGGAAGGCTGCGATGACCGACATCTTCGTAAAGACATGCAGTGCCAAGCTGACACCAAAAGGGAGCACACAAAACTGGAAGTGTTCCTCTCCCAAAAAGAACCACAGATATTTCAGATGCGTGCTCCTAATCAGAATGTGCATGTATGCATCCTGGAGGTCTACTACGCTGAGCCAATCACCCTTCCGAAGAGAGGACTTTATTTGGGAAGGCGTGATCATCTTGAATTTCTATTGGGTAAGAGAAAGATTGATCTGGGAAGGATGGAGGATAGGGCGCAGGCCAGCCTGGTTCGGTTTGGGCACTGAACAGACAGGAGTAGTAGCCCTCCCCTTGCTCCATGAGGGGGACCAGGGTTAACCGCTCTTAGTTCTAGAAGTTTCTGTACCTCTGCTCTGAGGGAGGGCAACCCTGTCAGCTGGAAGGGAGGGTTGAAGGGTGGGGTGGAGGGGGGCAAGCGGAAGCCCACCCGAACAGTAGACAAAACCCACCAGTCTTCAGTGATCGTCTGCCACGCTTCCAGACGAGACTAAATTCATCCTCCCACCGGGGTCTCGCGCAACCGACAAAAGATATAATTTTGATGATTTGTCGTCAGGGAGACTGAGAAAAAACAGCCACCTTGCCGTTGTTGCTTACGGCGGGCCCGACAACCAGAGCTTCAGATCGGCACACAGCAATCCTGAAACCTCGAGAAATAGACTGAGTTTGGGACCAAGACCTCCGTGTTTAAGGAGCCTTAGCTGGAGCTTTCGCCAGGACCAATAAAGATTTGCCGGTTTGAGTTCTCGCCTTAGTATTTGCGAGTTCCTCATCTATAGGGGCAGAGAACAACTCCTTACCATCAAAAGGAAGGTTCAGTACTTTATCCTGTACTTCCTTTGAGATCTTTGTCGCATGGAGCCATGCTTGGCGGGAAACGTCAATCATGACCATAAGGCCTCAAGGGGAGCTATCTACATGGTGAGCTGCAGCCTCCAGTAGATCCTGTGCCAACACTGGCGTCCGACAAACTGGATTTGAAGTCTTCTAGGCTATCCGCAAGTATACATTACTGTAAATCGGCTAGCTCCCTCCACAGCCTGACATTTGCCGCTGCCAAAGTGAGGTCAGTGTGTGGGGCACTTTTGCGCACATCGAACATAGCTGCCTGAAGGGAGTGCTCCGCTCAAAAGCAATCCTTATTTCAAATGCATCCTTTCAGCACCATTCCAGACACACTGAAGCAAAAATGTGGTGGCGGAGGGCTAAAGGCACATTCCCTGAAAAAAACTGCACAAATCCGTGGCAGGATTGTCGTGATATTGCCACTGAAACTTTTGGCAGCAGTGAGGCTTCTGCGCGTCCGCCTGGCGGCTCCATGAGAACACCAGCAACAGACCATGCTGGGGGTAGGGGCTCCACGTTGCCTGCGACATCCCAAGACCGGAGAAGGATGCCAAGTGGCCGCCTCACCCTGGAGCAACTTTACCAACATTGCCCAACACCTTGAGAGCTCACTTCGAGAACCCAACAGAAGCAATGACATACATGGAGGCCTCCATCCCGTTGCCTCCCGGGAATCGGGCGATTGATCAAAATGCGAGACCACAACCGGGAGATGAGACGGGACTCTACAGATTGACAAAAACACGCCACTTACCTACCGTCACAAGAATAAACATACACTAGCATGGACGACCTGAACAAAGACTTATGGTTAATCGAGCCGTGAGCCTCCATGGAGGGCTAGCCAGATGGCTACAACAGGCGACCCCCAGGAAAGCACCAGTTCGAGGGAACGAGAATCGAGTGACAGCATCGTCAAGTTGGGGGAGATGTGGGTGGGGGCAAAATGTCACAGGATGTTTCGCTCTGCTGAGCTATGTAGGAATGGGGGCGGGGTGCTGAGGTTCTGGGACCCAGTTGGAGGGTCCTACAAGTTAAAAATTGTGGTCATGTCGCAGCACATGACTAAGAAACAGTAAAACAAGAGACATGAAGGTATACAGACATGGCACACACTAATGCGACGGCTCAAGGGCTGAAGCTAAAACTTCACACATGGAATGTCCGTGGACTGAACAAACGCGCTAAATTCAGCAAGGTGGGAGCCTATGTCACCAGACACCACCCTCAGGTGATCATGTTACAAGAAACAAATGCACTCCAGAGGGTCAATGCCGAGTTCCTGAAAGGGTGGGGGCAGCACAAATATTGCACTGAATACTCTTCACAGGCAAGAGGAGTGCTCACCCTGATCCACCTTTCTGTTAGCTTCCGATTTGTAAAGAGCAAAATAGACTCAGTCGTTGTCATAGTATAGGGCAGTATTGCTGGGGCAGAACTAATATTAGTGAATACGTATGGACCAAATGAGGATGACCAAGATTTTTCTACAAATGTGGTGCACGAGATAGGTTTCTCTGGGGGCGAGCAGATATTGTGGGGAGGAGATTTTAACACCATTTTAGATATCACGTTAGACCGCTCCACCTCTAAACACAGAAATCCCACAACAACAACTGTTATTTTACAACACATCCTATCGCAACTGACAATGGTGGACGCCTGTAGAACGCTACACCCGCATAAAAGACACTGCTCGTTTTACTCCTCAGTACACGACACCGAATCTCGTATAGATTACTGGCTGGTGTCCGCATCTCTTATGAACCAAATCGATAACAGCGAGATACTTGCCCGTACCCTATCGGATCACTCCCCCATCCTTTTAGATGTGACATTAGGGAATGTGAAACCCTCGGTCAGGAGATGGAGGATGCCACCTGACATCCTTAAAGACCCAGCAGCTGCGGACGCGCTACATACAGAGGTAGAATACTTCTTTGAAACCAACAAGGGTTCAGTCGATAAATATGCAACCCTATGGGAGACCTTTAAGGTATGGGTGAGGGGGATCCTGATCTCTAAATCCACGGGGCTGTTGAGGTCTGTCAGGGTTGAACTGGAAGTGGAGAAATTGTTGGGAGAGCTAGAAACGCGATATACACCTGCACATGAAGATAACATCCTGGCAGACATCAATAGTAACCTACAAGAGTTTAACAAATTGGCTACCAAGGAACTACTCTATATGGCGACTCCAATTAGAACACGCAGATTATGGCGAAGGGAACAGGGCGGGTCGCACCCTGGCCAACCTGTTAAAGGCTGAGAGACATCATACACCAATTCCCAGCATAATAGCGGGAGACGGTAGTCACCATGAGTGAGGAGGGCATAAATCTAGAATTCACACATTTCTATTCAGAATTATATGCTATAACGACCTGAAATCAGCCACGGCCACTAGAGAATACCTGGACAATATAACACTCCCGACACTGCCCAAAGAGCATAGATTACTGCTGGACCAGCCCCTAACAATTGACGAGATAACGGAAGCAATAAAATAAGCCAGCGGGAAGGCACCCGGCTCAGACGGACTGGGAGCCAAGTTATACAAGGAGCTCCATGAGGAGCTGGCCCCCGGTATTACAATCTGTGTGGGAGGAGGCCATGGAGACAGGAACACTTCCAACATCCATGAGAGGCCATAATTACTGTGCTACTGAAGCCCAGGCGTCCGCCGAATAAGATTTCCTCTTACCGGCCCCTATCCTTAATAAATTGTAATGCAAAAATATTTGCTAAAATCTTGGCCACGAGACTCCTACCCAACATGTCCATGCTGGTACACCCTGACCAGTGCGGGTTTATTCCCACCAGGTCAACGGCAGGTCAACGGCACTGAATCTCCGAAGGCTGTTCGGTGTCATGGCCCAGATCAAACCCGAAGCCCAAGCAGTAGCCGTATCATTGGACGCAGAAAAGGCGCTTGATTTGGTGTCATGGATGTAACCGTTTATGGTGCTCGAGAAATTTGGACTACGGCCATTTTCAAAAATGCGTAAGGCTATTATATACTAACCCGGGAGCCAGGGTACTGACTAACCGTACCATGTCTGAATGGTTTGGATTGGGAAGGGCTACGAGACAGGGTTGCCTGTTTGGAACCGGTCGCAGCAGCTATTAGGGAACATCATGGACCAAGGGGTATAAAGATGGCTGGCCTAACCCAGTCAATATCATACGCAGATGGCACTCTATTGTACATACGAGAGCCAGACGTACACCTGAGGTTTGCAATGAAAACCATACATGAGTTTGCAGACTACTCAGGTTATAGGACCAACTGCTCCAAATCCGAAATCTTTCCCCTGACTCCTGCTACTAGGTGCCCGAACACACAAGGTTTACAGTGGTCTCCTGTTAAGATAAAATACCTGGGTATTATTGTGTCGGGGGACAGGGCATCCCTATACTCTGACAACCATGACTTACTATTAAATACGATTTCCACCAAACTCAGCCTATGGGCTAAGCTTCCCATCTCCCTTATCCGCCGTGTCGCTATATTGAAAAAGGTTGTCTTACCAAAGCTATTATGACAATGCATTACTTACCGTAAAAGCATTTCTGATGGTTGCATCTGCTTAGATTCACATGCTGTGCATAGGTCCAACATCCAGTGGTCACTGAGGAGTATTGCATTTTGTTTTTCGTAGTCGAAAAGGGGACGTCGACAAGGCGTGTCTGTAACACTATCCCTATAGTGACGTGCGTTGTACCCACAATAACTCATGCGTCGAGGTCGCTCTGTTTGTATTTTTTCTGCCCTGAGGGAGCCTTCTATACGTGAGTGAGTACAGAAAAGAGATGTAGAAAGGTGTCTATGTTCCTTCCATCCGAGCGGGGAGGAAGGGTGGGCGCATGTGAATCCAAGCAGATACAACCATCAGAAATGCTTTTACGGTAAGTAATGCATTGTCTTCTGATGTTTGTTAGTCTGCTTAGAATCACATGCTGTGCATAGACTAGCGAGCAGTACCCGGAGTTGGCGGTGGGTTATAAGAAGGAACAATAGAGAAAAGATGTCTTAATACTGCCTGTCCCACCTGGGAGTCAGATCTAGAGTGTGCATCTAGACAGTAGTGTTTTGTAAAGGTGTGCACAGAACTCCAGGTAGCCGCTTTGCAGATGGACTCAAGGGGAACATTTGCAATGAACGCTATGGAAGCCCCAGTGCCTCGAGTGGAATGTGCTCTTGGCTTGAAGGGTAGTTCTCTCTTAGCAAGAGTGTAACAGAGAGTGATGCATTGAACAATCCATCTAGATATAGTGGACTTTGAAACTGCATCTCCTTCTCTTCCTGCTGCCACCTAGACAAAGAACTGATTAGTCTTTCTCAGTGGTCTGGTTCTTTCCATGTAGAACATGACAGCTCTGCGTACATCTAGTATATGCAGACTTTTTTCTCCCAAGCTGGAAGGGTTTTGAAAGAACGTTGGTAGTTCTATTGACTGGTTTACATGGAATTTCGAGATTAATTTTGGTGCAAACCTTGGGTGTGTGCGTAGAACCACCTTATCCTTGTTAACTGTTACGAAGGGGTCTAGTACAGAAAGAGCCTGTAGTTCACTTACTCTCCTAATGGAGGTGATAGCTATTAGGAAAGCAGTCTGGAAAGTACCACATTTAAGTCCCATCCGGGAGCTGGGTTAGCTATCGGAGGGTGTATTCTCTTTACCCCCTCCATGAAGGCCTTGATAACTGGTATCTTCCACCACGACACTTTAAGTTGGGAAGTGGTGTATGCAGAAAGTGCCGCTAGGTGGACTTTAATGCAATTGAACACTAGACCTGAATCCAGTAAATGGGTAAAGTACAGAACAATGTGTGTGGGAGAGCAGTCAACCGGGTTGATGCCCTTACCTCTACACCAGATGAAAAATCTTTTCCACTTGCTAGAATAGCAGTGGCGAGTATTAGGTTTTCTGGCTTCCCTGAGGATGTCCATACATCTCTGCGGGAGTTGTAGATGTCCAAATTATATGATCTCAGGAGCCAGGCTGCTAAGTTCATGGTCTGAGGGCATGGATGCAGTGTCCTGCCCTTGTCCTGTGACAGCATGTTGTACGGGCAGGGAAGTTTCACTGGGGGAGATAGGGACATCTCCATCAACTGAGCGAACCATGGCTGCCGGGCCAACATTGGGGCCACTAGTATCATGGTAACCTGCTCCTGGTGCATCTTGTGCACCACTTTGTTGAGAAGGGGAGTCGGGGGAAAGGCATAAACAAATTTCCCTGACCATTGAATCGACAGACCGTTCCCCTTGGACTGCTTCTGGGGGTACCTGGAGGCGTAACTTTGGCATTGTGAGTTCTCCAGAGTTGCGAACAGGTCTATTTCTGGGAATCCCCATTGCGTGAAGACGTCCAAGACGATGTCTTCGTGCAATCGCCATTCGTACTCTTCGGGCAGGGGGAAGTTTGTCTGCTAGCAGATTGAGTTCCCCTGGTACGTGTTGTGACAGTAGGAACATGTGTTTGAGAGCCCACTTCCATATATTCTGGGACAGCTTGGACAGTCCTGGAGAGTGGGTGCCCCCCTGCTTGTTGATGTAGTAACATGGCTATGGTGCTGTCTGTAAGGACCATCACCGTCTTCCCTTGTAGGTGTTTCTGGAAGGCTTTTAGTGCTTTGAACACCGCCAGTAGCTCCAGTAGGTTTATGTGCTTGGATGCTACGTTCGGAGACCACACGCCGTGAGCAGTCTGATGGGATAGGTGAGCCCCCCATCCTGTGAGGGATGCGTCCGTGGTTAGAATGGCCTCCACCACGGGTGTGGCAAAGGGTTTCCCTATTATCAGGTTTTCCTTTGTCCACCACCGTAGCGAGAGAACCAAGGCTTGAGAGACCACCACTCAATCGTCCTATTGTCCGCTGGCCTGACATCACTGGCTGTTGAGCCACTCTTGCATTGGGTGCATGCGCAGGCGCGCGTGAGGTACCAAATACACGACGCCATCATTCCTAGCAATCGCATCGCTTTGCGCCTCGTCACCTCTCGACCTGCCACATATTGGGGATCTGAAACAGCATGTTTTGGACCCTCTCGTTGGAGGGGAAGACGAGGCCGTCCTTTGTTCGAATTAGAGCCCCTAGGAATTGTTTGACTTGGCTGGGGTCTAAGCTGGACGACTTCTCGTTGATGGAGAAGCCCAGTTGGAACAAAAGGTCTACAGTCTTTTGGGTGTTTGAGAAGCATATCTTGTAAGAATCCCCTGTTATGAGCCAGTCGTCAAGGTCAGGGTATACTGGGATGGATAACCTGCGCAGGTGGGCCACTGCCACTACCTTCGTGAATACCCTTGGTGCAGATGCCATGCCGAAGGGTAGCACTCTGAACTGGTAGTGTTTGCCCTCTATCATGAACCTGATGTATTTTCTGTGCGCTGGCAACATTAAAATATGAAAGTAGGCATCTTGCATGTCCAGTGTTGTCATGTAATCTCCTTGTGATAGCAGTGGGATCACTTCCTGTAAGGTCACCATACGAAACTTTTGGGGTTTGACAAACTTGTTCGATGGGCGCAGATCTAATACAGGGCGCATGTTTAGATCCTTTTTGGGTACAAGGAAGTACACTGAATAAATACCTTCCATTACCTGAGATAGAGGCACAACCTCTATGGCTCCTTTTTCCAGCAGTTGGTCCACTTCTTGGAGAAGGATGGCGAGGTGTTCTGGTGTCATGCGGCGTCCCACCGGGGGTCTGTATGTTGGGGAACTGTTGAACTCTATACAGTAGCCACGGGCTACGGTGGAAAGTACCCAGAGGTGTGATGTTACTCCCTCCCGAGCTGGAAGAAAGGATGTTAACCGGCCCCCGACCGGCGTTGCATGGGAGGGGACGTGAATCTTCGCGTCACTTGGTGGTGTTGTTGGCTTGGGAGCCTCTGGGGGTGGAACCCCAGCCTCTTCCCTTGCCACGACGTTGACCCCTCTGATTGTACTGGCCGCTATTACTCTGGTAGTTGCTGGCAGAGTACTGTTGTTGGTTTGTTGCTGGTCCACGAAAAAAGCGCTCATTACCAAATCCCCGCCTGTTAGGGGGTTTTGAAATTTGGTCTAAGGTCTTTATTGTGTCAAATTCTTTCTTCGCGTTCTCCAGCGCGTCATCCACTGCTCTCCCAAAGAGATTGGACTCCTCTATGGGTTTATTAATAAGGGACGCTTGTGTTTCCGCCTTAAATCCGGAATTGCGAAGCCAGACGCAACGCTTCAGTAAAATTCCTTGTACCAAAGTGCGGCCAGCAGTCTCTGCTGCATCGAGGGTATTCTTGACGATGCTTTGATTGACCAGAGATCCCTCGTTAACTGTAGCCAGTAAACTAGTCTTTAGTGGTTCGGGAGCTTCTTCGATGTCCTGTCTGAGCTTAGCCCATTGAGCATCGGCATAGCTTGCCAATAGGGTGTTATTATTGGCGATTCTGGTAGAGAATGCTGCAGAGGTGGTGATTCTCTTGGCTAGGGCATATAGCTTCTTCCCCTCTTTATCTGGGGGTGCCTCGCTAGTAGATAGTGGGACTCCTGCCCTTTTCCTAGTGTTGGTCACGACCAGGGAGTCTGGGATTGAGTGACCCTTAATATATAATGGGTCTGATTGAGAGGGAGAGAACAGTTTCTCAATCCTCGGGTTGACCCCCTCTCACCAATGCAGGAGTGGAAAGCGGGTGTAATACGTCTCTTAACTGAGGCGAGGATAACCTGGCTAGTGGGGGTTTTTCTTTGATAATCCTCTCCACAAAATCGGTGTCTGGGGTGACCTCCCCAGTTTCGATCTCGAAATGTGCTGCTGCCTTCTTCAGCAGTGCATTGAAGGTGGGTTGATCATCGACAGGCGAAGGGTTCCTGACTGGTGTAGTTTCAGTAGACCTGATGACTATACTGCTTGTGTCAGTCGACCTAGCCGGTGACTGCCAGGGATTTGGGTCGCCCTCGCCTGTGTCTTCCTGGAATCCTTCCTCACATAGGTTAGTTTCCTCGTGAAAACCTTCCTCTTCTTGTTGGTCCTCAACATAGGTGAACTCATCTTCCTCTTGGAAGAAGGAGTCTTCCTCAGTGGGATTGTGAGAGTATATGTCCTCCTGTATGGGGTTATAAAACTTCTGGTATTTAGCCCTTGGACTCTCCAGGGGTGCCTCCCTTGGTCTCTTAGGTTCATATCCATCCCAGAAGACGGGGCACCCATCTAGTTTGTCCATACAGGTCTGGAACCTGTCAAAGGTCCACTGAGGTCGGCCAGGACAGTCTGGGAAAGAAAAGGGGGTTTCTTCCTCCTGTAATTGTCCGGTTCTGTCCCAGAACGTCGAAGAAAGAGCCTTCGCCTTCTGAGTAGCCTTATTGCTGGCTAGGGCCTTCTGTCGGCGTCGGGAACTGGCCGGATCTGTTTTCCGGCGCCTTCGGCGTATCTTTGGCCTTGTGCGCGGTTTTCGGCGTTTCACTCGCCGTACGTCTTTGGCCGTCCTTAGATGCTATGCGCGCGAGGCTTTCGGCGATCATTCTCTCTTCCAAGGGATCGGTCGCCGTCACGCTATGAAACGTCGAGCCCTTGCCCGTCGAGTCCTTGTTGGCAACGTGAGCACTCTTGCGATGCGTGTCGCCGGAAATTTTGGTGTTAGCGCCCTTATTTTTTAGAGTGCCCAGGCGCCTGTCGCGGAAGCGGTGGCGGGGAGGGCTGACGACCCTTATGGTCGGCGGAAGACGTCGGTGGGCCCGGCGTCCCCGTTGGCGCTATGGCTGCCCTCGTCTTCGACGAATGTGTGCCTGGGGGTATGTGCTTTGGTGTTTTTCTGTGTGCGTCCTTGTCGCCGGGGTGTTCACCCCCATAAGCTGGGCGCTCCTTTGAGAGGTCTACAGCCTCCGTTACGGGGGCCGTGTAGTCACTGTCCTCGTCACACTTGGCGGCGGCGGGCAAGGAGTCAAGCCTAGACATGGCGTAGGCCGCCCACCTTTTGACCCTGCGGTCTTTTAGAGTTTTGGGCTTTAGTAATTTACAGGCCGCACAGCCGTCCTGCTGGTGATCGAGGGGTAAGCAACGGTTGCACCGTTTGTGCTTATCCTTCCAGGTATATTTACCCTTGAAAAGCGGGTAAAACCTAAATGGCGTCCTCTCCATAGCTGAGGGTAATAAGTGTGACTACGACCTCGAAAGAGAGGGAGGGGAAAGAGAAAGGCATTCTTAAAGAAAAGAAAGACCACAAAACCCCACTCTCCCTACTGTGTATGGCCGGCGAGGCCAGGCCACGTGTTCGGCAGCGCTGAAGGATCCCCTCCGCTCGTCCTTCCGTCGAAGATCTTGCTCGGCGGAGAAACGGCTCTGCGTCGAGGGAGGGATCTCCGTTATTGATATTAATAACAAACGACCAAAGGTCGAAGAAACTATTTGGCAATGTCTCTCGAGGAGCTCCACATAAAGGCGATCAGTAGCTGGGCGGAAAAAAACAATCAGAGGGACCTTGACGCATGAGGGATTGTGTGTACAATGCACGTCACTATAGGGATAGTGTTAGACACGCCTTGTCGACGTCCCCTTTTCGACTACGAAAAACAAAATGCAATACTCCGCAGTGACCACTGGATGTCGGACCTATGCACAGCATGGGATTCTAAGCAGATTAACAAACATCAGAAATATATTTACTAATATCCCGATATGGCATGGTAAACAGTTCTTTGATACTCTTAGATGCATGGCTGTGGAGTTCGTCGGGGGGGGGGGGGGTCAGCCAGAATGAAATGTGAGAAAATGGTGGAACCCTACAATAAAAGGTGGCATTGCAGCCCCAGACTGTGAACTATATTGCCTGGTGGCACAGGCCGTTTGTCAGACGCTTGTACGATGACCAGGACACATCACACATCTGTTTAGAGAAACACGCAGCACTCCCAACCGACTTAAGGTCGGTCATCTTTAAAGACAAACACAAAGATGAATGCCCATTTGATACGTCAGTACAACAGTACACGCATGGTCCAAGATCTACCGTAGGCGTGGGTTGGAGATGCCATATTATTCGGAGGCCCCGTTCTGGAACTTCCCCGGTATAGCAACATCATACGAAGACATGGGACCCGGAGGGAGAATTTAAAATCAGACATTTTCCCCCACTGGATGATACTGCAATATCACAGAATGAGAATGGCCTTCAAGGCTAGATGGCCACTGTTCTCGGACAAGCCTCCACCACACCCATGCCTCGTGGCTCTGTCCACCCGGTCGGGAACCAGTGTCTCAGGACTTTACACGGCCATACAGGCCAACACCCTGATGATAAACACGATAACAGACCTGGGTATCACCATAACAGACGAATCCTGGGCGAGATACTGTGAACTGACCAAAAGGCTATTCATGAACGCAGGCCTCCGGTTGATTCAATTTAAGGTTTTGAACAAGTTACATTATACCCCCCAAAAATGTACTCAAAATTGCCCCGGTAGATGCCAGAAATACAGAACAGAACAAGCTGGCTCATTTCACATGTACTGGAGTTGCCCACACATAGGTGGATTCTGGGGGGAGGTAGCGAAAATCCTGGAAGGGGTCACACAGATCCCGGCAGACACCACACCACAAAAATACCTATTTGGGGATATAGGAAAGAGACCTGAGGTGACCAGAAGGCTCTTCAATATTACATGCTCAGTGGCCAAGAAATTTATTCTGCAGAAGTGGAAGAGCGCACAGGCACCACACGTGTCATGAAGCCTACCCCCGGGCATCCGGATCGAGTCCATCAGCCCCGGGAGCAGGCATCCAGATACTCATTAAAACCCCAACAGCCCCGACTGGGGGCTGTTTGGATTCAGTCCTGGCGCCTAAGGCGCCAGGCTCATCATAGAAATCAGTCCTGGCGCCAGGCTCATAGACTTTACTTACCTTTTGCAGACCATGCTGCAAATGAGTCCAAGCCAACATGAGGCCTGGATGGGACTATTTTATTACAGGGACTTTTTTTCACTCGGGGGGGGGGGGGGGGGGGGGGTGTTTCTGGGGAACTTCTTACCTGGGACTACTTAGCAGGTTATTTAAACCACGCCCGAACAACAGCCCATGCTTCGTGTTATTCTGCATCAAGCAGCATAACGCTCACCGTGTCTGCAAGTCAGCATCCAGTCTTCTGCCACGCCCGCCTCGAATTCGGAGCTCTTAGACAAAAGGAAAAGAAGGTTAGATCATGGACATTTGATTCCTTACCCGATTCCGGACCCAGCACAGCTCCGAGCCTGGAAAGGACATTATTTCAGCACGCGTCGCTTCGCCAGCAGCAACGCCACGTTATACTCACCAGTCCACTACATCTTTCGACTTGGCGCTGCCTCCATTTTATTCGTCGAAAGCCAGCACCTGGGGGGAAAACAAAAGGAACAACAAGGTGAGCCGAGAAAACCGACAAAGACAATCTCTTGCCACCATAGGCTTACCTGCTTTACCACCGGAGGCATTATCCTTTAATTCGCTGCATCTTCCTATGCTGCACCTATAAAAGGGAGAGAAAACAGTAAGTTAAACTCATGCAACTTTTACCGGACAGTGTTTGTTAATACAGACTCTTACATGAACGCCATCAGCTGCCTCCAGGCAATATTCTTTTGGACCCAGCTGCAACCTAACGAGGGAATGGAACAAGAGTGAACATCGGACATATTGAACTCTTTGAACTTTATAGACACTGGGGTCAATATTCCTCCGGAACTCCTCCAGTACCTTCAAACCAGTGAAGTAACTGGTCTCTACGCGCCCCTGCATGCCATGCAGGATGGAGAGCTCATCATTTAAAAACATAAGGTGAGGTTACCAAGAGGGGATATCGGAGGTGCTTAGTGGGGAGAACGAGAACAGTTGGGGGGCCATCACTAAAGTCCAGGGGTGGCTAAATGCCTTTCTCCACTTGCAGCAGAATACTTCTACGAGTCCAGCAGACAAGATTAGGCGGGCCAGTCCAGACTCATCTCTGCACTACGCATCACGTTGGTGGAGACTGCAGCTGTCCGGGTCCGATCGACGCCCCTGTGGGAACCAGGTGAGCGTAACACGTAAATCACTTCCTCAAAGAGCTAATGTATGTTAATGAGTGCGAGGACCAGTATGTAATGGCACTCCCGAATACAAGTAAACCAAAGGACATTTGGGCCCCGTTCAGAGTGCATCTTTATGAGTTGGTCTAGGCCAGTAGCAGCCCGACAGGGCCCAGAAATGAGTCAGGTTTGTAAATACTGTATATGTCATGACCTAAACTGAACATCTGTTGTAGATATATATGGAATGTCATGTTGCTGCAATGTTGTGTACCACAATCAAATAGTTATTTTTTTTTAAAAGTGAAGTCAGTGTTAGCTGAAGTTGGAGCACCGAATTGGAAAGTACTTTCTTGCCAATTTCGTCAAGAAGTTTGCCCTCCTTGGAGAGGATTTGAGCCGCTGCAGCGGAGGATGTAGAGGCTGGTTTGGACTGAGGGGGGCTGCTGCCACCACCATAGACGATTGAGCGGACAAACCGACAAGGCTATTTCTTCCGAGACGTTAAGCTTGTATCGAGCGTCAATCCTCTGGAGATGCTGCCCGGTATGGGGTTTCTCTCAAACCTTGCAAGCCTCAGCCAAGACATCCTTCTGGACGAACGGGCCAGTGCGCTCCTGCAGTGATCGAGTAAATGCTGCAGAAAGCACCCCTCCTGTGGTGCAGGGGCCCTCAGGCACTGAATAACAAGCAAAGCCATCATATCCAGCACCCGGTCATGAACCGCTCCAATAGAGTGGGGCTGTTCATCGCTGTCCTGATCTGCCTGGCCCTCATCCGGTGAAGCAGGAGCAGGAGACTGATCCGCTGCACGTGGCGACTCAGGTCTTGAAGTGTCTCGCGGGGCACTCAATGTTTTTTCGATCAGGAATAGAAAAGGCAGAGGAGAAAGTGATGGAGGAGGTCCAGCAGGTAGAGGTGGAGGAAGTGGCACCACCGGGACCGGTGAAGGAGCAGCCAGGGCATAATGCAGCAAAGGAGGTGCAAGATAATTTCCTTGAAAAGACCCTTAAAGTAGGACCTCAGGGGGTCAGAATGCATGAGTGAAATGTCCCAGAAAACGCTTGAGAAGGCAGAGGCCGCTCGGAATGGGCATACCCCCATGAACGCAATGAGGATGGTTGCCAGGAAGGCCCTCCACCAGCTGGAGCCACATAGATCAGGGGTGCAGAACCAGGAGGGAAGCTAGACCGCTTGAGGCAGCGATGCCCAAGCATGCCAATCCACTGAAGGGCAGAACAGGTTTTTGTTATCCACATGGTGTGGAAAAATCTGTCCATCCCCAAAAGGGATTCTCCCCCCCCCCCCAGCACCAGCTGTAGTGAACATTGGTGTAAGAGGTATACAAAATGGCCACCGTGGAGGTTGAGCCACCATTTTGTCAACACCTGAGGTGAAATATGTCACAGGAGAAAGTGAGGCAACAGTCTCCTCTGGGTAGTCAGGGGTCTGACATTTTAGGCTTGAAACAAGGATCCTCGGCCAAGCCGGTACAGGCAGGTCTAGGGTGTTTACTGGTCATCTTAGGAACTGCCCCATAATTAGCCTCCAATTGAGGAGTCTCGGCAGGGCCAGTACTAGAAGGCCGGAGGTGCGTGACAGCCATATTTGAGCCCTCGATAGAGCTGGTACCACCACGACCCTGAACGTGGGAAGGTTGAGGAATGTACGTCACCGACAGGACTCTCAAAGAGGATCCCTCAACTCTGCCGGTACTGGATTTAGGCCCAAGAACAGGAACATCAGTATGGAACCCGGGACATAGCTCCCTCAAGAGGGACCTTGAGTCGTGGGGGGTGGGGGGGAATAAAAAAAAAAAAATCAAGAAATGGAGACCTCAGGGTGAACCCCGGTATCCAGAGCCACATAGGAAGTGGGTTGAACTTTAGCCCCAAAACGGGGAACCGCAGAAGAGCGTCTGGATTTGGCAGGGCCACTGTGGGAAACCTCAGGGATGCCCCTGTAACAGAGCTACTCTAGCTCCTCCCAGTCCTGGAAGACCCCGGGAAGGAGTCCCCCTGGCCGAGGCACCCTAAAAAGTAAAGAACTTGCAGGGCATTTATTTTTCTCGTCAATGAGCTGAAAATGCAGTGGGGGAACGTGTAGAAACAGCTCCTTCCACCGAAGACGCTTGAGTGCCCGGACGGAGAGGAAATCGCAATAAAAACACGCATCCCAACGATGTTCCAGGCTTAGACACTCAAGACAAAGAGCGGGGATCCGCGCTCGCAAAACTACATTCGCATGAGGAACAAGACACTGATCCCGGATGGTGTGGCACAGACTGAGGACTTGATGACCAGGGAACCAGAGCAGGAAGGACAAAGGGAATAAAGAAAAAAATTGCTGCTGATGCTAGTGCATCCAGCCCCGACGACACAAAGAAAAGGACTGAAGGGCGATGCGCAGGGCGGAGCTCAGGTGGGCGGATTTACGGCCACGTGCTGTCGCCTAGTGAAACAATGACAAAATCTTAAAAATGTGATGCGTTTGGACAAAAGTGCTGCGGTCCCGTCCCAAAGGACGGAATGTCCAACAAGTATGGAAGAAAGGGGACGGGACGTAGGAGTAAGTGTCTCCTCAGCGATTATTCTGCCTGTATTGTCCCCAGCATCCAAGTTATTTTTTAGGATGCAGTTTGACTGCTTTTCCATCCGCTACTGCCAGAGACAGTTGCGACTTCAGAGGTTGCGGAGCCGAGGTCATTAGTGTTGCAATCTACTCCCACTTGTGGCAGTTGTAAAGGCCAATAAAGTGGTGGTGTTGGCTATCCTTGTTTGAAAAGCCGCTGAGGTGGCCACATTTTACTCCGATTGTAAAGGTTCTTGCTTTCCTTAGAAGGGGGTGCTTCCAATGAGGCTAGGTGTTCCTGCCCTTTTGTGAGTTGTGGTCACTGCTAGTGAATCTGGTCTTAACTGGCCCCTGATGTACAATGGGTCTGTGGGCGAAGGATCTTATTACTACCTTGGATGTTAGTTGAAGGTCCGCAATTTAAAAGGAAAGAGTATTCAATTTTAATCAATGGCATTAGCCAATAGGAACTCTGCAATTTAGAATCCGATGATAGCAGAAAAAACAATCTGAGGCCCCTGGACGCATGAAGGACCTTGAGTACAGTGGACTTCACAGGCCCTGCACAGAGATATATATCACTCACCGTAATCGTATTTCTGATGCAGACATCTAGTGGAAGCTGCGGTGTATTACAGTTTGTTTTTCGAAACTTGAAAATTGACATCGGCACAGGGCGTGCCAGTAATACTATCCCTAGTGTGACATCCACTGTACCCATGATCCCTCACGCGTGTAGGATCCTCAGATTGTATTTTTTCTGACACGAGGTAGCATGAGAAGTAGAGCGAGTACAGATAATCCAAGCAGATAGATAGAAATGTAACACTACAAGCATCCATGCGCCTTCTCTCAGAGGGAAGTAAGGGCAGGTGCATGTGAATCTAAGCAGATATAAGCATCAGAAATACGATTACGGTGAGTAATGTATCCCTTCTGAGGTTTGTGGAATCTGCTTAGATCACATGCTGTGCATAGAGGAGCGAGCAGTGGAAGGAGGTGGGATGTGAGAAGGGTCATGAGCAAACAGATGTCTTAGAACCACTTGTCCAAATTAAGTATCTGCCTTGGAATGAGTGTCAATGCAGTAGTGCCGAGTAAAAGTGTGAATAGAGCTCCAAGCTCCAAGTAGCTGCTTTGCAAATGGTGTCAAGGGGTACATTTGCAATGAAAGCCATAGTGGCCCCAACGCCTCTTGTAGAGTGGGCTCTTGGCATAAAAAGCGTGTTTTCAGAAAGGGAGTAACAAACGGATACAATTGACTATCCATTTGGAGATGGCACCTTTAGAGACGCGAACTCCTTCTCTGCCTGTAGCTACGGAGACAAACAGTTGGTCTGTTTTCCTTAGCAGTCTGGTCTTGTCTACATAGTAGAGGACGGCTCTTCGCACATCTAGAGTGTGTAGTTTCACCTCAGCAGAGCTTTTGGGTTCTGGGAAGAAGGCCAGAAGCTCGATGGACTGGTTAACGTGGAATTTAGAAATAAACTTGGATGAGAACCTAGGGTGTGTACGCAGAACCAGTTTATCCTTATGAACAGTAAAAAAAGGATCCTGCACTGACAGAGCCTGAATTTTACTGACCCTTCTTATGGATGTAATGGCTACTAAGAAGGCAGTTTTATAGGTCAGGTGTTTAAGACTGGCTTTATGCATGGGTTCAAATGGTGGGCCCATGAGTTTAGCAAGCACCACATTAAGGCCCCAACCAGGTGGTGGGTTTGAAATTGGAGGGTGGAGTCGCTTTACCCCTTCCATGAAGGCTTTAACCACTGGTACTTTCCACCATGAAACCTTGTTGTGGGAAGTGGTGTAGGCTGACAGCGCTGCCAGATGTACCTTTAGTGAGTTAAATACCATGCCTGCATCCAGCAGGTGGTGCATGTAAGTGACCATATTGGAAGTTCAATCAACTGGGTTGATTTGCTTATTCTGGCACCAGATAATGAATCTTTTCCATTTATCAAAGTAACAGTGCCTCGTGTTAGGTTTCCTAGATTCCTTTAGGATGTCCATACAGCTCTGTGGTAAGTTGAGATGTCCAAACTCTGACTTCAGGAGCCATGCTGCCAGGTTCATCGAGTTGGGTTGAGGTTGCACTGTTTGTCCTTGGTGCTGGGACTGTAGGTTGTACCAGCACGGGAGTCTGATGGGTTTGCACACTGCTAGTCTGCGTAGGTGTGGGAACCACGGTTGCCTCGGCCACATGGTAGCAACTAGGACGAGCGTCATTGATTCCCTGTGCATCTTGTTGACCACTTTACTCATGAGGGGTTGGTGGAAAAGCGTAGGCAAACATTCCTTACCAGTTAATCCACAGGGCGTTCCCCTTGGAGTCTGGCTGGGGGAACCTGGATGCGAATTCTGGGCATTGCCTTTTTTCGCTTGTGACGAATAGGTCTGTAGTGGGGAAACCCCACTGTGAAGATGTCTTCTACGACTTCTGAGTAGACACCATTTGTGTTCTCTTGGGAGGGGATCTCTGTTTAATGCGTCCGCTAGCGAATTGAGATCCCTTGGAACATGTTGAGATGGCAGGTAAATGTTCCGTCTGGGTGCCCATCTCCAAATTTTCTGGGCAAGCTTGGATAGATTTGGCGAACGAGTCCCTTCCTGTTTGTTTAGGTAAAACATCGCTGTTGTGCTGTCTGTCAGGTTCTGCACTGACAGGTTCAACAGGTGCGCTCTGAATACTGCCAGAACCTCTAGCAGATTGATACGATTCTTGGCTATTGTGTGAGACCAGAGACCCTGAGCTGTGTGGAGGAGGAGGAGATGTGCTCCCCCACCCTGACAGGGATGCATCTGTAGTGACTACAGCCTGTACTTCTGGATCATAGAAGGGTTACCCCTTTGACAGGTTCTCTTGTCCACCAGTAGACTTTGAACAAGTGTTGGCGAAATGACCACTAGATCATCCCACTGACCACTTGCCCGAGACCACCGTTTCGCCAACCATTCTTGCATTGGTCGCAGGCGCACGTCGGTGACCAGGTAAATCCATGACGCCATCATGCCTGGCAAACGCATTGCTTTGCGGACCCTTATCTGGTGACCGGGCTTGTAAAAAGGAATTTGCAGTAGTAGATTCATAATTCTTTCCTCTGATAGAAAAGCCAACCCCTCTTGAGTGTCTAAGACAGCTCCTAAGAACTGTTTGGAGGTGCCTGGCACCAGACTTGACTTTTTCTCGTTTATGGAGAAACCCAATTCAAAGAGGTCGTCGATCATTCTTTGAATGTTTGACCTGCAAATTACTGGGGTCTCCCCCGTGATGAGCCAGTCATCCAGGTAAGGATACACCAGGATTGCCTCCCTACGCAGGTGTGCCGCCAGTACTTTGATGAATACCAATGGAGCCGAAGCTATACCAAAGGGCAGCACCTTGAACTAATAGTGCTGACTGACAGGGGCGGGGGAATTGGGAGTCCCGAACTGCTTGATTTACTACCAAGCAGCCCAACTGAGCATAATCAAGAGACTGGTTCAATGGGAATCGAGACAGCATGTGGCGTAGGATGGACAGGGCAGTCGTGGATAGGCCCATGGACAAGATCCTGTTATACCCCAGAGCTGACAAGCCACCCCCCCACCCCCCAAACATGTAAAGAAGCAGAATACTGGCCCTGGTGGGAAACACAAGAGCCGCTATGGTTAAGAGGGCAAGGGTCACACCCGATCCATCATCGTTCACCCCCTTTTTGGGAATCCACAATTCACCCCGGGGTTGGAGAAATTAGCATTTGCTAGGTGGGAAGAGGAGGGCTGCACCTGTGCCAGAGACATGGAGTGGGAGGAGGTTAAATCATTCCATCTCTGTAAACAAACTATAGGTTGAGGGAGGAAGATTTGTATCACTACGCTCAACTGTCGAACTGGCTCTCCTAATGAGACATGAAATAACCCATTGCCAGAGTCTTCACCCAGCTAGAAAGGTACTTGCTATTGAACCCCGGCAATCCGGCGATAGCCAAGTGATAAGCAAACTGTACAAGCTAGTCATCACGCCAGCAGATTAGTCCCAGAGGCCCTATATGAAACAATGGGCTGGCATGCTACCTCTCCTGATCTCCGAAGAACAATGGTGAGAAGTGTGGCAGCGAATACCCAAATTAACGAGAGGGATGCAGATCATGGAAATGTGGACCAAGATACTGGTGCAGTGGCTCTTAACCCCATAGAAGCTACATAAAATATACCCCCCAGTATCTCAGACTTGCTGGCGGGGATGCAAAGAGGTAGGCACATGGCTCCTTATCTGGTGGTCCTGCCCTGTCCTGAAGCCGTTCTGAAAGTGGTCAGTAAAGAAATGAAAAATCATCTTCGGTCCCCAAATACGGAGAGGATATGGAGAAACTATGCTGGGCCTGAGCAACGTGCTGGACACTCAGGACCATACACGCTTCCCTCTGTGGTTTGGTCAGAAGTGTGGTGTCCTCTCCGCAATTGCGCAAAGGTGGAAGCAAACCATGATCCCCAATGAACAGGAATGGATAGCCAAAATATGGCACCACACCTCATTGCAATGGGTAACCTACACTATTCAGGGAGATTATGCGAAATTCAAAATTGAGTGGGACCTGGTCCAAAATTTCCTCAAAGACTACCGTGAACAATGGTGCCCTCAGCCGCAGCAATCGGGGGGGGGGGGGGGGCGAGGGGAGGATTGGGATGGGCAGGAGGGACTTCAGCAGGGAACGGGCTAATTAATGTTCAAACATGGAAAATGACAAAATCTTAAAAAAAATTTAAAAAAATTAAAAAAAAAAAAAGAAATGACCTCAAGCGATCAGAGGCCCAACTCAAATCCCTGGAGCTGGACTACTCTGGAGCAATTCGAGGCACACGCCCTCCGGGAGGTGCGTTATATCTCCTGTCCGCGGGCTGCCAGAAAATAGAGCGGGTGAGAGGGCGGGTGGAAAATTGGCGAGGCTGGCTAAATCCCTAGGCGGTCATGCCCAGGTGAACTGCATTATTGACACTAGGGAACCCCCCACTGGTCAGACCAGGAGATCCTTAAATTATTCCCCCGACTTCTATAGGACATGCATTACTTACCATAATAGCATTTCTGATTATTGTATCTTAGATTCACATGCTGTGCATATAGTCCAACATCTAGTGGTAATCGCAGAGTATTGCATCTCGTCTTTTGAGGATCGAACGGGGGCGTCGACATGGGCGGGCCCGTTACACTATCCGTGACGTGTAGTATACACAAAATCCCTCATGCGTGGAGGTCCCTCCGATTGTATTTTTTTCTGCAGTGGGGGAGCCTTACGAGTATCGTGAGCGAGTACAGAAAGAGAGAAGTAGTAGTAACATTATGTTCCTTTCTCCGAGCAAGGACGACGGGTGGGTGCATGTCACAATCTAAGCAGATACAACCATCAGAAATGCTATTACAGTGAATAATACATGTCTTCTGATGCTTGTGAATCTGCTTAGAATCACATTGTGCATAGACTTACGAGCAGTACTCAAGAGTTGGAGCGAGGTGAGAAGGAACAGTAGTGAAGCGATGTCTTAGTACAGCTTGTCCCACTATAGAATCAGACCTAGAGCGAGTATACAGGCAGTAGTGTTTTGTAAAGGTGTGTACAGAACTCCAGGTTGCTGCTTTGCAAAGGTACTCGAGAGGGACATTTGCAATGAATGCTATGGAAGCCCCAGTGCCCAGAGTAGTGTGCTCTAGGCTTGAAGAGCAGATCTCTCTTGGCAAGAGTGTAGCAATGTGATGCAATTGACAATCCACTTCGAAATGGCTGATTTAGAGACAGGGTCCCCCTTCTCTACCATATGCCACTGAGACGAAAAACTGGTTGGTTTTCCTTAGTGGTCTAGTCTTTTCCAGATGACAGCCCTGCGCACATATAGTGTGTGTGTGTAGGTTTCTTTCTGAACTTGGAAAAGAATTTGGGTGCAAACCCTGGGTGAGTGCAGAACCACCTTGTCTTTGTGGAAGTGACAAATGGGTCAAAAACTGAAAGGGCCTGTAGTTCACTAACTCTTCTTACTGACTGCCACCAGGAAGGCGGTCTTGTGAGTGCTTGAAGGCTAGCCGTATGCATCGGTTCAAAAGGGAGATCCCGCAAGTCTAGTTAGTACCACATTTAGGTCACATCCGAGAGCCGGGTTTGAAATAGGGGGATTAAGTCTTAACCCCATCAATGAAACCCTTAACTGGGATATTCCACCACAAGCCTTTTTCTGGAATGTGGTGTATGCTAAAAATGCAGTTAAGTGGACCTTCAGAGAATTAAAAACCAGGCCTAAATCCAGTAGATGAGCCGGGTATAATCCAATATGTTTGGTGAACAGTCTATAGGAATGATGCTCTTGGAATTACACCAGATGACGAAGTGTTTCCATTTATTGGAGTAGCAATGTCAGTTAGACTTTATTGCCTCCAAGTAGGTCCATGCATCTCTGAGGAAGCTTGAGGTGCCTGAACTCTATGACCTCAGGAGCCAGGCTGCTAAATTGAGTTTGCGGCATGGATCAAGTGTCTCCCCCTTTGTCCGATAGCATATTGTATGGGCAAGGTAGTTTCATTGGAGCAGAGATTGACATCTCCCTCAGATGGGAAAACAAGGGTTGGCGGACCCACATTGGGGCCACCAATGTCATTGTGACTGGTTACTGGTGCATCTTGTGCATAATCTTGTTGAGTAGAGGAGTCGGCGGAAAAGCGTGAACAAATTTCCCTGACCATGTTATCCACAGACTATTACCCTTGGAGCGGTTCCAAGGTTAGCTGGAGGCATAATCTGGGCATTGTGAGTTCTCCAGAGTTGCGACCAAGTCGATCTCTGGGAAGCCCCTTTCTGCGAAAAAACATTGAAGACTATGTCTTCGTGTAGTCGCCATTTGTACTCTGTGGGTAGCGGGAAGAGTCTGCGGAGTACGTCCGCCAGAAGGTTCAGTTCCCCTGTAACATTGAGACAGTTTGGATAACCCTGGAGAGCGAGTGGCCCCTTGCTTGTTCAGGTAATTCACATGACTGGTGCTGTCCGTGAGGACTAGTACCGTCTTCCCTGGTAACTGTCTGAAACACCTTCAGGGCTTGGAACACTGCTAACAGCTGCAGATTTACGTGGTTGGACGCTACTGCTGGGGACTAAACACTGCACCGTATGCTGGAGGAGGGAAGGGCCCCTGGCACCCCATGTGAGATGGCTCCGTCATAAGAGTGGCTTCTACTGCGGGGGTGGTGAAGGTCTTCCCCTCGACCACCACTACAGAGAGAGAACAAAGGCTGCTGAGACAACCACTAGATCGTTCCATTGTCCACTGGACTGACACCACTGGCTGTTGAGCCACTTGAGCCACTTTTGCATGGGGCGCATGCACAAGCATGCGTGTGGGACGAAAAAAATTCAGGAGGCCATCATGCCTAACAGTCACATGGCTTTGCGTACCATCACCTGCAGACTGGCTACATATTGAGGGATTTGAACTCTTTCGTTGAGGGGAAGACTAGGTTGTCTTCTGTCTGAATCAGAGCCCCCAGAAATTATTTGACTTGGCTGGAGGTCTAGGCTAGACTTCTCGTTTATTGAGAATCCTAGACTAAAGAGTAGATGTATAGGCTTTTGGGTGTTTGAAAAGCCCCCGTTATGAAGCAGGCGAAGTAAGGAAAAACTGGCATGGATTGCCTGCGCAGATGAGCCAACGCTACTGCCAGCACCTGTGTAAATATCCTTGGGGCTGAGGCAATGCCAAAGGGAAGGACCTTGAACTGATGGCGCTCGTCATATGAACCTAGGTATTTTCTGTGCGCCGGCAACATTGAAATATCAAAGTATGCAACTTTCATGTCCCATGTTGCCATGTAATCCCCATTTTAGTAGTGGATTACCTCTTACTATGTTATTCGAAACTTTTGTGGTTTGACAAATTTCTTCGCTGGGCGCAAGTCTAGCACAGGGCGCATGGTGAGATCCTTTTTAGGTACAAGGAAGTACAGTGAATAAATACCCTTGTTTACCTGTAGAACGGGATAACTTGGATTGCGCCCTTTTCCTGCAGGATCTCAACCTCTTGCAGTAGGATTTTCAGATGTTCCGTTGACAACCGCCTGGTCTTCAGAGGTTGGTATCGAGGTGGTCAGCTGAACTAGATACAGTAACCGTGGGTGAATGTCTTGAGCACCCACTGGTCTGTGACAATTCCCTCCCATGCGTGAAAGAATCTTAACTGTCCCCCGACCAGAGAAGCATGGGATCAGAGAATCATTTCTGATGAGGCCGGGGAGCATCTAGGGGTGGTGCTTCTACCCCTTCCTTTGCCACGACCTGTCCTCTAGACTGATATTGGTTTGAGGCAGCCTGCCTGTCCTGAGGACCATGCGTTACCTGCTCCATACTGATTGTGAGGGGAACAAGGGAAAGATTGTCTACGACAGGAGCAGTAAGCGTTTCCATCTCGCTGGTGAATTACCAGGTTACTCACCGTAGTGACCACCTTACTCCTAGTCCATAGTCCCCTTTCCTCCATACTTATGGGACATCTCTCCGTCCAGTGGGACGGGACCGGAGCACTTTGAAAAAGCATCCACATTTCTTTCAAAAATGTGTCCTTCCTCTCTTTCTTGAGCGGGGCCCGGCACGCGGCCATAACCCCATCCACCTTGGCTCCGCCCCGCGCATCTCCCATCGGTCCTTTTCTATCGCAGGGTCAAGACCCATTAGCAATAACAGGAACCTTATTAGAGGGGACGGCGGGCGGGCGTATGGAGGAAAGGGGACTATGGACTAGGAGTAAGGTGGTCACTACAGTGAGTAACCTGGTAATACTCCTAGGTCCCGTCCCCTTTCCTCCATACTTATGGGAGATTCCCAAGCACTCCTTACAGGAACTATGGGTGGATGGAAATACCCCTTACTGAAACAGGTTCTTCAGCACAGCCTGGGCGAACTGAGCGTAAGCTCTAGAGCTCAAATCGAGGCAGTATTGCTTACAGAAAGCAGATGGGGAGGCCCAAGTAGCTGCTCTAGCGATGGACTCCCAGGGAACATACTTCTGAAAAGCAACCGCGGCTGCCTTGCCTCGCACCTGATGTGCATGGATACCTTTAGGAGGTTTCAGCTTTTGGACGGTGAAAGATTCTGTGATACAGGCAGCAATCCATCTGGAAATGGAGGCCTTAGACGCCGGCCTGCCCTGGGGTTTACCGAAGGTCACAAACAGTTGGGAAGAGCTCCGAAGCTCAGAAGTCCTGTCCAGGTAGAAGTTAAGAGCTCTTCAGACATCCAGGCAGTGTAGAACCCTTTCCGCCTCCGAGGCAGGGTTCGGAAAAAAGACCGGAAGGGAAATCGACTGATTCAGATGGAATTCGGTCACTACCTTTGGTAGGAAAGCTGGGTTCGTCCGAAGGACTACCTTGTCCTTGTGGAAGACCAAGAAAGGATGCTCTACCGACAATGCCTGGAGCTCACTCACCTCGCTGACGTAACAGCTACTAGAAAGGAAACTTTCCAGGACACGTACGAGGTCAACCGTAGCCATTGGCTCAAAAGGTTTATGGCACAGCGCAGTCAGAACTACATTTAGGTCCCAAGGCGGGTGCAGACTACGAACCAGAGGGTAGAGGCGTGTCAAACCAGCAAAATGTCTTCACCACCGGGTTAGTTAACGAATAAGAATACCGGTCTGTAGAGCGGTAGGCGGAAATCACCGAAAGATAAGTCCTGCAGGACAAGACATGAACCCCTGACTCCGCTAGGGAGGAGACAAAGGACAGCACCGTGTCAATCGTCGCCACGCTCAGGTCCAGTTGTTTCTCCAAGCACCAATGACAGAACCTGAGCCATTTACTCTTGTACTGGGATCTGGTCGAGGGTTTCCTGGCTGCCTGGATAATGCGCATGTTATCCGCAGACAAACCCAAAGGCTCTAGAGCCGTGAACTCAGGCACCATGCCGCCAAGTTGAGCGATTGTGGGGAGGGGTGCCACATCTGCTGTTCCCCTTGGTGAAGATCGGGAGTTACTGGTAACCTGATTGGCGGACACACCGACAGGTCTTGAAGTTCTGAGAACCAAAACCTGGCCGGCCACCACGGAGCTATCAGTAGAAGAGAACAGTTGACAGAGCTCTTCAACTTCCAAATTGCTCGATGAACCGGAGGAAGAGGCGGGAAGGCGCATGCTCTCATGTTGTGCCATGGGATCTCAAGTGCAACCCCCGGAGAGGAGGCTCCCAGCCCCCCTCTGGAGGCGTACTGAGGAAGGTTGTTTACCGCTGTGGTGAAGAGTTCCACCTCCGGTGTGCCCCAATGCGAGAAAATCCATGAGAGGATCTCCGCCTTCAACTCCCACTCGTAGCTGACCACTGTCCGCTGGCTGAGGGCATCCGCGGTGACATTCAGCCGGCCCGGGATGTGCACTGCAAGCAGCCAAACCCCATGAAGCACGGCCCACTGCCAAATCTGGATGGACAGATCCACGAGAGGGGGAGACTTCGTTCCCCCTTGCTTGTTCATGTAGTACATGGACACCGCATTGTCCGTTCTTATGCGGACCACCTTGTTGACAATGAGGGGTCTGAACGCCTTGAGCGCCAGAAAAATCGCCAGAAGCTCCAATTGATTTATGTGCAGGAGCTTGTCATGAGGTGACCAGAGGTCCAAGACCTGAAGATGATCTAACGTCGCACCCCACCCGAAAAGGGAGGAGTCTGTCGTTATCGTCACCATCGGGCTGGGTCCTGGAACCCCACGCCCACTGATAGGTTGCTGAGAGCAGACCACCAGTCCAGGTCCACTCTCATGGAATCCGGAATCATTATCCATTTGGAATCCGAGTCCACAGCCTGATGCCAGGAACTCCGAAGAGCCATCTGGGTCCGTCTCATTTTGAGACGAGCAAGAGGAAGAGCCAGTACACACGAGGCCATGAGGCCCAGAAGCCTCTGGAACCACCAGGCCGACATGCTCTCCAACTGCGTGAACATCTGACACGTGGCCAACAGATCTACCATTCTGTCCCCGGTCAGATAAACTCTGCAGTCCATCGTGTTCCAAGGAAAACCCAGGAAAGTCAGGTCCTGTGAGCGTCAAGGATTTCTGCCAGTTCACCAACAGCCCAAGAAGGAACAGGAAGTGAAGGAGAGAGTGGAGGTTGCCCGCTGCTGCCAACGGGCAAGGGCTGTGTAGGAGCCAGTCGTCCAAATAGGGATACACATAGATACCCTGGAGACGAAGATGGGCCGCGATCACCGACATCTTCGTGAAGACACGCGGCGCCGAACTGAGGCCAAAAGGAAGCACCCGAAACTGGAAGTGCTTCTCTCCCAAAGAGAAACAGAGGTATCTCCTGTGTGGGTTCCAAATCAGGATATGCATGTACGAATCCTGAAGATCCACCACGCTGAGACAATCACCCAGCTGCAATGAGGAGCGAATCTGGCCGGGCGTGATCATCTTGAATTTCTCTTGGGTTAGGGAAAGATTGAACTAGGAAAGGTCTAGGATGGTGCGCAGGCCAGCCTGGTTGGGTTTGGCCACCGTAAACAGCCGGGAGTAGAAGCCCTCCCCTCGCTCCCCAAGGGGAACGGTTCCACAGCTCTGAGGAGCAGAAGTTTCTGAACCTCGGCCTTGAGGGAGGGTGAGCCCAACAGCTGAAAAGGAGGGTTGAGAGGTGAGGTAGGGGGTAAAGGTAAGCAGAAGCCCGCTCGAGCGACTGACCAGACCCATCTGTCTTCTGTGATGGTCTGCCACGTCTCCCAATGAGACGCAATGCGTCCTCCCACCGGGGTCTCGTGCGAGCGCGGAAAACCCTCATTTGGTAGGCTGATCGGTGGCGGTGGCACCTGAACCTGATGAGGAGGCTGAGGAGCGGGAGAAAAACAGCGTGCGTTGTTGTGAGTATCCACTCTGCGAGATTTGCGGTCGAGGAAGCCCCTAAAACCAGAGGAAGGTCGACCTTGTGACAACAGCCTTTAAGCCTTGAAGGGAGCTTTAACCAGAACAGACAATGATTTTGCTGTGTGCTGTCTTTGGTTTTGGTGAGCTCTACATCAGTAGAAGAGTGAAAAAGCTCCTTACTATCAAATGGAAGGTCCAGAACCTTGTCTTGCACCTCCTTCGAGAACTTAGTGGCATGTAGCCATGCTTGCCGCGAGGTATCAACCCCTAGCATCAGACCCCAAGCCGAGGTGTCTACGTGATGAGCCGCAGCCTCCAGGAGATCCTGGGCCAAGACCCTCGCATCGGAAAGGCCTCCTCTGAAATCCTCCAGCTTCTCGACTGGAATAAGCTCCTCAAACTCCGACAGACCTCTCCACATTCACATGTTAACTCCCGCCAAAATCAATTCTGCATTGGCCTGCCTAAACTGCAAGGCTGAATTGGCAAAGATTTTCCTCTCTAGGGAGGCCAGGAGCTTGTCCTCCTTTCCCAAGACCGGAGTCGCCGTCGCGGAGGAGGAAGCTGCAGGTCTGGATTGCAACATGGCCGCAGCCACCACTGTGGAGGAGGGAGGTGGACAAGACAACCAGGCCACTTCTTCCGAGGAATGTAGCCTGTACCTCGCGTCAATCTTTTTATTTACAAAACGTCCCGAGTGTGGCTTTTCCCAAACTCTTCGGACCTCGGCCAGAATGTCCTTCTGCAAGAACAGGCCGGTACGCTCCTAAGGAGACAAGGTGAATGCCCCAGAAAGCACGCCCTCCTACGGAGCAGGTGCCTCGGGCACCGGAACATCTAAGAAGCTCATCATGTCCAGTACCCAGTCATGGAAAGCTCTGGTAGAGCAGGGCAGGTCCACGTTGTCCTAATCGCCTTGAGGGTCATCTAACAGGTCCGGATCCTGCTGAGCCATGTCAGGCACTGCCTTGTCCACTGGAGACAATGGTGGCACAGGAGGAAGCGCAGGGGGAGGCACCACGGGCAAGGGAGGCGCCGGCGGAACCACCGTCGGAACGGGTGGAGCCGGAGGCGCAGGTGGACATATCTCCTTGAAAAGCCCCTTGAAATATTCCCTCATGAGGTTGGTGCGCATAAGCGCTTGAAATTTACCGAAAAAGGCGTCCTCAGGAGATTGTTGCAGAACCTGAGGAGGCCTCTCATGAGGTGGACAAATACAGGGACGTAACGGGTAAGGGTGCCACACCGGCCCCTCTGCCGACGTATCCACATAAATCAAGGGAGCCGCCCCCGCAGGCAACGAAACATTGTGCGGAAGAAGCATCCGAGTGTTCCAATCATAAACCGGCCGGTAAGGATGCGCACAAGGGACCTTAGGTTCACCCGAAGGACCGGACCCTACACCAGGGGCCGATGGCGTAGTGGTAGTACCTAAAATGGCCGCCATGGTCGTGGCTGGAACGGCCGCCATTTTGTCCTCATCTGAGGGGAACTGTGGCACGTGAGGCGGGGGTCCCCGTCGATGGATCAGGGGTCTTAATTTTAGCCTTAACGTAAGGAACCTCGGCCGAGCCGGTACTATGAGGCCTGGAATGTTTCTGCGACATACCAACCGCTAACTGAGCCTTCGAAGGAAGAGCCTCGGCACTGCCGGTAAAAGAAGAAAATTTGATCTTTGCCCCCTCAACAGATCTGGTGTCACCGCAAGAGCGGGATGGTGCGCTGTCACCGACAGGGCCTTGCCCGGCCCCTCAGAACTGTTGGTATCCTTAGCCTCTGTACGCGGGCCCTCGGACCTAGGCCCGGTAGAAGTCTTATTGGCACGGGCCTCGAACATCCGTCCGGTAATCGCAAGCCCAGCCAAGACCTCGGGGCGTACCCCGGTTTTGTTTTTGAGGGAAGCCGAAAGAGCGGCCTCAGAGCAAGCTCAGGTACCCCACGACTCAGTAGAACTGGGTCTACACACAGCCCCCACAGGAGGGGCCTCAGAGCGTACTCCGGTGATCACAGGCCCCTTACGGAGACCCTCGGAGAAACCTCCGGTAGAATTATTAGGCCCGACAGGCACCTCAGGGCGAACTCCGGTAACAGAGCAATCAACGCCCCTCCCGGCCCGAGGGGAACCCGGGAAGGTATCCCCCAACCGGGGTGCTCTGAAAATTAAAGAACTTACTGGGCCTTTTTTCTTCTCGCCGATGAACGCCTGAAAATGAGAAGGAGGAGTCCGTCCGAACACCACCTCCCACCGACGTTGAAGTGCCCGGACCGAAAGGGAGTCACAGTAAAAACAGGAGTTGCAACGGTGTTCCGGACCCAAACACTCTAGACAAAGAGGATGGGGATCCGCCCTCGCGAAGAGACGGTGACACAATGAACAGTCTCGAAAATCTAGTTTAAAAGACAGACTAGTAAACGAACGCTAGCGAGAGCCAGAGAGGGGGAAAAAAAGGAAGAAAATCTTCCGAAGATGCAAGTGCGTCTGGCCCCGATCGTGCGGAGAAAAGGACTGAGGGCGATGCGCGGGGCGGAGCCAAGGTGGGTGGAGTTACGGCCGCATGCCGGGCCCGGCGCAGGAAAGAAGGACACATTTTTGAAAAAAATGTTGATGCTTTTTACAAAGTGCTCCGGTCCCGCCCCAAAGGACGGAGAGATGTCCCATAAGTATGGAGGAAAGGGGACGGGACGTAGGAGTAATACCTGCTGTCTCTGTAGCATCTAAGGTATTAAGAATATTATGATTTACCTGCCTCCCCTCTGACACAATCGCCAGCAGGTTTGACACTTGGTTCAGGAACCACTGTAGGTCGTTGAAGCTGGCCAACAATGTGGTATTGTTGGCAATTCTGGTGGAGTAGGCAGCCGCAGTTATGACACTTCCCCAGGGCATACAACTTTCTGCAGTCCTTGTCCAGCAGAGCTTTGCCCGTGGACAAGGGTACTCCTGTTCTCTTCCTGGTCGTAGTCCCCACTAGGAAATGTGGCGTGGCATGTCCCTGAATGTAGAGCGGGTCAGTAGGTGAGGGGCAAAAAAGCTTCTCTACCTGTGGGTTCACAGCTCTGGATTGCGATGGAGTTAGCAAAGAGGGAGCGATACAACGTTTAATGGAGTTCAGCAGGTGGTTTCTCCTTCTGGATATCCTCCACGAAGTCAGTGTCTAGCACTGCTTCTTGCGTGCCAATGTGAAAATTGGCAACAGATTTCTTTAGAATAGCATTAAATGCCATCTGTCATCTATGGGAGATGCCCACCTTCTAGGCGAGGAGGGGGGTCCATGCCCAATGTGTCTGGATCAGGTGTATTGGTTGGTGACAGCCATTGTGCATTATCCACTGGTTGCTCGTTCCCCCAATTTGGAACAGGGTCACTACGTTCCTCAAATGGATCATCTTCCTGAACATGCAGGTCCCGAGGAACTTCCTCTGGTTCCGTCAAGTGAAACGCCTCCTCATGAAGAGGGCAGGTGGACATTTGAAACTTAGATACAGTAGGGCACAGGTCTTCTTCGCTAGCCCTTTTAAGTGTGGCAAACCTTTCTGAAAAGTCCACAAATTTGGAAAGTCTATCCATACAGCCTTCAAATCGGTCTCTGGTCAACAAGGAGGGAAGGGCTCCTTTTGGGAGTCAGAGTGCTTAGTGCGTTGAGATTTATCTGCAAGGGTCTTAGCCAGGGGCTGGGGACATACAGAATAGTCTTCCTGCCTTTCTCGGTGTGTGGACTTATCCCTCGTCCTGCCTTTAGGCTTATAGCCGCCGAGACAATCTTTGCAAGACTCCCGTATGATCAGCGTCTCTGGGAGATGTTTCAACTGTTCTAGTGGCTTCGCCATAGACTTCGCAGTTGCCAGTAGTTTTTGCGTCAGCATGCTCTGAAGAGGCGTCTCGGCACTCTTGTGAATCTTGGTGCTGACGCTCTGGTCAGTAGAAGCTCCGGATGCATGCCGCTTAGGCAGTTGCAGGGAGGCTGCCAACCCTGCGGATCAGCAGGTTCCGCCAAGGAAATAGATCTACCCATTGGTGTCTTTGACCGTCCAGACGAGTCAGTCGAGGCGGTTGGGGGGTTGTGCGTTTACCTTTGTGAGTAGTGTGTGCATCCCCGTCGCTGGGAGGTGCACTCCCCATAGCAGAACTGGTGGCCGGCCTGCCTGGCAGGTCCGGGTGACTGAGTGCAGCCGCTCCGAAGATAGATCGATGGCATCTGTATCGGAGCCATGGCCGTCGCTCAATTCCTCTGCACCTGAGGCGGTGGGGGAAGCTACCCTCGGCCTGCATCATGGCATAGGCCGCCCACCCTTTAACTCCCCGTTCTTTAATCGTCTTAGGATACGAGCTGGCAAGACCGTCAGCACGCCTCGTGGTGATCGAGGGAGACACTTAATCCACCTCCGCTGCGTGTCCTTGCCTTTACAAGAAGGGCAACATTTAAAAAGGTGTCTTGTCCATAGCAAGGTTTATAGCGAGGGCAAAGAAAGGGGAGAAGGAAATCCATTCTTGACAAGAGCCCCGGACCCCACTCTCCCTACTGTATAGGTCGGCCAGATCTGGAGTGGTCGTTTGCAGTGGTAGATAAGTACGACTGAATGTCTTTGACAAAGAATTTAATTAGCATTTTTTAAGAGCTCCGCTTAAGGCGACCAGCTAGCTGGGTTGAAAAAAACAATCTGAGGGACCTCGACACAGGAGGGTTTTTTAATACACTACATGTCACGTTAGGGATAGTGTTACAAGCACGCCCATGTCGACATCCCCTTACGATACTCGAAAGACGAGAGGCAATACTCCACGATTACCACCAGATGTCAGACTATATGCACAGCATGTGATTCTAAGCATCAGAAATGACTATACATCTGACAACCAGCACGGCGCTCAAACTGTAAATTCCATGTTTGAGGGAGTACACTTTTCGCAACTGTACCCGCAGGCCAGGGAGGCCCTAGAGACCCACCTGTCCATGGAAGAGATCCTCACGGTGGTTTACAACCTACCCAAGGGCAAGGCCCCAGGTCCTGATGGACTTGCATCAGAATTTTACCAAAAACTCGTCCCTCAGCGTCGAGGTGTGGACCCTGCCCCCATCCATACGCGAGGCCACCATAACTAGCCTGCTTAAGCCTAACGGAGTAACGATTGTGGTTCCTATAGGACCCTCTCCCTCATGAACGTTGACACTAAGATTTATGCCAAAGCTCTCGCCAATAGACTTCTCCTGCTGATGCCTCATTTGATCCACAAAGACCAGAGGTTTTGTCCTGGGCAACTCAACCGCTGAAAATGAGTCGCCTGTTTGATGTAATGGCCAGAATAGATCCGGCGGCTGATTGTCTTGTGGGAGTACCTGTGGGGGGTGCTTGCAGAGATGGGTGCCAGCCTGGAAATGCTACGCTATATAAACCTGCTATATACTAATCCCTCAGCTAGTCTCTTGTTCAATCTTTCTAAATCTGAACCCTTTGAGCGTGGCAGAGTCACCCGCCAGGGATGTCCACTGTCCCAGATTCTTTTCTCCTACGCGGTCAGGGGTCAGTTATTCTTTCACGCATGGGAGGGAATTACCACAGACTAGTGGGTGCTCAAGACCTTTGGTCATTGAACCAATGGCGGATAGGATATGCGCTCGCCATGGAAACAGTGGGGGTGAGGGGATACGCATGAGCGGACAACCTGAAAAACTCTCTCTATGCTGATGTCCTACTATATGTAGGGATCCTCAAAGGAATCTAGATACCGTTGCCCCCCACCAAACACCCCCCCCTGCGCCTCCATGCGCCCCCAAGACATTATCTAGCAGGGTTGGTTCTCCGGGTTCACAATAAACTACTTGAAATCAGAAATGTTCCCAATACCTAGCAGCACTAAGCAACGAACTGGGGGGTTTCCTCTGTTGGTCCCCTAATGGGATCAAATATCTAGGAATGTGGATCTCCGGTGTGAGACCCTCCCTCTTGAATGACAACTATGAGGCCGTAGAAGACAAGTGACAAGCAAGCTATCCAAATGGCAGGGAATTTCCCCCCCCATCAAGATGTGCTGGTTACCAAACTATTGTGTATATTCGCCAATGTCCCAGGCCTGGCAGACCCTTCAAGACTTCAGACACTCTGCTCAGTTCTTGCTGGAACAGTCCAGAAAAAGTGGGTCAACATGACCCCCCCGTAAGATAAAGAGGACTTTATGGCTCCTGACCTAGAGTTATACTGGCTGGCTGCAGAAGCCCAATATGCTTCCTAATGGTATGAAGAATTCCAACCTCTGCATGTCAAACTTGAGCACCAGGCGGTGGGAGAGTCAGACCTTAGGACGCTTGTGTTGGACAGCATATAGGTCTGTTGAACTCATGCAATATTACAGGCTACAGCGGCCGAGGAATCGCAGTGGCCATCGTACCCCACTGTAATGCTCACCTGGTATCCACAGGGACGTCACTCAGCCTGTTCTGACCTCTTACCACCTCGAACCCTTCCTTGGAGTCTACTCGACTGGAGACTGGGCATGAAACACAGGATTGGTCGAGTTTAACTCCCTACTGTCTGTGCTTGAACCCCTTCTTCCCCGGGGTCCCACCCTTCCCTTTGATCCACAGCTCACCTTGTTTTCTTGGAAAGTGTGCTCTCCGTCCTGCTTTCAGCGCAGGGGCACGTTGATTGATACAGGTTCGTTGCTGCCTAGTTACTTCACTGGCAAGAGTCCGACAGGTAAGTATAATGAGTCTTTTGAACAGTTCTCTAACTTCGTTCCTTTCCTTCCTTATATGATGGCCGGCGTCCGGGGATGGCGACGTGCTGCTGAGATGAGTAGCGCTGAAGGTGAGTGAGCGCAATGCACCCCTTTCGTATTTGTATTGAACTGAGTTCTTTTTCTGTGTCTTTTAGGTGCCGCGACGTTTTCAACGTGGATGCCGGTTATGAAGAAGAAATGCGGTGAGTAAGCACGGTATGCGCCACCTCTAGATGTTTCCACGCTAACCTGGAGTGTCTTTTCCCTCTTCCAGATGGATGAGAAGTTCCGGAGACAGAGTTCCTCCAGAGCGGCTGGGATTCAGTTAAGTGTTTGAAGCTTGTACAGTCTTTAAAAATAAGCGAAGATTTGCTGAATGCTTACTAATGCCTTTTTTCTGTTCTTTTCCCTTTTCCTTCGGAAGCGGTGTGCCGACATGGGAATGACACCGCCGAAAATGCCCGCAGAACAGAAGGAGCGATGAATGATGGGCAGAATCGCCGCAAGGTAAAACTGTTCCTAACGGTGTTCTTGTTGCAGTAGCTGAGCGCAGAAGAAAGATGCAGACCTACTGGAGACCGATCCGAACACGGTGAGTCACACTGCAGGTGCAGAAAAAACAAAGCATGTTTCACAGCCTAGGCGTGGCTTAAATAGTCTCTGGGTATCCCAGGTGTCTCTGGGCTGAACCACACCCAAAAGACTAGACTGCACATGCAGTTCTGGGAACCGAAATATGTGGGGTCATCCATCTTGTCCCCATCAATGCACTACAAGTCCTATCCCCAATGTAATCCTATGGGAGTGAGTGAGTCTGGTGCCACAAGCGCCAAGTCTGACTTCAAGTGGGTCTTTGGAGGGATGGAGAGGCCCTTGAGGGCCATGTAGGTGATCGTGGCCTGGCTCCAGCCTGACATCTTGGAGGGCTGGGGACATGAGGGGCAGGAATCATGACACCCACAGAGCTCTCCCCCCTTCTCCCCAACCCATAACCCCTAACCCCCCCCACCACCCGAGACCGAGCTGGCTTTTATTGCCAACTCCAGCAGTAGCCGTTGCATCCTGTCAACGCTCTACAAAACATTGAACACCCACGACACCTCATCCCTGCCAATACGCCAGGATTGGTCCGAGGATATGGGGATTGAAGAGTCTGATATCCAGTGGATAGTATGTGTGCACACACTAAGCAGGTGGTCTTGAATTTCAGATTCAGATCCTATGGCCTCCGTCTGGAACATCCTCCCCATCTCTCTGAAACAGGAGAACCATCTCCAGTTGCAGAAAGCACTGTAAGACCTTTCTACCCCCCCCCCCTTGCTTCTGCCTCCTCACCCTCTCCTCTGCCGATTTCCTGTCTGATACTGCACTGGTCACCTGGCTACGCTCCGATTGTGGGCCCAGGTCCCTGCCCATCCAGTTGCACACTCACACTGCCTCCCGGCAACCCTTGCACTTGGGTCTGTATCCAACACTACAGTCCGCCTACCTGCACCTTTGGACACCTGCTGTTTGCACTTGTCCTTGCAACTGCCACCTGCTTGCCACGCTTCATTATTGAATTGAATCCACATACAGCACTGCCCACTCTCCTTTCCCCTGGCACTTTTCCCCTATGCGCGATCTTAATGTCTCTTGGCCAAGTATGATCGGTGTCAGTCTTCCCTCCCTTGTCTCATCGCGCCTTGAACCACTTGTGTATAGGCGCATTACAAATGCCATATCATACAATACAAATAGCTGAACCAACTATACTCCACCCCCGAAAAACTCAGTAAGATTTTCCAGGAAGAGGTGCATACCTGTCCCAGATGCACTTAGCCCTGCCGATCACATTCATATGTTCTGGTCCGGCACCAAACAGAGCATTCTGGCACACAGTATTACAAGCCCTCTCTGATGTAGTGGATGTTTCCCTTGAACACACCCTGATGGGACCCCTATTTGGAGTATGGGATAAGCTCCCAAACAAAGGTCTTAGGCTCATTTGTAAATATAGGTTGTATGATTGCAAAGAGATGCATACTGTTGAAGTGGAAGCATGTTGCCCCACCCCGTCCTAAAACCTGGTTGTTAGCACTAACCTGGACCAGACCTGTGTATTTGGACTTTCTCCTACGTCCCACCCGAGCAATGACTGGACTGAGTTCCGATAATACCTGGCGGCCCTGTCACCAGACAAATTATGATCAAAGCAAGAATAATGGTATTAAATATCTCACCACAATGTTCAATGTTGTCTTCACGCCTGAATCACCACAACAAGATATACTGCTGTCATGATGCACTGCATTTCTGTCGGTTGATAAGAATGAACTGTGACCACTTTTACAACTCTAACAATAAAAAGTAAATAAACAAAAAATTCACTCTGGTCAGATTTTAAAGGCTATGAATCCATGATTCATTGATGCCCATTGCTTACAACATGCATTCCTAGTTTGGTTGTTGGTTTATTCGTTTTATTAAAAAGTGTATGGCCAACATAGCTAGCCTTTTTTATACATATAAAGCTATATTTTTAAATATAAAAAAGAAATTACACCATTGTATATAGTCTATAAAACATCCCCCAATACGAGGATAACATTAACCTTAAAATTTGCAATTTCAACTTTTCATTTGAACAGCAGTTGGAGTAATAGCTGCTCCAAAACAGTGCAGCTGCCACAATAACTAAACTCAAAGCCTGGTAAATGGTGGCCCAAAACTGATCTGCGCAAATGCTCTCTGGAGTGGCCAAAACCCCTCACATAATAATCGCACAGGGTTGCATAACTTGTAAGTATGTCTGCCGGTCTGGCCCTGCACCTTACAGAGTCGACTAGGTTTGATCACAGGGAATATTGGCCCACGCTACGGTTTACTCCAAGACTGAAAGCAGGTTTAAGCAAAGGTATAGTATGAATCGTCGGAGAGACAAGCTGCATATTTGTTAGATAGTTCCATGGTTTGTGTGGGGAAGATCCCTGCTTAACATTCTGAATAGTGTATATTTTTTTTTTACTTTTTTTATTCAGTGTGGAAGCATAACACAGGCGAACAACGCCAGGCAAGTACAAAGTGAATACAGCTATACACAATATAAGCATACAAAGGTTGCTTCACGTATAATCATGACAACTGGGTATTTTTGTAACATGGACAGTGTGTAAGAGAGCTATGATGAGAGCGAGGACCCGAGCTGGGAGGGAAAAGCAGCTGGGGAGGATGCATCCGGTGTCGCGTACAGGTCAGACATATAAGATCGGAATCTGAGCCAAATGTTCCTAGGTCTAGGGTGGATAGGCTGTAGGTGAGACCAAGCTTCCTCAGAGTCCGAGGCCCACGTGACCGCTTTTAGCCATTGGGCATGGGTGGGAGGTGTGGGGCGAAGCCAGCAAAGTAATATAGATCGTACTGCGAGAAGCATGCAGAGGACAGCCAATTTTTTGGAGTTCCGGGAAAGGCCTGGGAGGTCGGGGAAGAGGCATCCCGCTGGGGAGGGGTTGATGGGGTGGTCGAGCATGGCAGATGCTGTCGAGCATACTGCATTCCAGAACTGTGAAAGATGGGGACAGGCCCAAATCATGTGAATGTAATCAGCCGCTTCCTGACCGCATCTAGGGCAGCTAGAGGGGTGATCACTGGACATGCGGTGTAATCTGTTCGGGGTGTAGTGGAACCTGTGCAGTACTTTAAACTGAATCAGTTTGAAACGGGAGTTGAAAGGCACCCGGTGTATGCGTTCACACATGTGCCCAGCGTTCATCCGACATCTCAGCACAAAGATCAGCCTCCCATGCCCGCTTGAGCTTAGTAAATTTTGGAATAGATCGGGATTGCAGCATTGTGTATAGTCTAGATATTTTACCTCTAGTGGGCGAGGGGGGAGGTCAGTTCCTCGATGGCAGGGTCGTCTGGTGGTAGTGCCGGGAACATCTGGTAGTTACGTTTAAGGGTACTGCGGAGGGACGAGTATTGGAGCCATGCACACCTGTAAAGTAGTTGGGGCAACACCACCATTTTCAGTAGATGAATAGTGTATTTTTGAAGATGGTGTGTCTACTGACACTGCACAGTCCCAGCAGTGATTTAGGTTTTGTAAAAATAACCAGGATTCTCCAGGTCATGAAGGCATAGTCCAATGGCATCTAAGTGAGCCTGCGTGTTCTTTTTATTTGTATTTATATAGCCCTGAAAAACCCACAGGCATCAAAGCGCACAAAAACACAGTAGTACAAATGAAGACCGAACAGGAGAAGGAGGCAGGGAGTAGGACATGTGGAGCCTATGGACGTCTGCTTCAATTAAAGAGTAGTCTTTAGGGACTTGCAGAAAAAAAAGTTTACTTCCTGTCGTAGTTTAAGCAGAAGCGAGTTCCAGAAATGGGCTGCCAAGAAAGCCAAGGACCTACCTAGGCTATTTGTTAGTTTAAATCTGGGGCACCTAACCCGCGGCAGGTTAGTTGAGCTTGTATATGGTCTATAGGGTTTTCACGAATGCTGGGGTGCTCCCATGTATCTGTGGACAAGAGTGGCTGCCTTAAACTGTATGCGTGCCGAGACTGGAAGCAAGTGCAAAACCTGTCTCCTGGCGGAGATGTTCTCTCTCCAGAGATCCCCTTTATGATACAAATAGTATCATTTGGCAGGACTTGGCGTTTTTGAAGACATTTTTTATTTGCGCCAATCAATTGGACATTACAGTTATGTAACCCGTTTTAATCACATGTGCAGTGTTACCAACCCTATGGCAAAGATGTTCAGCAAACTGGGCTAGTATGGTTTCAGTAGAAGATGACAAATCAGCTTGCATTATCAGTAACAAATGTAAAACGAGCCATCTCCCACAATGTGGTCAGAGAGGAAGCCCTAGGAGCGATCCTAGTATCATCCACTCAAGGGGGTTCAACCAGTTAACCAATTTACCTGGGAGAGTCTCTAGGCCATAGAGTAGGCATGGAATGATGGACTTTGTGTACACTTCCAATAGCCCTCTGTCGAACCACCACCCATGCTGCTTAAGCTTTTAACATCCTGCTAGTGGCTTTTGAGGAGTCCTGTTTTGTAAATAATTAGGGACACGAAGGGCAGCCCCAGATAGATATTGGTCCACCACGTCCAGCCCAACCTGTAAGATCTTAGTTTTGCTTTGATTCACTCTGAGCCGGTTCTATGTGGTATACTGAAGAGTGCATCCATGAAACGCTGGCGGCCCAGAGGGGTCCGATCCAACAGCACTGTCATCTGCATACGAGACGGGTTCAGTGCTGCAGCCCTAACTGCAACAAAGGTTGAATAAGAGGGGTGCAATAATGCACACCTGCTTGAGTTCCTTGTTGGAAGCCATGGGTGCAGAGATGGAGCCGTCCTGAGACATCTCACCATAACATTGGTGTTGGTATATATCAGTTTAATGTAATGGAGCAAATGTTTATTAATGCTGCAGCATTCCACCTTCTACCATAGCAGGGCCTGTGACACGCAGTCAAAAGCTGCTGAATAATCTATAAAGCAGAGATAGAGAGCATCGTCCACTCTGCATCGAACATCAGGAAACATGAATTGCAGAACTCACATGGCATCGGTCATGGAACATCACCTTCTGAACCAGAGTTGTTGGTGCTTAAGTGTTTTTTTTCCTCGGCCCAGCTGGCTAGTAACCTCAACAATAGTAGAAATAATTTTTTGCTCGTGCCCAGTATTGCTAATAGCAGGAAATTGGTGGGTTCAGTCAAAGACCCTTCTTGTGGTTGGAAATCAACATGTAACTAAGCTGGCTGCTGGGTAGAACACTAATGATGCTTACAAACATGAATTATAACAGTTTAGCCCAATATTGTAGGCTCCTTTTTAGTACATTTGCCAGACCATCCGGGCCTAGAGTCCTGGATGCCTTAAGCTCGACCAATATCTTGGTTATGTCAGCCTCATTAACTTCCAACTCTAGACTATCATGCAAAGGTTTTTTCACATCAGAGTCTGACATCCAAGCATGGATCCCAATATAATTCCCTCACATAGGAGAGTCAAGCCTGCTCGGTTAGCCCACGTCTCACTCAGAGTTTGGGCATAAAGGGGACTGTGCGAAAGACCCCAGAATTTAAAGGCATCGTTACACTTAAACCAAACATCTTACAGTTGGAGGAAGAAAGTGCTGTATTTATACAACCACAGACAGTGGCACGACGCGCTCCAGTCCGTTTTTTTGCATAAGCATGAGCCTCTTGTTTCTCTTGATATCCATTATAGTTTTCCAGAGGGCGATCTTTTTCCTATGGTTGGAAACGTGAAATAGGGGTAATGCACCTTTGTTTTGTATTGTACCTTGTTTGAAGTTGGATGATAGGCCACAGTAGGTCCAACAATTCATGCCCCGATTCTTGGTTTAAGGATAAGGTTATAACTATACTATTCTGATTTTGTATTTTTCAAGCACAATGAACTTAAAGAATTACAAGGCGATTGCTGCAACATTTTGTTCTCTTCTGCTTTTTTTCTCAGCTTAGACCAAAGACATGCCCCGTTTACAACATCAAAGGCCTTCAAAAGGTGTATGCATGCACAAAAAATGAAATGGGGCCACCGCTGGAAAAGGACTTACTGCTCACTATTTCAATAAAAGGTTGAAAGACCCTTACGGAAACCTACTTGATGCTTTGATAAAATGTCCTTGATTTCTAACTAGCACCCCCGTTCCCTCAGAACTGCCCGGCAAAGATTATACCATCATCATTGAGAAAAGTGATCGGGCGGTAGTTTGCTATCGGTATGATTGCCCTTCTTATAAATTGGAATAATGATGGCCAAGCGCCACGATTCAGGGAGACATAAGCTCATTAAACAAGGCCAGCAGGACGCTAGACCAAACGTCAATATCAGATTCAAGTATCTGATTAGTTAGACCGGCAGCCATGGTAGGGGAAGAGCGAAGAATTGCATAATATTTTCCCTAGTTAGATGGCGCAACCAAGGAGAATCAGGCAGTAACTCAAATTACATTAAATTTGTGAGACTCCAATACTTTGTGGTTTCTGCAGGTGGTTAAGGGAAGTTAGAATTCCATAAGAAATATAAAAATTTAGAGGCATTACACAAGATTCTCAGCTCAGATTCTGAGAGTCTCAAGAGTAGTTTGTAGGCTATGGTTTAAACTAGCGCCAAGCCTTTCTAACTTTACTATTCTGTGCGTACCGTTGTTGACACCAAGTGCTCTAGACTGGCATTTTTCAAAATCCAAAACGGGATAAACAAAAATAAAATAAAAATAAAACCTGATCAGCATGTTATGATCACTGCTGCCTCGGTCACAAACAAAAATATGTACATATCCCAAACCAGTCATCAGTTCAACAAAGGTAATCAATAGTGGAACCAGACAGGCCCCCCTTCCATGTACATGCCCGAGTAACATCCCCTTACATGTCCACATTCGCCATTACAAGATCCCAATCTATTAGAAAAGAATTCCATTGCCTTCCACTCTGAGAAAGCTCTACGTTTAGTGCCTACCTGTGTGCTTGATCAAATACATTGAGAGCTGATGTCGCCCCCAACAAAATTATCCCCACGGGGCCACATAGGGTATTAATTCTTCACAGTACATCAGACATTGGAGGATAGAAAAACCAACAGGATGGAGTTCGAGTGATTCAAATAGATGTTAATCACTACTATTGGCGGGGCAGAATAGTCTCCCCTTAGGATCAACTTTTGCCGCCAATATACCTGGTACTGCGCAGAATGAAATTGCCACCAGTTGGGCACGCCATAACTAATGGCTAAATGCACTAAAATTGAAAACCCATCCACTCTAAAGCAGATAGTCCGCCGTGTCTCTTAAAACATGATCAAATCAAATTTGCCAAATATTTCCTCCCTCATCAACCGATTTTTTAAAGAACTGGAACCCCCTCGTGTTCCATCATATTTTATTTTGATTTATTTATAGATTTATAAGGTAACGAAGCCTGCAGGCACCAGGGCGCCAACGTGGAGAAAGGAGACAAATGTGACGAGACACAGAAAAGAGGGTCCAAAACAGTCTATCCTAGTGATTACTTAGAGGGCAGTTTTTTTTGTTAAGCATGGCGGAAATTCAACTTATTTCGTTCCAGTCTTTGAGCAGATGGGAGTTTGTTCCAGATATTAGCCGCTCTAACAGGGATGGAACTGCCCAGACCGTTGGACAGTTTATGGGCAATGATATTGATCTACCCCGGGCTTCATGAATGCCATCAATCTGCTAGGGATGTATGGACAAATTAGTGTTTTCAGATTGAGGGGAGCTGTGCCAAATAGACAGCAGTGTACTGGTGTGCTAGATTTGAAAGCAATCCTGTCTTCCACTTTCAACCAGTGTAGGTTTCTTCTACTGGCCGAGATTTGTTCTCGCCTCAATGTCTTGCAGGATACGCACAGCGCTGTTCTGGATTTTCTGACATTTAGTCAGACAAGCAGTATTTGCCCCAATTAGGAGCGCGTTGCCGTAGTCCAGCCTTGGGAATATAGTAACTCGGGTAATTGTGGTGCAGTTTTCTTCACTGATCAGAGGCCTGATGTGTCTAAGCAGGCGTAGACAATTTTTATTTGATATGGGCTTCGGCGCTCATCGAGTATTCCAAAGAGATGCCTAAAGTTTTCTACTTTGCCTAGGACAGGGATTGTATGGTTCTTAATAGTAAAAGATAGTGAAATCTGCTAAACTTAGCGAGAACCTGCAAGGAGCCGTAAATAAGGAGGTTGGTTTTACTGCCGTTTGGGCACATCCAATTCATGGTCATCCATGCCTCAATGAGGTTGTTAACGCCCAAGATTTGACTAGAGTCCTGAGAGTAGTTGCCACTCCGCTCTGACCAGCTGAATGTCAGTGTAGTTAGAATAGACTGTGCCGGTGCCCTCAAACAGGGTGCAGAGATGTCAGAGGTATGGATTAAAGAGCAAAGGTGACAGACTGGCACCCTGTGGTTCTCCACACCTAATGGGAGCTAGAGACGAGAAAGCGTCCCCCCAGTGAACTTTGGACATTTGGTTGGCAAAGAAGGAGTGAATCCAATCGACTGCCCCCTTTGAGCAATGTCCAGCCTGTTTGAGAGCTTGCACTAACTTGTCATGGTCCATAAAACCAAAAGCAGCAGACAAGTCAAGCAACACGAGTACACCAGCTTTTCCTTCATCCATTATCGTCAACACATGGGTCTTCAGGTCAATCAGTGCTATTAGCTTGCCTCAAACCGGATAGTTGTTTGTGCAGGATGTTTTCTTCTTTCACAAAGCGCTGAAGTTGCCCTGTAGCAAACTTAAAGATTTCCAACAGAAAACGGCAAAACTTGACTGGTTTAATGTTACTTCGATCTTTCGGGTCCAACCCAGGTTTTATTAGCAATGGGGTGACAGTCATGATTTTAATAGATTTGCAGGGTGGAGGGGTCTATCTGAAAGAGGTGTTGACAGTAAGTGTTCCGATATGATCCTGGGAGGATGTTTTCAGCACATGTGGTGGGTCACATTGTAATAAATAAGACTCAAATCCTCGTTGGTAACCGCCCCCTCTTAAAAAAAACCTACGCTCCACCCGTCCTCTCCCAACAACTACAGACCTATCACTACCATCCATTTCCTACTCAAAATATTGGACAAAGCAGCATACTTGCAGGTGCAACACTTCATTGAAGAAAACAAACTCCTAGGACTTCGTCAATCTGGCTTTTGCCTAACGCATGGGACTGAAACCACCCTACTGGACCTAAAAAAAAGATGGACGATGCCAAAGACCTAGGCAAACCAGCCTTACTCCTACTCCTGGACCTCTCTGCAGCATTCAACCTTGTAGACCATAACGTCCTTTGCCTCCACCACTGCCAGATTCTCCCACAACGCCAGGGCCTGGATCACCTTCTTGCAGGACCATGCAAGTATTCTCCGACCTGGCCTCCGCCGCACCCACAATCATGCTCTGTGGAGTACACCAAGGATCCTGCCTCTCTCCCACACCAACATCTTTCCTCGCCCACTCTTCCTCATCCTCTACGCATTGGGCATCTCCTACAACAATTACGCGGATGATACACAGATCCTCCTCACCCTCATTGGCAACTACGACACAGACTCCTCCACACTCAACATCTACAACACCATCCAAGCTTGGATAGCAGACAACAGACTTTGCCTCAATTCCTACAAGACAACTCCTTCTGGTAGGTTCCCCAGACACTAAAAAAACCTTGATATCCAGTACAGTCACTTCACTATTGACTATATTAAAATACCAGTCTCTGACTCAGTCAAAACCCTCAGAGTCTACCTGGACTCGAACCTTTCCATGAATAGACAAATCAATGCAATCTCTTCCGCTGCAACGTACCATGCTAAACTATTCAACACAACCAGGCCTTTTTTATCCAAAGAGAATTGCACGAACATAGCCAGAGCAATCACATGCTCAAGGCTAGACTACTGCAGTGTACTCTTCCAAGGGACCGCCACTAAAAATCTGGATAAGTCATCCAGAACAATGTGCTCCGCGCGGCTCAAGGCATTTTCAAAAGGGAGCACATCACTGCAGCCAGGAACTCAACCCACTGGCTCCCAATAAGACAAAGATTCATATTTAAGGCTCTGACTCGCAAGTGCATCCACCACACCGCACCCGAATATCTATCCAAAGGATCCACCCCTCCACCTCAACAAGACCAAAGAGATCACCCTACACCAACATGCTTTGTGTACCCTTGGTAAAAAGAACTAGAGCAGGTGGCTCTAGCTTTGTCACAACCCTCAGCCCTGATCCCCACTGGCAAGCCCATTGGCCAGGTGGAATCAAGGCTCTGATCACTAATAAGGCCTGGCATCCACTTCTCAGGCCCTCTCGGGGCCAGTCATGGCACCTTTGGCGCCAGGCTCATCAGTAAGGAAAGACATCTGCTTGAGGGACTACTTTATTTAGGCTTTCAGCCAACATGGAGGCATCCACATAGATTGGTTCCTAGAACCAAGCTATGCGGTCTAGTGTTTTGGGTGTGGTGGCCTAGGGACTACTTTACCTGGACTACTTTACAGTGGCTATTTAAACCACACCCGAACAAGACAACACGCTTCGCGTTACTTTGCTTCTAGCAAAGTGACGCTCACCGTGTCCAGCTTTCTCACGAGCCCGGTGAATTCCGGACCTGCAGAAAAACCAAGAACATCGTTAGCAGAAGAATCTTAACCGCATTCATCATCCTTCACTGCTGGCAGCTCCTAGGCAGCTCTGTTGGTGGAGTTCAACACCCAGATCGAAGGACCCGAGAAAAGGAGAAAGACATCATTAAAGGAGGTAGTGGAGACATTACAATCACAAAGCGCAAAGTCGTTCCTGGTTGGTTGGTTGCTTGTCGGCCGGCATAGCTCTGGAACTATATCTGCGCTGGGAACTCGCCGCAACCTACGAAGAGAGAAAAGCACAGGTCAGTGAGGACAAGACATGGCTGCGCTACGCAAAGCGCCTCCTTACCGCATCATATCTCGCCATCATCTCCCGGTGAGAACCAGCATATCCAGTTCTCCAAGCTGACACTCCGCGCTCCTAGGGAGATAATAAAGAGACATTTATAACAGAGAAAAGGCATGCAAGAATTACACCACCATCAATCGCAATAAGACCTATCTGAAAGACACTACAAGGGCAGCAGTCAGTGAAGTTACTGGACCGCCCACAAAAGACAACGCGCCCCTGCCCAGAGAGCAGGACGGAGAGCCCACCGATTCCGACAGCCAGGTGAGAAGAGAACCTGGAGGGGCTGGAAACACAAGGGAGGTGAGGGAAAACTTATCTTGGTCGCCCAGTCCTAATCTAGTCTTCATTTCCAGGCGGAATCCCATCGACACCGAGACCACACCAGGGAATCATTGGGAAGGGCACCAACGACCAACTGGCTGGGTGGCGTCCCCGTGGATACCAGGTGAGCCTAACAGCTTCCCCTGCATCGCACCCTCACACTGGAATGCTCTACCTCCTACCCTCTGAGAAATATCCCTCATGGCTTTCCACAAAGCCATAAAAACTGCTCTTTGCATAAATATGCACCACAATCATCAACCCAGCCTGAATGACCTCAAATGTATTGTGTAACTTGTACTCCTTAAACTATGTACCATGCATGTATCAGTGTACAAACACTTCTAATGCATTTACCTGCTGTACCCTCCCTGTAACTAAGTTCCTTGAAAGTAACAGTGCCTCGATGCCCACGGGCTATTTGTGCGCTATACAAATGTAAAATAAATAAATGGGTATGTCCAAGTGACCCTTTTCCAGGACTCTCAGCGCCGACTCTTACAAGGAGAAGGATGCAATTTACTCACCAAATGGCTGTCCAATAAAAGGAGTGTGATATCGCTGGGGCTTGCCCTTCTCCCTGATCCTTGAATCTGAACGCCAAGACTACCGACTAGCCATGGAAAGCGACTTAAGTATAGTTTCAGAAGAACTCATTGGGGACTCTCAGCATCAGCCACGGGAGAGACCGCTGCATAAAGTGCTCAGCCTGTGGTAGCTAGAAATAGACGCAAGATGGCAGGGGTAAGTATAAAAAGCTCAATACCTCATGAGGAGCCCTCTGGCCCATTATCTGGCCATATGAGGGGGGAGGCTGGTAAATGTCACTGGACAGCGAGAGCAGACGGTGGGCTGACTATGGGAGATCAAGGGTCACTGTTTAAAGCGAGGGCCGACAATGGGCTATACTTGAGGGCAAATGAGGGGGAGGCCTAGAGAGGAGTAAGATGGGTTAAAAGCGTGCCCTGTCATCTCAGTGGTAATGATTATGCTGGAAGACTGCTGCGGGTGGGGGAGCTCAAAAACAATAAGATGTGGTTTGAGAGCCTCCTGTTGGCCTTCTGCTGATCCAATCCTGACTCGTAGGGGTACGGGTGTCTGGGTCAGATGCTCAGGGGTGGGAGGGAGAAGTAGGCAATTTGGGGTTCACCCAGAGGGAGTTTACATGGTTTGACTTTTTTCGGTGGTTCAGGGGACAGTTCTATCACAAAAGTATATGATTTCTCAAGGGGAGGGATGGCACTAATGGCTCACTCAATGTCAGAAGGCTAAATTTGCCTAGCAAGCCATCATTAACCCTACTGGAATTTAGACAGGCTAAAATGGACATCCTCATGGTTCAGGAGACACTGGAAGAGGGGGGGAGGGAGGAAACAAGACTCGGGAAAAACAGGTGGGGGAGGTGCTCATGGCTTCGGGTACAAAGAGAAAAAGTGGGGTGGCGATCATTGTGTCATCACACCTGGGACTGGTGGTGGATGGGAAACAAAGGGCCCAGATGGCCAAGGAAAGCCAGAAAGGTGAAAGCATTACCCTGTGCCCGATATACACCCCAACAACACAGGGCAGGTTGAGTTGTCACTTGTGATCTAGAAGATAACTCATCTTGAAAGTATTTGCATTTGATTACCTTTGAAATTAAAATTAGTTAAAATTAGTTGGTGACCCCCAGGGTATACACGCGAGAGAATGTTCCCTTATGAAAAACACTGTGGGACTGACAGTATCCTGATTTGGTCTAATATACCATGAAACCATGAATACAAATATGAGGGTCAACATCTTTTACTGCCCAAGATGTGGCTCGAATATATAAACAAACTTCAGCTTATTAGCCATCATGTCCCCCGCTCATGAGGCTGACATCACATCATTCCTAGCGATATTCTCTACCTATCTCCATTTTACTGTGCAGTGTAGACAAGACGTGCCCAGTCATCACCTACGTGTTGAAGTCAGTTGACGCAGAGACTGGAATATCGACGCAGAGACCGGAATATCAACACATCCTCTCACCTTTGTCTCAATTTTGAATACAAAACATTAAAGGAAAACGCAATACTCTGCAATTTATCATGTGCTTTTATTTCACAATAAACGCTCCGAGAACATCCAGCGATTGCCATATTCAACCACATTGGTAATTTCTCTTTGTTCTCAATCCACAAATGTTTATCGTGAGTCACACAGTGTTCCTTTTGGGTATAAGAATCGCATTGGATGCATCCGTCAATTGAAAGGCTTTGGCATCAGCTTGCTGCTAAGCCACCGTAAACTATGAACTAGGTCAGGTTGCTCCTTATCGCTGGTACCGCAAAAGGGCATATCGGCCCAAAACAGCGTCATTGTCATCCAGCCATTTAAGTGTATCTGCAGCTGCCGGCTAAAGATGCAATCAATTGGTATGTGGAATCGATGACATACTCAGAAAGGCAGGCTGTAGCGGTGTAGAAAACATAACAGAAATGTGTCTCAGTGGTCGTTCTTTATTTAAATTTATCAATTTACCCATTAACTCTGCACCGTGTGAAAACTAACGCTGAACACAAACGTGAAACAATGGAAACAGAAAACATCATGGAAAGTTGGAGTCTACGATGTGCTTGAGAGGTTAGTGCTATAGAGTATGATTAGCTCGCAATGGGATGCGGAAGTTGACCGAAGAATTCGAAGAACAAAGACTGGATTGTAACAGAATATTAGCGTAAAATTTGGCGTTGGTGGAACCTGGAGGAACCCAGATGTTGACTACGTGCATTTTGGTGCTGGACTGCCTATTTGACCGGGACAAAGACAAGTATACACACAGGCTGTTTTTGCGTGACGTTGCAATATGCCACAAACAACCCATTACAATGTAAGCCAGCAATAACGGTCCGATAATGAAACCTTTACTCGTTAGTCTATAAAATCGTCTATAGTAAAACGTACATAATATTTGGCATTTCCATTTTCTCAGCGTAAGGCACAGACTCCGTTCAGATCCAGTTTTGCAATGGTGAACCTTATCATATTTCACGGTATTACACACCTCCCTCCAATCATTCCATTCGGAATCCTCCCTTTCTTCCAAGGATGAAACACAATCGAACCTTATACTGAGTAGGATGTGTGGGTGTGCACAGCTCAAGCAAAATTCAAACGCTGTCACATTCACTTCCAATGTGAGCAAATAGCCTTGCAGACCACAGTGGCATCTGAAATATTTTTGGAAAATAAATAGTTTGCTGGCATCCACCAATGCCGCACAAAATTTCTAGTGATTCACTTTCTTTTATGAAAACTGTAAGTTTACTTCCAAATTCCTTATTTTTAGTGTTCCTCTGGTGAACAGCTCTCTCCCAGCGCCTCGCACAGCAAGCACCAAACACCTGTGAGCTCAGCCCGTCTCCTGTTCTCAAAGCAAATCAACTAATCATTTTTGCAAGTAGCGAGCCCTGACAAAATCCGCTTGTACGAGAATGTCAGAGCAGGCCCTGCTCCAACCCTAGTGCACAATCCGTTTCTACTCATTGACTCATGCCATCTCCAGCCCCCTCCTGCCAGGTTACGGTCCCCTGAACCCATGACCCCTGTTCCCTTTGAACGCATATGGTCCCCAGATCTTACCCCCGCACCTCCTCAGCTTCACCTCCCATATACCTAATCAGGTATTGTCATATTTTGTTAACACTGAACCCTATCCCCACGGCGTTGAGGGCCGCAAACCATAGATCGGCCCTTCGGATAAGGCATCCGCTAGCAACGACCCCTAACATGCCCCCATAAAAATACAGGTCAGAAGATACCCATTTCTCACCAACAGCCCCCTTTGATGCGTTGTTTTGCTTACAGTCTGTAGTTCTTGCGTGGCAAGTTTCTTATGTAGCCTAGGTCTCATTCCTTTGGGGGACACGTATTATGCAGCTATTAGGACACGTGCATGGTAAAGCAACTGCAGAACCCCAAAGTTAGTTTCATGCGGATATCCATCTGACCCTGCCCAGATCAGTGAAGGACCCACAAGAGCTCGACGAAAGCAGGAAGTGTGAAAGCACAGCGTTACACTGTATGGCACTTCTTGCACACAAAGGACACATTTCAAAGACAAATTGGACACTTTAGCAACTATTTGTTCAACAATGTTTATATAATCATTTGTACTGGGAAGTGAACTGTTCCACGAGGTCTGCTTTCAGTGGATAGGGCACGTTTGAAATGTTTTGTGGCAATGTAGGAGTCCTAGGAACAAAATAATGAGCGATTCAATGAGTGTGTATGTCCAACAGTCTAAGTAAGATCTTTCACAAAATAGAATTCCATTTCCTGGTATATTGGCTTGACCACCCATTTTTTGCTTCTTTTCGTAAGGGCCATTGTGTAACGAACCATCCCAAAGTTTCCCGCAGTCCTCGATTGTTCTCTCCCTACGTTCTTGTTATGCACCAAGACCTCTAGTAAAGTCCGATGTTGCATCCAGTCTATGACGAAATCCAATCTCTTGGGCCTGTACTTTAGGCACATATTGTGGAACACCTCCAAATCACCTGTGTGACAGAATTCTGTGAGTCCCTTCAGATCTCTTGATAGAGTTTTATCAAACACAATCTTCTCAAGAGCTTTGTGTGGAGGTGAAGATGGAACCAACCACTTCTTGCGTTCCCTGTTCCTCCGATAAAGGTCCATGTGCACACTGGTGAAAATGTTGGTTCTCTGTCCATGAGTGAACATTGAAACAGTGGTGCATCAATGACCACCATTTTTCAAGTAGATTTTCCACAGACCCACCACAAGTCTTGGAGCTCCACCAAAGATGGTTGCTCAAAGACTGGGACCACTAAAATATTTTCCAAACCTATTTTTTTACCAGCAGTTGTGATTTTTTTTTATTGATTGATTTGGCAACGTGCCATACATCAAATTGATGGTGACTGTTTGGAAACTGCTCTTGCATGGCCTTGGCTATTGAAACATGTATGTCGGTGGCTATGATGTCTATTTGCATTCCCCTCGATTGGGGCTCTTCCAGGGATTTTATAAATGCATGTTTCCCCATGGCCACTGAGGATTTACATTCAGACACCTGCACGACCACCGAAATGAAATTTCTTTTAGTTCCATGTCCTGAAAGTGGTATGTGCATTACTTTGCTGAAAATCCGGGGCTGTCACACTGTCCACCGCAAGCTAGCCTGAAACTGTTGTCAGAGAATGTCCTTTCAATTGCCATTTGTTCAATTCTCCAGGCTTCACTAATAGCAGGGAATAAAAATTCTGATATTTATAATACTGCGTTTTATCAAGAAATTTAAGTCCCACAAATTGACAGAAGCTTGACAACTTACTACAAGTAGAGCCACTGAAAAGTAAAGCTGATGCACACAATAGATTTCCAGGTGGCACTTTGCCCAGCATAGGTTGAGCGGACCATGAAAATGGAGCAGGGCACAGGTGGCTTGGATTTTCCAGTTAATGCCTTGTGATACACTAATCACATTCACCAATGGCTCCCTGCATACTCCTCCCCCCACCACACACCTCACTGGATGGACACATTTCAGCATCAGTATAATCTGTACCAGGCAATGTCGAATACAATGTATTTGTGTTCCTTTATTACACTATCATCCTGCATGAATGTGGTTTGTTACTCAACTGATGGCCATATCGGCCAAACAGGGCACACTGAAGTGGAGATCGTTGGCTATTTCCTCATTCAATTGCGTTGAGGCTTCAGCGTCTGTTATTTCAGCTTGTGTTATTTGCACACGAATTGGAGAAACCATCAATGTCTATTGTTTATTGGGTGGACCTTTTTTGAGGGTGTAGATTGTCTGAAGTGGTCAGAGTAATTCAAAAGCATCGTCCTTGTATTCAGTTTCTTCATCTTGAGTTCTCACATTGTAGCAATGGTCCAAAAACACTGCTTGCTTCGCCGGATACTTTCCATTATTTTTCTGGCCATTGTAGTTGCTCCATGGTGAAATCTGTTGGCAAGCAGCATCTTTGATTTTATTTGTTGTCTGTGTGTCATGGTCATGAAGTCAGGGGCACAGGAGACCTGGGTGGACACTTTACTTTGGAGCCAGGCTCGTGAACAAAAGTAAACAAGAACATCCATTTAATGCCAAAAAGCTTTTATTATGGACATAGCACTTCAGATGCATTAACCTTGAACATTCCATCCATTAAGCAGCCCCAAGTGTATTATTGTGTGTGGCTGCTAATGGATTGCCTTCGCACGTGCTCACTCTCTAGGAGTGGCAGGGTGTGGCTAGTAAGCTGGCCCTAATGGGCATGCCCACGATCTCAGCTATATAAGCTGCCCCAAACCTCAAGACAAACGCTTCGCGTTATTCTGCACTTGCAAGCAGTGTAACGCTCACTGTGACCTGAGGTCAGACTTACCCTTGAAGATCCTGCTTCCTCGACATCCTGCTTCCTGCCAGCATACTTACCAACTGGGGGAAGCTGTTCTTACCTGTACATCTCTTCGGCGAACCGAAGGTTAGACATCGAAAAAACAGTCAGTTTAAGGTTGCTCTTTGCCATACTTGACGCCTTACCTTAAACCATCACTTACCTGCTGTCAAACATTGCGGTAGCATCCATCTTCCAACCAGCCGCCTCTCACAGCTGCATTGAGGCCGCATTTCCATCTAAGGGAAGAAAAACAGAAGAGACATTGCAGGCATAAATAGGAGCAACATATAAAGACATTAAACAACGAACAGCATCACCAGAGCTCAAGAAAGAATTACCAATCATAAGGAGGAGCATAGTCGCAGCTGGACTTGACTCCTCCTTATCAGGGATCAGTGAAGGAACTAGATCCCATTCAGCGCCCCTGCCAGAAGTAGCAGGACGAGAGCTTATCTTCCATAATTCACAGGATCAGTATCACCACGTACCACCGCGCTCAGCTTTTCTACTGAGGGAGTGGCCTGAAGGGGGTAATCCAAGTTCAGGGAGGGCTGCAACCATGCCCCAACGCCTCCGCAGAGACCAGGTGAGCCTCATACTTCGGTTTCTTATGGGCCTCTAGGAGATGGGTTGTAAAAACAATGTACAGTATATAGCACTTTAGATTTTTTTTAAAACATGTTATAAAGACACCAGCCCAAACCACTGTTTGTAAAAAAATTGTTAGTTACCCTTGTTTTCTTGATTTTCTGTGAAACGGTGTTCTTCACTGTGACTGCACCAGCAAGCTGGTCCAACACCTCTGATACATGTGCCTCCTAATTCCAGACCTTGTATACATCCGTTGAAAGGAATATTCATTAAAAAAAAGTCAAGCATTTTTTAAAATCAAATTCTATCCTCGCACACATCGCTTACATACATAACTTCGTAAAATGTGTACGTCATTTAGTCAAAATATACATTTTGAAATTCACCTGATCGATGGCTATTGTACTCTATTAGAGATCACTGTACAAAACCCACCGTTTGTAATGTTTCACTCAAGCATTTTGCATTGCATTCGGCATTAGGGTAGGAATTGTAACGTTAGAACTCAAATGGTAAAAGTCTGAAAAGATGATCGTTTATAATAATGTCACGGTCTAATAGTATCAGATGCAAGATATACGTTCAAGTGAACTGTCAGCATGGATACACCATGCCCCGGACCAGCTCCAAAGGATGATGTAATTTTAGTCAAAGTCCCTGCATCACCCTGTAACAGTACTTGTTTTAGTACGGATGAAAACAGTGAAATTGAAGAGACAATCGGATGAAGTCAATGATACATATCAATAAAAACACAGAAATGAAACATTATGTAAACAAACGACAGTATATGTAAAGTATTTCATATCATCTAAAATTCCATGCAGGCTACATTTCCGTAATCGAATAGTGAAATAACACAACCCGATAGGTGCTCAAAGTTGTTGACTCAGGGAAAGAAATGGATTCAGAATCTTGCTCCTTCATTTTCAGTGCATTGTCACAAAGTGGTAAAGGGGAAAAAAGATTTCCATTAGATGTGGGAAGATCCGACTCAAGAATATGAACTTCTTGAAGTCTGTATGGCTCACCATTGTTATACTGGATGTGTCTGCTCATCTACATTGACATGTGAAACAACCAATTAAAGAAAATATTGTGCTGTGTGAAGGGCACTATAGCATAGTTTTCTGTGTTCATAAATCATTTTCTAGGATGCTCTTAAAACCATGGACATGTGTCTAGCAAAAAGGGGTATAGTTCTAAAGCACTACAATCTGGTAAATATGCAAAGTTTAGTAAGAAACATTTGCACCTAAAGCACCAATCCATCCATGAAGTTATTGCTTCAGTACCCCAAGGCATACAGCTAAATCATGAACCGTGACTCACCTGAGGCAGCGTGCGCATGAATAGAGTTGGAATTGCATTTGGAAGCAATTTACTAGACATTCTGAGTCGATGCTTCTTTGTGTACATTCATCGTACATATTGGTGGCAAAGTGCAGGCTGCGGAATCTATCACCCATCAAGTCCCCTAAAACATACTGGGCTCTACTTTCAAGCTCTTCTGGGGCAAATCTGCAATATCTGATCCATTCTCTTATTAGATCTATATTCCTCAGAAATATATGCATTATTGTGCCTTTAGGTTTGCTATGGCTCTTAAAACAGCAACCGTAAACCATACAAGCAGGCATTGCTGAAAAATCTATTACAAAAAAAGTAAAGTCCACATCGTGAAAAAAATTATTTTGCATGAACGCGTAAGAAACATGGAATTGTGTCATACATTTTTCTATGCAAAGTATGTTTTGGTCACGGAAGCAAAACCTGTGTAGCATAGCAGACTATTCTAGGTGAACTTTCATACACAATTGATTGGTGTGTGTATATCGCAACGTGTTACTCGTCCCTTGAATGTACCATCGTGCATCAAAAAGAAACATGCTTATAGATACGGTCCGCGAAGGATGCAATCCTATCCCAATTGACATTGATGACAATTGCTATATATAGAGAACAGAACAAATCAAACAGAAGTCAATGGTAATGGCAATGAGATTAAAACATTACACGACTGGGTACATTCGTTCGAAATAGATACGAATTTAGAGATCAAGAGGAGATGATTAGGTGGCCTGCCCTTACCTTGACCAACAGTTAGATTCAGCAAGCAGGGTAGTTAGTAGCAGGAGAACAGGACTAGCTGACTTCCAGTGGTCACAGATGTTCTCATGTAGCACGATCACGAGTGGACTTGCAGTGCACAGAGGTTCTCACGATCAATATTAAGGGGTTTAAAAAGAATTAGAAAAGTGGGTGTGTATGTGAATGAGTGATGTGTATATGGTGTGGTCATGTGGATAGCAGTGGCGCAGCCTGCTTCAGGGGAGCCTGCCTGGAGACACTGGGTATGGGGAGGCCATGTGCACAATGGCCCCTGCGCAGAAGATACCTTTGACTTATACATGGTGTTTGGCAACTTGCCCATTCCCACCCAGATCGCCCTGCCCGGACAAGTGAGCGTGTCCTTGATTGACTGTAAAATTGAAACCACCATTCATAAAGGTTCAGTTGTATTTTATTTTGTTGCTGATGTTGATGGCACAAGTGTACTACACATTACATACTTCGAGTTGCAGCACAGTGTGGGAAAATCCCCTGTACCAATCACTCCATAAAGCCAGCATGTAAACGCACAATAGGCCACCAGCCTGTACCGCCTGTGGAAGAGAAAGATAGAAACTATTTAAACGAACAAGATAAGTATCCAACCTTAGTTGAAAATGCAATTTTGCATCCTATGGGATTGTTGCCAGTACAAATGTTACTTCGCAGATCAACTTGGGCTTTAAAGTGTAAACACATTACAAAAGTGAACTATGCATTACATTTGGAACACAGAAGAACAAGTTACTTCTTACCTGGTAACGTTCTTTCGATGGGATGTTCTTGCTGGCCTCAGAAAATTTCTCAGTAGAGGGCGCTGCGCATCGATGTCCGTCGAGTTGGTGTCCCTCGACAGCCACTGTATCGACGCGACGTCACCATGCCCATAAATAGCCACGCGCAGCGTCCGTTGCTCAGTTCCGTTTTGTAGCATAAGCGAAGTCCTGCATGAATTGGTTATTGACCTTGAAGGAGCATAAGCTGCAACCACAAGGGAAGTATTACTGCGGGGATGGATGGGAGGGGCGATAAGGAATACGTTGGAGGAACATCCCATCGAAAGAACGTTACCAGGTAAGAAGTAACTTGTTCTTCGAAGGGATTGTGTCCTCCGACGTATTCCTCATCTTTGATAGACTCCCATAGTGGTGTGTAATTGGAAGTGGGAGTAAAAACGCCATGTTTCCCTTTAGGAATGAACAGAATGTAATACGGCTTTGCCAAACCTAGTCTCTTGACTAGAGGAGGAAGCAGGGTTGTAAAATCTTGTGAAGGTATGTGCGGACAACCATGTGGCAGGCGCACATATGTCTCGAACCGGAACCCCTCTTTAGAAGGCCGAAGAGGATGCAATACCCCTGGTTGAATGAGCCCTAAGATTTTGAGGAGGCACTTTCCCTGCTAGTTTGTAACATTCCAGAATGGCCAAAATAATCCATCTGGAAATGGTCTGTTTTGTTATCGGTAGTCCCAATTTGTGCCCCGAGTAACCTACGAACAGTTGGTCTGCTTGCCTAATCCTAGCGGGTCTGCTGATGTAAAAGATTAAAGCCCGCCTTGGGTCCAGCCTATGTAGCCTTTCTTCCTCTTTCCCCGGATGGGGAGGAGGATAGAATGAAGGTAAGGTAATTTTCTGAGTGATGTGGAATTCAGAAACCACCTTTGGGAGGAAATTAGACTTCACCTGTAGGACAACTTTCTTCATGAAAAATTGTATATGGGGGTTTACAAGATAGAGCTTGTAATTCGCTCACCCTATGTAGCAGATGTTAGTGCCACTAATAAGACAGTTTTAAGGGTGAGAAATCTTAGCGAACAAGAGTGGAGTGGTTCGAAAGGAGTACCCATAAGGAAATGTAAGACTAAATTTAAGTCCCATAAGTGAACTTGGAATGGTCTTGGAGGATCGACATTAGTTAATCCCTTTAGAAATGTTATTACTACGGGTAATTTGAAATACGACGGCTCCTCTGCAGTGCGCTTGAAAATCGATAGCGCTGCGCGATAGCCCTTCATCGTGCCAACATAAAAGGCCTGAATTTGCTAAATAGAGTAGAAAGGATAACACCGTACCACATGAAAAGGGGTAGATATTCTCATCTCTACACCAGCTGTAAAATTTGTTCCAACGGCAGCGGTATAAAGACTTTGTTGCTGGCCTTCTGGCCGAAAGCAACACCTCCATGACGTCATCAGGGAGGTCCCAATCCGTGTATCTCAACCTTTCAGAAGCCAAGCATGAAGGTTGAGGGTTCCGATGTCTGGATGGAGAACCTGACCTCCCTTCTGTGAGAGAAGATTCTCCTTGAGTGGAAGGCGAATTGGAGGGCAGATGGACATGTCCAGAAGGTCCGGGTACCACTTTCTCCTGGCCCAGTCTGGGGCAATTAGGATCATGGTCCTCCAGAATCTTCTCAACCTCCTGATCATTTGAGGAATGACAGGGACTGGTGGAAACGCGTACAGGAGTGGAAACTCCCAGTCCACTACGAACGCGTCCCCTAGAGCTCCTCTCGGGAGAAAATTCCCTTGAACAAAACAGATCGCACTTCCTGTTGGTACTGGTGGCGAACAGATCCACTTGAGGGGTTCCCCAAAGGGCGAAGATATCCTGAAGGACTTCCTGAGCTAGTTCCCACTCGTGGGAGACTGTGCCCAGCCTGCTCAGAGCGTCCGCCGTCAAGTTCTTCTCTCCGGCTAGGGGAACTGCCGATCGAGAGATTCCTTCTTGAATTGCCCAAAACCAGAGCTGCATTGCTTCTCTGCACAGTGGCAGTGATCCCACGCCTCTTTATGTTGAGGTAGTGCATGGCCTCTGTGTTGTCCGTCATTATCAGGACATTTTTTCCCTGATGGCAGGAAAGCTTTCAGCGCTAGTCTGATCGCTCTCAGCTCCAATAGGTTGATGTGTAGTCTGGACTCCGATGGAGATCAACGACCGCTGATGGTCAAGTCGTTGGCACGGGCTCCCCACCCCGTGAGTGAGGCGTCCGTGACTACTGTTATCTCTGGCCATGGTTGCCAAAACAGTTCTCCTTTCAAAATGTTCTCTCGATAATACCACCATTGAAGGTCTCGGGCTACCTTGCCCGGAATCCGAAGGAGATCTGTCATTTTTCCTGAGAACTGCGACCACTGGGTTCTTAGTGCCCACTGGAGAGATCTCATTCTCAGGCGAGCCTCTGGCACAAGTAAGATGCAGGATGCCATGGGGCCTAGCAACCTCAAAAAGGCGAAGGCTGGGAGATGTTGGGCATTTTGAAACTTGGTGACCATCTGCAGAATATCGTGAGCCCTCACCTCTGTTGGCGAGGCTTTTCCCAGAGAAGTGTCCAGGACCGCTCCGATGAACTGGAGTCTCTGTGATGGGATCCTCTATGACTTCTTTAAATTGAGGGAGAAGCCCAGTTTGTGAAGCAAGTGGCAGACATAATCTAGCTGGATCTGAACTTGTTCCGAAGATACAGCCCTGATCAGCCAATCGTCCAGGTAGGGGTAGACGTGAATCCCTCCCCTCCTTAGACTGCAGCCACTACCGACATTAACTTGGTGAAGACCCTCGGGGCAGAGGTCAGTCCAAAGGGCAGAACTCGAAATTGATGAGAGCCGCCAATTGCGAACCTCAGGTATCCCTGTGTTTGAGATGGATTGGCACATGGAAATAAGCATCCTGGAGGTCCAGAGATACCAGCCAGTCCTGGAGCTGGCGGGCCTGAAGGATCTGAGAGAGAGTTACCATCTTGAACTTGTCCTTCCTGAGGAACTTGTTCAATTCTCGCAAGTCCAAGATAGGTCTCAGTCCTCCGTCTTTCTTCGGTATGAGAAAGTAGAGAGGGGGTGGGGGCGGGAGGGGGGGGTACCAGCCCTTGTTCCTCTCCGCTACAGGTACCGGTTCTATGGCACCTTTCTCTAGCACAGAGGTCGCCAAATGGTCGATCGTGGGTGACTAGTAGCTCGCCTGAGCCTTTTCATACGCCCGCACTGTACTGCCCAAGTTAAATTTAATGGTGCGTTGTCGGTGTTCAGGATTCGAACCCTGGTCCTCCCAATTGCAGGGTAGACAGCTTAGCTGCTTTGCCACTTGAAGTTGCTTGTAAATCCACTGACAGATGTCAGTATCACGTTCTGCGTCTGCAGGCCGCCTGTAGTACCACAGATGGCCTTGTGCGCCCCCCCCCCACTACACTGTCTTGCTTAAGCAAGCTGCTCTTGTTTGCCAGACATGTTGGAGGGGCTGGGGCAGGATCAGAATCATTGAGACCACGCAATGAAAACATCACAGTAGCAATGCCGCTCGCCTGGAAATGTTCAAAGTAACATTTTTAAAATGGTGCAATTTCTTTCATGTGGCTTTTTTCCAAACTCCATACTGTACATTTCCACTTTAAATCACTTCCATGACCCAGGTACACACACTTGGTACACTAAGCGATCCATAGACACGCTGTACAGTAGAAGCCTACCAGGGTAGCTCAGCAGGTTGACAGACCGATGCTGAGATGTTATATATTCACAACTACAGATTGTTAATCGTATGACTTTTTGCAATGCCTTAAAAAAAAAAATGCTATAAAATGTGTTTGGCCAGGGTATGGTTGGGCTGGTTGCTTGCTTATATTCAGGGCAGAGGTGGGGATATTTCTGCCCCTGTCGTGAAAATCAAAAGTTGGCATCCATGAACCCACAGTTTAATTTCCTAAAAACTGCTGTCAGCATAACAGAAGCATTTATTTGTGATTAACCAGTTTGACAAGCATACAACATCTTTATAAATATAACTTGTGCTAAAACACAGAGGGTCACACAAATAACAGAGTATGCGTGGTGTCTGACAAAAAAAACATTTCAAAGAAAACTCGTAAACGCAAGCAGCATTTTTCAATTTGGGAATTACTTTTGTTTTTTTTATGGAAGTGTGAAATGCACATTTGGGAAACAATAGTGTGCTTAGCATGTAGAAAGCCTGCTTAAAACCCAAAGGAAGGGGCACAGAAATTACAGGATATTTGTGTGGTAGTCCAACAAATATCTGTCTTTTTTAGACAGCTACTAATAAATAAAAATGCAACAAAGAGGTTTGAAGTTCTTAATATAATCGTGAAGGCATGTGTTATTCCATCTGTTTATAGAGGGGAAATAATCGGGACAAAAGAAATTGGTAAAAATTCTGACGTTTATAAAGAGCCCCACCCCGATATCGCCCGCTAGTAGCTCTCCACTGTTGGCCTCCACTACAAGTAGCTCTAGCTAACGTAAAGGTTGGAGACCCCTGCTCTAGAAGGTCTACAATTTCCTGCAAGAGGAGCTGATCTGGAACTTTCAGAGAGCTGTTCCCTGGTGGATGACTCAGAGGGATGCGTAGAAAAGGCAGGCAGTAACCTTGGACAACTGTCTCCAATACCCAAGCATCTGACGTAATAGCCTGCCATTCCGTCAGATGTTGAGTTAACCTGCCCCATACTGGTGTCTTGTGAGGAGAGTCCTTAGAGCGGTTTGGAGGCAGCTGATGCAGATGCCGAGTGTAAAGCGGCACCTGCTGCGGCTTTTGTATTTTTAACCCGTCCACCTCGGGTGAATCTTTTCTGACTCCTTTGAACCGGCTGTCCTCTGCCTCTTCCGAATGCGGAATAGAAGCGAAAAGACTTACCTCTCCAAGAGGTTCCTGAGGGGCGATATGGTGTCTGACGGATTGCAGCTCCCAGGGATTTTGCTGCTGCCTTTGATGTTTGTAGCTTTTCTAAACTGTCATCCGCCTTCTTACCAAACAAAGAAGAGCCGTCAAAGGGCATATTCAAGAGTCTGCTTTGCACATCTGGAGCAAAACCAGACTTCTCGCAACCAAGCAAATCTCCGTGTTGATGTACTTGCTGCCATTGCCCTGCTGATGCTGTCAGCAGAATCGATGCCAGTTTGAAGGGCAGAAACACACGCGGTTGTGTTGGCTGCGGTTTTTCTTTCCAAGTTTCTCAGGCTCCTCCGAGCCGGAGGAGCCTGAGAAACTTGGAAAGAAAAACCGCAGCGTTTTCCAACACAATAAGCTTCAAAAGCGACCACAAACATAAATACAACTTTTTTAAAGCTGCGGTTTTATTTCTAAGTTTTCCGGGCTCCTCCAGGCCGGAAAACTTAGAAAAAAAACGCAGCTCGTGCTTATTTTTTGTAAAAAAAAATAAATAGCACTTACCGAGATTCAGCTGCAGCTTTCCTGCTCTGGTCTCCGGTCCACATCCTCCGAGTCCCGGCACTAATGAAGGGAAAGCCACCCAGCGGTAGACTTTGTTTACTACAGCTGGCTGGCTTTTCCTTCATTAGTGCCGCAAAAGCCAGCACAGGAGGGCCTCCATTTCACAAAATGGCTGCGCCCCTGTGCTTGCTTTTTCGAATTTTGAGCTTGAATAGCTCAAAATTTTACATAGGAAGTTTTAAAACGGAGGATGCTAGTATTTTTTTTTATGTGGCCTATCTATTTTTTAAATAAAATTTTTTACTAGACCATCCCTTTAATGAGAAACACCACTTATTTTCAGACAGGTGAACGCTTCACATAAGATGGCATTCTAATAAGTTATAGAAAAAGGGAGGGAGGGAAAAAGGCAGATTTATGAAAGCACACAATTTCAATACCTATCAAAGAACCACAGTGAGGCAGGTTAGGCAAAGTCTACTGGAGAGCAAGGAAGTTCAAATGCCAGGCCCACTCTTAGAGAGAGCAAGCGAAATATGTCCAGGCTCACACAGTGGGGTTATGCCCAAAGAGTCTTTGTAGATAGTTCACAAAAGATTGAGATCAAGTCAGAAAAAGTTAGTTAACGGGCCCCAGGCTAACCCAGGTTAGAAAGTCGAGGATTTGCCGTCAACCCAAACGATCTGTCGCAAGGGAAGCCAGGCGGGACAGTACCTGAAATGGGAAGAACGCTCCAACGGGGGCAGTTGTTCCTGGCAGCGGGTGCAAGTCGGTGTTTCGTCCAGAGGAAGAGGAGGTCTCGACGTGGAGGAAAGATGACGGTCGTTGCACTGCCAAGGAAGAAACCAGCCGCAGAGGTTACAAGGTACTACCCTTTTCTTCGCAGTAGTGGTAAAGCATGGTATTCCGGTTGCTGGGGTGCTTGGCACGGGCAAGGCGGCCATGAGATGGTCCAGGAAGGCGAAAAGACGGCCAAACTGGTTATCCCCACCAGTCAAAGGAAGAAGACTCTCCGGACTGAAGATCTCCTCTGTCGTCAGGAAAAGTGGTGAGACGGTTCAGCAGGGCTCCACCGGTGGTGTCGTCGTTGCAGGTCGGCTCGGCTTCTCGCTCCTCGGATTCTTTAGGTCCTGTGGCGACTTCTGAAGTTCCAGTCCCCAAAGCCCAGCTTTTATGCAGAAAACCCCCATTCATTCCGCCTAGCTGTCACTCAAACATGCCAAGTGGTGAGCCAATCACAAGAGTGCAACTTGAGTTGCCGAGGCAACTCAGTCCAGGGTGCCTAAACCCCCTCCCTCACCCCCTGTGGTACCCAGAGTGGCACCACTTTTGGAGGCTTCTGTGGAGAAGCCCTCCAAAAAGTGGAACAAAGCTCTCGACTTGGGTTGGAGTCACAGAAGCGAACACAAACGCCGTTTTGGAAACAAGTTTCGGCAAAAAATACCAACTGGTGAATTTATATTAATTTAATAAACCGGCAGTATGTTTGAAGTGGTAGCCTCGAACAATGGGAAAATCCCATAGGAATATATTTGCGGTTGAATATAAAAAGTAGTATCCACTGCCACCAGCCAAAACTCGGTCCGGGGGGGGGGGGGGGACTTGACAGTACCCCCTCGAACAGACCCCGGGGCAATCAAATTGCCCCGGCCAGTACATCCACAATATGATGGTTTGTACTGGTTCTGTTCACAATTTGAGACTAGTAAAGCCAATGGTTACTTTACATGCCCTGGGAGACAGTAGTCAATCTCAGGGTATGAGTCTATGTTTGGGGGTCGCTACGACACCCCTGGGTTACTGCACGGAGGGTGCTGTGTAACCCACATATCAAACACACATGAAGCCCTATGGGGTAAAGGACCCCATAGCCCATAGAACACATACAAAGTCAAAGGAACACCTCAAACCATGTCTAAGAGTGGGAGTTTCACTCTTAGCAGGAGAAAAAAATAAACCCCAAAAAGCCAGCAAAGCTGCTGGGGGACTCACTAGGTTTGGGAAATTAGCCTTTACAGAAAATTCTCCCAAACAGCGGCGTTTTGATTTTTTGGGTCTTTCACCCAAGGTATCACCCTCAGCAGTCTTCGAGGGGGTCGAGGCCGCTTTCTCGAAGACGCTAAGCATCTTTCTCCTGAATTCCTCCCACTCAGCCTGAGAGCTATGTTTTGTGGGGCAGGAGACCCTTTTCGGAGAAACGGAAGACGAGGAAGGGGACTTTCGACGTCTCTTTTTTGAATGCTTAAATCTCGAAGAGTGATGGGAACTGCTTCGAGACCTAGAACGAGAATGTCTTGTGATGGCAAGGAGACGAAAGTCTCGACTCCGCCGAGGAAACTTTCAAAGAAGTTTTAACTGCCTTACCTCCCTCGAGCTTCCCCTTACGCTACTTCAAGGCTTTCGCCGTCATGGACATGCAGTCCTCGCACTCTGAACAATGGTGCTCGACTCCCGGGTACCACAAACCGATCCTCTGAGGATCCGTCAACGACATTTTCTTTCCACAGTCTCGACATTTTTTGAAGCCGGACCGTGGAGTCGTCTATTCAGATGAGGAAGCCATCGAGTACGAGTCGGTATTCAAGGAATAATGAAGTATATTTGACTGAAGAACTGAGCAACGATATTCCGAGGCACCACGAAGCGTGGAAAAACGGAACTGAGCAACAGACGCTGCGCGTGGCTATTTATGGGCATGGTGACGTCGGTGCCGATACGGTGGCTGTCGAGGGTCACCAACTCGGACATCGATGCGCAGCGCCCTCTGAGAAAATGTTTTTCCGAGGCCAGCAAGCTGGAGACTAATTATCAAAGATAAGGAATACGTCGGAGGACACAATCCCTTCGAAATATTGTTTCTTGGTTGTACGTGAAAGACACATAAGATAACCACTATGATTTACCCAAACTGCGAGAAATGTATTGAATTGCCAGATACATTCATTTGGCAGTGATAGATCAAAGTTAAGACAATATAGGAGAAAAACATGAAATATTAGTGGCCTAAGTGACATCACATCTAAAGTACACTTACCCGTTACTTGGATTGCGAGGACGAACTGTTGCGAAGTTCGTGCATAGGCACCATCATAATCCTCAACACGGAACGTGTGAGGCAGGCTGCCCTGAAGTCATGCAGCTCGGTAACGCAAGGCAGCCGTGTCTCGTCTTCCGATATGTAGGACAAGCAGACAGAATTTTCTCTGCAGCAGCAGTTCTCCCCGGTTGGCATTACTTCGCACTGATAGCAGTTACACCAGGTGGTGACGTCATCAATGCAACTAAGCGCAGGCTCTTGATCTGGTGATTCATACTCCCAACTGTTGTCCGAAGCCTCATCGTTTCTGCATCCTTCTCTTTAGAGTAATTCCACCTTGGAATACTCCGGCTCGTACTGGTAGGGCCGTAATGTTGCCATTACGGAACAAAATTAAAATAGATAGTAATGATAGTACTAGTATATGTTCGCACGGGCTACGAGCATCGAAGAAAGCTTAACAGAGCAGAAACAAGCCACAGGATACACACAAATAAAAGACGGTGAAACGATTGGGAAAGCAAATCTGATGATGTCTGATGAGAAGCAGTCTGTTTATACCCGAGGAAAGAGGTGGCCTGCCATTTCCATGGAGACATGTCATTAGCTGGAGCACAGAGAACGTTGACACGAGTCGTGCATTGGCGCTGTGAAATGGGCCGCACTAGTCTAGTGATGTCAGCCTCTGGGGCAGGAGATATGATTTAGTGCCGCCAGGGTAGTTCACTTTAGGGCGATGCAGCAACCAATAAGATTAGCACAAGATGGCCACGCCCTGCTGCCTGATTTCGCACATAAAAGTGAGGAAAACTAGGGTAAGGTACATAGGAAATGTTTGTACGATTGATCAATGTATGCTTAAAAACTCATGGCCGAACGCTCGGGACAATATTTGAGCGCACTATTCCTTTAACTCAGCCAACTTAGTTTTACACAAATTGTGCACAGCTGCCCTTGCCACCAGCCCCTTTGTGCCAGTGCTCCCCTGCAATTGCATGCGCAATCTAGCAGTAAAGCATTTTGTTCCAGGTCTGCTTTTATTTGCAAGAAAACCTCCCTGCTCGGCACAATCGCTCTGCAGTGCCAACTATCTGGGGCCTTTGCCATTCTACGCACATGCACATTCTCAATGTCACTAAGCCTAGTAAGATCGTTTTTCTTCTCCCTCCTTGAGTTCTGAAACACTTGCATGAGTGTGATACAAATAAAATATCAATACTTGCAGGATCCCAGGAACGTCACAATGAGTGGGGCAGAGGGATTTAAATTTCTTCAGGGTAGGCCGTGGTAAAGCGAGCATTTCTTTTTACGCCTTTTTACTTAGTCATCAAGTGGAAAACAAAATGCTATGCGAGGGTAGAGAGCAACCAGGAGCCAGTATGCTTAACCTTTGCCTCCCCCCTCAGCACGTACCATCAGTGCACATTAGTTAAGGTCCTAAATAAATTAGCCTTATTTGGAAAAGCTTGAGTGGCACGTGCAGTACTTTATCTGAGCTGATGTGGTTGGCTGCGCTATCTGGGAAAGTTTTCCAGTGTAGTCTCCAACCATCACTGTGCCAAGAGTATAAGAACTGTAGACTCCAACGGCATGGCTGCAAGCACCTAGTAGTAAGGCGCTCCCTGGCCTGCCTGCATGCATAGAGATTTGCAGAAGTGTTTGCGCCTGCTGCGACCTAAAAGGAGTTGTTCCTTCCCACCACCAGACCTGGGGAAACTGCACTGGCATCGAGTCAAGTGGACAGGAGAACAGACACTGAAATCCCAGTGAAGGTATTTTATGATTGGACCTCAGTCTCACTTTTCTCTGGAAACCTTTGTATCAAAGAATCCTTTGCTTATTTGTTGGTTGAATCCAAGAGGCATATCTTCTGGTTAGACCCCCTCAATCGCGGCTTCTTTAAAATCAGCAATTCTCTATTTAAATGGATGGCATTCTAATTTTTTTTGGGGGGCGGGGGCATTCCAGTTGGATAACTGGAATTGCTTATGCAATGGGCGAAATAATTTCCTCTTTAATCTGAGATTTGTGCACAGCTTCAGTTATTGGTAAAGTGTGCTTGTTTTTGACATGTCAGATGAGGGTTTATCTGATATTACATTGGTGAGGTGAGACTTAAATCAGTGTAATTTTTTAGGTGGAGAGTGAATATTTTTGCGAAAAGAATGCAAGACAAATCAGCAGGCATTGGTGTCCTGTATTAAGTGAGCTGCACAAAGTCAAGATACCACTGGGAGACTGAAGTCCTTGCCTGAATGGGGGGGATATTTTAGTTGCCCATGCTTCACAATTTACCCTTTACTAAGTGTATTGTGACTAATAACACAACTGACCACATACATGGTCATGAACAAAGAATTGATGACATGAGAATTTATACTTCAACATTCCAGTTTTCAAAAACTTGTAAGAGCGCTTCTTTAATGAATTCATATCTTTAAGGTACTTTTAGTAGTGGTGTAAAAGCAATGGTTGGTTGCTATTCCAAGTAAGTTAGAGAAAACCATGCCGCAAAAGTGGTAAACCTCAGTGGCATATATGTTTGATGTGATCAAATGATAAATAATTGGTATGAATCTCAAGTTTTCAAACTTGCTAAATCAGGTTCTGAAATTACATAATATCCATTTACTTCATGGTTTTTATTTTGTGCAAGAACATCTGATGCACACAGCTGTGCCTTTCCAGGCACTTATTTGAATCCATTATTGCTGTGGGTCGAGGAATCTCACTACTGAAATACCCACTATTTCTGAATCTCTTATGCCAAAAACCCAACATAATTTGATAATAAAAATCTGTATACAGCACTGAATACGGTTTTGACGTCTGAATCGTTTTTTTATACAACAATGTCTGTAAGGAGTCACGTGGCTATTAAAAAGGTTGAAAGCATGTATATTTTTATTTGTACATAACACTGGGCCATTGAATTGCCAAGCATGATATTTTGGATCGATCTTTCATCTTGTTAATCAGATATAGACAAGCTTGATTTTTCCAGGGAAAGCTCCCGAGGGTTAGGCACCGGACATCCTGAGAGTGAACCGCTCCCAAAAACCCGATCAGATTCAGCTCTACCAAAACAAAACCCTTTCAGAATCATGGCCAAAAAAAGGGGCGTCCCCCTAGGGCTTGTTTTGAAAGATGTGGTCGCTGACCGAGTGTTAATGTCGATTCTCTTTGACCAGCAGCCAGATAAACCTGCCAACATAATTATATGGTAAGACATTTTTATGATGTGGTGGTGGTGGTGTTAAAGGTATCGCAATGTAAAACAGTGGAAAAAAGCCTTAATAAATGTTTTTTGGTACACATAGTTTCAGTTCTAACACTTTGCAACCCCATTCCCCAACCACACGTACCTGATCACCTCACATAATCAATAGGTTAGAAAAATATGAAGGAATTCACTTCAACATAGTTAAAGGGCTTAAACCGATACGTGGTGCATAGATTATAATAGAGCATGCTTCTTAATGCGTATTAAGAAAGCAGATTTTCTTGGTTATCATTGAATTTGTGTAATGCGAGCCATATAATGTACTTGACTCGTCTTCGAGAATAGTCAATTGCTCCAAAGTAACAAGTGTAAAACGTTTTATTGAACACCTGTTGGAGAGGCCTGCCACCTGTGAAGACGATTGCTTCTTTAGGAAACCAGTGCCCATTTGCCGTTGACCGCCTTTATTCTGTGATGTGGAAGATAGGAAGGGACATGTTTGTTTTATATTGCACCACATAAATTGATCATCAGCAAGGAAGCAAAAACCTAAGAAAATGTACTGTGTCAGAGTGTCACAGCAGAGACAACATACAAAATGCTAACTTTGTTTAGCTTTTAGTAAAGGTCAAACTGGACCACCAGAGTCAGTCCAGATTTGGCTCAGCTTTGTTGAACTAAAATACATGGATATAAAAAGAGATCTTGGACCAGTCTGGTTTGTGGCGCAAGTCTTTATGACCTTTCTTAGCACCATTTTATTATTTAAGATTACGGTTAAATGTGAATGCTATACCGCAATAATCAAGGTATACCTTCATTTGGCAAGAAGGTTGTCATACCACTAGTAAATCAAAACCTTGACACCCCTACTTCGGGGTAATATTGACAAGGGATCTTTCTGGCCTCCCGAAAGCGAATTTTGTTCCGATATTACTTAAGATTAAGAATGACCTCCAGAGATGGAGGCCTTTGACCCTATCGTGGTATAGGCAGATGGTGGCGGTGAAAACGAATATCCTCCCTAGGTTACTCTGTTAAACGCCCTCTGTTTGAGGCTGCCGAAAACCTCTTTGGGGATCAGAAGGAGGTAATATCCCATATTCATCTGGCAGGATAAGAGAATGCAAATGAAGTGGGTTACCCCGACAATCCCACGGGATCAGGGGGGAGGGCTTTGGCTACCCGTACCTATATTATAAAGCAGCCCAACAGAGTACTGCTGGAATATTTGAGGGAGAACCTTCGGACCTACTGGCCTTACTTGGAAATGCACCCGTTAAGGTGAGAGACTACCTATGGGCTCTGTCAAGGGACATCCCGAGAGAAGCAAGAGAGCACCCCACACTGGCCGTTCTGTGGGCCCTGTGGAAAACAAATGGTGCAAACAGACTTTTCATCCTGGCCCTCAACGATGGCTTAGATCTGTGCCCCCCCCCCGTTCCATCGGATTAGGCAGGGGATGAGGTGTGCCCAACAGTGGTCGGATGGCAGTGGAGCACTGGAGAGGGCGGGACAATTATTTTGAGAAGGCCACTTTAGGTGCTAAGAGGAAATCCAAGAGGGACTGGGCAGTGACAGGATTTTGATCTTTGAATATCTAAGCCTGAAGGGGATGTTTACGGACCCAAAGTGGGACAAAGAGGCTGTGGTTTGGTGGGGGTCCCTCGCTCACATCTGGTGGAAATGTCCCAGAATTCGCACCTTCTGCTGGGAGCTCCTTAGCTATATCAAGGACCTTGTAGGAGGCCAGCTGAGCCTCAACCTGCTCCAGATGCTACTATGAATCCTGACCAGGGACCAAAGAGTACCGGTTGCCTAGGGTGTACAAGGTGATGTTAAGGGCCGGGTGACTGGCAATGCCCCAACATTGGGGGGTGGGGAGATTGGCCACGAGGCAGGAATGAGAATGTAAACTGTAACAAGATTAAAATGGAGAGGTTGACAGCCATTGTGAACCACTACAGGGATTCCTTCAGAAAGGAATAGGGGCTGTTGCTGTCCAGGATGGAGGGTAAGTGCAGAAGAGATCCTATAGAGGAGCCAATCAAATACACTCTAGACCACTTAATGCACCGACTATCCCTGTGTATCCATCCGAGAGGTTCTATTGTTTAAATGTTTGTTCCATGAATGCACTGATTGAGGAGGGTGGGGGAGGGGGGCGGGGATGCGGTAGGGGGGGGGCGCGGCGGCTGACAGACTAACTTCATCTAACATGGGTGTAACACAAGAAACACTTATTGATTGTTACAATGCAAATAAAAAGCAACGTTTAAAAAAACCAAAAATAACTTTATATGCAGAGTCGTATGGGTGCCTTGCATCAACAATCAAGATATGGGCCTCATGTCAATGTAATACGCATCAACATTATTTTGAGTTTACACAATCATTACAGGCTTATAAAAAAATGTCTCCTTGTTTACACAAACATCTAAAGAGTTTGTCAATGAGATATGTATCATATTTCATATTCTTAGGTCAATACAAGGACCAAAATTAACATTGGATTATTTGATGAATGGAGGGAAGCCCCCCCTCCACCCATGAGGCTAGCGTGATTGTCACCTCACCAGGAGAGGGTACCCCTTTGGGAACAAGTGAGGAACTCCCTAGTGACATCCAAGTGATGGCTTATAATGACTTATAATACACCAGAAAATGATCAGTTTCCTGAAGATAAAAAGTGTACCTATTATCAGCAACCAGAAACGGAGGCTGTCTCTTTAAATCCAAGTCTACATTGGACTGTGCCAAGGCGGCAGAGGGGCCACGCAGGGGCGAGAGAACGTGCACCAAGGGGGATGCAGATCCGAGAGGACGCAGAGCCGAGAGAGCGTGGCCCGGGGTGGGTGGGGGCGGTTTTGGAGGGGGATGCAGAGCCAAGAGCGTGCACCATTGTGGGGGTGGGGGGGGCGCAGAGCCAAAAGAGCGTGCACGGGGGGGGGACACAGAGCCAAGAGCTTGGGGGGGGGGACTGGGACACAGAGCCAAGAGCGTTCACCGTGGGCGGGGGGTATGGGGTGGACGCAGAGCCAAGCCAAGAGAGCACGCACTGGGGGGGAGCGCAGAGCCAAGCCAAGAGAGTGTGCACCAGGTGGCGGGACGGGGGAGACAGAGCCGAGAGCGTGCACCAGGGGAGACACGGAGCCGAGAGCGTGCACCAGGGGAGACACGGAGCCGAGAGCGTGCACCAGGGGAGACACGGAGCAGAGAGCGTGCACCAGGGGAGACACGGAGCAGAGAGCGTGCACCAGGGGAGACACGGAGCCGAGAGAATCAGGGGGTGGTTAGAGGGTCCCCTGTATGTACTAGGGCTGACGCAGAGCATGCATAAGACATAAGACTGAGCTGTTCTGATGCCGAAAGAAACTGTGTGACAAAGGAAGAAATCAGAGTAAGGAGGAACAGAGTTCGGTGATGGTGTGACCACAAAGTAATTGTGGTAGGAAGCCGACCAGTAAAATTACCACTAGGGATACACATGGAGGGGAGTTGTAAGCCATTTAGCTCCTGCTTGTGGCCTACAAGAGCCTGGTTATCATGAAAGCAACAGCTACCATTAACTACTTTTGGCTCCCCAAGCACACACCCATCTGAAAGTAACTGTGTGCATTGGGGACAAACTAAAAATAAATGTTAGCACACATCTATACAACATTGAAATAAGGGTTCCTAAATAATGGACAAAATGTGAAGTTTGCATCTTATGTGGAAGTTACATTTGGGGAACGCTATGAATTAGCTACGTTTTCCCTAGTGGTAGCTCCTAGCAGCTGGTTAACACTGGATAACCAGGAGCTGCGTTTAGCACAGGCTTACACAATGTTAATTTCATCCCAGGACAAAGATGCCACCAATAGGAGGAAACACCTCATGAACCGAATCACAGCACCAGTGATATCCTGAAAGCAAGAATGAAATGCAGAGGATTGATCCGGTGGAAGGTAAGCCAATGAGCTCCGACAAACACAAAAGAGAGCCCAACATCCTACAGGTACAGTTGACATTGCCAGTTAACACAGAAGATAATACAGGACATAAAAACAAGAGTGACTTGTACAAGTTAATCAAACCTTGTCCCAGTATTCATGCTAAGAGATGGGAACAATGTGATGAATCAGAACTGTGTTAATGATATCAGAAGAAATACGATAACCTGAAAGTGGGAAAGCAATAGAGTGGGAATCTTGCTACCCTTGGAAAAGTGAAAAGTCAACCCATATTCCGAGGATAAGCAGAAGATAACGGACACTTCGGGAGTGCAGACCCATGAGCTCAAAGTTAAGGTTTACATGAAATAGCACTCTGGGAAGAGGTGAAGTGTAATGGGAAATTGGTATATTTTTCTCCTCTCAGATATGTTGATGGCTCAGATGGCCTCAAGCCCTACAGGGGAGACAGAAAGAGCCTTAAAGGAACGAAAACAATTCCAGAAAGTGGACAGTGATACAACCAGTGCTCTAAATTAACTGCAGAACTTAATCCAGGGGGATTGTGAAAGACTATTTATGCTTGGTCTATTGAGCCCAACATGAAAGCCAAGAAAACCCTGTGATAATTACTAGTGGTAGGCTCAAATCGGTTCGATTTGGCCAGCGGACTGGCTGGTTTTGGACATTCACACTGACTGATGAGCACTTAAACCGTACAATAGGAAACACCACTTAGACATAGGGAAAGATGGGTATGTATTCACTTTAAACACAGTAAAAATCTCTAACATGTCCGCGCCCCATCCTGATTCTGCACAATAACCAGGAGCCAAACAGCTCCTGGGTAGCTAGCATTAACGATTGACACAGAGGTACCACTGGGGAATGAGGAGCTAGTACATAGTTATGAAAATCTAACTTCCACAGACATGGAAAACATATTGTCCATTATTTATGACCCCTTATGCTTTAAATGTTGTATAGTGTCCGAATGTTAAATTCACAATAGCTTTATTAAGAATAATTTGGTCTGGGAAGCCAAACATAGCTACGGGCAGCTGCTTGTAACAAGCCAACAAAGCTCTTCTAGGCTACAAGCATGAGCTAAATGGCTGCCAGCTCCCTTCAATTTCAAACCCTGTAATACACTGTTTTTAGGCATACGTATATTATGTACACCCTATGTCAACACTAGCCCATGTTAATGAACACTTCGCTTTTACATTTGCCTAGATCTACAAACACTCAAAAAGGGGAGCGCTTACAAACATTATATCCAATTGGCTATCAGACTCAATTTTGCAACCGCCTCCCCAAAATATATCTGGATGATTTCAATTCCCCAGGAAAAGGTACATTGGGAATGAAGCAAGATTAAGTTAAATTACTCATGACTAGTAACGTTTGCGATGAAAACCACACATCGAAAATTAATTTTCGAATTACATTTAGTTCTCCAAGTAAAGAGGCAAGAGAAATAAGAGATGATATTTTAAAGACTGCCCTGTATATATTCTTGAAGGGAATCGGATTTCAGCTCGGAGCGCAAACAGGGCTTGAAATTGCTGGGAGCCATTTAGCTCCTGGTTATAGCCTTTTGACTTCTAGGTCATCTGGTAACTTTCACACCCATCTGTTTGACATTAACTCTTTGGGAATTGGTATAATGGAACACTGGGGTACATTTAGAAAACATTCATAGCATAATGGGTCATATATAAAAATAGATTAAAGCCATCATTAACATCTTACGCATAAGTTAGATTTGTAGCATGCTAAGTACTAGTTACTTGTTACCCAGTGGTAGCTATTGCTACTCGTATCCTCATTTCAATCCCTGTTTAAAGTTAATTTTTTACCACAAGAGCTCTGATTCTTGTCATGAGAATTAGGGATATTATGATCTAGCATGTCCAACAAAGGAAGATGTCTGCAACTTCCAGCTCTCATGATGTTCTGGGTTACGACGCCAATGATCCCTCACCATTAACTATTGTGGAGAATCAGACAGTAGACATGGTTGAAACAGCTGCATAGCGGCTCACACATTGTTCGTTTCATTCCATATCCTAGCATCATTGGCGCCGGCTACGGTTCCCCATGGCAACCTGCATTCCGGCTCCACCATGAGCAATTTAAGCAGCACAAGGTCCCACAGTGCCGAGTTTCTGCTACACAGTCTGCAGACCTGTTCCCAGCAGACGGCAGCATGTTTGACATTTGCATTAATTGACTTACAGGTAACGTCCGTACTAATCTACGGATCGTGGAAAATGCGTTGGTAAGTGGGTGAAAAGGCGAGACGCCAGAGAGTTCTGTTTTGCTTAAAAGTGATCTTCATTATGGCCTTTTCGCTTATGTCTCCCTCATAGACCAGTTTGGCTGCAACCACAGGGTGGATGATTCAAACCAGCCCCAATGACTTTTCTGTCCCCAAGGCAATGCCACCTGTTGCCAAGAAGGCTTTCCACCTTTCCCAGATTCCACATTGGTGGAATCTGGGCAAGATATACACGGTCTGTCTTCTGCAACGACCTTCAATTGAAATTATAAATCTTGCTGAATGTTACGATCACATGGAAACATGGTGGGTTTGGACGCCATTTAAACACAGTTTGTTTCTTTCACCGTTTCATACCACTCGCAGGGATATTTTATAGGTCTACAAACACGCACAAGGACGCTGCAGCACCAGATGGGTTTTTCCACGACTATGTACTTACTGTTTGTCATTCCAGCCTTAGCTGCTCCAGAGGGCCAGCATCCAATTCTAAGGTCTTTGGCTCTCTTCTCACAGCAAGAATCATGTAATGCCTAAGAGGGGTTCTCTTAATTGCCAGTAACCCCATTTTTAGCTATACTTCCTCCCGTTTAGACTCATTCCCATGTATGTGTTGCCACTTTCACACAGCCCATGTATATATTTACTCCACCCCTCCTTTTCTTCACAGGGTCCTCTAAGTCCGCCCTGACGAAAGTGGCTCTACTTGCTCAAATTCACCATGGAAATGCGTTAACAGCAAGGGGACATAGGTGCTCTCCTGATACCACCGTTACTGAACAAGTATTTGTGCTCCACCCTAGCTCACTTGTCCACCTTCCCCTGCCTGCGTACTTGGCGTTACAATTGTTTAATTGTTTTGCTTTAATCGCAAATAATTGTTAGTTGAATTATGATTTATGTAACCTGTCCCCTTTCCTTTTCCATACTTTGTGACCATCCTGGGGTCCGCCCACACTATCTCCACACGGGGTCTTTTCCATTTATGAGCCTACACTTTTTCCACTCAAGTGTGGTTTTCTTACTTGGTCTATAGAGATTTACACCTCCAAAGTATGATAAATAGTTGTGTTTTCCTCCCTTATTTTTCCCTGTTTGAAATTGAGATTGATCCAAGTTTGTTTCTTCTGTATGAAGCACTTTGCGTTTTGTGCTTCCCCCTTTTATGTGTACTATTTTTTGATGTAGACCAATAATTTTCTATTTTATTTAAGCTGTACCTTAGCGTTTTATTGGCACAGAATACTGTGTCTAGATTGGGATTTTGGGTTGTCCAAACTCATAGGTTATCTTGCAAACTCTGCACTACAACAGTAGTCGAGGTATCAACAAATAGCATTTTTTCCTCTTCGGACACATTTCTAATGTCAAAACTGGAGCACCTGAAAGCAAAAATGGTAATAAAAATAGAAAATGATGCACTTCAGTAGGTCTTATGCTAATTACATTTAAACGTAACAGATGATTTGGTAGGGTGCTCCTTTCATTATTTTGAAGTCAATGATTTGTTCATTTTAATATTGCTATTGTTATTGGATAGGGTATTGTATTTGATAATCCATGTCATATATGCCTAGCTCCTAGGGTTAATCAGTGCCATCCTCAATCATTCTTAATGGAGGACCCCATTTTTGGGGTTAGTTGTATTGGGAAAGATCTTGCTTTACATCACCTTTTCATTTTATGGACCCCCAAACATTCTGCTGTTAATTTGAAGCTCCCAATAAAACATTGCATCACCTTCAAAACAATGTGCATAACGCACAGGGCAATCGGCGGACAAGGAGCAGAATTCCTACAAAAGAAAATAATCTACAAGCCTACTAGATTCCTCAGGTCATGCAACGAAATCCGCCTGGAACCAAAACCATACCTCAAGAAAAATTTGGAGGCACCTCCTACCACTTAGCTGCAAAAACCTGGGACATCCCAAAAGAAATGAGAAACACCAAAGATAACCTAAAATTTAGGAAATTACTAAAAACCTGGCTATTCAACACCACAAACTGAAAACGGAAACGAAAAGGGATGACTAGACTAAACCAGACACGGACCGCTCCCAGAACCCATTGGGAAGCTCCCACGGCACCCGGACGAGTCTCACCGGGTCGAGGGCAACACCGGCGACACCCACGGAGACGGAATCAACAAACCCTACGTAATCCCACCAAACATACACACTCGCCCTTTAGTTCCCACCAGGTACTAGTGGTTGGACTTGTCAGGATTCGTAGGCAGGTGCAATGGCTGTACGAGTGGGAAGGGAAGATGGGTAGCGCTGCAAGGCAGGCTGGGGGCGGAGGGGGCCAGATGTAAAAGGGACCTTGAAGGCTGGATGGACTCAGATCATGACAGATGCATAGGGGTGCTACCAAAACCCATCTGGGGAGAATACAGAAACCCACCGCCTCAAGTCAGGATAGAGATGCCAACTAATCAACTGCAGTAACAATTTCCCCCTCTGCATACATCTCTTAAACTCCAAACAACCACAAACCTGCAGCACAACAAACCGCACAAACTTCACTACATAGCAACAAGAAAACAAAAAACACAGACACACAACAGTACACCACGACTACCGGCCGCAAAACACCCAAACCCAGCCAACAGACCCACCGGGCTGAGGCCGCCAACAGCACATCACTGCTCTCTTGCACTTTGCCAGCTCCTTCCCACTAACCCCCCCCTCGCTTCCCTTTTCAGAGCCGCCAGAGGACCACTTTGGTGGCGATAATGCGCGGTACAAATGTCCTTTAACATGAACATTTGAGAAATATGCAATTTGCAACACAGCATGGCAACATTTGCTTTTGCACAGTCTTGTAATGGTACAGTACAGTACATTGCCATGAACTTAAGCGCTCACCAGGCATGAATTTGGATGTCATTAAATTGGGTTTATGAACACTAACGCTGGACCTTATAATCGTACAGGTGACATTCGAATGCTAATATTGGCCTGCGTTTACACATTCTTCAGGTGTGGGCTTTTGTGTCAACATGTGCCTATTCAATAGACATTATCCTGTGTGCTTATTGTCGAGAAAAGGAGGCGCTGAAACCGTCGGCTTCTTAAGTAAACATTACACAACGTTTATGTCCACGCAAGTTATGGACTTCGAATGGTCACATTTTTACAAGTTTATGACATTAGCATAGATTTACACACTTCATTCTGTGAGCCACGTTAACCAGGCATCTGTTCCAGTTTATGCACACACATGCTAAGGGGATCATGTTAACATTCCATTGCCCTGAGTTCATGCACACGTTATGGGCCCATTATAACAATACCCCCTGTTTATACATACTTGTGTCAGGGGCTTGGGTCACTATTGATCTGGGTTTCTGTGCAATGTCAAATTTTCCCTGCGTTTTGATTCAGTTTGTCAACATTACAGCGTTTATGTATACCTTTGGGGGACACAATTAAATAACTTGGGTGTACAAGTCATGTCCAGGGGTGCGCAATCTCTTTAAAAAGGGATTACGATGATTTATAATATAAAGGATTGGGTGGACTGTTTTGACTAGGAAATATTAAGCAGTAGATAATCTGCTTATATTTTAAAGTGCTTGGGGCCCCCTGGGCATCCTTTCTGTCTGTTGAGGGGGGCCGACGCTCAAGTCAGGGGTGGGTGGATGGGGGGCGGGGCAAAAATATTTTTACTCCGGGGGTGGGGCAGGGGGGTTTGGGGTCGGGGGCGGCGTCAGTATGAAAATGTTTTAATGCCACAGTTTATGATATTGATCAGTGTTTTGGCACATTCATGGCATGGCATTTTGGAATCGGCAAAAGGAAAGAGGTAAAGTAAATTTAGTAATATCAGGGCAAAATTTCTCTGATGCAATGTTGAGGTTTGGCGATCTAAAAAGACTAATGTATTCGTGTAGAGTGAAGGCTTCTAGATATTTTGCGCTGCATGGGGCATTAGTTAATCTGCACCCCAGGTTGGTAAATCATGTGGATTTTGTGGTTGCTTTCGAGCTTTTCCATCATGTTTGCACTACATTAATTTGTCGATTCTTACATAATGAGCTTCCAAAGACACTGTCAATTAATACATGCTTCAGGCTCCAAAATTCAATATCAGCCGGCGTTTACTCACTCGTGTATCCAGTCTTCAGACTTTGACTAAATATTTTGTATGCACCCATGTTATGTGGAGAGTCTAGCGATACACTTTGTAGGAGTGTAAGCCGACATTACCCCGAGTTTATCGACACTTGCACCATAGGCTTATGTTCACTTCAACTAGTGGTTGTATACATATGGGCTTCCACCATCATGTGATTAAGATGCTCCTAACCCATGTTCCTAAACGAGCATCACCCTGTGTTTGTGCACATCAATATTGGGATTTGTATGTCAATATTAGCCTGAGTTGATGTCCACTTGTGACAAGTAATGGGACTCATGTCAATGTTTTATTAGGTTTGTTTTTTATTGTATCTAGCTGAGTTAAATCAACTTTTACAAATCTACATTTCATCGTAGAACCATAATTGAAATTTCCTTAGAGTAAACCAATCCTTCATCTACAAATTACCAATCATCTAAAACATCCTTTAAAATCAGCATACCTTTGCAAGGGCCCCCAACAATTCAGGATTTAAAAAAAAAAAACAGTTAATAAACTATACATACTTCCAACAACCTATATACATTTGTTCAAAGATGCCTGTCCCTACAGTTGAAAATTCACAGCATCTAAAAAGCGAGTTAGGGCTATAACAAGAGCAACATTGTCCCAGCACTTATCTGCACTTACCTCGCACTTGCCACTAGCTGGCCCTCGTTATTTATCCTGTATTCTATTAACCATGTACTGCACTTTTCCCCTCTCCCTTTCCCCCCTGCACTTTTCCCTTCCCTTCCCTTCCCTTCCCTTCTACCCTTGCGCGATCTGCATGACACCTGACCTAGTAGGATCGTTGTCTGTCTCCCCGTGTTACCCCGCCCCCCCACCCACCCACCCACGCCGCGCCTCGAAACACTTGTGTATAGGCGCGTTACAAATGCCACGTCATACCCCACATGAGCCAGGACCAAAAAAACATTAAAACAGTCAGATTTCATGGACATATCAACGCCAAATGTCTGATATAAGAGGACCAAAGTGCAGGCATTTTAATATCCAGTGTTTAACGTTAGTACTTCTGCAGAATATGTACAAAAGCGACAGTGCTTGTTCTCATTTTAAGTCTTACAAAAAAGACAGTGCCTGGTGCATTCCCTGGTTAGGAAATAGTTGAACCGAAAGCGCACATGCATACTCTTTATGGAGTCTGTAGGTACGCATAGACTCAGTTTAAAACCAATCATGGTTATCTAGCTTCTTTTAAACTTGCTCTGGGCAGTGAATCAGTTCCTTCTCACTTGACAAAAGTGCAGAGTAGAGATTGCATCCAGTGACCATAAATATTCACAGAATAAGCGCAAGTCTCCTTGAACATTAAGCCCAGATCCTCAGAGAATTTTGTATGTGGTTCTAGGATTTTCATATAACTGGCAAGTTGCCGAGTCTTGAGAATAAAGAGACTAAACCCCAACTCGTGCCTCATTATTGCATTGGGCAAACGAGTAGGCAAAACAAAAGACTGAATTCCATATCAGTCACTGATTAAATAGAAGTGAATATATGAACTCTAAACACATTTCCAAAGCGTAAATTAAGATATGCTAAATCTACAACACAATCAATGATTGGCAACAATGAAAACTTGCGAGCTCTAAAAAGGAACAAAAAAAAATGTGAAAAAATAAAAAAAAGGCAGTTCATTTGAGATAGAAGGGGTCATAATTGGGCTCCCAGAAACTCCTTCCACACACAAATAGATGAGGAGTTACAAAGATTGTACCCTAAATATCTTAGTTTCAAGACTTTATTTTGAGCGCACAGTCCACCTCATTGTTTTTACCTTCTGGGATACTGTAAAGACAACGATTTTCAATTTAAGGGCATTAGCCTGAAGATGATTTTATTGTGCTATACTGCATGAATAATGTAAACTTAGCTTGCAACTCCATAGGTGTGTTTAAAAAAAAAATGAGGTCGTAGTATTCTTAGGCTGCCCACTCTTACAGGAGTTATTTTACTATTATTACAATATCGATGTCACCAAGATAAAGAATAGGGTGGATGCCATACAAGAACCCTGCTTAACCCCAGAGTATGTCGGAATTGCTTGTTAGATCTCCTTCCTGTGTAAGACCAATTCTATAAGTGTGTCATGTTGTAACACAGCCACTAGCTGTACCAATCTCATAGGAATTCATCATCAAGAGTGTTCCATGAGATTGGTCTTATTACATAGCATACAAAGGCAGATGTCCTATCTAGTGAAGCCAAAAATATGGGACCCAAATGACTGCTTGATGCTTTTGATGTGCCAGTATTGGCGCATTCAAGCGAGTCCCCATCCTTTTGCGAAAGCCCACCTGAAAACGTGATAGAGCATCTGTCTGGTGCAAGATACTTTCCAGCACCCTGAAAATCAAATATGCAAACACCTTAGATGAGTCATCATTAAGGGCTACAAGTCTACAGTTTGAGGCAACAGAGGGATCAACTTTTTTGAAGATTGGAACAAGAGACTGGGACCACGATTTTAGAATAGAGTGTGATAAATATTTCACAATTTATTTTTAGTATGGAAGCCCAAAGTAAGGAGTCTTTTTCAATAAAAATTATGGGACACAGTCTGGGCCAGCCGCTCTTAATGGTTTAGTTTGTTAACTGCCCACGTGAGGTCTTCATCCCAGGGGCAAGGGCCCTGCAGACGTAGACCGTCCCAGGGATCGGTCACAAAAGTGAAAGTTTGCAGCAATTTGTATTTTTCCAAAAATAATTTGACCCAGACTTCATCTGAGATTCCAGATTGTCCCGACACTTAACGGTTTGATTCTTGGTAGAGCAAATGGCTCTAGTGTGGTTATTACACACATTTTTGATCATGGCCCGATTGTCTCTTGTATGCACGTTAATCCTCAATGATTTGAGTAGGTTCCTGGGGGCCTGGCATTTATGTCCCTTTTCTTCTTTATATTGTATTGATGGAAGATTCAACTTTCGAAGGCGTCTACATTTTCTTTGTTTGTCACATTTAGTCAAAACAACTTCCTTATCTTAAGCATGCAAGTTTAACTTTACAGATCTATGCCTGTTTGAACCAACAGTTGTCTTCAGACTGTATATCACAATATCTGATATCAGGTTGTCCCTGTCCGAATAATACATATTTTCCTTACATAGGACTCCAGAGGAACAGACTACCAATTTTAGCAGATTCACGAACACTGTACTTCATTTGTTATTCCATTTTAGGGAGATAACTGGACGATCAAATTCAAGAAACGCAAGTGAGGGATTTATTTCAAACACATGACCTTGCTTTACATAATCAAATTCAAGCATCATATGATCTCTATTATTCATATACCCACAATTAGATTTGATATTTGAAATTACATAGAAATAATCTATCCTTGAGTGAGAGCCACCTCTATGCCAGGTATACGTAGAAAGGTGACTTTATTCACACATCCAACTGCCAAAGCTCCCATTCTGCAAGATGTGTCACATATACTTCCTTTAAGTACACTTTTGAAGGTCGCCGATTCAAGCATAGTCATTCTTGATTTTTAGACCCTCTGAGCAATCGCAATGGAAATCCACACCTGCTATGATCGAACTATTAGGATGTAAGATGACCCAATTGTCCAAAAGATGCATTAATGTTTGGAGGAACTCTTCCAATTAAAAACTTTGCTGGGCTTCAATACACAGTCACTAATAGCAATTTATTTCCTTCCAATAGGTCCACATTAACAGCTCAAAGACAGTTGGAAGAATGAACTAATCAAGTCTCAAGTTTGAGATTTCTATCAATTGCAATTTTGTTTGCATTTATGTTTTACAGAAAACCTTATGCAACAGAAACATAAGGTAAAAATAACAGCAAACAAGAAAACAGATTACATGCAATTCCCAGAGCTCGTACATTTGAACATCTAATCATATTAGCGCTTTCAATTCATCTGAAATAATCAAGCAATTGTTCAAAGCAAAAATTTAAGAAACATGTGCCCCACATTAGTCTGCAGCAAAGCATGTTCCCTTAAAACAGGACGACCTACTAATGACAAAATGTGGACATGCAGCCCAATGTTTCGGTGTCCGAATTACCAAAGAATCTACAATTTAATGATGGGTGTCTACTAAGATGGTCCTTCCAGTACTTAGTCCTTTCGCTCGAGTGAAACTGGTTCAACCAGAAGCGCATATAGTTTGCATGTATCTGGTTGAAGGGAAAGCATTGTAAATACTGTGGAATGCATTCTCTGGAATGAGTGTAATTGAGTAATCCCCATACGTGGCATAGGTCCCAATGCCATCAATAGTCTCTGCCCAATCAGCCAGAAAAAAGAAAAAAAAAAAAAACACCTTTTAACAACCCCTGGTCGCTTTGTCAGGTCTAACTCGGACACCCCGATAGAACATAGTATTATGCATCCTCACTCTAAAGACATTTAGTGAGAGAATCCTCCTTCATAACTGTTTAAATCCTCAGAATCCTCATGAGAATCAACTATTTTCTTGTATGTCGTAAGCTGTTCCCAAATACGACGAGCATTCAGAGAGGCTAAGCATGGTCTGTGTACAATGACTGCGTTGGGTATAGCCACAGATAGAAGCTCCTTCCACAACTTGCCTTGTATGATGTTAAGCAGGTTGCCCAGATCATGAAGACATGTCTAGGCCATAGAGGATCACAGGTTCTATCTTGGTTGGATAGAAATGACTCATCTGTAGAAGTACAGTCTAGTCAACAAACATTTCATTTGAGGGGCCAGTTTTCTCACCTTAACGTAGAGAAAGATTTTCCCAGTAACCCCCAGTAGCCTTGTAAGACTGTAGCCCAAATAGGTCACTGAAAGCACCAGTTTGACTCCTTCAGGTCGCATGGGCCAGGGCAATTTAGTGCCCTTTTAAAAAACTATCACCTTAGATTTAAAGGTGTTGGGTGAAAGACTTAACTAATGCATATTCGAAAGTGTTCTCTTGCTTTGCAGGCCCCTAGATATTTTGTCAAAGAGTATGAAATCATTGGCAAAGGCTAGCCAGTCTAACCTAATGTTGCCCAACCTTGGCAATGAGATATAGGGGATGGAGGGGGCCCTACCACAGACCCAAGCATCTAACATACGCATTGATAATTATTGGGGCCAAAGTGCATCCCCGTTTCAGGAATACAAAGGATTTTACCACTCTCGACAAGGACCCCTTAGTCAATCAAATTCGCAGTATTGTATTTGTGTGGAGAAGAGCAAATAACTGTACCAACTATCCAGGCACATTCATGCCCAGAGGTTTATACCACAGCCTAGATCTAACAGTCAAAGGTGCTAGGCACTACTTGTGCACGATGGATATATTGTCGTAGGTGGGCCATAATGGTGGCGTTAATGGAAGTGCTCATGTCCTGCCTAAACCCTATCTGGAATCTGCTAAACAGTTTAGATCGTTTAACAACCTGGTTAAGGTCCCTCAAGAGCGATAAGCCTATAGTAATTAGGGTCCAGAGAATCACCCTTTTTAAAAATGGGGATAATGATGGATTGAGTCTAGGAAACAGGAATAGCATGGGTCAGATAAATTTGATCGAACATTAGGTTTGAGTATCTCTGCCCATGTCTGTAGAGCTTTTACAACAAACAGTAAAATGCTGTCAGGGCACAGGGTACGAAAAGGCTTCAATCTACTGATGGCCCAAATTATGTCAACTGTGTCCCATGGGCAGGAATTAGTACCAATAGGGCCCAGGTCAAGGTCGTGGGAATCTTCAAAGCTTTCCGGCAGTGCATATTTAACATAATAGTCCCGTACCCTTGTCCTTAAAACAGAGTTCAATTAATGGTAGCCCAAAATGTATTGATCCTGCTTAACAGAGTTGGCAAAGCGTGGTCCGAATAGGTAAATACAATTCAATCCTGAGGGATTTCAGAAATGTGTATGAGTTAGATAGATTATTTTCTTAGCAACCGAATAGTCTACCCTACTCAGGTGCTGGTTTTTAAACTCAGGGAGTTTTTCATTTAAGGTTCTTGGATGAACAGATTCTGCTATCTGGAAGATATGTCGTAATCACACCAGAAGCAAAGAATTGTTACAACTAGACAGTTAGTTCTAATCTGCCGTACCAAACTCACTATCACTGATCGCTCCCAAGTAATGGGAGTAAGGGCTCACATTTGACAAGGAATTCGTCAATAGCTGGCTCAGTTTCACCACAGTCTTTCTATTCCAATTAAGGACACGCCCCCTCCAGCCTCGGTTAGGCCTACTAAATAGGGTCCAAGATCGAAGAATTGGGAAGGGGAGAGTCAAACAAAGACAGGAGTAGATGGTTGCCCAAATCAGGACTAATATAGTTCAGGTAAGCACATTCAGGCCCAATTGTCATTAAAGATGTAAAACGAATCGATCCTGAAGTTATATCTCCTCTTTTCCAGGTATACGAGAAACATCTTTCACCAAGAAAACTATCCCAGCACATACCTCATTCAACATTATATTGCAAGTTAGAGGTGGTAGCTTTAGAATCGATCAAAAGAGAAGCCAAAGCGCAGTTAAAGTCTCCTCCCCTACCCCCCTAAGATTATTATGTTCTTATGGCCCTCCTCGAACCATGTTTGGAAGATGTTCACCAGGAAAACCTTGATCTTGAAAATCTTGGATTGTCGAAAGACTAAGCAGGGTGCAATACATATTAACCAGTAATAAAGGAAATTGTCTAGAGCCCAAAAGTAGCTTGATCGCCAGCAACCACTCATTTTGAAAGACCAATTCACATTCAATCCCAAGATCATGATCTATGGCCAGTGCCAGGCCTCCCCCCGAGTCTTCACAGTAACTCTTTTACTGCTGGGCTGGTGACAGTATGAAAACCGACAAGTTCGAAATCAAGTCGCGAGTATGGTTTCCTGGAACATGCAAATGCATAGCAGACCTTCATTAATAGGTTTTATAAATTTGAATAAATGAGTGCCTCCACACACATTCCAGGAAATCAGCTCAACCTTGATGTTGTCAGGGTTGCCCGTGCCTTGTCCGATGGGTCTCAAAACGGGTTGAACCCATGACCAATCCTGGCCATTTTCAAAGATGGTTGCGATCAGTGACATCAGACCCCCAAGTCCCCTTGAAACATTGTCATTGATCGCCTGGATTTCTTCTTTTTCAGGGTTTATGTTGCTTTGAAATTCAAGAATAATTTAGCCGCAGAGCTTTTCAATCCCATAATTTCATAGCTCAGGAATGAGATTATCCCTCAGTTCCCAGACCATACGTAACTAACCATGAGTTGTTAGTCCACTATAGGCAATGAATTACCATCAATGTCAATTGTAATAGACCTCAATTGCTATTACTAATCCACTACTAGTTCGACCAGTAACTGCTCTAGTGGCAGGACAAGTTTATGTCTCATATCCATTTAGCTGAAAATGCGAGCCCACCATGGTTTCCTGGATCATCAAGATCATTGCTTTGATCTGTTGCGCTGGATTATGAAACCAAGAATGTTCATGCCACAAGTGTTCCATGACATACCGATTGATCGATGGCTAGAGTTGGGAAAGCCCCCATTGGCGTGCCATAAACGTTTTATCGGTAGTTCTACCCATGACCAATCCTGACCCACTTTAGGCAATCCTGATATTTGAGTTGCCACAGAGTCCATTGTAGCCAACTGTATCTCACCCAGTTGAAGATATTTATATCAGTAGGCAATTTTACATTAAACAATATCGTAGCATCATCCAAGGAGTCCATAACAAACTTATAGCCCAAGCTCATTACATTATGGCGCTGATCCCATATAGGTATTGAAATAACAGATCGTACTGACACAAAACATACGATTGTTACTCTGAGGCAGGGTAACCCATTCAATGTCATCTGAAGTTTGTGATCTCAACATTGGTATTTGTTTGAAAAGGTCCAACTCTATTTATTCAGCCAGTACCATTCATTTTGAAGTCGCTCTCCCATACCATAATCTTAGAGGAATAGGTTTCAGCTTTTGGTCCAATTTGATGATTCATAAAGGAGTCAGCTACAGGAGACAACGTAGGCACAGATAAAGCAACAGCGGGTGTCTCCCGTTTATGAGCTACAGTAGATGTGGAAAACAAAGGCAGTTTACTCAATTTGGTTCCCTCACCTGAGATGGCAGGACCAATGAGTTAACTTGCATGACCTTGGGTTTGGTTAATGAAACTACCTCACCTGAAGTAAGGGAACACAGTTGCGCTCTGCTCCAGTTTCCCAGATTGTTTTTCAATAAAACCACATAACAGACAGAGTAAAGGCAGTCTGCACATCCATGCAGTTTTCTACTGTATTGCCCAATGTAGTCAGATCAATGATCACATTCTCGATAGGCAAATTACGGACACTATTGTAGAATTAAGGCGATGGATTTTAGCAGCTTAAATGTTTTTCTTTTTATTCTTTGCAATTCTTAGAGTTATTTGCTTTTCTTCTGGTTTTGTTTTCTTTGCATCTAATTCTGCAGAAGTTAATAGTTAATGATGGAGACTTAAGAGATACAGGCTTCAAGATGGAAGGGTTTGTCAACTCCTGTTCCCAAGTAGTTTGTCCCTGCGATATTAATTCCATCAATGGAGTTGGGACTATTTGGTGGAGAAGAATCTAACTCCTGCTGATTCAGACGCACCCTTGTTTCCATGATCTCTGTGTAAGGGCCCATTCTCAAGGAGCACAACAGGGTCTGAATATCCCTCTCCATCGTTGCCAATTTAGACACAGTTCACAATGTCCCAACAGATTCCAAATGTATTCTGCACACGCTGCGCAAGCCTATTTACATAATGGCAGACACTCCTGAATGTCATCTACCTACAGTTTACGCATTAACTTCTAGCGCATTACAGCTGGTATTGATGAGGTCTGGACACCAATTGATAAGTTTACAGAATGAATTGAAGGATCATCATTTATCCTTTGTGTCTGACATGCAGTTGATACTCTGCAAGCTCTCTTATCAAAGCCATCAAGATTTTTCCGAACCATAACCAAAATGAAACCCTCCATTATATGAATCTTATATCAATGTTTACTTAACCTCCCGGATATCAAATTGTGTCTTATCACGCCCCCTATCCAGTAAATTCAGAGTTCTAGTTAATACTGGGAAGGAGCAGATATCAATTGAAGAGTCCCATGGGCAGATATTGTCATGATCTCTGCTTCCAAAAGGTCAGGGTTTTCCCAACTCCCTTGGAAGCAGATCCATAACCCAGGTTCCGAGTGCCAACCAGTCCCAATTGGGACCTTTTGGACCCAGTCCTGGCGCCAGTGGCACCAGGCTCATGAATATGCCCAGTCCCAGCGCTGGAAGCGCCGGGCTCATAATGCTTGGGTGGAGTTACCTGCAGCAGACCATGCTGCTTACTTGCCTGCCAGTTGAGCCTCTGATCCTCTTCTGTTTGGAACTACTTTTCCTGTTGGGTGGGGCAGGAGCCACTCCCTAGGTTCAGAACACTGGAACTCTTCTGGAAAGCAGGAACTCTTTTCTTACCTAGGCGTGGCTGTGGAAGGAGACAACTAAGCACTACAGGAGGCTATTTAAACCACACCCGATGGATGAATCTTGCTTTGCGTTATTCTGCATCCTCTGCAGCAGAACGCTCATCGTGTCTTCTGCATCTGATCCTGGGCCTAAGGAAAAAGGCTTACCATCCTGAATCCAGTCTTCAGCAACACCTATAAAAGACAAGAAAGAACAGGTTAGCATTACGGTCTTCAGTGACAGGGCTTCACTTACATGGTCCATCGGCTGTCACCAACGCCTCGCGCTGCATTCCGGCATCTGAAAGACAAAAGTTTACCAACTCTTCGCACGCTCCGGAGGCCTTCGGCGCTGCATCCCGCATCTGAAAGACAAAACCAGGTGCGTTTAAAGACATTGGGGAACTTTAATACTCACGTGCCATTACTCCTTTCCACATCTAACCCAGTGGGTATTCCGGCACCCTGCAGCCGCTCCGAACTTGTACCTGCAAAATAAAAAGACAGTTAGAGCGCATCGTGAAGCAGGCAACAAGCGCTTACTTACGTGCTTCTAGGCGCTTCTATTCATCACACGGGCTCCATCTTCTTCAGCCCGTCATCCGCCATCGCCGGAACCCTGCAAAACAAGAAACATCATTACTAAAGACTTTAAAGACATTAGAATTACTCGAAACTTACCGTTCGTGCAGTAAACGACGGACAGCAGTCCTCTGAAGTCAAGAGGCCTGCTCCCCTTATCCAGTGAAGAAACTGGTCACAGCACCCTGCCCCGAGGCAGATGGAGAGCACGGCGTTCACTTACCTAAGACATCTTACCCTTCGAGTCAGACATACAGTGCACAGAGGTCCAGCCCAAAGAGCCAGCCGTGTGTTACACATCACCTTTGAAGATACGGTATACGCCCAGTCAAGACCGGCGCCTCTACGGGAATCAGGTGAGCGTTACAGATATAATCCCCTAACGAAATGCCCTCCGACTCGAATCATGGTCCTCCTGACCAAACTGGGAAGATCTCAGCATTTCATTCAAGCCTCTGTGGGGGAAGAGCACTTTCTTTTTGCAATGACAATGTGACTTGATTGAAATGAGTAACAGGGGGAGCAAAGACAGACAAGTAACATTTTACTCAAAGTAATCCCCTCAGAACACTTGGGAAGAACACTAGCATGATTAAATAAACTTCGTCAAATGAAGGAGGTAGTAATGAGCGTGGAGTTGGTGGGCCTAAAGACAATCTGACAAGTTTCCCCACCTCGGTTAATACCACTGGTGCAATGATTGACAGATAAAATGATTATCACCACAATTTAGAAGGTCCTCCCGATCAACTGAGTTAAGAAGCATGACGAGTCCCCTACTTGGGTTGTGACTTACTATTCATAATGTGAGTTCGGCTAGTGTGTGCCATTTTGGTTTGTATCCTGATTGGGAGTGGAAACATCAATAGGCTCTTTCGGAGCCATTACCAACTTAAAGTATTCAACATTAGAGCAGACGTTTATGGCTTCAAGATTCATTGGCCCAAATTTAGGTAGAGAAATTGCATCAGGAGTATTTACAACCTGAGGATTGCATGGAGTGTTTTGAACGTTTAGTTAAATGACCAGAATAGGTGTATTCAAGATACTGTACCCTACTCCATTAGACACTTACCACTTCTCAGACCTACCAACATTAGGCGATTTGGAACTCTGGTTCCAACCTCCACTGATGCCCAAAACACAATAGTCAAGAATAAACAAAAAATGCCCAATACGGGACAATACAAGCACCATATAATAAAAAATGTCAAAAACAGACAAAAACTACTCATCAACGTAAATAAAAAAGGAGTAAACTTGCAAAAAGCACAAATTGTCGTTCATGAAGGTTTCAAGCTTGTAGGAGCTTAGTAGCAGGAATCGCATACACCGGCCCAAATGTGACCGTCTTCACCTTAAACTGAGTTAAGATTAGAACAAGGGAGATCAAATGCCAATTGCCTGCAGACTCTCCCTTTCAGATTTTTTGTCGATTACAAAGCTTGTGGAGTGCAAATGAAGGCAATCCGAGAGCACTAGCCCGCCGACTTTCCGGACTTTAAGGTCACACGTCAAGAGAGGAATTCCCAGCAGTTCAACTTTCTGGGAGATCAAAGGCTCAGTTGCCCACAGTGTCTCCCATGGCATATAGTCGCAAACGTTTGTATTGAGCAATGATGATTAGGCTTGTTAGGGCTATGCGTCCGGTTCCAGGACCTACATTCCCAAATTGCCTCAATGAACAAATGAGCACGTCACTAAACCATTGTAAGGAGTTTAGAAGATACAAGTTTCGCACCACAAAGTAGGAAGTTCATGCCGGGCCCACGCACCAGCGACCAAACAAAACACTGCGCCTCTTACAGTGCTCCGCGCCGGTGTGGTGGTTTTATTGAATTGCACCTCCTTTCCTTGAAGGAGATGAAGAGCGGGGGACTAACTACGTTACTACCTTACGCCTAATCCATAGTGCCCTTTGTAATATTTTTTGGAACATTCTGTCCATCAGGACAGAACCCTAGCACTTTTGAAGCATCCAAAAATGGACACTTTTATTTTTACGTAGTGCCACTGCATGTAAATCGTTGCCCACCCCATTCCTGAGCACCGCCCGCAGCATCGCCCATCAGTCCATTTCTATCGCCAAAGTCGAAAGACCATTTAGCAAAACAGCAGTTACTTATTAGAGGGGGTGGCGGGCGTGCGTATGGAGGAAAGGGGACTATGGAGTAGGAGTAAGGTAGTTACTACAGTGAGTAACTTTGTTATACTCCTACGTCCCTTCCCTCCATACGTTTGGGAGATTCCCCAAGCACTGACCAAAGAAACTGGAGGATGGAACTTTCCCTCATTAGAACAGGTCCTTGAGAACTGCCTGGGCGAACTGGGCATCAGTCCAGGAGCTTAGGTCAAGATCATAGTGTCTGCAAGAAAGGGAAGCCCACGTAGCAGCCTTGGCTATGGACTCACAAGGGAAATATTTCTGGAAGGCAACAGCAGCCACTTTACCACAGACCACATGTGCATGATTGCCCTTTGGGGGCTGAAGCACTTGAATTGTGTAAGCCTTGGAGATGCATGAAGCGATCCAGCGTGCGATGGATGCTTTCGAAAGCAGGTTTCCCTTTTGGGTCACCACACAAAGTTGTGAAGACAAGTTCGCTTGTTCTGTCGGGGTTAAACTTCAGAGCTCGTCTGAAGTCTAGGTTTTGTAGAACCCTCTCTGCATCAGAAACCAGATTCGGGAAAAAAAACGGTAAGGATACTGGAACTCAGACAATTTTTTGAACGAACGAAGGAGTGCGTAGCACAACCTTATCCTTGTGGAATGTTAGGAACGGATGTTTGACAGAGCTTGCCGCTCACTTATTCTTGTCGCAGATTTTACCTCAATCAAGAAGGCCACTTTTCAAGAAAGGTAATTGAGCTCGTTAGAGGGCATAGGTTCAAATGGCTTATGATACAAAGCGGTGAGGACCACATTCATATCCCATTTTGGATGAGGAGGCCTGACCCTAGGAATGAGATGAAGAAAACCTGCGAGATGCCTCCATTACTGGATTTGCCAGTGAAAAGGAGCAACTGTCTGTAGACAGATGAGCTGCAATGGCAGAGAGGTATGTTGTGCACGAAAATACATGGATGCCAGAGGCTGCAAGGTCTGATATAAAGGACAATACAGTCAATAGAAGTGTTGAGGTTCCATTTCTCTGAGGTCTAGAGTTTCTGTACCTTGGCTCTGAGGGAGGAGGCCCAGTCTGCTGAAGATGGTGGGGTATGAAGGAGGGGGCAAGCACAAACCCGCTAGGGCGACGGACAAAACAGTCTTCTGTGATGGTCTGTCACGACTGCAGATGAGACAATATTCGTCCTCCCACCAGAGTCTCATGAGACCAATGGAAAACATAATTTAGATGTTTTATCAGCGGTGAGACCAGCTGTTGCCGAAGAAGAGTCTGATGACCGAGAGAAAAAAAATAGCCACTCTGGCCTTTGGTGCTTGCAGCAAGGCCCACCAGAGGGACCTTCGGCCTGGCGCTCCTGGAACCCTCTGAAACCTTGAGTCTCCGACCTCTGTGTATAGGCAGCATTAGCTGGGGTTTGGGAAAGGACCAACAATGATTTTGCTGTTTGTGTGTTTGCCTTGGTTTTGTTCAACGGTGGAGGAGTAAAACAATTTTTACCTTTGAAGGGAAGATAAAGTACTTTGTCCTGAACCTCCCTCAATAACTTTGTAGCACGCAGAAACGCTTGGCGTGAGAAGTCTACTCGAACCATAAGGCCCAGAGCAGAAGTGTCTACATGATGGGCAGCAGCCTCCAGCAGCTTCTGAGCCAGCAATCTGGGATTGGATAGGCTTCAAGATTTTAGAATGCTTATCGGGAGAGATACAGTCCTGAAACTCAGCGCCTTCCCCAGCTTGAGATTTGCTGCTGCCAGGAAGGCCTCTGTATTTGCAGCCTGACAGCAGAAATGGAAAATACCTTTCTCCCAATGACATCAAGAAGCTTGTCCTCCTTGGACAGAACCAGAGAAGCTGTTGTAGAGTATGTTGAGGGTGACTGGCACACAGCTGCTGCCACCACAGTTGGGGAGTGGACATGCAGTCAAGTGTATGTCTTCTGGCAAGGGTAGCAAGTGTCAATTTTCCTGTTCAGGTTCTGCACGGAATGAGGGTCCCCCCCCCCCAGACCTTGTGATCTACAGCTAGCACATCCCTTTGATTAAGAGGCCTCTGCGCTCCTGTGTCAAAAGCGGCAAGGCTCCTGAAAGTACACCTTGTGGAGCCGGAGGCTCAGGTATCTGAATATCTAGCAGCTACAGCATATCCACAACCCGGTCATGAAAGGCTCTGACAGAGTGGGGCTGGTCCTAGCTATCCTGGTCCGCTTGATATTTGTCCAATGCAGCAAGAACCGAAGTAATCCGCAGCATGTGGCCCCTCAGATCCCATGGACAGACTTGACTGCGCAACGCGAGACTTATACACAGGTGAAAGTGGAGGCAGTGGCAATAGTGGAGGGGGGGGGCAGCACAAAACCGGAACCTGTTGAGCTGCTGGAGCAGGCTGTGGCTCGAGAGGCTTAGGATACATTTCTATGAATAGATCCTTAAAGTATGTCTTTGTTGGGCCACAGTGCATGAGGGCCGGAATTTGCCAAAAGTGTCCTAAAAGGAAGATCAAGGCACAGGAGTGGGTAGAGGCTACTCTGGAGGGGCATACAACCAGGATTGCAGAGACTGGTTGCCAGGGTAGCCCTCCACCAGCTCGAATCCACATAAACTAACTGTGTGGACATAGGAGGGAGAAAGACTGTTGCAACGGAAAACGAGCACGCCAATCCATTGGAGGGCGAAAGTGATTCCTATTGTCCACATTCTGTGGAAAAGGTTGCTATGCTCCAAAAACAGACCACCTCCGCACCAGTCGAGAACGTTGTTGTGAAAGAGGTCATCAAAATGGACACTTCAGACGGCGTGAGTGGAGCAACCATATTGTTACTGCCTAAAGTGAACTGCTTCACAGATGTCAGTGAGGCCATTGTCACCACAGCGGTATCAGGGGACTTTGTTCATTTTAGCCTTGTGACAGGGATCCTCGGCAGAGACTCTGCTAGCAGATCTAGAGCGCTTCTGAGACCCCTTAGATTCTGTCGAAGAATTAGCCCTTGGTGTGGAACCTCGTTAGGGCTGGTACTTGAAGACTTAAGGAATTTGCCTTCCTTCTTTGTCCCCCTCAGAAGAATCAGTTTAACCACAGGATTGATTGTGGGAAGGTTTGGGTCACCCCCCGTAGACAGAGCCCACAAAGGGGGCTCCTCGATATTGCTGGTTTTAATTATAGCCCCTAGTCTTATCAGGTGGTAACCCTGGTGCCTTCAGTCACTGTACAGGAAACCTCGAGACTAGTCTCAGTACATTTAGTTTCATACTTGGAAACCTCAGGAACTAACCCAGTGAAGACAGCCCCAGAAATGATGTGCCTAGCTTTAGCCCTCGGATGAAGATCCAGTTCCGACAGCGCCCCGAAAGTAGATCCCTTCTGAGTCACCTCAGGGAGAACCCTGGCACCAGAGCCACCAGTCCCTCGCAGGACCAGAAGACCCCGGGAAGGAGTCTCCCTGGCTGGGGTGCCCTAAAAAAAAGGAAGAACTTACCAGACGCTTTTTTCTTCGATAAAATGCAATAAACGCAAAGGAGAAATTTGTTGGAACACCTGCTCCCATTTGACAAGCCGACGCTGTAGTGCACGGACGGAGAGGAAGTCTCAGTAGAAGCAAGGTTACCACCGGTGTTCCGGGCTCAAGCACTCTAGACAGACAATGGGGATTCGCCCTCGTGAAACGACGCTTGTGCGAACAATACACAAATCCTAGATGCTGCGCCACAGATGATGGAAGACTACCATGGAACCGGAGCAGGAATATGAAGGACAAGCGAACAAAGAAAAAATTCCCTAAGATGCAAGCGCCAACTGCAGAGATAAGGACTGAAGGGCGATGCGCAGGGCAGAGGTCAGGAAGGAGGGGCTACAATCACCTGTGGTGGCCCAGCATAAAAATAAAAATGAGAAAAAAGATATTTTTTGATGCTTCAAAAGTACTCCCATCCCGATGGACGGAATGTCCCAAAAAAGTATGGAGTACAAGGGACGGGGCGAAAAACTAAGACTGCTCTGTGAAAACAAAATGTTCCTACTAACACCGCCCCTCAAAACACACAGCGCCTCTTTTGCACACTCCTGTTGAGGAAGGGGCCACATTTATGGACTTCTCCAGTGCCTAGGCCAGAGTTGATTACCATATTAATGCACATGGCTATCTGGCCAGACCTTGGAGCGTCATAGCACGCCTACTTTGGCACACTCAAAGCAGCTGACCTTGTGCCTTCTGGTTGCTCCAGCTTGCCACCTTCCATACCAAAACTCATTTGCAGTCACCATTCCACTGAGTCCCATAGAAGAGGAGAATACAATGTCAGAAGCCCTGTGTTTAGTTCAGGCCATGCTCCTGTATGTTGCATAGACTGAGCTTTGCTTCTTAGGCAGCAGCTAGGCAGCTGGTCTGGAACAAAGCCAGGCCAGCAATTCACTTTTTGGTTTTCAATAACATACATAAATATAGGCATGCACAGTGAGCATTTGTGGGGGGGGGGGTGAACCCTTAATTATCATAGACCAAAGCAGGTACACCACGTGAGGAATGAGTGCAGGTTTTTTACGTAAAGTTAAAAAATTGTACAATCGTCCAGGGAGCAGTTAGATGATGCATGGAGTCAAACCAACCCAAGTCTCAACAAACCACATCAGTTGATACATTATGTCCAATTGTGCAACCGTAAAACACTCCCAGATAGTTCATTACAATTCACCCACACACACTTGGACAAGACATACACAAAAAGGTTTCATCGTTCTTCTCTTTGGTCATCAACAATCTTTACTACCATCTTCAGATCATATTCATTGTACAGCACTTCTTAGGATTAGTCTATAGTAGGTCACAAAATGACAAAACATTCTTCATTACTATTAACAACTGGCCCAGGCCCTTTAACCTTAAGTGTTACTGGACATGGTCTGCATGGATACTTTAGCAATATGAGGAAAAGCTGAGCAAACAAGTTTTCTTTGAACAATTAATAGTTATCTCAGCCGCCCCAGTTTACTGGCTCCATTTAAAACATTGTAATTTATACGACTACCACATCACCATGTATGGCCTCTAGTTTCACCATGAGAAAACAATTGAGCACCGGACACCATGGCCTCAGGTGCCAACTCATCCAGTCTTCTATTGCAAGCCCAAGCAAATGGCCGGCAAGACTAATTCAATGGAAAATATCACATCTGTTCCCTACAGAACTAAGCCATAAACCACTGTCCTGTTCGACAGATAACCTGCTGCTTGGTCACTGGTTGCCTCTCCAGTCAAGCCCCAAGGCTGAAGAAACAGAATTACCCAACTACCTGAAATTCACCACACCAACTACTAGCTGCAAAGTCTGAACACATTTATAAATCCCATTTATAGGTTACTCAGTGTACAAGTAAATTTAATAATATCCTTCTTAGTGGTTTCTTCAGGGCAGGTCCCATCTTTGCATGCACATTAAAAACCTCTGTTTCCACATACTTCCGAGCACCCAATGTGTGAATCCTGTTCATGTTACATTTTGTGGCTTTAGCATTTTCTCTTTCTGCGTGCAAATCCAATATGTATAGTTCTAAACAAAAAGTTACATTCATAACCAACTACACTGGATACATATGAAATTGTAACATTGCCCCAGTTCGCCACACCCCCAGTCATTATGGTGTACGCAACATTAACCCCTCGTGCTCATGGGCCCTTTCCTGGCCAACACCATGAGGGAAAGTCCTGCACTCTACACCAGACATAAAAACAGACACCTTACATGAGTTGGAATTCCTCAATGGCAGAAGTTAAACAAGCCCTTACTTCATATGGCAAAGCATAACAAAATAGTTAGTTCTGCTAATGAAAGTCACAAGTGTCAACAGTTGCCATACCTACCAAATATTCTGTTTCCCCAACACCCTTTCCACTATCCTCTGTAGCATTAGTGTTGACCTGATCATGGCACTTGGTGCAACCAAAGAAGCCCAACGCAAAAAGGGTCATCTCGGCCATAAAAAATTCAGTGATGTTTCAGTAATCTCAGAGACTATATTAGAGTTCTCCAGTCTTTTAAAAAAGTCCCAATTTTCCATTCTTAAGAAAAAACAGTAAAAGCTTGTCCAATTTATTTAAAAAAGTTTCATGAGCATATGGGGTCTCCTCACCTTCACCAAAGACAACACCAGGAGGAGCTAAAATCTGGTAGACTTTAAAATGCACCTGTCCCCAATACCTAAGATGTGCATCAGACGGGCCCTGCTGCACTCTATACTGTACATGTGATTGTGTATAAGCTCTATATACTTAAAATAAACTATGTTTCAAAGCGCTTCATGACAAGGGAGGGAACAAGGGAAAATGAAATGACACTCTTATATATGGCCATGTAAGGTCAAAACAGTCCTGAAATCCTCCTTCCATATGTCCCATTTGACATCTGGCTCTCTGCATAATAAAAGAACAGATGACAGTTGGGAGTCTGGTGTGGGTCCTTACCTCTACAAATTTGGTGATGAGCTGGTAGAGGCCCTTCTGTCCTGCTAGTTGGGTATTATGGTGAGAGGCCCTGGCAGTGTCCGACATCATGTACCGTTGGGCAGTCGGGCCTTTCCATCTGTGCTTGTTGGCAGAGGGGGGTGGGTGTGCGTGTGTGGGGGGGCTTCTCTCGCGATGCTGATGCTTGCTCCCAGCACTGTGTTTCTGCCCCTCCACTAGCGGACAGTTCTGCAGATGAGACCTGTGTCACAGTGCTGGCGCCACACGCCCTGCAGTTGCGTCAGAGGAAAGTACCCTCCGACGTGGGTAAAAAGCTCATGGTCCACCAAACAGAGCACAAATCCACAACAGTCCCCAGTGGCAAAAGATGCTGCCGTCCAGAGTCGGCTGAGGGGCGACTAACGTTGGTCATTTCCTCTACTGCAACTACAGGGACCAGGTCAGGTCTCAAATGTCCAGGTAGCCTAATACAGGGCAGGGCTCAAAATTGAGGGGAGCTGGAACCTATTTAGCTCCCGATTGTAGCCTAGAAGAGCATGGTTCGCTTGACACGAGGAGCTACTTTTGGCTACCCATGCCAACGGATGTAAATATCTCAAACATTACGACACATGTACACAACATTCAAAGCATAATTGGTCATAAATAATGGACAATTATAGGTTTCCATTTTATGAGAAAGTTAGATATTCAGAAAGCTATTAGTCCACAGTGGTAGCGCCTGGTCACTGGTTGATGGTGCATACCCAGGAGCTGCCTTTACCCCCATTTTATCCAATCAATGTCGAGCCCTGCACAGCATTGTTCGCAAGCCCAACAACATTTCTACCCAGCTTCCCTGTGTCAAGAACCTAGAGTTTGTGGCCGGGGACACATTGAAATATCAGCGGCAACATGCAGCATTACGAGTCACTCACACCCCATCAACGTTTAAATAGATTCAAATCGTAGGCATTACAACAAAGAGATGTTGGTAGCTTCTGGCTGCCCTGTGGCCAATTCAGAATACTAAGAAGAACAATTTACTTCTTACCATGTAGCGTCCTTTCGATGGGACTTTCCTCCGACGTACTCCTTATCTTTGATGTTAATCATCCCAGCTCGCTGGCCTCGGAAATTCTTTCAGTAGAGGGCGCTGCGCATCGACATCCTTCGAGTTGATGTCCCTCGACAGCCTCCGTCTCGGCGCCAACGTCACCGTGCGAATAGACTCGCGCAGCGTCCGTTGCTCAGTTCAGTTTTGAAGCTTGAAATTAGCTGTGCAAGAATTGGTTGACCTTGAAGGAGCATAAGCTGCAACCACAAGGGAAGTTTTACTGCGGGGATGGATGGGAGGGGCGATAAGGAATACGGAGGAGGAATATCCCATCGAAAGAACGTTACAAGGTAAGAAGTAACTTGTTCTTCGAAGGGATTGTGTCCTCCGACTTATCCCTCATCTTTGATAGACTCCCATAGCAGTGGTGTGAAAGAGGAGGTGGGAGTAAAAATTAATATTCCCTTTAAGAATGTACAGAATATAACAGCTTTGCAAAATCTTGTCTCCTGGCTAGAAGAGGAATCCAGGCTGTACAATTGTGTAAAACGTAAGTGCGGAGGCGCATGTGGCAGCCGCACATATGTCCCGAATCGGAACCCCTCTCTGGAGAGCCCAAGAGGCGGCGATACCCCTGGTTGAATGAGCCCCAAGATGTTGAGGGGGCTCTTTCCCTACCAATTTGTAGCATTCTAGAATGGTTAAAATAATCCATCTTGAAGTGGCCTGTTTTGTGATTGGCATTCCTAATGTGTGTCCTGTATAACCTACAAACAATTGGTCCGCTTGCCTTATCCTAGCAAGTCTGCCAATATAAAAACTCAAGGCACGCCTTGGATCCAGCCTATGTAACCTCTTCCCCTGGGTGGGAGGAGGATAGAATTAAGGTTAACGTTATTTTATGAGTAATGTGGAATTCAGAAACCACCTTTCGGAGAAAATTGGGCTTCACTTGTATGGGGAGATTTGCAAGATAGAGCTTGTAATTCTCTCACTCTGACAGATGTTAGAGCCACTAGAAAGACTGTTTTAAGAGTGAGAAATCTTTATCAACAAGAATGGAGTGGTTCAAAAGGAGTACCCATCAGAAAATTTAGGACTAGATTTAGGTCCCACAATGGAACTTAGAAAGGCTTTGGGGGATAAACATTAGTTAACCCTTTCAGAAATTGGACTACCAGAGGTAATTTGAAATATGAAGGTTCCTCTGTAGTGCGCTTAAAGTTTGATAGCGCTGCGAGGTATCCCTTGATCTTACCAACTTGAAGAACTGAATTTGCTAAATACATAGGTGTACTGCATGAAAAGGGTTCAATATTCTTTTCTCTACACCAGCTGCAAAATTGGTTCCAGTGGCATCAGTATAAATTCATTGTTGCCGGCCTTCTAGCCGAAAGCAACACCTCCATGACGTCATCCGGGAGATCCCAATATTTGTATCTTAACCTTCCAGAAACCAAGCGTGAGGGTTGAGGGTTCTGATGTCTGGATGGAGAACCTGACCGCCCTTCTGCAAGAGAAGATCCTCTTTGCGGAAGACGAATTGGAGAGCAGATGGACATGTCCAGAAGGTCCGGGTACCACGTTCTCCTGGCCCAATATAGGGCAATTAGGACCATGGTTTTCCGGAATCTTCTCAACCTCCTGATCATTTGAGGAATGACAGGGACTGGAGGAAACGCGTACAGGAGTGGAAACTCCAGTCCACTACGAACGCATCTCCTAGAGCTCCTCTCGGAGGAAATTCCCTTGAACAAAACTGATCGCACTTCCTGTTGATGCTGGTGGCGAACAGATCCACTTGAGGGGTTCCTCAAAGGGCGAAGATCTCTTGAAAGACTTCCTGAGCTAGCTGACACTCGTGGGAAACTGTACTCTGCCTGCTCAGAGCGTCCGCCATCAAGTTCTTCTCTCCGGCTAGTTGAACTGCTGATGGAGAGATTCCTACCCGAATTGCCCAAAACCAGAGCTGCATTGCCTCTCTGCACAGTGGCAGTGATCCTACCCCTCTTTTGTTGAGGTAGTGCATGGCCACTGTGTTGTCCGTCATTATCAGGACATTTTTTCCCCCCCTGTACTGATGGCAGAAAAGCCTTCAGCGCTAGTCTGATTGCTCTCAGCTCTAACAGGTTGATATGTAGTCGGGACTCAGATGGAGACCAACGACCGCTGATGGTCAAGTCGTTGGCATGGGCTCCCCACCCCGTGAGTGAGGCATCCGTGACTACTGTTATCTCCGGCCATGGTTGCCAAAACAGTTCTTTCAAAATGTTCCCCGGACAAGCCCACCACTGAAGGTCTCAAGCCACTCTGTCCGGGACTTGTAGGAGATCTGACATTCTTCCTGAGAATTGCGACCACTGGGTTCTTAGTGCCCACTGGAGGCTCAGGCAAGCCTCTGGCACTAGGAAAATGCAGGATGCCATGAGGCCTAGCAACCTCAAACAGTCAAAGGCTGGAAGACGTTGGGCATTTTGAAACTTGTTGACCATCTGCAGAATATCTTGAGCCCTCACTGGTGGCAAGGCTTTTCCCAGGGAAGTGTCCAGGACTGCTCCAATGAACTGGAGTCTGTAATGGTATCATCTGTGACTTCAAGTTGAGGGAGAATCCCAGCATGTGAAGGAATTGGCAGACATAATCCAGATGGATCTGAGCGTGTTCCGAAGATATTGCTCTGATCAACCAATCAACACTTTTTGAAGCCGGAGCCGAGGGGTCGATGGTTCGGATGAAGAAGCCATCGAATTAAGACGATATCTTCAAAGCATAAGTGAATTTTCTTGAAGAACGAACTGAGCAACACGTTTCCGAGGCCCACGAAGCACAGAAAAATGGAACTGAGCAACGGACGCTGCGCAAATCTATTTATATGCACGGTGACGTCAGCGCCGAGACAAAGGCGGTCAAAGGACAGCAACTCCAAGGACGTTGACGCACAGCGCCCTCTACTGAAAACATTCCGAGGCCAGCAAGCTGGGATGGGTAACATCACAAATGAGGAATAAGTCGGAGGACAATCCCTTCGAAATACATGTGTTTAAATTGCAAAAGCCTTATCCAATTACAGTGCAAGTCACATGAGAAGAACCAACATGCATGGTGTAATTTTATAATTATATAGATTTTCTACATTGTAAATTAACTAAATCGTCCCCATGCAAGCTACAAACCTATTTAACAAATCACTTATCCATATCTTGCATCCAGGTAGACTGTGCCCCTTCACCATATCTCGCATTTTGACCTTTCGTGGTGGCAATCGTGGTGCTACTGTATTTGCCCGTTGACTGTCGAAACCCCCCCGCCCCCATTTATACGTTTCTCCAACTATCCAGATGTCCCAAATCTAGGTATTAGTGAATCTACTGTTTGTGCCCCACTCCGAGCATCGTCATTGGATTTACGGTTTGTACCCCTGGTAACCCTGGGTTAGGCAATCTCTCCCTCTAGCCAAGTGCCCGAAATCTAGGTGTTACTGCATTTACTGTTGTGCAACCGCACTAGGCGCCCTCCCACGTCTAGCAATTGTTACTGCATTTGCTGTTGTGCCCCCGCTCTGGGCCCCTCTGTACAAGTGTCCCAAGGCTAAAAACGAGTGAATCTACTGCTGTCCGTAATCCATGTGTTAGTGAACCTACTGGTGTGCCCCCTCACGCTGTGCACATTGGTATTGGACTTAATGTTAGTTCCTCCATTTTACATGCTACCTCCCTCTGGGCATTTTCCAACCATCCACGTATCTCACATCTCGCTGCAGACTGCTTGCTGCTGTGGGAAAAAGCCCGCCATTCCTTCCGTTGAGGTATTCCTGATCCAACTTTAAAAACTGCAGTGTCTTTAGACTTCGGTGCTTCAGCACAGATACTGACCTAAATCAGTCTCTACCTGTAGCTATTCACTGCAATATGTACATTTCTCACTTGCTGCACAAATCCCTCACACAACTAGGACTTGCAATCCCAACCAGACAGGGACACCACGACAACCACGACCACCTCCCAACCCCCACAACGCTGATCATTCTGCACCACAATCACCCAGAGTACCACTCCCGCACATAACCCCTCACCACACGCACGCCAACGTACAAAGGAGAGGAACTCTTCCGCAACCCAAAAAGGACCCCTCCCGGCCCATGTCCATCATAATAGCTACTTCATTTACAAACCCCACCACCCCCCAGCATGCCTTGCCACCTCTCCATACACAACCTGTGCCCTCTTTGAAGACCTTCCTCCTCTCACCACCCCCACCAACACTCAAAGCCCTCACCTTCGACACTTCTTGCCCCTCCAGCCATCCGGACCTCCCTGCTACCCTCTCCACAACTCTCCCTCTTTCAACACGACCGCTTGCCCAGTACACCAGAACCCAGAGCCGCCTCCGGACAGGAACCTCGCTCAACAACTTGCCAGACCCTTCACACAACCCAAGCAGCGCTCACTGCCCACCTTCCTACCGCCTATGCCCCTCCTTTCATCTCACACAAACGAGCCACTGACCACTCACTCCCTTCCTTCCTCCCTCCCTCCCTCTTCCTGCTGCTCATCCTAATAACCACCCCCACAAAGAGTATTGCTGACCGGAACCACCACTACCAACCCTGTCAGTTTGTCCCCCAAACTGTCCCAGCCCCACGCTACACCCCACCCACACCCTGCTACTCTGTTTTACCGAGCCTGTCCCGCCACAAGTATCAAGCGATCCGCCAGGTCCCATCGGGTCACTTGTCTCCTTCTCAATGCCCGCTCTGTGGCCAAAAACAGACTGCATCTTTGACCTATCCTCTAACAATCCTGATCTTGTCTTCATCACTGAAACATGGGTCTCCAAGGATTTCGAACCAGTCGCGCACAAGGCTTTCCCTCCATACTACTCACCTCCCACAACAGACCCTCCAGAGGTGGCAGAGCAGCGATCCTCCACAAACCATTTCTCCATCTCACTCACCAAAACCCAGTCATGCAAAGCCAACTGTGAATCTATTCTAGTCAGATTCTCTCTGCTGCCCACTCTCTCTCACAACTTCCTACTAATATATAGGCCACGTGGATATGACAGACATTTTTCCAACAGTCTCTGCGACTAACTTGCTACCACTCTGGTCACCCACCCAGCACTCCCACTACTAGGAGATTTTAATATTTGGTTTGATGTGCCCAACAACTCCATGAGCCAACCCCTGGTCAACAGTCTAGAGGCACTCTACCTTTCTCGACATACGACAGCCCCACCCACACTGGAGGTCACACCCTTGATGCAATTTTCAACTCCTCAGACCTAGTCTCTGCATCCAGCCCGAAAGCCCTCATCTGGACAAACACCTTTCTCTGTCAGCACCCTCCCCCCCCCAATTAAGGCCCACCCTGCTCCTGCACAAGATCACAAATGCTGGAACAAAGTCAAGTTACTACCTGACCTGGCGCCCTGCTACGCACTCTACCAGCACCCCGCCTCCTGTAGGGCCCTTACTGATCGAAGCATTTGACTTGTGGCTTAAAGAAGCACTCATTCCTCTCACACCCTCCTGCCCCCCTGCAACCCACCTATGACCATCCCCGAAATGGTTCACACCCCACCTGAAGGTTTCCAAAAGCCAACAAAAAAATATCACTCTCTCGAGTGCAAATGGTGAGCATCCAAAACCCATCACAGCAGGTCTGTGTTCACACTCCATCACTGCAACTACATAGCGGATCCAAAAGGCCAAAAAAGCCTACTACAGATAAAGGAATACTTAACTGTAGCAGCAAAGAGCTCTATAGGATCATCTTTGAATTCGTGAAGCCTTCCTGCACCATTGCCCTGACCACGTCCACACAATCGTTGTGCGACAACCTCTCGCAACACAGCACTGGCAGGAAGGCCTCCCTTAATGCCAAACATTCCACTCCAACGCCCTGCCGAACACCCGCTCCTCCAGATTCCACTGTTCCAACCTTGTAATGTCATCCTTCAACGCTCAACCCCATCTCAAGCAAGGAGGTCCTCAAATTACTGTCCAACAGCAGACCCTCCAGGTCGCCCCCCCTCCCCCAACCCTTGTCCAGCCTCTCTCCGCAAAGAAATGTTCTCCACCTGTGCAGGTGAACAAAAACGTCCATACTCAATGACTCCCTCACCTCAGTCTTCCCAGAACCTTTCAAAGTAGCGCATGTCAACCTCCTGCTGAAAAAAGCATCTATGGACCCCCCTCCAGCAAATGAATTACAGGCCAGTCTCGGCCGCTCTGCATACTCTCAGCTCAACCATTTTGCAGAATCCAACAACCTACTCGACACCGCTCAATCAGGCTTCCAGCCATGTCACAGAACAGAAACCACACTGATCTCGATCTGGGATGACCTCAAAGTTTCGGCATAATATGGGGTGTGCATTATTGGCTCCTCTCCCTCTCTCAGCGCTCTCAGCAGCTTTTGACACCATTAACCACTTAATCCTCCTTGACCGATTCCACTCCCTAGGAATCCAAGACTTCGCACTCAAATGGATTGCCTCTTTCCTCAAAAGGAAAGACTTTCCTCCCCCTTTGCTATCGACCGCTCGCCCCCATGAACACTAGAGTACCCCAAGGAGCTTGCCTCTCAGCTCTCCTTTTTAACCTCTACTTGACCCCTCTGCCAGGTATCATCCGCACGCACATCCTCACTCACTAGAACTATGCTGACAATACCCAAATTATCCTGAGAATCCAAAACAGGCTTTGATCCACGACCCCATCCTAGCAGCTTGCCTCAGAGATTTAGACCTATGGATGACAAGAAACCACCTCCTTCTGAACCCAGGAAAAACGATCATGGTGTGCAGAATCACAGCCCGGCTCTCGCAACTACTCCCATGGCCCAACTCCCTCAGCACCCCCCACCTACCTACAACAGTTAAAAACATTGGCTGCACAACGGACTCGGGCCCAACCCTCTCCCACCAGATCCATAATGTATCCAAATCCTGTCACTACTGTCACGATTTACAAAAGTTACGAACAAGCTAAGGCAGGTGTGCCACAGATTAGACAACTTCACTCACTGTGCGTGCGGTGAATACGAAGTACACAGTTGCACATACGGCAAAGGCTAGTGTCAAAAGACAAAGTTAAGACTAAAAGCAAGCGCAGAGCTTCCTAACCACAGAATAGAAGCCTCTTGTCTAACAGCTTAATGCCTTGAAAAATACACGATCATAGTAATAAGCGATGGATGTCCTTTGGACAAAGAAATACCCATTCTCACACAATGCGAGCTTGGCTTCCAAAAGACAGAATCAGACACTAACTGTAAACTCACAGGCACTTGCCGTTAGGGTCAGCAAAAGGTGAACAGTGTTTCCCCTTTCAAACAGAAGAAAGACCATCACAAGCTTCTCGTTTTAAGATGAGCTTGTGGGTGTAAAGAGTTGCTTCTGCGCTAAGAAGCCAAAGGCAGGAAACAATACCAAAATAGGAATTAGAGTGGCTGAAGACAAATGTAGCCGTTTCCCTCTGAAAAAAAAGGCATTCACTAGATTGAGGCTTTAAAGGGGTCAACGAGCGAATGACATGCTTTGCTCTTGTCCCAACAGGGAGCACATTCACTGTAAGGTTAATATCCAAGAGGTGAAGACAGTACCTGTCGATTGAGTTTTCACATAGGTAAATCATGTGCGCAATGCAAACCGAAGCACAAGAGCAGATTCAGACTCTAGACTTTCTCTCCAGACCGAGAGAGACACACATAGTACATGTAGGCTAAGTCACAATGGTTAATATAAAAAGCACAACAGAGTAAGGCTAAGGAGTTTCTGCAGCAGGCAAACCACAAGATCGTGTGGGGTTGGGAAGAGCAGTCGATAGCGGGTCAGAGCAGCAAGCCCAGGAAACCATGAGTTTCAAGTGTGTTGGTTGAACCTTTGCATACGTTAGAGTGACGGGGTGTTTTATTATGTCACTCCATTCCTGATCAAATAGTATAGCTTAGACAAACAAAACATGAACTCCATGATTGCTCAAGCTGGTGTTTCAAAATTATGAATTGTACTTTCTTTGTTAAATGCTAATCAGGTTTATATCCTATGCAATAATGCGGTCTCTATAGCTGACAGTATGCTACTTTTTTACTGCGTTAATTTTAGCATGTGTAATGATGATCAAATCTGGTAGCGTTAAGAAATGATAAACCTTGTTTATGGTTATTTTTCTTTATGCTCTTTATAGTCTGCCACAATATATGGGTATACACAATCTTAAAGCTGCCTATGTCTTTTGCCAATTTTTTTGTGGGCTGTGTGTGGTTTTGTAGCTGACCTGTGTTACTATTTCACATGAGTTTGGTTCACCACTGAAAGCACTATGTGATGAATCTGATGTCATCACTCCTTCCCCTGGAATAGCCTCTCCTCATGTGGCCTGGGGATGGCAGCCTGTACCTGATCCTAGCCCTGGGAGCAGCTACATGAGGGAGGATGGCATGACATCTTGTTTAATACAATGCCCCCCCTTTCCCTTTTGAGGATATGCCCTCCATCCGTCATAGCCCATTGGCATACTGCCATTATTCCCTTCAACAACCCGACCAATTTTTCTGACCATATTCCTAAATGGAGAGCAAAGAACAGAAGAACCGAAAGGAGGAAGCAAGGCAAGTAGCAATGAGGATTACTCCCAATGTGAAACAAAGGCAACAGTGTAGTAGTTGGAAGACTTCAAATTGGCCCAACATGGTTTAAAATCATGCTGGGAAAAGAAGCACAGAGTTTGTCTCCTTACACAGCTGGGATGATGTCTGCCGGAGACACAGCGGGGTTCCGCCGTCTTGGATGCGGTTAACAACTTCCAAGGGAAGCAGACTGTCTCCAGATTAAGCTCCCAGGACTCGACAGCACACTCAGGTCGGAGCACAGTCATTGTGATGCCAGGAGGAGATGAGGCCTAGTGGAGCTGGGGGAAAGGTGGAAGCAGACAAGCGAACAAAGCGTTCCACAGGCTCAATAACAAGACACATACTGCCATATGAGACGCGAAGGACCCCGAAGCTGCTACCGAGAGCCGGTTAGCCCGCTGAGGGGTGCAGGGGAGCTTTGGAGAGTACCACATACTGAAGGAAACCGTGTGAGCTGATGGAAACCTGAGCAGGTAAGTAGAACCTGTGCAACATTCGATTACAAGGTAAGATCACCAGAAACACTGAGAGGCCCTAGAGAAGTCAGGCAACTGCTCACCAGATGCCATTGTACAGATAGCATCTTTCCTGGGAAATAGGAGCTCCAGGATCCAATGGGTTGACCACACATTGGCCCCTCAGCAGGTAGATTGTGGAGTCCCTCAAGGAGACCGTTTTTCACCACTTCTATATAACATCTATATGCGTTGTCTCTGCACCCTTCTGACCAACTTGGGCATATTTTTTATTTTTTTATTTGGTTTATTACAAACCTTTAAAAATGGAAAAAACACATCATTACACATCTTACAATCCGTCCTGACAACAGGGATAGTCTTTTTTTAAAAGAATGGTTTTTCCAATACAGCATTCGTTACTTAAAACAGTCCATCACCAATTTAGGTCACAGACAAGGGTTTCCGGGAGAAGAAAGCTTGTAAGAAAAAAGTCAAGGCTATAGTAAGCCTTCTGTCACTTTCATCAAAAAGTACCTGCTACCAGTCCTCTAGACTCAATGATGGGCGTGCATTGCTGAATTTCCCCAGGTGATTGCATCTTTCACCAGATAAGGCTGGGCATGTCATTATTAGATGTTTAAGTGATTCTTCCGATTCGTTACACAACCTACATAATTCCAGCATGGTAGCATTGTTCACCCATAGGCTAGAGCGTTCTCTCGTCTGTAAAGCATTTAGACGAAATTTCATATAAATTTTTCTTCGGTGTATATCCGGAAATTTCACTAAATAGTTTTGGATTTCATTAACACTTCTTTTCAGAGGAGGCACATTCTTCATTATGCGAGGTTTTTGACATTGCTCACTCGTTAAAATCCAATCTTGTCTCCACAACTTTAATTTAACGTGGTTAGGATTTGTCTGCAGAGTGCGAGTGTCAGTGCCCAATTCCTTCAGGATCTTCTTAGAACGCTCTACCCATATGGAAAAAACAGACACTATCGTCGTTTGATTCGCCAGGTTCAGAATCTCAAATTGGGGGTTTTGGGAAGATGGTGTTATTTTTCGGTACAGATTAAGCGTAGACCAACAGACTCTTGCATTGAGTGAAATCAGACTGAGCTCATGTCTGATGCAGGCTGTCGGAGTACCCCGTGGAAGAGATAAAACATGTGATCAAAATATATTTTCCAATTGGTTCCATAAACCAGCTGAGCACCCAAGAGCACACTCCCTTCCATATAGAAGAGCAGGTACAGCTTTCTGTTTATAGAACGCTAACACCGGTAGAAGCAAAAATTTGCCATATTTTTTATTGAGCCAAGTCGCTTGATTTGACAGTTTTACATTTCGTTTTAATGTTGTTGACCCATGGTGCATCGTTTATGTTCGAATTAAACACAGTACCCAAATATTTAATTTCCGATGTAGTGGTTAACAGTTTGTCACCCAAGTACCATGGAAATTTTTGTCGGGTTCGTGCATGGGACCCTTGTAGCTTTTGCAATACTATGATCTCGGATTTAGTGGTGTTAATAACCAAGTCATTATTTTTCACGTATTTTTGAAGGGCATTCAAACTGCGTTGTAAACCAATCGGCATTAAATCAATCAAAATTAGGTTGTCTGCATAAATCATATGTATGGCCAATATGACAACCATTGATTTTCGGGGGAAATGAGGCAGCTTCTTTCAGAGTTTGATCCACATCCGACAAAAAGAGATTGAAAATGATTGCTGCCAGGGGGCAGCGCTGTTTTACCCCACAAAATGTCTGGATGGCCTCAGACAGCCTACCAGTTTTATCCAGCCTAATACGTATGTTTGTATCGGTATGTAGATCTTTAATGGCAAGAATTAAGCTGGCAGGACAGTTCCATTTGGACACCTGTTCCCATAGTAATTTGCGATTAATACTGTCAAAAGCGTGGGATAGATCAATGGATGCAATATAGATTTTTCCACCAACTGGGAGGTTGTTCATTTTCAACAAATTAACAAAAGGTTAAGAATACAGCTAACACCTTTAATGAACCCAGTTTGTCGGATGTCTGTATGATTGCTAGATAATGACGATCTCCGTAGATCTCGCTGTAGAAAAGTTGCATAAATCTTTCCCAAGACATCAAGTAAGGCAATGGGTCGATAATGGCTAGGATATAAGCGATTGCCTTTTTTAAAAAATGGCACAATCATGGCACTTTTCCGAGTGGTTGGTGGTGTAGCAATAAGAGCAATCTTGGTAAAAAGATCGTAGCAAAAGTCGGTCCATTCCACAGGATTTTGTTTCAAGGCGAAATTGGTCAGACCATCAGGCCCAGGGGCTCGAGATGAACTTAATTTAGTAATGGTCTCCAAGATGTCAGATTTCTCAAATTTTAGATCCCAACGGTTCAACTCTGGCACTAAAGATCTTTTAGCATCGCCTTTGGAACTATAGAGTAATGTGTAATGATTAATCCATCTTTCCTCTGATACCATATTTTCTTGTAGGGCATCTCGAGGAGCACTAAGATTGTTTACAAGGTTCCAAAAGTCTCTGTATTTTTATTTGCCAGTTTTGACATCATGGCTTCCGCATCAAGTTGGAGCAGATGAGCTCTATGCTGTTTTAACCAGTTTTTGTATGATTGCTTTATTTTTTTCCTTTGCAAGGTGGACATACTGGTCGAATCTCTTGGACATCGTCTAATCTCCATTCTCATTCGGCGTTTACGTTTCAAAATGTTCAAGTCAAAGACATGGGATCGTTGAAACGTTTGACTTCTTAGTCCCTTGTTAGTCTCTTTAAATTGTGTTAGTAAATGCTGATATTCAATTTGATTCGGTTCTTTTAGGAATGCTTGATTTATGTTCTTAACCTCTTTATTTGCTAAACGCAGACGGATCCTATTGGATTCGACAGAAATATCGTGTCCCCAATGAGCAACTGGCTTATCATATGCGGAAATTACCAATGTCAATAAGTGATGATCACTTTCTTTTTTTTCCACCACCTGAAGTGACTGCACTCTAGCATGAAGGTCATCAGAAACATAAAAATAGTCACGATTAGATTTCTGAGTCATCCTTTTCCAAGTAGGTTTCGCAGGGATGTCTCCAGTAGTACATCCATTAAGCATCGACATTCCTCGCGCAGACATCTCTGCAACCCACAACAAGACATTTTGGGTAGTGATTGTCGCATCTATTGTCCTAGTCTTTGCTTTTTAGGCAATCAATATTTAAATCACCGCACAAAACAATTTTAGGAGACAATTCATTTTCATAGATGGTATCAAGAAGGGTTGAAATTTGATCAATAAACATTTTTGCACTAGTCGATTGATGTTGCCAATACACATTAATGATTGATATTAAGTCCACGGGACATTTTGCTTTGTTCTCTACTCTAACCGATACAAATTGAAGATATGGTGTTATATTTCTACTCTCTTTGATTTGATACCCAGAGCTTTTCCTTATCATAGTGAGCAGACCGGCCATAGGTCTACCTCGTTTGTTCTGGATCGCAGGATTTAAGGCCACTTCAAACTCATCACATAGCGGAGACTCTGATAGCCATGTCTCCTGGATATACACAAAGTCCAATCCCATAAGCCAGGAGTGTGAAAACAAGTGGCTAAACCCACGAGAGTTCCATGATGCTAGTGTTACAAAAGTTCGATTTCCAGGTTTTAGGCATTCGCTTCGTTGATTATTAGCCAAGGATTTGGCAATCCAATCCCAATCATTCGACTGTGTAGGGCCGACTGCAATGACATCCGTAGCGCTGTTATTGTTTGCAGCAGATCCGACACAAAAAAAGGTTATTTGAATTTGTTCACTCATCCGGGGTGCATTTGTTGTCTTGGGGGGCAGACCATCAACATTGAGGCTCCTCGGAGGGTCGATTGCAATCCCCATGAGGTGGGTTGACCCGAGACCATCAAGGCACCCAACAACGTCCTTTGATTGCAATTGGGAGTCAGATTGAATTGTCCTTGAAAGGATACAATCTTTCTGAACAGATGGATTGGTTTCTTGTGGAATTTGATCTTCTCGAATGTCAAAGCCCATTGATAAAGGAACAGTAGCAGAGTCCAAAAGGATGTTACGTATGATCCCAGAATCGATATGCAAACGGACAATATCGTTTTGTGGTTCTTTACAGAATTCCACAGTTCTAATATCCCCCGTTTCAATTGTCCGAAGATTAGGTACATAATGAAGTAAACGGAGGACGTTGTTCCTATTTAGTGTAAGACCATCATTATTCGACGCTATATGTTCCAAAATCAGTTGCTATTTAGAAGTCGGCTTTTTAAAGAATGGCAGTTTAGTTTGATTCTTCGAGGAAGATGCTGGTGTTAAGGCGTGCTCATTTGTTAGAGCTCTTGAAAAATGATCCTTCCTGTTTTCACTTTCTTGTTTGTTAGCCGACAGTGTCAAAGGGAGTAATTGTAGAACTCCCTACCCGACTGTACACATCATTGGCAGTTGAGTCCTTCAGTTTGCCATGTTCGTACATTGATAGGGTTTTTCCATCTTTGTCCCAAAGTAAGAACCCTCGAGCTTTCAGGTTTCAAATTACCAACGAGTTGTGATTCTTTCGTGGGCACAATGAAGCACAGTCTTGAATTCTGCAAGGGTTCAGATAAGATGATGTTAGGAAGAGAAGTTACAGCCAAGTTAACCTGATTTGTGTCATTTGAACCTTTTGATTGAATTTCTGTCACAATTTCAGTGTCATCATTATGATCATGTGTTGAAAGATCTAACAAATCCACATCAGATTCAGGTAAGTTAGTCACAGGTTTATCGAAGATGACACAAACTGCAGACTTTTCAGGCTCAACTAAGTTATCATTTTGTTCTTTGTTGATTGTAACAGGATTGAGGGTAAAGCTTATAGCTTTTAAGTTTCGCAAGAACTTGCGAGAACCATTCATAGCACGAGGCTTCCTCTTAGTTATATTCTTTGATTTTTTTTGCTGGTTTACTTTCACACTCTGATGTTTAGCATCCGATTTAATCTTGATGTTAAATATATCAAACAATGCTTCTTGTTCATCGGAAATAGCAACGGGCTCTGTAGTAGTCTTATCTGCCAATGCTTCCCGGATAACAACCTTTTCAACAACCTCGAGTGCTACATTAGAGGTTGCAGGCTCCTGGATATCTTGGTTTGCACCATTATCAGGTTGCTTAAGACTTTGTTAAGCAGAAGAAAAGGAATAAACTTTACTTACTGGTAGAACACTTCACATAACAGTCCTTAACAGTAACGGGTAAATCAATGGGCTGCGTTTTATTTGCCAGATCTGAAATTTCCACAGCACAGACTTTGCCAGCGTCTGGTAGAAGAGTGAGATCTGGGGGCAATAAGTCACTGGGTGCTGATGGAGGAATAGTAATTACTTCAGAAACATTTAGTCGGCCACTCGAAGAATTACAAGGCCTTGTAAATGGTGCTTCAATACTAGGAAATGAGGCAGATTTCGAACTTTGTCGTTGTAGGATACTTAGCGCCTGTTTGGCCACTTCAGCAAGTAATTTCTTGTCATCAGCATCTTTTAACCGTTGGTCGTTCGTGTTTGTTAAACTGCTGTCCATTTTATCTGACATTTTACCTAACAACTGTGTGGACGACAAACTTGCATGTTCAATTGCACACATTTTTGTATTCAAAAGTGCAACTAACATTGTCAAATCTTTCACACCATCTTGGACCTGCTCATATAATTTGACAAACGGTGAAAGTGTTATAGACATAGAAGACATCAGGATCAGTAAAAGTTCTTTTGACATTTTTTCCATAATCTGGCTCACAAGGAATTCGAGCTGCTGTTTTATAATAAGTTCTTGGAACTTTAGGAAATGCGCGTTCCATGATTGATGATTCAGAGGATTCATCATCAGAAGAGCAGTCTGTTGTCTGACTCTCAACATTCTCAGTATTTGTTGGAATGGTTAATATATTGGCATTTCTGCTTACACCAATAGGCTGTTAAGACTGAACCTTAGAGAAAGAGGACTCAGGACTATTTGCAGACTTGCTATTAGAAAGTCTAGGTCTCGATTGTGAACAATGTATTTCTGGAGATTTACTGACTTCAATCCTACTTCGTTTGATGGAGCCAGAAAATCAATTATTATCCGACTCAACCATCAGAGTACCTTGACTATTACTTGTATTTGAAGCTTGTGTTGACTCAACAGGTCGGGTCTTATTATGTTTAAGACTAGCACGAGCAATTGATTTGTTCTAGATCAACCAAAAGTTTGTTTACAATTTCGATAGAATTCCGCCTGTTGGGAGGATCAGGTAACGAAGAAGGAAGTGGAACAGGATCCATTACAAAACCACACTGACCAGAACAGTGGTTAAATTCCTCACAAGGCGCGTCTAAAACAGACACTGGTTCCAAAATGCTCTCATACGACAGATGAGCTTGCAATTTCTCGGTCGCTATGCGAGCCAAAACATCCAACCTAGGAACAGCAAACACAGCAGAAAGACTAACAGGAACAACATTAGGCCCATAGTCATTCACAGCCTTCATAAGCATTTTATCTCTTTTTCCAAGACGCTGTCATGTGATAATAAATTCAATTTGTCAGCAAGAGCAATCTGGCAAGGGGTGGTCAAGTCCAAGACACCCGCTCCTACCCCTAACCTACTTGAAGAAAAAGCGCCTGCATTATATTGCGTATCAATAGGCTCTTCGAATTTCTCTTCCTCTACAGATCTTAATTGACTTACTTGACTTGCTTCAATCACTCGAGGCAACTGGGGAGTGAGCGGTAATAGGTGTTGAACGTTCCTCTCATTCTCCCGACGTTGTTGCAGACGTGTAGATGGATAAGACAAGGTCCTTATTTTCCGACGGGTGCCTTCTGTAGAAGCTGGCAGCAGAGGTTTAGAGAGCAAGTCATTTGCCAGAGAGACAGGCTGCATTTTGACGCCCTACAGCCAAACAGCAAAACAGAATCTCCTCGCCCTTGCTCCTAGGGGCTTTGGCCGCAAGGGTGGTTCGCGGCTCAATTTAAGGTTGCAGTTCTCACACGTGATCAGTCACGTGACATGCCTCAGGACCGCCTCCTCCAGGAAGCGGCAGCAGCGTCCAGCAAGAGCTCAATGCAGCTTGCAGTGCTGGCAATGTAAAGCGAAGCAGATTAGCAATTCAAGCTTTCAAGGCAGAACACACACCTTGGGCATATTCTTCACGAACTTCGCAGATACGCAACTGGTATTAGAACTAACTGGCTGCCACACCACGGACAATAGTAGGCTCAATTCGGTCTACAACTCCGTTGAGGCATGGATGAAGCACAGGAAGCATTCCTTAAATGGAAATGTCAATACCACCAAAGACTCTTAAAACAAATCAATCCCCACCGAGCCAACAAAATAGCTCCAACATCGCTAGAGCTATCATATTATCCAGACTAGATTATGGAAACTCCATAATGCTTGGTGCCAGCAAAAAGTGCCTTAGGCAATGCCAAGTCATCCAAAATAATAAAGGGTTGTTCAAAACTGGACAAATAAAACCAATGGCTTGGGCCGACCTTTCCCCAGCCTAGCCACGATTAAATGGAACAGACTCCCACTTGATCTCCGACTTGATCACAACTATTCGACATTCAGAAAAAATCTGAAAACGGCACTGTTTAAGTAAACGCCCCCTCTACTTAGCTGCGTCCCACTAACTGACAACCATCCCGCTTGTCCTGTCCTCCTATGCTGTCCTGCCTCTCTTAGCCCACGCCCCCCCCCCCCGATGCCTATGGGCTGCAGCACGCTATAAATACATAAAGAAGTGATTAGAAAAGGATCTGGGATCCATTGTGTCAGAAAATACATGTTGGGAAAAACGTGCAACAGGTAGACTGAAAAGATCTGGTTAATGAGAGTATCAGGCAAAGTCAAATGTGTATAAAGTTTACTATATAAAGGAAGTCCTGGCAGGAGAGTATACCAGGTAAAGCCAAGAAGGTGAAGTGAACTACAGTGAATGTAAAAAACCTGGCAGGGGAGTGTACCAGTTCGTGTTGTGCAAGTCGGAGAATCCCTAAGGAAGATTCATGCCCTTAGGATTGTTGGATTATGTTGAATGTGGGAAGGACTTGGTGAAAGGGAGACCATTTCCTCTGGAACATCAAGAGGAGAGGGGCGATTTACTTTTAAATTACAGAGAAGGTGGTTATTCTTTTGTTTGGTGGAGAGAAACCTGGGGAAGGGAGTGAATCCCTGCGACTGAACATTATTAATTTGGAACTTTGTTGGATTTACACCTGTGTGTTGAACTTGAACATTTGCACACTTTGCAAACGAGACATATTACCTGTAGCACCTTAGAGTTACTTTTAGAGTGTGAGGACTAGGATAGGATATCTGACAGGACATTTTTGCTTTTGGACATCTTGACACACGACAGGCCCTTGGGGCCAGTGAGGTATTTTTCATTCCAGTTTTCATTGAATAGACGTTTACGGCAAATCGCACTCTGCCCGCGTCGCATTCCTAGTTCATCATAGCTACTACCACTGACACGTGGGAAGGACCATATATATATGTTGTATACACACACAAAGACAGAAGACTTCTTTTTATATGCCAAATAACTTGAATGGGGATGAATAGGAGTTGTGGGGGTAGGATTAAAAACTTGAAATACTAGAGTGTCAAAGAATTTGAACAGATCTCTCATTAAAATATATTTTCTAGCACTTTCACACAAACATTACCCACACATTAATCTGAGGAGACTAAATAACTGGTGGAGGTAAGCGGCAATGTAAAAAGTAAACAATCACAACTCTTATCAAAAAAGATCCTACCAGTCTGCTCCTTAGCTGCCACCACAGTACCTTGCACTTTAAACTCATGACATGCAAGGACCAACAACGTCCTTAGCCCTCCCAGATAACTAAATCATCATCAGAGCAGATAGAGGCACTGGCAAAGCGGGGGGGGGGAGTGGCTTTTTATAGCCTAATCGCATCTGGGCCTTTAGAGAATGTTCCAAAACTAGCTTCTCCTCGGCTGAACTTGTCCGTCAAACTCCCTCAGGCACCTGGCACCTGCACACTTCTACTCCATTTTATTTACCGGCCCCCTGTCTCAATCTCCTACTTTGAGGAAGACGTTACCCTCCTAACCCAAAACGCAAAACCTGGATCCCAAAACATCCTGTTGGGAGATCTTTATTTAGGGCTTCATGACATCAAGGACTAACGCCACAGCCACAGAAAATGTATCTCACAACGTGGCTTTAAGCACTGCATCAATGAGCCCACAAACAAGGGTAGAACTTTGGATTGGCTAGCAGACCTAAATTGTACAACAATCTTCAACAATGAAACTGTGCCTGGTCAGACCATCATTGCATCACCTTTAGCTTACAGGAAGGTGCCTGCCCCAATTCCAGCACTGCTATCGCCCCACAAACTGTCCAGAAATTTGTAACAAACGTATTAGCCCTTCTACAGCCCATTAGCGATCCTTTAAAAAATCTAGATAAGGACCCGTTCTCATTGGTAGATCTGTACAATTGTACCTTAGGACAAGCCCTAAATAAAATTGCCCCAATTTAATTTAAGGAAGGCTGTACCCTCAGCCCATTTAAATAAATGGTTCATGGCTGACCTAAAAACCGTCCATAACTAAAAAGATAATCCGAAGCTACTTGGAGAAAAACACCTATCCTTAACAAGGAAAAGTTCACTACTGCTGCTACTACTTATAAAGCTGCTATTCTTAATACCAAACGAGAGATCTACAATGTCAGAATTCAGAACGCCAAATCTGGTACGAAAGAGCTCTTTACTAAGAATTGGAGGGGCAGGCACCACCTACAGATGCCTACATCAAAGATGCGGCCTGGTGCGCCAATATCCAGAAAGCCTCATCTGGCAAAATAACCTTACTTCAAGCTAAATCGAGACTAAAAACAGCCTAAGTTCTCACTCATGCAAACTGCCTGACCAGCAACCTCCTCCGTGTCACATTTTCTACTTCTCTCCATTCACCATAAAAGTTGAAATCATCATCAGTGGTCTAAAACCGCCAAGATGCCAGGGACATACCTGCCCAGCCTCAGTTATTAAGGAAGGAGCAAGAGATCTAGCTCTTTTCATCACTGCATTGATTAACTGATGCTTTGAAAGCTGCTCAGTCCCTAATAATCTTAGATGCATGGGTTATGCCCCTCAAAAAACCCAATCTAGATCCAAATGTACCTATTACAGACCTCCAACAATTCCATTCCTCCTAAAATTACTAGACAGAGTGGCCTATCTACACACACAAACACCTGGAGGACAACAGCCTCCTAGGCCTGCATCAATCCGGTTTCAGACCCAGGCACGGCACTGAAACTGTCCTCCTGGATCTAAAAATCCAAAAGGATGAAACCAAAGACAGAGGCAATCTGCCCATTCTTCTACTGCTGGACCTCTCAGCAGTGTTTGATCTTGTTGACCATCAGATCCTCAAACATTTGATCACTGCTGCATCATTATCTCCAAATGCCGCCAGTTGGATCCAATCCTTTCTTTCGAACATAACATAGGTCTTAGTACCCACAGCGGCTGCAGATCCAGTACCAATCTCTTGTGGAGTCCCACAGGGTTTGTGTGTTTCTCCCACGCTTTACAACATTTTCACAAAGCTCCTCTTTGATCTTCTTGATAGCCTGGGTGTCACCTACACAGGGCCTCATTACTCTCACCAACTGCTATGATAAAGACTCAAAAATGCTGATGTTTACCTCAAAATTCAGGCGTGGATGGCTGCCCACAGCCTTTGTCTAAACGACAAGACAGAATGTCTGATCATTGGATCCCTAGCTCATCTAAACAAACTTCAGGCTCGATATAAGACTTTCAACATTGATGGAATCATTAAAGTAGCCAATGAAGTCAAAAATCTAGGTGTCTTAGATTCTTCGCTCTCCCTCAAAAAACGAGTTAACACTACAGCTTCAACTACAGCTTACACCAACAAACTGATCAATGCCTGCAAACCCTACTTGTCCACTAATTGCATTACGCTCGCCAGAGCATTGCTTTTATCTAAATTTGACTACTGCAACACCTTATTCTACTGGATCTACTGAACACAATCTCATTAAATTTTAAATTACAAGTTCTTCAGAACAATGCTCTGAGATCTGCTTTAAATATCCCACGCTCAAATCACATCTCTGCCACTCGACGTGACATAGGCTGGCTCCCTTTGTTGCGTCAACTAGTCATCAAGCATTAATGCACGTCACACTCAGCCTCTAAATATGTGGCTGACAAATTCACCAGGAACCAGCCGTCCACACTCACAAGATCATTCTATTCACACGGTCTCAACATCCCCAAGCACAAACTGAAAAATGCAGGTGGTTCCAGTTTCGCTGCGCTATTTGCGAAATGCTGGAACTCTCTCCCAACTTCCATCAGGGCTGAACTGTCTTTTTGGCCCTTTAGATCTAAAGGTTGGCTCCTTGCCCAACAGCATTAAACTTAACTCCTACCGGATCCACCACTGATATTTGTGAGTTGCTCCTCTATTGCAGCCTTGCTGTATTTTTTTTCTTGATGTTGGTACGTTGACTGTTGTAACCCAAGTCAACAAACTTTGTCTCAACTGTCTTTATGTATGGCCCAACTGTCTCTTTATGTATTTATATGTAACAATCACCTAAGCTCAAGCGCCCAGAGACCTCAGGGTTAGGTGCACTCTACAAATAATAAACTAAACCCTGCAAGAATGGGCCAGCCACCCTCACAAAACACAACCACCACCGGCCACCCATGACCCCCTTAACTGTCCCACACGATGCTACAGTCATCCCTGAAGTCATCACCTAAAGACTAGCTTGCCCCTCAAGACTCGCCGCTTCAGAATTACTACACAGCCTCTTTAGAGGGTACCAGACTGCCGGGGGCAGAGCTAGCCTCACACTTCTCAAAGACTAAAGAAAATTAGGATGCAGGGTTAAAAAGTATACCAACAAGGAACAACCGACATAGGAGCAGGAAAATATACAACAAAACAGTGAAAAATCTGAATTCTGCAGAAAGAGGCAGTTCGACATTCAACATGTTGAATTGCAATTCATATTTAAATTTCTACTGGTAATTCTATTTAGTACCATTCATCAAGGTCCCATTCCCAGGATCCTCATTCTTTCAACTCCATTACCAATTCTTAAATTCATGTATGTGGGACCTGCACTTTCTAATTCTCACTTGTTCTCACGCCATCACCCATTCAGGTAAGCCAGCTCACCAAAAGCTTACTTTTGCCGCCCTGGATATAACTTTCTTCTGTTCACATTAATTTCCTAAAGCTCTTGCATCCCTCCTTCCGCCTGACCCGATTTTATAGTGCTCATCTATCGCACCCTTGCCTTTATCTGTCCCCACCTCTACCCAGTGCCCCCTCACCTGTAATCTTCCTCATACAACCAACTCATCTCTTCATCTTCTGCCACAGTCTCCATCCTGTTACAGTCTACATCAGCCCCTCTGTCAGAAACGTCGCCATTGCCTCTACAGTATGCTCACCTTGAGGCCACACAATTCTCACATCCATATCCATTCCATCTTCATTCAACCAGATCTCCGATTTCCCTTCTGTACTAATTTTTAGACTATGCTCTCCTATCACACTTGTCTCCCAGTCTACCCCCTCATCAACCTCCACCTCAGTTCTACTCTGACCACCATCTATTCCGATATGCATCTAAAATGCACTCTGTACCCTCATCTTGTGCCTCTTCCACCCAGGTGCCCATTGACCTCAGTCTTGGTAGTCCTGTACATGTCTGAACTCAATTCACTCATTTGAACCCTTTAAAAACACTCACCCACCATACAATCAACCTCATCTCTTATTTTTCCTATTCAACTCATTGTCTCACCACGTCTTATCTCCCAATTTCCCCACTTGCCTTAAATTCACATCGCCTCAACTCTAGCCCTCACCTGTGTCCCATTCTCTCAATTCCTGGGTACAAAAATTCCTCTTTCACTTGCACTCTCCCAAAGTTCTTACTCAACTTCTATTAACGTCTACCTAGCTCACGCACCCAGTGCTTTAGACATGGCTTCCCTTCAGACTTAGCAGGCAAGGGACCAACAACATTTACATGATTTTTAATCCAAACATTACTACAGAGACCATCTAAAATATTTCTGTGCTGATTGGCTTTTCAAGGGATGAGGATTAACCTTCAAGCAAATCACAAAGGTAAGCCCTGATGGGCTACAACTGAAGAAATTGCCCTTTAATGAATCGCTGCAAAATAATGCTGAAAAATTAATCAATTCAATTTTGCCTACATTTGAAATAGGCCTAGCTAAAATGGCCGCTGTGTTATCACCGAGCTGCCCTTCCGATGGGAGGAGGCTCCAAGCCTGCCTCCTACAGCAGCTGATTGGCCTGCTCCAGATGATGTGCCCAGGATCCATGCGAGCCAGTAGGCGACGCCCATCAACCGCCAAGGCCTTCAGATTCCCCTGTCTGGCCCCATCAGGCCACACAAGCATTGCATACTACCAACAGTACATCCTTTCTTACATTAGCAAATCATCCTTTCAACTATCAATGTCTCCTGTCCTGCCTCAACACAAATATATCCACCCTTCTATCAACCTCCTGCAGCAACGCACCCCTCCCAACTCCCCTACTTCACCCCCAGTCGCAAACAGAGCTTGAATATTCAACACAGCCTCCGCTTGTTGCACTGCTAAACCATGCTGTGGCGCACAAGGTTTCAGCGTCTCTCAGTGCATACAACCTGTTTCTCAGGTCCTGTCTGCAAACCATTGCCTAATATAATGGGGAACAAGCGCCTCCAAGCATGCACGCCCCCGCGTATCCTTAGAGTGCCTCTCAAAAATGCTCTAAACTGTCCATTCACTGCAGTCCGCGTCGACCATACCTTTATGCTCAGTGCCCATGACTGCATAGCAAAGAAACAAGGAATGGCAACTTCACAAAGAACCATATTGCTTATGGAGAGTGCCTCCAGCAACCTAGACTTACTTTTGCCCCCTTCTCTGCCCACCTGCCTTGGCGCCAGCTCATATGGCTAACAGCGTACCCCACAATTACACTGCTGCTTCGCTACCGAACTCCGACCACAAGTTTACAACCCCGCCCCATCAAAAGATTATCCTCTCCCACACTACATCTAGACCTATATGATACACAGCCGAGTAGTCAGCTAACCAAACATAGCCAGAAAGAAGCCACTCTGATCAAAGGAACCCGTATATATGCCAGATCAAAGACCGTTCATGCCCTACACATTTGTGACTCGATCTAATAACGCCAAACTATTAGACATAACAGAAACTTGACTGCATGCTACCTCGGGCCCTACCTTTTCCCTTGAGGTCCCCAATAATTATTCCAACTTCCGCAAAGACAAATTCGACACAAGAAGGGGGCGATGGATTATCGTCATATACTCCCTAAGCATCAGAAGAGCTAATCTGCCATCAAATCAGGTGCATTACTGACTATAAAATATCCTACACCGCCACCATAACCCTACATCTGATCCATCGACCAGCAGTTCCTATACTTTTAGACATCACACAACTCTCAGCCAAGCCCAAGCTTTCCTCCAGAAACTTCCTCTTGGGCCATGTCAACCTAGGCTACGACGACAGCACAGACTCCAACACCCTTGCTTTAGCAAACCTTAGAGGCTCTAGGCTTCACACAATATATCTTGAACCCAACCCAAGATGAAAGGCCAAATCCCAGATTGTCTGGCTAAATTAAACTATTAACGCGATCGTTTCAAACGTGCATTACCCATGGTCTGATCACTAAATCTTCTTTAGTATTCCTATCGGGAAACAACCACTTGACACACCAACACCGTTGCCGGCCACTCCAACTAGAAATTCACAGAGCATTACTCCAGCACATTATCTTGCTCCTGTTAAATGCTTCTCACTGGCTATCAAGGGTGTCCGGTCAAAGTTTCGAATCCAAAAGGATCGAATGCCATAGGGTCAAGTCAATAGGACCTAAAACGAAAGGGTCGGATTTTTTTATTTTTTGAAATATATCTTTTTTTGGGTTTAACCACAAAAAGGGGGTTTGGGGTGCACCACCCCCCCCCCAGAAAAAAAATAATAAAAACGACATTTTTGATTCCCCCCTATTGTATTTCGAGCATTTTGATTCAAACCTTTGACCTATAACCGCTATCAAGTAATTCCCACCGACCCATCCACAACGGTAGATGCCTACAATCTTTCCCTAATGCACACCAACACCACCAGCACCTATGGGGACACGCAGAGCCAAATCATCTCAAAACTTAGTTCACCTGACCCCTTAAAGTACTCTGTACAAATAAACGAGCAGCTGAAACTTCATGGAGGAATGATCCAACCGCCTCATAAAGCGCACTTCACCACTTTAGTGAAACACTACAAACTGGCCATACTTTAAGTAGAAAGCTGCACATAGAATGGCTGAATTGATAATGCCAACCCACCCACCCGAGAGCTCTTTGCCATATTACCCGAATAAATCTCCAATTCCCCGTCCAATAACTGTTCGAAAGACATTTGGTGCACAAATATACAAACTGCCGCGGACTTGACAAAATAACACTACCAAAAAAGACCACGATAAAGAAAAACAAACTACATTAGGATGTTCCAACTGATTTTAAACCCCCTCCCCAACACAACCACCCTTGACGTAAAACCTGTCTCAGAACCGGAGGCAATTAAAATTATCAAAGGCATCAAGCCTTCCAGATGCCAAGGGGCCATTTGCCCTGCCTCAGTCATGAAAAACTCTGCAGAAGCACTAGCACAATTAATTTCGTCACTTATCAATTCTTCACTCTCTCAGTTACAGTCAACCAATGCTGGGGGGAGGGGGGGTGGTCCTACCCTTACTAAATAACACTTTAGATCCCAACATTCCAACCAACTACCGCCCTCTCGCAACCGTCTCATTCCTCCTCAAATTTCAGGACAGAGCAGCGTACCTACAGATTTAGTCACAAATGGAATCCAACAACCTCTTTGGCTTTAACACCCCTCTCCAGCAGCCCACTTCTTTATTAAGGCAACTACCTGGATCTTATCCTTCCTCTCCAACAGAACCATCCGAGTATTCTCGCCTTCAGCCTCAGCCCAGTCACGTGTGGCATCCACCAGGGCTCTTGCGTCTCATCTACCCTTTACAATGGCTACACAAAGCTACTCTTCGACCTCCAGGTTATCTCCTACTCTATAGTATAGAGATGATATCCACATCCTCTAACACTTTAGGTGCGACACATCAAACCATCCAGGCCTGGACTTGACAGGGCCTACTAACCCTTCATTATCAATGCATCACTATCCAAGTCTATCAGGAAGTCAAAACTTGCAGGGTCTACTTGGCCTCAACTATGTCACTAAGCAAGTAAACGCAATTGCCTCTTTCGGCAGCCTACACTACCAAGCTAATAAACGCATGTAGGCCATCCCTCCCCTCCAACAGCTGCAGTACAATTGCAAGAGCACCAATAGGATCCAGACTGGACTATTTCAACTCCTTACTTGCTGGCAGCAGTACTCGCATCAATAAGCTGCAAATCAATCAAAATGCACCCAGAGCAGCCCAAAAAAAAAAGATCACATTAACACAGCTAGAAGAAATGCGCACTGGCTGTCTATCCGCGAACGGATACGGTTCAAAACTAGCCATTACCCACAAGTGCATCTGTAACACTGCCCCTACATACGGTCTCAAAATATTAATAAAATTCAGTATACCAGACCGACCCCTTCTACCTAACATGCACCTCCTCGCCACTCCAAGATTCAAACTTCAAAGATCTGTTCTCAGCTTCCCAGTTATTGCGGGAAAGAAATTGAATGCACTCCCACCAACATTAAAATCTGAACACTTTTACTGGGCCTTCCACAAGCACCTTAAAACGTGGCTTTTTTCATAATATGGGAAAATAGAGCAATTCTCCTGCAAGTCTTACTAGAGGTTAACAGACGTTAACAAGCTATATCTTAAGCATTGCCTTGCCTTCATGCTTAACTTTTTTCTGTAAGCAGCGTCTTGATGCCTAGGGGTTTAGCGCGCTATACAAATGACAAAATAAAGGTCAGACTCCTCGTACAAATCTTGATAGACTAACAGTATTTGTAGGGCACTCAATGGAGGGGAATCTATTTTTGAAGGTTTCCTATATGATGCTCTACATACAAGAGATAGTATTTCACTTGTTTGGAGGGTGACTCTGGTTGCAAGGAGGGCATATATTACTCAGGTCCCCATGGTACTCTTGAGCCTCTCAATCATGTAATTACCACATGACATTCTAGAACGGTCTTAAGCTGCACAGTCCAGCCGGTGCACATTCAAGTCACTAAGCTAGCACATTTTCTAGTCCCCAATGTCAAATAGGTTTCTGAAACAAAATAATTCAAATATTGGGCTTTTACCAGTAGTGGCTTTCGCCCTGTTAAAATGGCCAAGGACCAGCCCGGAATACTGAAAAGAACTGCCGGGGAAATTGGATATTTTTTTTTTTTAAATGAAAGAAAATCAACATTTTTAGAAATACATCTCAAACAAAAACGCCAAATAGGTAGACCAGAAGTTCCACCCAACAACAAAACAAAAAAACCAAACCTTGTCAGAGGAAGCCATTCCGATGCACAGAGGAAAATCTCAGCCTTAGCTGGATATATATCAGAGGGGGCTGCCATTCATGGTGCCATAGCTGCAACACACCAGGCAGTAAACATTCTGAAAACCCCACCTTTTGGTACAGCTTGGTGTGATCAGCAAACAAATATAAACATGGTGCAATCTGAGATCGGATCCCGCAGCTGGAATTCCTTCGGAGATGGGTTGGAAACTGTCCCAGCACAGGCAACTGACAAGGTTTAGTCCTGGACAAATGTCCCAGAAGAGCTTTCAATCTCAATCTGCCACACAGATCAGAACCACCATGTCCACAAGTACAGACAAAATAAGCAACGTTATCCATGGTCCACTTGTACAAATGTTGCTGAGAGGTGCACTGCAGACATGGCACTTCTGTTTTTATGACAGACAGTAAACTGAGTTAAAAGCAACTGCGTTTTGAAAAATCGTGCCCACGGTTGTGGAGCATGGGGTGTTGACCTAAAGACGCTTGTGCCAAACTTTATTTTACATAAAATGTACAAACTGCCTTCAAGTTTGCCTTCATCCCCAATACTAGGCATTGCTACTCTATCCTGCTTTGGTCTAGTTTTTTTATTATCTAACCAGTGAGTCAAGCCAGGAAATGGCATTTTTACAATTAAACATTTTGTTGTAAAGCCTCAGACCAAGTACATCCAGTATCCAAGAATTTGATCCTCTAATTTCTGGTTGCACACAGGTTTTAGAAGTGTGTAACTAACGATTTTGCAATATTACAGTATGAAGCTGCTTATGTTGTTGCTTCAGGATTCTCAGCGTTCCCAGTTGGGTTGCCTTACATTTTAACAGTGCGTAAAATGTGTACTAGCCATTGGCTAAAGATATTGAACTCTTGGCAAGATAATAATTGTGTGTTATGTATTGAATTGAGGTGGCAAGTGCCTTAGGCTTGCTGGTAGCGTGCAACTTGAATGTTTTACCCCCATGTTCCAAGATATCCTGTTTGGGTTGGCAGTTGACCTATAGCCGAGTACAAGTCACTGACCTGCATGGTTGCCCATCACTTCCACAGGGTGAAAGTTTGTCGACGCTTTTTACTATTGTTTGGTTTACAATAGATTACATAAGAGGCAAAAATGTCACGTTGTAAGCTACTAGCCATACATAAAAAGTCAATAACCACCCTCACTACTCCACATACACAAAAGAAATGGTGTTCCTTGAGTCAATTATCAGAAGCCAGTGGGCAGTGGAGTGTGCAAATTGACGCTAGATATGACAGTACACTCATCTCTTAGGGTTCCACTCTGGACACCCCTTGAATTTCTAAGTAAGACGGTCTCTATGCAAAAGATTTTATATAGTAAAGACACGAAACCCTTTATTTGCTTTTGCATGGTTTGTTGAACTCACTACATCAGTCATGAACCAATACTTGGTCTTAATATTTCGATAGTACTTGTCCCCAACACTCAGTTGGGCTTGGTAGTTCTTGAGCGGGGAAGAGGAAAATGGTGGGGCTGTCATTTGGGCTTACAACAGCTTGTATTATGATTTTTTTTGTCCCATGAAAAATTAAAAACAGTGCGAAGAAAAAATATAGTGCAAGGGGACGTGGCTTGGAGCGCCATCGATGTGGTCGCTCCTCTGAGGCCGCCCGTGGGATGGCCGCCGCCGTCAAATCCCGGCGGTTCTAAGTGGGTTTCCGCGTCGCCAATGCCATCTAAGGCGACCGGAACCGACATGGCACAACCTGGCCAAACATAGCCAAACATAGCCTTCGACCGAGGAGGCGTTCTACCAGAATTCAGCGGCCGAACTTCTCCCCCGTCTCCAACCGAAGAAACCAAGATGGCCGCCAAGCCGGAACCCAGCAGCACACTCCGCACCTGGTGGTAGCGGGGCCCTAGAACGCCGGGGAGAGGGGGAGCGGACTCTAGCACAGAACCATCCGATTCATACCAAGAACGTGTCGGGACCCCCGCTCAGCGACAGCCGACATCATCACAGAACCGCACACGAGAGGCTCATAGAGGGACCTGGAACCTCCACCACCGAGGGACCACCGATGGAGACCGGAGGAGGGGCGGGGAGGCAGCGGAAGACTTGCTTTCATCCAGAGAGGCCTTGAACCTGTGGGCCTCATGGTAGCGACATACCCCCCCCTCATACAACTATCGGCCATCCTGCACCGTTCCCGACGGAGACCTTCCCCCACACCAACGCTTCCTGGGGCGCCCCTGCCCACTCGCCCAGATCTGGCCCAGAGTGGAGGTCGAGTGCGATATACACCCCGAGTGCGGTCTCCCGCCGCCCTGGGCCCCGCTGCTACTCTCTCAATCAAGAACGCCTGATACGAGCAGTATGTCGAGGCAAACTAAGGTGAGCAAGGGCACATATCTAGGCATGTTTACTGCGCCGGAGAAACCCAAGACACAGGATCCTCCTAAACTGACCCCACAGAAGCCACAAGAAGACAGGGGCGCCCTCGCTACCAAAGGAGACCTAATAGCCTTCATGGCGGATATTAAATCGGAGTTCCGCGCCTGCCTTTCGGAACTCACCGCTAAAGTTGATCAGACGGACCAAAGGGTCACAGAAATCGAACAGAGGCTCGGAGAGATCGAGGACCATTCTCAGGATCATACTACCACACTGGGGGAAGTGCAAAAAACCATCGATTCCCTGCACCACAAATACGAGATCCTGGAGTTCAAACACGAAGACCTTGAAAATAGGGCACGTCGCAATAACCTCTGCATTCGCGTCCTCAGTTTTCAATTCGGGAAATACCCTTTCCTGCCCATCCATCGTCCACAACTCTCATTGACACCTCTTAGGCCTGCCATCTGCTCCATCTTCTGACGTGTCCATGCATATCTGCATATCCTAAGAACCCCAGGAACTATATTCTTGGTTTTAACATTCTTACTGCCTTCACCATACAATTTCTACTTCCAACGTTAGACCGTTTTCACAACTGCCACAAATCCCCTCTTGTTCTATTGCTTTTTAAGGGTGCTGCAGGCTGTTGTGGAAATACAGCACGAGACACGCTGCTTTCTCATCCATCCCACTCCTTTGTCACACCAGTTATCCAGCTGCCCTTAGTCCAGCAGCCATCAAACAGTCATGAGCATTATCTTTTAGAATCCCTGTCTCCATACCATACCAGACTCCTGTGCCATCTCATACCACAATCCATCGAAAAATCCACCACCATTAACACCTTCATCATCAAAATCAGCAGGATTCGCCAGCACAGACATCAGCTCTGCATCCAAAAACACCTCAACTTCTCGCCTTGTGAAATTTCAATACCCTGGACAAGACACTCTATAGAGGGCCTGATAGAAACCATGGCCTCCCTCAAAGCCACATGGTGTATACAGACAACATCCTTACTGCATCCATCCTCAAGACCCTCCACAGCATCCATCCTCAAGACCCTCCACACAGAAGCGCTCCTTCCCTACCTGGAGATCAACCACCGCTCCTTTAAAAAGGCACCTTCCCCATCAACCCTATAGATAGGAGAAATTGTCACTAAAGAAACCCACTCTGGATCCGGACAACCTAGGTTACTAACACTGCATCACCCATCTTCCCTTCCTAGGGAAGATCGAGAAATCACACCAGCCACCCTGCCTCCTGGTTCCACTTGAACTCTCGAATGCTTTTGATGCTGTAGACCACCAGGTGCTCACGAACACCCTTCATCGGTGCATGAGGATCAGCAACCTTGTCCTACGCTGGTTCAAGTCCTACCTCGCCAACCACCAGCTGTTCATATGGACTCCTCTAGATTGCCAATGCTACCCATCACCTGTGGAGTCCTGCAGGGCTTTATCCTCCCCCCAATGACCTTCAATCTATACATTGAGCCGCTGGGAGCACTCCTAGCCACAGACTTACATATTGTTATCTGTGGCTAGATTACGTCTTTGAGGCCCTACACCCGGACCTGGACAAATCCCAGCTCCTGCTGGACCGGACCCACAGACTGCGCTCGCGCCGTGGGACAGATTCGGAGCCCCCCCCCAGATGTTATTACCAGGGCCCACTTCTTCACTACCAAAGAGGCAATATCAGTCGCCAAGGAGATGAGATCACTTTTCAGAGCACCCCACTTCAAATATACCAGGACCTCTCTCCACTTACTCTCCAGAAAAGAAGAGCACTTCGGCCTCTGACAGTGTTCCTTCAGGAGCAACAGATCCGTTACAGGTGGCTGCTTCTGACAGCTCTCCAGTTTACATAAATGGCACCCTACGCCGAATCAGCCACTTGGAAGACGCAGAGAAAATCTTACATCCAGCCTCGCCCCGAGATCCTTCCACGCCAAACCCGGAGGGGACCGAAGACTCTGGACCGCTTCCCTCCCCAAAGCCCAAACGCACGCCATGGTCGTCAACCCAGCGGAGCAACAGAAAGAGATGAACGAGGACGCTTCCACGGTCCCAGGTTCTGTCAGCAATTGAGCCTGGACGCAGATGCTCCTACCTAAAGTAGGACCCGCCACCTAGGTTTTGAGCTAAGGAACCTTGAAGGCGGTGGCGGCGGGCCATACCCATGGTTCATACCCACTCCAAGGATACTTTCCAACTTTTGTTCCCTGGAAACCCACAGTACACGATACATGATACATGATGGGACAGTTGGCCCTGTTGGCCGAGGGTACGACCGTACTTACAATGTCGGTCTACCCCCCAGTTAAAGTTGCGGGCCCCCATTGGGTTTCCGCATTAAAACTTCAAATGCGGGATGATATCAAGAGATTCCCTAACAGACATGGCAGTTGAATCACCGCCCCACGACCCCCCCCTAACCCAAGGAAAGGAGAGTAAGTCTTCAGCGGACCTCCAGACGCTTCGGGTCCTCTCCCTGAATGTTAATGGCCTGAACTCCCCTAACAAGCGAAAGGCAATTCTACTGAAACTCCGGGACGAAGACGCAGCGATAGCCATGCTCCAAGAGACTCACCTGCTGCCGGCAGATGTGACCCGGCTTCGTTTCTGGTTATTCCCGCTCCAATTCTTCGCCTCTGGCACAAACAAAAAAGGAGGTACGGCGATCCTCTTCAGGAAAGACCTGAACCCACAGATCCTGGAAACGAAAATATGCCCAGATGGCTGATTTACAGCGGTCAAATGCCTCCTAGTGGGAGACCTATATACTCTCATCTCAGTGTACGCCCCTAACACTGGACAATCACACTTCTATGACTCCTTGGGCACATCTCTCGCTAGCTTTGTGGAGGGCCAAACAATTGTCGGTGGAGACTTCAATGGGGTTCCCGACCCCACCAAAGACCGGTCACACCCCCCGACTCCAGGCGACTTCGCCCAAGCACTTAGCCTCCTCCGACTCTTCAGGACCCTGGAGATAATGACTCATGGCAGGTGTTCCACCCTGACGAAAAAGATTTCTCTTTTTACTCTTTCGTCCATCGCACCTTTTCAAAGCTCGACCTGTTCCTGATCTCTCCGCAAACGTTCCCCTCAGTCAAAGAAGTCTCCATTGGCACAAGAGCGATATCCGACCACGCCCCAGTGCTCCTGGAACTCCGGGTTCAGAACCCTAACCTCAATAACCCACGCAAATGGATGTTGTACGACCCGATCCTTAACGACATGGCCACCAGAGACAAGATCGCAACAGGAATAAGAAATTTCTTTAACGAAAACCCAGCCTCAGACACCTCATTAGCCAACAACTGGGACGCCATGAAGGCAGTAATCAGGGGCTCCCTGATAGCCCATGGTGCGGCCTACCACCGAGACAGGCGTCAGACCCAGACGGCTCTAGAGAACGAACTAAGAGAGGCCGAGGCACTCCATAAGGAGAAAGGCTGGTCCCCCAAAACGCAACGGATCATTCATACAGCACGGAAAAAACTGGAAGCCCACTATGCGGAACAAACCGCCCAACTAATGGCGAAGGCCAAACAGTCATACTACGCGAAGGGTAACAAGGCGAACAAGTTCCTGGTGGCCAAGCTAGCCAAGCAGAGACGCGTCAACGCAATCACGGGCCTGCGTGATTCCAACGGGGTCACACTATACTCAGAGCCCGAAAAGCAACGCCTCGCAATAGATTATCTGACCCAAATCATGAAGGCAACCCCACGAAACTTACCACAACAGAAGGAATACCTGCAGCAGGCAGCAGTGCCCCGTCTCTCCGACGCAACGAGAGACAAACTGGAGGAGCCCATTACAGGGGAGGAAATTGAGGAAGCCATCAAATCACTTAAAACACGGGCCCCCGGCCCAGACGGCTTTTCAACCAGGTTTTACAAACTATTCAGAGCACAACTGACCCCCCACCTGGTTACCCTATTCAACTCCTTCAGGGAAACGGGAGCGGTGACCCCATCGATGCAGGAATCAACCACCATCCTCCTGCCTAAACCTGGAAAAGATCCGAGAAGCATAATGTCCTACAGGCCGATCGCACTTTTAAACATCGACGCGAACATATACTCAAAAATTCTAGCAACCCGCTTAAACCGCATCTTGCCGAAGATCATTCACCCCGACAAGGCAGGTTTCATCCTACACCGGACAGCAGGTGACAACATCCGGAGAACCCTGAACCTGGTGGACCTTGCCTCCCGGAACGCCCGAAAACTAGTCTTAGTGGCTCTCGACGCAGCTAAGGCATTTGGTAGGGTGGATTGGACATTCATGAGACACACCCTAGGGGCCTTCAGCTTCGGGCCAGCTTTCCAAACGATGGTTCTAGCCAACTATAATAGCCCTAAAACTAGCCTGAGAATCAACGGACATAACTCGGCCCCGATCCCCTTATCGTGCGGAACCTGGCAAGGCTGTCCACTGTCGCCCTTGCTCTTTGCACTCACCATGGAGCCCTTCGCACAAAAGATCAGGTGAAATGACCAAATCAAGGGCATGCAAAGTGGCCCCACGCATCACAAAATCGCCCTATACGCGGATGACATTCTGCTTACGATCTCGGCGGCCCACTCATCTCTAAAACACGCGATACGTGAAATCACCAGCTATGGCGAAGTCTCAGGCCTCACCATAAACTTCGATAAATCATCCGCCCTGGGTATCGGCCTCACCCCAGCAGAACATGAACCACTGACTAAGATGTGCCCGATAACATGGGAAAAGAGGGCCATCCCCTATCTAGGGGTCCACATCCCGGCTGACCCAAGAGACACGTACAAAGCCAATTTCCCCCGACTCTTTAAAGAACTGGAAGGCGACTTGAAGCGCTGGGGGATCCAAGAGATCTCACTGCTCGGGCGCATCACTGCATGCAAGATGAACCTCCTTCCGAGATTCCTATACGCCTGTGCCTCCCTACCAGTAGCGATCCCCACACCAACTCTTCGAGGGATCCAGAGAAAAATGCTGAACTTTATCTGGAAAGGTAAGAAAGTGAGAATCCCTCTCAGAACCATGCTGGGGAGTTCCAAACTGGGAGGGCTGGGGGTCCCAGACTTGCAGCCCAACTGGCCCAGGTCCAGGCTTGGCAAAATACGACAAACCGCCCTAGATGGGTAGAGCTGGAACAATCACGAGTGCCCCTACCCTTACGATTCCTACCACACATCCCGCCCCCCCTCAGGACCCAATGGAGAGAGCTCCTGCTATCAACCCAACACACCCTTAGCACCTGGGACTGGGCGCTAAAACGAAAGGGAGTGCCAAGAGGACTGAGCCCACGCACCCCGGTCTTCCATAATCCAACGTTCGCACCGGGAACGAATCCTCGCAACTTTCTTAACTGGATCAAAGGCGGGCTGGAGACCATAGACCAGCTGTATACGGGGGGGGACCTCTCACATTCGCCCAATGCAAGGAGAAATTCCAACTCCAGGAAAGGGATAGATTCACATACATTCAATTACGCCACTGGTGCTCACATCCCCAAACTCTGCAAGCAGCGACACGCCCTCCTACTGCCCTAGAACTCACTCTGGGAGACCTTCCAAACCGCGGCAGAGTATCCACCCTATACAGGCGCTTCCCAAGTGACTTTCTGACCACAAAAACCTGCTGCATGGCCCAATGGGAGGCGGACCTGGGTCACCCGACAGAGGATCAAACCTGGGTGGACATATGGACCAGAACACACACCTCGTCCACCTGTATCACCAATAGGGAATGTGCGTACAAGATCACGCTGCGGTGGTACTACCCGCCCCTCAGACTTCACCATATGAACCCCCAGGTGGATCATTCTTGCTGGAGAGGATGCGGCCACCCAGGCTCCTTCTTCCACATGTGGTGGGCTTGCCCAAAGGTCCAACAATTCTGGAAAGCATGCCTGGGGTCCATCACACAAATTACCGGAACAACGATTCCCCTGGAACCAGAACCGGTTTTGCTGGGAGCTCCAATTCCCGGGACCTACCCGCGCTCCGGGACCAGAGCGAAACTACTAACCCACTGCCTACTAGCAGGGAAAACGGTGGTGGCCAGAGTTTGGAAAACCCCGGAAGGCCCTCACATAGCCCAATGGTGGACCAAACTTTGGGACATTCTGGTAGCGGAGAAAGTGACGGCAGCACAAGCGGGAACTCTTCATCGTTTCCAGAATATCTGGGCCCCACTGCTGGAATTCGACCAGCGCTTCCCTGCCCTGACCTATAAACCTACTGGGGCCCGCTGGATCTTTAAAAAAAATCAGGAGATCCCGGAGGAAGATACATAGACGCTGAGGCGCAATCTGGACAGCCCGGGAGGGAAGAGACCACCTACAATGCCTGAGGGACAGATGGACCAAGGGGGGAGGGAGGAAACTCGGGGGGGGGGGGGGGGGGGGAGATAAAGGACTGGGGATCAACATGCCTAAATAATCACTGCTTATAATGTTTGTACTTGTCATCCTGCCTTGATTTAAAATAAAGTTAAAAAAATATATATATATAGTGCAAGTTTAATGTGCCTGCCACTACACCCCCTTACCTCCAAACATGAATTCCATGTGATCCCTTGTTAGTTTCTACTAAAGTTTAAAGATGACCCAGCTGTCACCCCAACACAACTGCCTTCTCTCCCTGATTCCCTACCTCAGTTTTCAATTCGGGAAATACCCTTTCCTGCCCATCCATCGTCCACAACTCTCATTGACACCTCTTAGGCCTGCCATCTGCTCCATCTTCTGACGTGTCCATGCATATCTGCATATCCTAAGAAACCCAGGAACTATATTCTTGGTTTTAACATTCTTACTGCCTTCACCATACAATTTCTACTTCCAACGTTAGACCGTTTTCACAACTGCCACAAATCCCCTCTTGTTCTATTGCTTTTTAAGGGTGCTGCAGGCTGTTGTGGAAATACAGCACGAGACACGCTGCTTTCTCATCCATCCCACTCCTTTGTCACACCAGTTATCCAGCTGCCCTTAGTCCAGCAGCCATCAAACAGCCATGAGCATTATCTTTTAGAATCCCTGTCTCCATACCATACCAGACTCCTGTGCCATCTCATACCACAATCCATCGAAAAATCCACCACCATTAACACCTTCATCATCAAAATCAGCAGGATTCGCCAGCACAGACATCAGCTCTGCATCCAAAAACACCTCAACTTCTCGCCTTGTGAAATTTCAACACCCTGGACAAGACACTCTATAGAGGGCCTGATAGAAACCATGGCCTCCCTCAAAGCCACATGGTGTATACAGACAACATCCTTACTGCATCCATCCTCAAGACCCTCCACAGCATCCATCCTCAAGACCCTCCACACAGAAGCGCTCCTTCCCTACCTGGAGATCAACCACCGCTCCTTTAAAAAGGCACCTTCCCCATCAACCCTATAGATAGGAGAAATTGTCACTAAAGAAACCCACTCTGGATCCGGACAACCTAGGTTACTAACACTGCATCACCCATCTTCCCTTCCTAAGGAAGATCGAGAAATCACACCAGCCACCCCTGCCTCCTGGTTCCACTTGAACTCTCGAATGCTTTTGATGCTGTAGACCACCAGGTGCTCACGAACACCCTTCATCGGTGCATGAGGATCAGCAACCTTGTCCTACGCTGGTTCAAGTCCTACCTCGCCAACCACCAGCTGTTCATATGGACTCCTCTAGATTGCCAATGCTACCCATCACCTGTGGAGTCCTGCAGGGGTTATCCTCCCCCCAATGACCTTCAATCTATACATTGAGCCGCTGGGAGCACTCCTAGCCACAGACAACATCCACCTCCACCTCCACCAATACACAGATACCTCAAGATGGACTCCATGAAGGACATCCACCGACTCAAATCCTGTTCGCTGATCCAGTCTTGGATATCCAGTGCATTCTTGAAGCTCAACCCTGCCAAGACCGAAATCCTACTCCTCACTAACACCCAGACATCCAGACCTGTCTATCAACCAGGAACCTGGAGGGCTTCACACCAGAGCTGACCTCCTGCGCCAATTCACTCAGGTTCCATATCGACAAACACCTATCCTTCAAGACACAAACAGCAAAGAAAACTCAGACTCTACCTACTGCGCAAAGTCAAGCTCTTCACCCCTCCGGACAGCATCAGAGCCACCATTTAAGCACTGGTCCTATCACACCTGGATGGGGGCAATGCCCTCCTTGAACGCCTTCAGTCGTCCGCCCTTATGCCCCTGAGAAGTGTCCTACACGCGGCTGCATGCCTCATCAAGGGTCTATGCAATTATAGCCACATCGGCCCTCATCGACCTTCACTGGCTCCCGCTACACGCACCAATCACCTTCTAGTCTTGCTGCATCATCTATAAAGGCAGCTGCCTTCAAGTCACCCAAATACTTTGCGAAGACACTCTGCATCTCTTATTGACCGCGCAACACCAGAATCCATGACGCGTGCAGACTTCAAATCCACTGCTGTAAAAGAGGCTAGGACCAGAAAAGAAGACTTCTCTGCCTACACCACAAGACTATGGAACCTCCACCACATAAGCATCGGACTCGCTCCTACAATTCAGAATAGAACTCGTGACACCTCTTCAAGGACTCTTCAACACCTAGGCCATCACAACTCCCCCACACAACACAAGACTCGCTAGACGCCATCCACCCCTCTCCTCCCAGTACCTCTTTTCTGAAGCCCTTTTGAATCCTACCAGCGTTGTACATCTGTTCGGTTATCTCTGAAAAGAGCTCCGTTTCTTTTCGAAACTAGGACAGTGCTCAAAAATAATAACAGTACTTGCAGCTTCTAGTTTTGTGGTGGGCCAGCCACTCGCTCTAGCCCACACAGTCACAAACCCGTTCACATTAAGTAATACGAATTTCCTACTCACAAGTGTTTTGGGTGGCAAAGACAAATGCAAGGTTTTAGTGTAGTGGGGCAGTATACCTGCTTATAGCCTCCTTTTCTAAAATCAACATACTTATCATCCATGAAGCCTCCAAGTAGTTTGAAAACAGCCTACTCGAGTCAATGGTTACAGACAGTTACAGCCCTCCCTGTGGAACTCTCTTCCACAATTCCTGAACCAACAACAATATCCTTCAAAACAAACCCGCTCAGTCTACAGTTCCTCGCACATTAGAAATCCTGTTCTTACAACAATTTCAAGAGGCTGTTTAAAAAGTGATATCCATGGCATAGTAACGCCCCGCCTTGACCTTACAAAAAGGGTGCAAAGATGCAAGACTTTAAAAACATAATTTAAACGCTAGGCATCAACCGCAAGACACCCCTTGAAGCTTCTAAGCAACATTGCATCTCCATGCCAGTCATTAGGTCACCCTACTTGCTACGAGTGAAATAATTTTAGACAATCAAAAAAAAAAAAAAAAAAAAAAAAAAAAAAAAACGAACCAGGAGCACTAGCAAATACCTGCTCAATAAGTACATAAAGTGACCGGATCACTAAAGACTAAGGAAGCATATATCACCTTCAAATGCTGCTGCATCATCCACAAGACTGTCTATTCCCAAGCTAGCTCGCTGACCATCTCAGAGGCCTAAGCTCCACCAGAAGCAAGGACATGTGCAGACCAACTCCAATGGTACACGAAGGAAAGAAAGAGGACAGTCCTCTCTCTTCAACCACAGAATCGGTAACCAACTCCCCGTCAACACGAGACTCAATCCTTCACTTGTACATTTTCAGGAAGGCACTCGCACCCCTTCTATTCAAGGAACGGCTCCTCCTAAACCCACACTGCACCCAACCTCAGTGATCTGCCTCCCACTGTATTGTCCCCTAATTGCCGGTTTATCCCTTGCTGACAAACCGCCTACAGCCCCTTGTCATTTCACTGCATCCCAGTAACTCTGCTTTCTTCACCGTGTATGCCCCACCCCCCTACAACTTGCAAAGCGCTACACTGATCATCAATGCTAGGTCCACGCTCAATAAATAACCCAATAAATAAGCCCAGAACATTCATATTGCATGCTAATCAAGGCAGCTATGAATGACCATCATTAAATCAACTCCCATTTTAGTACCCAGTTCGTCCTCCATCTTGCCTCCAACTTTGATACATTCATCTTCCATACAGTGGACCACAATCAGTCAGATGTCTAAATGTAGGACAGGTCTCAACCCCACTTACCTGTGCGGCTTAGATACAGAATAGTGGCATTGTCAAATCTTGTATATATTTTATTTTCTGAAAGACACAGGGGACCCCACACTCTGGGTGTGGGTATTAATATAACCATCACGGAAAGACATCAAGAGGATACAATTCAAAGGTTTGGTATCAAGGATTTTTATTTAAATATTTATTTAAATATATGACAATTTAAATATATGAGTCAAATCATGATTTAATCTGCATGATTTAATTGTCAAAATTTTTAACAGGATTCAAATTTGGAAAAGGTGGCAAGTCTTACAATTTGACTAAATAAACTCCACTTAACATTCAGTGGCAAAATATTTTAACTTTTTAGGCTACTATACCATCTTCACTCTCCGCAGTCGAATTAATCATACATAGTTTTAGTCTTCCATGGTGTTAGATTTGGTGGGTGTAATAGGCTGGGTCTAATGAGCAAGTAAGCCAGGATAATCTTTCCAGTGGGACTATACCCAGACATACATCCTTTGCTTGTTGTGCAGCTAGATCAAATTTTATGCTGGATTCGTCCAAATACTAAGCAATGTATTAAGTGTTAATACACTATTTTCACGCAATGTGAGGACCGTGGACAGCCTGAAAAGGCATTGCCAGGAATCCCGTCAGTATGCTTATCGTTGCACGCAGATATCTGTGGCGACTGCTTAACTCTCTGAACACCCTTAGCCTCCAGGCAAACAAGCTGAAACTAATTAATTTGGTCAAACAAGTTTCAAACCTGACTCAGGCTGTGATCAGTCCCATGCAGTGGTGGATGGAGATGAGGCTATTTGGTCAGAACAGACACAGGTCGCCTCCCATCCCATTGGACACTGATCTTCCTACTCTGCTTGCCCCAAAACCTTTTCCTGGACCTGGCCCACGCAGCTTGCCTGGACACTCAATTGCCCAGACTGCTTAAAGGCATGGCTGCCTTCATGATTCTTGGTGACATGATAGGAAATTCTCAACTGCTACTTCTGTTGTCCCCCAGGTGCAAGTACTGTGCAATGGCCATATGAAATTGACTAATCAGAAGCTTTCTGTATGCTTATACTGGTCATTCACAATAAAGTCCCAGTGAGAGGAGCATGAATCTGATTTGCAAGTAAGCCAGCTCGCGCTAGAGACACCTGAAAATGTGCTCCTTTAAATCCTGGAAATTCCTGTTTGAATTAAAAATAAAACAAACGTTGTGGCAGTACTGGCAAAGTCATCTTAAAAATCCCAGGGAAGACAACTGCTTTCATGAGGCCATTTACTTTCTTCTTGCAGATTAATTTAGTGGCTTTTTTTATTTGGTCAGGTGGTTTAGACCTTTTTGTTTTGGCCGCAGTCTGCAATAATAAATACACAAGTTATTCATCCAATTAGCAATTCATACATGGTTCGAAACTGCCAGGAGTTGGGAGCTATTTAGCACCTTGCTATAGCCAAAGGGACCCTGGTAGGCTTTAAACCAGCAGCTACCAGGAGCTACTTTTGTCTCCTGTGTCAAATAGTGCCATCCTAACCTAGCTATGCGATATTAATTCTGTATGTTCAGGAATGCATATTAAAAGTGTACGAACACACCTAAAAGGTCAGTTAGAGCATACTGAATAGTTTAAAATGGACAAAAATTAGTTTGCACCTGGTGCCAAGTGGGATTTGATGCGCGCCATGTACTAGCTCCTGGTTTTCCAGAGGTAGCTCCTGCCTAACTGGTTATGCCCGATAGCCAAGAGCTGATTTTTGTTTCTGGTCAACAAATCCCAATTTCAACCCATGTCATAATGCTGCCTTTAGATTATTATTATTTATTATTATGATAAGCCACAGTGCGAGTAAATGTGGCTATACAAAAATTGCATGAATCCGAGTGAATCTAGAATGTGGTTTTACCTTTCTCCCCCAGCAACACCAGGCACACCTATGCCAAAGTACCACCTCCTAGAGGAAAAGTTGCCAACTAGAGAGATTATCGGGTACTTGCAACATATGTTAGCAAAACTGACCCGACTGTAGGAAAACTAACCCAATCAATCAATTTCTCAGACTGCAGTTTATGCAAGGTGTAGAGACAACATAGGACATCTGGCTTCTCTGCAAACTACGTAAACATGTATTGTGTCACCACAGGGAGGAAAGAGAAACTGGACTCCAAAGCCTTGTCAAGTTCAATCCAGATAAGCGAAAAGGTTGGAACGAGCCACACATGGCGAACCCTTAGAAAAGAAGATACAAGTGAACAGAAGGCACAAGTACAATGTTAATCACGGTAATAGAAATCAATCGTCTAAAAAAGGAAGTAACAACTAAGAGCAGACTGGATAACAAGAGCAAGGAATGCACAAGACATGAGGAGCCGCCCTAACTCAAGGGCCAAAAGTCAGAAATAAACTAGAAGAACATACACCAAGAGACCAAGCAAAAAGACAGAACTGTTATGCAAATGTATCAAAGTACAGGGAGACATTGATCAGGCAGCAGCTGACATAGCCCAGCAACAGAGCATCCATGGGACCCAGTCGCACCACATGCAAGTAAAGAGTTAACTGTAGGGCATAGACTAAGGCATTGCATGCATTAGTACCCTCAATACCCAAATGGGTCAATGTTTCAATAGAGTCAAAAATAGACTCAAGAAGGAACTTAGACCAACAGAGTTGATATTTCAGCTGAGGGCTGGATCTATTTTTAGTTTGTGCAAAAGAAAAGGAAAAAGGGAGCAAATGGTGGTCTGACCAGAGCAGTGGTAAGGGATTGAAGGTGACAGATATTAGAAAAATTAAGATCAAGCTGATTGCCACCTGGATGCGTACAACTATGGTTACCTAAGGAAAAGCTGTAGTCCGCTAGTGAAAAGACAAGTTTAGAGGCATGTGTATCGGGTGGGCGATTAAGATTGAGATTAAAATCACCAAGTATTACTATCTTCGGATAGATTAAAGAGAAATCAGCCAGAGCTTGTACAAACTCGCCCACAACTGGTTAGTGGCGTAACCAGGAGGGCGATTACACAGAATTTTCAGAAGAAGCCTGCATTTTAATAAAAAGTAGCTAAAGTAAGTTTGGGTGAGAACTCAATGACCTGGCAGTTGAAAGATTTCAGGCCGACTCCATCTCCTAGTTTGGGGGGGTCGATTAAGTTGTAAAATTGTGTAGTTGGAAGGAAGCATTTGGATGGTATCTGGTCCAGAGCGGGCATTAAACCACGTTTCGGTGATGCACAAGACATCAGGCCCATAGGTATCTACAACATAAAAAATATCACGATGGCCCACAGCGGAGCGGTCATTAAATAGAAAACCTTTCTTTCAAGAGGGTGAGAGGGGCATCAGTCGCCTCTGGCAAATCAGAGAAACGCCAGAGAGAGACGCCAATTCATTGTGGTGGGAGCCAGAGCTATCAATGCATCATGCGAGAAAACAATGCAATGGGGGGGAAGCTGTTACTTGCAAGAGCCGAGGCCCGGAAGGGCACAGACAGGCTTGCGTTAAGAGCGCATTCGGCACGCTGACTGCGCCCCTGCCCGCGCGGTCTCTCTTGCACATTTATGGCAGAGAGAAAAATCAACAAGGCGTGTGCAACAGCAATTAATAAAGATAGGAAGTGAGTCGGGAAGCCCAGTATGGGGGAGAACACCAGTATCAAGAGAACAATGATCCTCTGGGGAGCAGTACCACACGCAATGCACCCCAATTAGTAGCAGCGGTACAACAGTATAAGCAGTTAAGTCACAGCTTAAAAACATGTAAAAGCAATTAAAAAATTAATCAGGCAAAACGAGTGGCTTTAAAACGGTAGTCCTGAAGGAACAACCTGACCTCTCGCTCACAGTGAACTAACAATGAGAACTCCCAGGTTTTGAGGGGACTGAACCAAGGTGAGACGGGGGCCCAGTGAAGCAGGCCAGGGCACAGTAGGAAAGAAAACCAACTAAGATGTGCGAGGAGTTAGGATCCCTGTTGAACAGCCAAACTTTTATAAAAGGGAAAGACCAAAAACCATCTGGTCTGGAGCTGAAGGGAAGTCGCTGGCTACAAAGGCAATTTGAGCATCTTCAGTATATGATGTAGAAGCCAGGAGAAAGGAGACAAGGTCCGTTCCACTAGTATAAGGGAGAGAAGTATGGAAAAGACAAAAGGACAGGGTGGAGCCTTGCAGCACCATGCAGTTGGAGAATGTTGGTTGAAGAAAAAGTATCCTGAACTGAATTGCTATCCATCGCTTTAATGACAAAGCACTTTACAAGGCGGATCAGTAGGTCAGCATGATTGAGGGTCTACTGTTTTACTGATCAAGCATTCCTCTAGAGCAAGGGTCTGCAACTGACTCTCCCCACGTGGTGGACTGTGACTCCCATGATCTCTCACCATTGACTATGGTGGGAGTTGTAGTCCAAAACGTCGGGCGAGCCAAAGGTTGCAGGCCCATGCGGACTGTGACTCCCATGATCTCTCACCATTGACTATGGTGGCTAGAGATGATGGGAGTTGTAGTCCAAAACGTCGGGCGAGCCAAAGGTTGCAGACCCATGCTCTAGAGTATGATGGTTATCAAATAAGAGAAAAGTTACTCTCAAAGAGGAAGGCAGACTGTTCCTCTGGAGGGCCTAACTCACAATTGGTTTGTTGCACAACATCTTGCTACCATTGATGCAATTTGTACCACCAGAGCATGGTGTCAAAATCTTCATTTTTTAAGGAACTACCCAGTTACTGGGACTGAACATCAGTTTAGAGGATCTGAGAGGCAGAAGAAAGTATTGCACATTGCTCATGGGGCTCCTTGCACCACGGTTTTCCCCTGGAATGAGACAGCATCTACAGATGTGGACAGCACATTTGGTAAATACTTATGGTCAATTTGTTATTTATGCTGAGTCAAGTCACTTCTAGAAGTGTTTTGTCTTCCACCATGCTCCACCTCAATTCACTAACCCAGTAGAATGCTTGGCACAGGTGCCTCACAAGATAAATGGTGGTGATGGGTAGCAGGCATTACAAATCCAGCACTCATGGTCACCATTTTACAAAGAAAGTTTGAAGGTGGACCAAGCACTAACCTTTCACCTCTGCTTACTGCTCAGAGTACTACAATACGTAGTTCAAGCTGTCTGAATCAAACTTGAATTTAGCTTGCATGGCCTGTAGGGGCATGGACTTTCAAGTGCTTTTGCCAAGGACCAGAGGTAAAAAAATAAGGCAGCAGAGCTACTTTGGAGGTGTGAGGGTAGAGGAATCAGAGGCGGTATCAGGAATTCAAGCTCCGACCTGTGCACACCACCACGGCAATGCAAGGGAGACATACAGAAACACTGCACAACACATAAACCTTAGGGACATGGCTCGAACGCGAGCTTGAAAATGAACTCCCAAGTACCTGCAGCCTATTTTTCCAAACAGACATAATACAATTTCTAACTTTCAAATAGTATTAAATTAAGGGAATGTTTCACAGACCGGGCAAATACCCAATAAGGCAAGGATCATATTGTCCAATAGAGCTAATAAATGTGGACGCAAATTTATATACAAAGATATTGGCACATAGGCTAACTCGACTACTGCCGAAACTGACCCTGCCCTATAAATTTCAGCAGTAGATGAATCGGACTTCATACCATCAAGACAAACATTTGACAATGCTCGCAGAATCTGCCACCTAATAGAGAAGACGGGAATAACCCAAAACTCTGCAATACTAGTGTCATTAGACAGAGAAAAAGCATTTGACAGGGTCGAATAGTCCATGCTGTTCCATATACTAGAAACATATGGAGCTTGGCACAAAATCTCTCCATACGGTGCTGGCTAAGTATAATACACCGACAATTCGCATAAACCTAAAAGTAGTAGGCTCAGTAAAAGTTAAATTAGGACGGTGCACTAAACAAGGCTGCCCACCATCCCTGCTGTGTTATATATATATATATATATATATGCTAGTTACCTAGAAGCCCTAGTGATAGAATTCGGGAGTTAATCAGCTGGCGGGAATAGAAATGGCGGGAGAGGCAAATAAAGCAATAGCATTTGCAGACGATATGCTAGTGGCCTTGTCCGACCCGGAATGCTTGTTGCCGGTATTAATGAAGGAATTGGAAACAATTGGGGCGATACCAGGGTAAAAAAATAAAAAGGCATAATGGGAATTGTGAACCCATTGGTAGACCCCGAAGTGATGGATAGGCTAGGGGCGAGAATGCAACTAAAACAGGCGGAAAAAGGAATAGCATAATTAGGCATAACCCTCTAAAAAAATGGAGCAAATGTATGGGGCAAAGTACCTGCAGTTACCGGAAAAAATTTGAGATGATCTCAATAAATGGAATCCTCTTACAATTACATGGTGGTGGAGAATGACAGTAAAATTTGTATTACTTTCGAGCACTACCCATCAGGATCCCAAAGACTTTCTTTCAATCGCTTCATAAGGCCATCTCGTCATACATTTGGAAGAAAAGACAACCCAGGGTAGCAATGACCACACTTACGGCTCCCAAGGACAGGGGGGCCTGGCATTCCTCCATTTGTATAGATTGTACAAGCCAGCCCAGCTGCGGGTCATTAAGGAATGGTTAGCCGGAGGTCAACATAAAATATGGGCATGACAAGACAGGGATCTTCCCACCCAGGACTCTGTGGCTGAATAAACTAAACGGACACCCCGTTAGGATCAGTGAGATACTTGGGGTGAAGTACTGACTCGGCAATTGGACAGAGGTACTAACGGTGGAGCCATCTTCATTCTACTCAATGTTTGGGAACCAGGAATTCCAGACAAGCATGGAAAAGGGGGCAATTATAAAGTGGGAAAAGATGGGTTGCCAAAAGATATGTGACATGCATCAGGGACAGACCCTCTAATCGTTCAAGGAATGTGTCCAGGACATAGGCCAATTTAAATATAACCAATTGAAACACTGGTTACGTACCCCAGCTATTAAGGCGGCTGCTACAAGACTGAATAATATATAAACACTCTCACTGGTTAAAAAAAAATGGGTGTCAAATCTCTATAGATATTTGAACGAGCAAGAGGAGCATGTTCAATGCAACTATATGAGGAAAAAAAAACTCTAGGGGAGCCAATCCCAAGAAGACACTGGGAATACCTGTGGGAAGCAACCCCAAAAGTAACTTGCTCCATTCAGGTAAGGGAAATGTGGATCGAAGTGCTCCTACAATGGCACTATACAAGGATGAGAGTTGACGTTGGGATGTTTTCATTTTTTTCGCTATTGTCTCTTTGTATGGCGCAGCAACGAAACCAATAAAAAGATTCTTTTTTAAGGGGAATTATTCTGCATAGACTGTGCTTTAGACTTACAGAGTCCCTCTTGGTTCTATCATCTCCCCTACCATTTTCAACATCTAAATGCAACTGTACACTCTTGTTTGGTCACGTCTCGTCGCCCCTTTCCATCGTTTGACTGCATTTGCTCGTCTTTTCCTGGCTTTTTCCCTGCTTTAGTTACTTAGAATTTTCTTTTCCTTGAGAACTTGTAAAAATCGTTTTTTTGTTTTTTTTCAAGTAAATAAAAAAAGTGTTTTCAAAATTAAAAAAAACTACACAGTCTGAGTCACTCATGCCATGATCGCCAATAACTGTAGCCGAATATAGACAGACTAGAAATGTACACCGTCAAGACCACAACACCCCACCCAGGCTCCAGTCAGGGGAAAACACAAATGTATGGTTTGCGCCAAAGTCCGCAAATCGCTATACTGAAATAGTCTACCAATCAATAACATAAACAACTAACCTATTGCCCCTTTCAACTGATCAGCTTTGCACTACATACACAGGCCCTCAACACACTAATGTAAAGCCTGTTTGCAGCAGCTTTATAACCACGGAGCAACTCTGAGCTCCCTGCAGACGTGCACCTCCTCCAATATTCCAGCACTGGTATCCAATTGAGTTCTCCGCACCAAATTCACAACCACGTGGAAGCACGAACTGCACCATTTACCATCGTTACCTGTATCTTAAGGTTCTGTTGCACTATACAGATATACAAAATAAACTGGTGCGCTCGAGAAGCATTACCCAAACTCTAAGCACACACAGTGTCCAGGCCATCCACGTGAAAGATTACTGGCCCGGTGTCTCTGCTTTCCATCACTTGAAACCCCTCCACTTATCGTTACCTAGGCCACCTCACAGATATTGACAGAATGGCACAGTACCGCCACCTAGTAGTACCCGCGTCTTCCTCTGGTCGAATATCACCCAGCTCCGCCCCCCAGTCTGCTCCTGCTTACCATCATACATACATGTGATCTTTTTCAAAATCCAGTTCCGTGTAGAAATGTATGATACTGCCACATCGCCCTCCATATGCTAACACAAACGTATCCTCACATAGCCTCAAACAGACCCACCCTAGTATGAATGGTCTCTTTCCACAGATTGTCACTGGTGCCCTGAACTTTAAGCTGGCGATAACGGGACTGACTGTCACACCACCCACTGTGCTCCAACTTTTATAACATGACAGATTCCATACTCGCATCACGTTACCTTGCGGTAGTGGCCCCTTGTTGCATATCGCCTGCTGCGCTTCAAATCATTGCAAAAGGAAAACAACTGGCACTAGTTCGCAGATCCAAGTTCACGCCCCCTCGCCTTGTCAGCCTACTCTTGTACCTATTGCAAGGTATGGTCTATTACACTCAAGTCAGTCCTGTCCCTCGCAGTTTTCTCCAGAAATCCCCATGCAACTCCACGTTCGTAGTGAAGCTAGTAGGAATTGAGCACCTACCCCATGCCAACCCCTTCAACTTATCCCAATGTATTGGACGTGACCGTAAAACAACCCCACAACCGCGGTGTTCTACCCATGGCTCCACCGGTAGCTCACCGCCTTCTCCAAGTGTCCTCTTGCCAGCTCACGGTTCTTGGTATGATGGTGCAGCACGGAACCCAACTGCAGGTGTGTCCGGGCCTCCTGCCGTGGCCCCGGCTTGCTCCCCAGCACTGCCTGCAAGCAGTGCACGCACAGCTTAACCTTTGGAGGGCTGGAGGTTCGGAAATGTTCAGCCAGGCCCAGCAGCGCCACGTACCAAGGCTCAGCCGCCTCAGCTTGGGGGGGCTGCGGCGCCACCGCCGCCATCTTGGCTCCAACAACAAGCAGCCCCGACCCGACGCCCGCCGCTCTCGCTACAACCCTGCGCCGGAACTACCGTCACGCGCCCCGCAAGGGGTAACTCTGGGAAATGAAGTCTTCAAAAAAAAAGTTGCCGGAAACGGAAAAGCAGTAGTTTAATCCTAAGGGATAACTCTGTTTTCGACCCTCTTCTTATGTGAAAAATAACTTTATTGAAAAGCCTTGAACAATAAAGATTAGAATACAATCTCACCCATATATAGCACATCTCAACAAAGAAAACAAACCAAAATGCCCCACAAATGCAATTAAGTTATTATATATATTTTTTAAAAGCAAATACAAAATCAAGCGAACAATAGCCCGGAATGTATGTGCAGTGGTGGTGGCTTACAGGACGTTTAAATGTACAAAGAAGGCTTACACACTAGGTTCAGCTCTTCGTAGATCTCCAGCCCTTAATCAATACTTGTGCATTATACCTTTACAAAAAAAAATATACACTATTCTACAATGTAATCAATGTGGAATTGATGGGTGTGAACTATTAGGAAAGACAGACCCCTGCGCTGATCTGGTTCTCATAAAGCCTGTTTTCTTCCTGCTGCCATGAACAAGGTTTCAGTGGGACAAGCTCACAAATTCCCATGTGGAGGTAAGAGTGGAAGTTGAAATCTCGTAAGTATTGGCGCTGGATCCGTGATAAAATGCACTCACATCTAGTGGATCTTGGTAAGTGAAAGGTCAAGACACTTGAGTGTCTGCCGTTCAGTAAATTATGGTGCGGCAGCCACCGCGGGGATGATGCAGGTGAGTGCCAGCCCCCTTCCCATGGTGGAGAAATGGGGAGACGGGGACCCTGCTGGCGGACCCTCCCTGGCCGCGGCCCTCTGTGAAGAGGGTGCTCGTGCGGCCAGGGAGGGTCGGCCTGCAGCATCCTATGCCGTTAAGGGAATGCAGCGATGCACAGCCGCAGCCGTAAGAAGAAGTGGGGCGGCCGCAGCCCAGGCTCACGGCTGGGGACACAGAGCGAAGAGAGAGGGAGGTGAGTGCCTGCCCCCTCTTTCACCACCCACGCGGCAACAGAGAGCCCCATGAAATCTCCAGCTGGCCGCCCGGCCAAGCCCTCATGAAGATCCCGGGCTAGGCGGCCAGCGAGATGAAGAAGTTTATCCGAGTCGGAGCGTGGATGCACAGGGGCTGCCCGCTGCAACAGGTAGGGCGGGTAGCACTCCATTGTGCTGGCAGCCCCACTGAAGCGGGACTTGGCCGACAGCATTGGTGGCACAGCAGCTCCGTGTTGGAGTTAAAGTTGAAAGGTGGTCTGAGGTTTGACCAATGTAACAGAAACACCCAAGCCGCCAGAGGTGAAAGTAAGACCCGACTGCCCAGGATGGATTCTCCCGGGCCGCCCTGTGGTGAAAGAAATAGAGGCAAGAGAGTGCCGGCTCCATGATGTGGGGGGTGCTCTGTGCCTGCAGTCTGAGAGCAGCCAGAGCCCCATCCACACGTATGTCGGCAGCACAGGTAGCTCAGTGACAGTGGGCGCACGGATCTATTATGCAATACAGGACAAACTGAACCCCAGCTGCACGTGGTATGGGGCAGGTGGCCAGCAGTGAATTTCTGCATCTCGCTGCACGGTCTGTGGGACAGAGCCACCAGAAAAAACACCTTTTCCGATGTATCCAACTCACGTCATCCTGGCTCAGAACCCCTCCAGGGCCATCACCAGGACAGTTCATGAAAGTCGTAGCTACACGGCTCGAACATTTCTCGCATCCCTTAAAGAGTCCTCCGGAAGATTGGAGAGTGTTTGTCCAAGTCCAAGGGCATCCCCAGAAAACTGGCCCTCGCCTCTCGCACATCCATCTTTGCCTCCAGAAATAAGATCGAAGTTACGGTAGAAGAGTGTGGGAATCAACCAACCAGACACATACTTAGCAAAGTAGTGAGATAAAATGCTGTATTGGAGCAGGGGAAATTTTAGAAGAAGTCGGCTGCGTGCACCGTGGGGCTACAGGGGTCAGTGCCTTCCTGCATAGCGCCATGCCAGAAAATCTCCTGTGGTACCCCTGGCGGCCGTGGGCGGTGTGTGCCAGATCTTCACTGTGCTGTCCATCGCACCCTCTGGTAATAGAGCATCGGATGCCAGAGGGTTTCTGTGAAAAAATAAAATAAAAGGAACGCGCTGTTGAAAAACACCGGGAGGTGCTGCCAAGACAACCAAAGGAACCTTAACAGCAGCTGCATGGTCACACACGGTCTTCATCCAGACATGCAAGCAGACTTATGCGAAAGGCATTGAAGAAGTCCTAGGATCCCAGCACTGCCCCTCAAGGGTTGACCACGTACAGATGCCCGACACTGAGGTCCATTTGGTGAATTCCAGGGATTGGCCAGCATCTTTCCAAATGGTTTTCCTCATGACACACCTCCAAGGTGTAGTCGGTAGCTGTGCCAGCTATGGGAGGTGAGGCAGGATGTCGGTTTGGTTCTGACACCAGGCCTATGGGCACGGCAACAGTGTGAGGAAGACTAGAGGTAGCAAGACACTATCTCTGAGAGCGGCAGAGGAAGACATGAGTGCCAGAGGCCAGGAGCAAGAGGTAGAAGCTTTCCAGGTGCAGCACGAGACGCACCAAAGCTTCAATAAGAAAGAGGGTGTGCCCTGCCAAAATCACCCCAGAGATGGGAAAGGGCAAGAAGGCAAGAACAGCGTGGGGAATGGCCTGCTGTTTTCTACTCATGAGAGGGTATATAACGACACAAGGAAGGCAGCAAGATATGCCCTATACTACCAAGGAGGGAATAGCAGGACAGGCCAGGGGAAATGGTTTTTGCCCGGTCAACCAAATCCATGCATCCTTCCACACGCGGTCGAGCATGCAGTCTGGCGAAAGTGATACTTGCCATGCTGTCTCTGCAATTGTGGACGTTATTCAGCCCCGGCAAAACAAGCAGCGACTCTGAAGTGGAAGCCAACACTGGAAGAAAGTGCGTGCCATGCCATTGAACAGACCGTGGCACAGAAGTGAAGGAGTGTTGCTGTTTTGGTAGTGTGGAGGAGGTGAGCCATGTTGGAGCCAGACGAGAGGCAGAGACTGGCCCTGGCACAGACTAAGGATCCTGGGCGCTGTGCAGTGAATTGGGGAGCTCCTGTGATCTGAGTATTTCAGGATTAGAAGACATGGAGTTTCGAAGTCACATGTCCATGCATCAACCAGCTCCTGGTTTGGAGCCCCCACATGATGTGTATGCACAATCCAGTGGAGGTGACGGGTGCCACCCCACCTCCACAAGCATGAGCACCGACAAGCAGGTGTCCCAGAGAGAGGGAGAAACTGGAACAGGAAATGGCCCTGACACTGCCCAGAAACATGTTGCCCTGGCTCTAATTCCTGCCAGCCCCGAGCTTGGATGTCACCAGCTCAAATGTCCGGCCTGGAAGAAGGACTGGTCGTTACTGCTGCTCCATCAACAGCAGAGGCCCCTGCCTGGGGGAGGAAAAGAAATAGCCCATGCACCCCATCACCTGTGTCTGGCCAACCAACATCATGCAGCCCTGGCACCCATCATCAGGAAGAAGTGCAACGAGCAAGTGAGGGTTGCAGCTCCACAAGGGTGCTTGTGCGCCCTCCTGTGACACTGCAGTGGTGACAATCCTGTCTGCAAGAGAGTGACAGAGGAGAAGGGGGGTGAATAACATGCTGTCACCCCATGCCTTGTCAACATCATATGGCACCAACTAGATGCCCTGGTGTCAGCGTCTCGCTGCATGCCAAAACATCAAGGACTAAGCCGCCATAACATCAAGGGACTAAGCCGATGGGGCCGCTGGCGTCCCCAGGTGCAGCTTTGCCGGTTTCTGTGAACTGTAATACCAATGGACCTGGACCCATGGAAATAAATATCACGAACGGACGTTGGTGGAAAGTGAACTAGTTTCCAGCAGTCCTGCAATTGCTCAATGAGGGCTCCGCAAACACATGTTTTGATGCTGAGAGCCTGCACCTTAGTTATATGCTTAAAGTGGTTTCAGTAAAGGACAGCCAGAGGAAGCAGTGATCTCGCAGTTTGTAGGGGTGGGCTATATGGTGCCAGCAGCTACCAATGGCATCATTCAGTGTTTGCAGTTTCCACACCCCAGGTTAATAAAGGGTTTTGAAACATGTGGTCAGATTGCCAACATTTCACCAGCGGTTCACCAATCACGACTGTCACCCGCGAGTTGTGTGGATAGTGTGTTAGTATGTATAGTATGTCCACGACCAGGTGAGCTCTGTGTGTGTTGACGTGGCATATCCTAGTTGTTGTTGATCCTAGTAGTCGGAAGTAGCACAAATAAGGTTGTGTCATGCCACGGCACTCGGGACAGTATTCAAGAAGTTCACAGCTTGCTAAATTCCCTGGTAAAACTTATCTAGCACGGAAGAACGACTAAAAACAACAAAGGATTTGTCTCTTTACCTGCAGAAGGGGTTGGAGGTTACCTTGGAAACTTTGGAAGCTGTTGTCAAGGGGAGGGAACCGGTGTTCAGGAAGCAAACGCTAGTCACATGACCTTCTCTATTTTAGCCCCGCCTTGTCCAGGCTTCAGTGCTTCTGATTGAGCTTTTTCTGTCTTGTGGTTATTTCGTATTTTCTTCGTATTTCTGGCTAACGTTGTTTTACCTGAATTTTGGATCTTCCTTGTCTGTCTTTGTACCCTGAACTACCTGGTTATTAGAATTATTGTCTTACGTCTCTGGATTGTCTTTTGCCTGCTCCTTTTGTCCTTGATGCCGCCCGCCTGTGTTTTTCGACTCGGACTGCCTCGACTCGCTCCTTTCCTGACCCTGTGTATTTTGGTACCCTAATTGAAACTTTATTTTTGGACTTCCGCTTAATTTCTATTTTTGGTGATTTCTTGGTTTATTTACCACTCTAGTCCTTCCTCCTCCTTACCGCAAACGTAGTCCAGCCTCTGCTGCAACGTGGGAGTTGTTTTCAGCCTCGGCTGCTCCGCGGGATTCAGTCAGCATCCGCTGCGACGTGGGAGCCCAATTCAGCCTCCGCTGCTAAGGGGGAGTTGTTTTCCAGCCTCAGCTGCTCCGCGGTATTCTTTCAGCATCCGCTGCAACGTGGGAGCCAGACTTAGCCTCCGCTGCGACGTGGGATTGTTTCGTGGAAGTAACTCTGGTACGTTAACTTACTGATTCTGTCTACCTATTCTTTATTTCTAGCTCTGGTGGTTTTTTTACACAGTAGACACCTGGTTCAGGCATAGGATCTGGAGAAACTCCATTGCTCAGATTACCTCAGGTCCTAGTAATTTGTTACTCCATCATACTTCTCGTTTAGTTTCTGGCCTTACGCCTTTTGTTCATTTCTGTGTCAGATATTGTAATACTATATCCAACTATCTTGTTGTGATTTGTGTTACAGGAACTTTCACGACTACTGTGTAGATTCCCTACCTAATATCTTGGTTTTGTCACTAGCTTCACAGGTTAGTGTTATTATCTAATCTTGCACGCTTATACTACGGTTTTGAGTCAAGATATTAGCCTTACGTGTCTCTCTTTACAGCCACGAAGGTTTCGAGGGAATCCAGTCTTTCAATTAATTGATCTCTCTGTATGTTTATTCATACATCCAGAGGGATACATTAGTGGGAAGAATTCTTCTTCTACACTACGGGGTCAAGTTTATGAAGGAGAATTCTGACAGGTTGTTTGTAATGGGGGGGAAGGGGATCGTCTAGGTTTAGGAATAGTTATTTGTTATGAAAAAGGAGGATTGTGGTGTGGGACCCTCCCACAAGTTTTGCCCCTTTAAGGGGATGTATCACTCCCCTTGTGTATTGCCCTTTTAACACGGGCAATGACTGTGCTGTGGCCCAAGCTAATAAAATGGAGATCTGCATACACGTGGACAGAGCGGCTGCAAACTCCAGAAGAGGAACTCCTGAGTCCGTGTCTCATTTATGTAGGCCTGCAGGCCTACACGTGGGGGCACCGGCCTGCATGCTCTGATGACGTGGGACCCTCGTGCCAGCACGGTGGCAGAGATCCGCATGGTCAGGGGCATGGCAAGTGCTGCTCCCGCCCCCAATGGTGCTGGTGTCATATAGCACCCTGGGGCCTGCCGGATGACCTGTGCAGGCCCAAATCCCCCACAGGCATGGTTGCAGCACTATGGGGGCCTGCCGGATGTCCATGGCAGGCCACCCACAACATGTATGTAGTCTTGATTTAATTAGCACGTAATTGCCCTTGGTTAATTGGGCATGTGTAGCGGTTGGTCACACGAAGGTGCATGTTTTTATTTGGTGGCCTGGTAAGTTTCCATGGCAAATCGCGACCCAACATGTTGTATGACATTGATGAATTGTAAATCGCATACATGGTTCATATACATATTGTGATTAGTACAGTGGGTGGTGTAGTGACATGTGTGACATTTGCATGTTGGTTCATACATAAGGAAACATGTTTTATAAAAAACTGTGGGTATATTTTGTAGAGACCGCGGGTTAACGCACCAAAGAGAGGACATAAAAACAAGAAAAGAAGAGGAGACGTTTGGTTAGCTTGGGTGATTGGTGTTTAACTGTATTTAATCATTAGTTGGTAAGATGTCTTACTGGAGTTTATGGTTGGTGCTGGTCCTTAAGTATGGATGCTGGATAGCCACTAGAACAGAGGAAATGGTCCGAATAAATAAGAGCATGTTGGCACATGTGTGTTAGTTCATCCATGGTAAGTCAATGTGGGAGCTGGGTGAGACAGCCTCTCTGGGGAAGGAGGGAGGATGTGTGAGGTGTCTGCTGTCTTGGCAATGTATGCTGGTACGTGATGTGGAGGTCGGTGGGTTGCGTGGCATGTTTCAAGTGGGGTGTGCACGTAGTGATGATGGTGTGTGGGACCGTGTTGTAGTGGGGCACTAAGTGCAGAGGAGAGCTTGTGCGTGTAGCAGTGGTGACACAAGTGTGTAGATCCCTAATGGTGAAGAGTCGTGCCCAGGAGTGCATTCAGAGGCTGACTAGTGGCCTGTTGGCGAGGGGCCAAACAATGCAGGGCAAGGCTGCGCGGGTTTGCACACGTGTGCAGTCGTCGTGTGGTCTTAAGTTGCAGGATATTATATTATGCCATGCACTGATAAGCATGTGTGTAATGTGTCAAAAATGAGTGGGCGGGTTCCCTGGCGGAGCTGGGAAGAGCGGCCCCTCTGAGGAGACGGGAAGGGCGGTGAGGTGTCCGTTATCTTGGCAGTGGTCGGGGAAAGTGATATAAGGGGGTAGGTCAGCCGGGAGCGCCGGCGTGGTCTCAAGTAGCGGTATAATGTAGTATGCCATCATGCACTGAGAAGCATGTGTGAATAGTGAATGGACGTATTCCCTGGCGGAGCTGGGAAGAGCGGCCCCTCTGTGGAGATGGGGGAGGCGGTGAGGTGTCCTTCAGCTTGGACGTGGTGGGGGAAGCGATCCAAGGAGGTCAACAGGTGGCGCCGGCATGGGGAGTGGGAAGTGGGCGTGGGGTGACGTTCGTGGGGACACTTGTGGCGGTGAGTGCTATAGATTGTAATGTGGGGCTTGTGTGTAGGTCTGAGAATGAGGGTGGTGGGTGAAGAAGGACTGGTCAAGGTGTGGTACCCTGGAGTAGATAGGGTGGGTTTGTTAGACAGTAAAGGAATACCGGCATCGATTACCGCTACGGGCTATTCTGACCAGCCAGACCGCTACTAGCGGCATCGTAAAGTACAGTGCCGTTAATAGCGGTCTGGGCGCGGGCACGCGACCCACCATACCGGCAATAGCGGAATGCCGCAAACTGGACTAGATCACAAGTGAAGCGGACATGCAAATAACGGCCGCATGAAGGAGGAAAAAGTGGTTACCGGCATGCCGTAAATACCAGCATCGCCGACCTACTGTAAAGTGCCCTGAGCAGTGTTCCCAACTGCCACAGGTGCACACAATCAGCACAGGTGGAGGCAATGGAGTCTGGCCCAGTACAAAAGGAGCACACCCACACACCGCACCCCCTCCCACACCAAGATGATTCCAATAGTAGTAGCATTACTGTAGCTAGAGGACATGCCTGCATTGCCACAACATCAACAACAACAATAGCTGGCACCACAGAGGAGACGCAGGAGGAGAAGGAGGGTGAGACAGGCCCAGCATTCCCCACCAGTGCAGCCATCGTTACCATGCCGGCAGCCCCCAATCCCTCACATCAGAGTCAGTCCTTTCAACCTAACCCCTGAGCAGATCCACACCCTGTACCATCTGGACCGGGACACCATCAGCACCATGGTGGACCTGATACACAACGACATAGTGAGCCTCATTGAAATACGCACCGCCATCCCCCCTCTACTGAAGGTAGTGCCTGTGCTCCACTTCCTTGCCACAGGCACCTACCAGCACACAGTGGGGCACATGCATGGCATATCACAACCCTTATATTATCGGATTCTGAACCAAGTGCTGGATGCCCTCCTCAAGCACACAGGGGACTACATATCCCTACCACGGACTCCCCAGGAGATATTTGATACAAAAGTTGCCTTCCATGCACTGGCAGGCATGCCAAATTGTGTAGGTGCCCTCGACGGCACCCACGTGGAGTTGGTGGTCCCGCATGCCATGGAGGTGGTGTAATGCAACTGCAAGCAATACCACTCCATCAATGTGCAGATGGTATGCGACGCCAGCAAGATCATCACACATTGTTGTGCCCGATATCTCGGATCAACTCATTACTCAATGGTCCTGCGGAACTCCACGCTACCACGCTTCATGGAGCGACATGCTGGACGACGTGCTTGGCTGCTTGGTAAGTTGCAGGACTGGCACATGGCATTGAAATGGGGGGATAGATGCACACACCACCATGCTGTCAATGTTGATGTGACTGCACAATGTGCACATCACCGAAAACTGTGCCCCAAACCATCACAAAAGGTACATGATACCCAAATCCCAAATGAATGAAGTAAGGTCGACACCTATCACTACATGACTAACAGGAAACCACCCCACATCATGTGCCCCACTCATCAGCGGCCGTCGCCCTCCGTAAGGCCATCCAGCACCTTGCAGTGCATATGCACTATGGTGCTGTCTCCAGCGTATCACCACACAAGACAGCATTCCTGTGAGTGCATCAAACTGAACCTACTAGGGAATCCACTGTCTGTCACAGGGCCGGCACACCCACACGAGTGCTGCATGTCTCCATGGGAATGATCAGCACTGATTGCCCAATATTGCACAGACTACTGCCAATGCTCCCTCTAAGTAAATCTCACAGAACACAACACCTCACTAATGTGACACTGACACAGCTGAATGCGTACACGATGCATGTGCAACAAGACGTCAGTGCACACCATGTATCATCTTGAAGATGCAACCCACATCATTAGTCCATGGCACAGGACACATTGAGGGACTTAAAATGGCGTCAATACGTCCAGGGACATGTGCATGTGGGCAACGATAACCTGCAGGCAAGTGTGACTAGTACAACTATCCATCATGAATCGCCTAACATTGACCTTTAATTGACTCTCATGCAGGTGATAGTGGCTATTCCTTGAAGCCGTGGCTCCTCACCCCTGTCCGCAACACACAGAACAGGCACGAGGAGGACTACAATCGTTCCCATACCCGTACCCGTGTTGTCATTGAGCAGACCTTTGGCCTGTTGAAGGCACGATTTAGCTGCCTCAGCCGGTCGGGTGGGGCACTCCTCTACAGACATGAGAAGGTGGCCAAGATCATCATGACATGTGTCATGCTGCACAATATGTGCATCCGCCGCAACGTGCCCCTCCCCCCTGACATTGAACTGCTACCACCTGTTGATGATGAAGGGGAAGAAGAAGATGTGGCTGGACATCATGGCGGTGCCGATGCACAGGAGGGACGTGCTGTGCGCCAGTCAGTGATTGCACAATTTTTCGGACACACCTGGCAGCAGAGGGTGACGTGATGGTTGGACAGAGGGCACTGGGTGTGGGGGTACATGTACACTATGCACTGTAAATGAATAAATGACACATGCGCAATGAAGAATGTCCACTCAGGTCTTGTTTTCTACACAACGGGTGTATTAACTATAACAATGTAAATGCAAGTGCAAAAACCCTCCACCACCCTCACCCCTCTCCCCCTGCCCCCACAACTCCCCCACACACCTTCCCCCCTCCCCCTCCCCTCACAACTCCCCCACACACCCTCACACCCCTCCCACTCTCCCCCACAACTCCCCCACACGTGTCCCATCGAGTCTCCAATGCCTACATGAGCCTGCCCTGACACTCAATTGGCACTCCCAGGTCCAGGTGGCGGCATGTCTTGCCGACGCAGGGTACGTGCCGACCTGCGGAGCGGGCTTGTCTGTGTGGAGCTTGATGAAGATGGTGTGGCCGCCTGCTGGGATAGTGAAGCAGGATGCCCTGCCTCCATAGCATCCGCTATGCGGACCTAGGACCTGGTGGAGGGCCGAGCCCTCCTCACAGAGGCGGCTGGTGTTCTCAGCAAAAGATTTTGCCAGGGAGGCAGTGTTGTTCGTGATGGACCTGCCTAGAGTGTCAAAGTTCACGCCACTCCTGTCTGGCCAGTCGGTTGTCCTCGATAAACTCCCGCACAAGGGCAGTAAGCAGGTCAGACCGCTGCGGCCCTGCGGGTGCACCTGTTGAGGCAGTGGGTCCCTGGCTGTCCTGCCTAGTGGTCAAGATTGGACTGCAGTGGCCTTCCGACTGATCCGGGCTGGTGGCGTGCTCTGTAACGAGGGACGATATAAGGGGGGATGCCGATGGACTTGGGATATGGACCACTTCCAAAACATCGTCCTCCATGGGAACCCATATGTCGTCCTGTGGGTCCTCCAGAGCCAGGGGTGCTGTGGCTGCCACCTCGGATCGTGGTGCCTCGCCAGAATCATCAGGATGGCCAATGGTTGGTGGTGGTGCTTCGCCCTCTACGGGCCTTGGTGGCACCGGTGTAATGGGTACCTGGGGTGGCTTGCCTGTTGGTACACGGCGCCCCCTGGGTTGTCCCCTTGAGGTCGAAGGGCGGTTGCTGTCATCCTAGGGACCTCTTCCGGGGTGTGGACTGTGCAGGGGTTGTGTCCTGCCCATCGCTGTCATGGTCAGGGCCTGTGGGGGTCGAAGAGAGGGACGGCATGAGTGAGGTTTTAATAGGCATCATACATACATTAGGACAATTGCTCATCCACACAATTGGGGGTAATAGGCATTTGTGTTGGGATGAGCACGTTCTTTGATACATGGGTGGTTTATGCAGGCATACGTCGGCGTCACTCATGTTGCCCAAGAGCACTGCTATGTGACATGCATAGTATTTTGGGCCTGCACGTTGTGTGACTCATGGCATTTACATCTTTGTGTGGTATGTGTCATGTACGATATTGCCTTGCAGCAGGCATTTGCATGTGTCTGTAATGCGTCCGCCTACTTTGCTGGGAGTGTGTGTGTGTGTGTTGGACCAATGCTTGACTCTTTTGAACTGACATATTGATTGACTTTCATCAGATTTGGCATTACAATGTTTACTTTGGACACTCACCTCCATCGCCCGATGTTGTGGCGCCACACTCCATCTCGCCAACACCTTCAATCCCCTCCATTCCTATCATGCTGGCACATATGTCCTCCCATGGGGTGAGCTTGATTGGAGAACTGGGACCTCCTCCTGTTCCCATTGCCTGGCTGCGGTTCATTGAGAGGATGTTTCGTACCCTTAGTCGCAGGTCGTCCCAGCGTTTGCGACAGTCTTTGATCGTGCGTGGGATGTTCCCCACAGCACTGACCTTCTGAGCAACAAGTGCCCATATTTCCTTCTTCTTCAGTACGGCCTCTCTCTTCATGTTATTAGAGAAAACTATGCAGAATGCTCCTGCAGTGTGTCTACCAGCATCTGCAGCTCATCCTCATTGAAACTTTCTTTCCACAGGTGGGCAGCTCCCTTCTTCAGGGCCTTGGCATAGTGGTGTTATAGGTGGATCTTTTCCAAAAAAAAGCAGAGTCTGAGGGGTCCTGTGTGGTGAGGATGGCGATGGATTGTGTTTTTAAAGATGGCCGCCGTGCTCCTTCCCATTCCTGTGCGATGACGCTACTTCCGGTTCCGCTTATTAGCGGTGACCGTTAATAGCGGTGACCGTTATTAGCGGTCACCGCTAATAGCGGTCACCGCTAATGCCGCATTGGACCTTGTCGGTAGTGTTATCTGCACTATGCTTGATGCAGCAAAGGGCATTTTAGGTGCCTTTAATGGCATGGCGCTAATGACCTTACCGGCATGGCGTGAAGCTTGTGCCCGCAAAGTCGTAATAGTCCTCTATTAGCGGACTGGTGACTGCCCGGACACGCTATTTACGCCATGCCGGTAAGGAGCGTTACTTACCTCCAAATTCGGAATGAGGGCCCATGTCTCCTCCACCCAGGTGATCCTCCCTCGCATATCCACAGCCAGGGTCAGGATCCAATATCAACAGCCTTTGCTAGGCCACCTGGGAGAAGGAAATATTGGGGAAAGAAGTGAGGACGCCCTCAGATTCCTCAGAGTACATATGGGATTATGGGAGTTGGAGCCCCCAGCAACAGAGTCAGGTTTTCTAGTCAGCATTCCACTTTTAAACACAAGTTTGATTGCCCTAAGTATATTTAAGGAATCATCACCAGTATTTACTTGAAAAGGAGAAGGCAATTCTTTTAAGCCTTTATTAACAGATTTCCTTTCCATGTACTTCTGTAAATTGGGGGGTTTCTACCGTTATAAGTCTAAGATGGCCTTTATTTACATAGGATGTTTAAGAATTTTATCTTAGCTTGACCCACATCAGAATGCTTAATTTGTGGATTAGAAAAATCATAATGACAATAAGCCATTACATTCCTTGGTACTTGTGAAAGGTTCTTCCCCTTTAAAGACAAATACAGTGGGCCTCATTACACGGAGGTCACCGGTAACATTATCGGTGACCGTTAACCCTTACCGCCTTACTACGAGGTCCCTTTGCGGGTAGGTACTGCTGTTTAGCAGGCGTTAAAAACCAACCCACAAAGGGACCAGGGTGCTAATTACGGTACCGCAATTTGCGGCACCGTAATTAGCGCCTTCCCCATTCCCATAGAGCCCTATGGGGCAAAAATGGGAATGGGGAAGGGCAATGGGGGAAGGGGGAAATACCGCCCCGCCAACCTTGGAATAGGGCAGTAATTCCCCTTTCCACCAAGGCGGTGCCAGTATTTTACCGGCATGGACCAAGGTGCTAATAGCACCTTGGACCTCTGCCTACCGTGTAATGAGGCTAAGTGTCTCATCCCATAGGATCTCCTCACCACACAGATGTCAGGTCTCGACGTCCCTTATGGTCCTTTCTGCACCGTAGGAAGAAGGTTCCCTCTTTGCTTCGCTCTGCGAAGCACCTTGCCAATCTTTTCATGGCCGACTCTGGACTCTGCAGTATGAATTCGGCCAATCCCAAGATGGCCGCCACCTACCCAATGCTGGAGAGGGAGGAGCCTATCCAATACAACCAAATACTGGAACAGAACGCTGGCTCTACGCGGGGAAACTTTGTTGCTGATACACACTAATTTGCCACATGTTCTGGTTCCTTCTTGCCAGCTCTGAACCCTCAGAGCCTTCCTTCCTGCTTCCTCCTGTTCCTGCCCCTTTTGTTCTCCTGTGTTTAATCGCGGCCGCTTGTCTTGAGTTATTCTTTTCCATTCATCTTGCCTTATCAGTCCTTCTATTGCTTTGCCTGAAGTTATCCTGCCACCTTCCTCACGCCAGAACCCTGCTGCAGTACTTTCTATTACTTTGTCTGGAGTTATCCTGGCACTTTCCTCATGCCAGAACCCTGCTACAGTACTTTATATTACTTTGTCTGGAGTTATCCTGACACTTTCCTCATGCCAGAATCCTACTACAGTACTTCTACTGAATCAGAAGAGGTTTTTTACCCCGTGGACAGAGCTTTTTTCACCTCATGGGACTGGCCACTCTGGCAGCCAGTTCACCCTGTATCACCTTAGGGAGTTCTGGTAGGCAGAGAGGACCATCCCTATTTGCCCGACACCATGAGCAAGATCGCCAGCAAACAACAGGTGAGCACAAAGCCTAAAAGATTGCAGCGCCAAGAAGATTTGATGGCTCAGTTACAAGACCTAATGGCGGCCCCTGAAAACCTCACTTTAGAAGTGCAAAACGTTAAGGCAGAAAATGCTTATCCCAGACAAGCACTACAAGCCCGAGATGCTTAACCTGCAGGCCTCCCCGGGACCTTGACGTCTCTTGAAAAGCTTTCAGGAAATCCAAAACGTTTAAAGAAATTCTTATATGCATGTGCCGTTCAGTTTTCTTTCAGAGAAGTCTCATGCCACACCGATAGGGCAAAAGTGGGCTTCATGGTTACTCATATATATATTTAAACAACCCCATTCTTGACTCCTATGTGTCAAGCAGAGAAATGCGTGAGAACTGTGTACCTGTTTTCTTGACAGTGGGTCTAGTTGGGACCGCCAGGCTGCATCCAGTGAAATGACGAGCATGTGACTCGAGGAACCAGCCTCTCCACCACCCAAATGACACAGGGTGGTGAATGGACCAACTCCCAGCGTCACGGAAAGCACTCTCCTGATTAACGTGACGAAGGGACTGTGCAAGCACAGGCAGGAGAGGCCACAGTCTGATGGAAAGTTACTGGATACGGGTGAAGTCCAAAAGAGTCTATTCCAAAGGTATATGATCCGGTGATGAAGCAAGATAGTCCAGGAACCTCTCAGATGAATACAAGGTCAGGCCCCCAGTCCACAGGGAGACAAGTTCAAGCAGCTTTAAGTAACTGGTCTGGGATGACTGATCTGCTCGAGGTACAGTTGGTCAAAAGGATGAGGCACCATGCAGGTCCAGACAGGCAAAGGGAACCAGATTGGTTGGGGAGACCACCAAGAGTTGGGATCCCTAAGGTAATTCCAAGGACAGTGAACGAGGGCCCCAGGAAAGCTGGAGGAGAGGCTAAGCCCAGAAAGACCCAGGGAGAACCCAGGACAAGGAACAGGGGTCCCCCAGGGAAAAGAAGGGGACAAGGAACTGGACCCCAGGAAGGCTCGTGGAGCAGACAGGAGCCAAGAAGAGCCCAAGCAGGAAACAGGAGACTGGGAACCAGGCAGGCTGGGGACCAGCAAGGCAAGGAGACCAAAGAGAAGGCTGGAGCTGAAGCAAGACCAGGCACAGGGAACAGGAACCACAAGAAGCAGGAGCAAGCAACACGACCGTAGCAACCGCGTTGAGACGCAAATTGCTACTGCTCGCGGTTCCTCTTATGGGCCGCCGGCAATCGCAAGGCCTGAAACGCAAGCCGTTTTGTTTCCGAGTGCCGGCGGACCCAGAACGAGGCTTGGAAGGCAAGCCCTTCCCAGCATGGAGGCCCAATCTACGGCGCATGCGCGGAACCGAGACAGTGGTTTCCCGCGCATGCGCCGCAGCCCTCTAGCACCGGCCCCAGCACCTCTCCCCCCAGCGAACGCCCAAGCGCGAAAGCGCGGGTAGATCCGCCAGGAAGTGGGAGAGGGAGCGGGTGCAACGGACCCCGGTCTCCCCAAAAGTATGCCGGGTTTATAGCAGCCTCGAAAATCATTTTTGACCGTCCTGACTTGACTCATTCAGCTCAAGAAGAACTGTTGGAGTTATAACAAGGGTCAATGGACATCTTGACATACAATGCCAAATTCAGACAGCTAGCATCACAAGTGGATTGGATGGATCAGGCATGTTTCACTTTATACCGAAAAGGATTATCAGAAGAACTAAAGGATGAGCTGTCATGAGTTCCACGCCCTCCTAGGTTAGATCTGTTGATTCAACTTGTGATTCAAATGGAATACCAACTACAGGAGAGGAAACAAGAACTCAAAAAATCACGTAACCTTTCTTTCTCTCGTTTCCATGCTACTACTACCAATACGTCAGAAACCCACAAGGAAACATCTGAGCCCATGCAACTGGGAACCGCCCAAGGACCCTTGTCGGTTGAGGAACGAAACAGAGGCAGACGGAATGATCTCTGTATGTACTGTAGTTCGGATGCTCTTCTACTTCGCCTTTGCCCTTTAGCATCTCGACGTAAGGAAAATATCAACCCCGACCCTAACTAGGATACAGGCTTGGGAGCAATTGAAATTTTCCTCTCGGCAAGACAGCAATGTCATATTCACCACTTTAAAGGAGTCCACTCCTTTATTGGTTTTACAAGTTACTCTACAGGTCTCGGAAGAACGTTCTATTCAAGGTAGATTCAGGTGCAGACGGTATATTCATGGACAATACTTGGGCCAAACAAATGTCTGTTCCCTTACAAAAGAAGGAAGCAAGAACATATTCCCATAGAAGGAGTGGATGGCCGGTTGTTGCAAAGTGGTCCCATTACTGAAAACACTCTACCACTTGGATTGTTGATTCACTGCCATCAAGAATTGATCCAGTTCGATCTTATTCAAGCGGCACACTACCCCATCATACTCGGGATTCCTTGGCTATCTCAATATATCAACTGGAGAGCACACACACTCTTTTTGGGTTCTGAGTTTTGGGTATCCAATTGCTTAACTGGCATGTTCAACATGTGTTGGTGCCGGCCAGCCCCTTTTCTTGGCCCAGGCGGAGCAGTCAACAGCCTGGGGAGCAGAGCTAAACAGCCCAGGAGGGGGGCGCACTAAGGGGCCCACCCAGAAAGCTGACTGATCTTGCTGGACAAAGTATTAAGGAGCCTGCTGTGCCGGTGGGTGCTCCTCTGCAATGTGCGGCTGGCTGCTCTCTGTCGACTTGTGGATGAGTGTGATGCCTTGAATATACAAAAAGAGGAACGCGTATTCCAAACGCTGCATGTGAGATGCTCTGGAATCACACACCCTTTTCCCCTCATTCTTTGTGTTGACAGCCTTTCAAGTGGGACAATTTATAAGTGATGGCTCATTTAACAAGCCATTGTTTTTACACAGTAGGCCTCATCACAAGTTGGGCGGTATCCCAGCAGTATTACCGCCGGGATACCGCCGGCACTAATAGCGTTACTGCCAAACCCCCTGGCGCTATTAGCGCCGGATCACGGGTTAACACAATGGGGAATTTTCGGCGCGACTACAGTCGGCGGTATTACCGCACGGTAATTGCGTGGAAAATCGCAAATTCGCAGCGGATTTACCCCCAGCTTAGAGCTGGGGGTAAATCCTGCCAAACCCATGATTTGGAAGACCCTTAAATGCTGCGGTAATAGCGTTACCGCCGCATTTAAGGATTACCGCCAAACTCGTGATGAGGCTGTGTATGTGCTTAGCATTTGAGTTTTAAGAACTGAACATGGGGCATTTCTATTCACCAGGCTAGTACAAGTATCAGTTAGCTGATCAAGCGTATGCATTCATCAAAGATAATTAAAATGCCACACAGAAAAAGTTTAAACTATTTTCTTTATTTTCATGTCTCTTTATTTGAAACACCAAAAATGTGTTTTTATATTACTTTTAAAGGTTAACTGTCATTTTCTTGCTAAGTATTGTAGTGGCTGCTTTGGGACATGGACTAAATGTGTGTGCTCAGCATCAAAGGTCTTTTAATTTTCTAAACTAGTCAGCCACTGCCTAGCTAGCACACCAGATGGCAACATAATATCACTTGGCACCTTGATTAGGAACGTAGTCCTCATTGTGTGTCACCATGCAGATAGTAGTCCATGGCAAATCAATGCAGTGATATGTGTGCAGCAATGTTTTGTGCGCTGCACAAGCCACCGTCCTGTTGGTTAATGGCATCTATGTGCCTTTGTCTGATGTGTCCAAAGTCCATACAATAGCATACTGGAACGTTTTGTGTATGTGCCTCTAAAGAGCATGCCATAACGTGCCCACACTTAAACGCATGAAGCAATCAAAGAAGTTGCCTCAAATTGTACAGCCGCTAGTCCAAATGCCCTTTCTACACTGCCACACCATGATTTTCACTAGCTGCAGGCCAGCACTAATAAGAGACGCTAATGCCAGCTCTGTTAGATAAAGCATGCGCCTGCTAGTTTTTGCAGAAATAACCTCTGGGGCCTGTGCAATAGTGAGGAGGTAGTGGCTGAGGAACTGTGGACCCTTTACTATGCATTAGAAGCCAATTGTCTTTAAAACGCCTCATCAGCTTATTACTGGTAAGGATAAAGTTTGTAAGAGGTACAATACTTTCTGTGTAGCCTTTCAGTGCATTTTTTATTGGGTCTCTCATCTAAAGTATGCTGTATTGTCTATACATATAATTCCCAAACGATGTTTCTGTATTGGGGGTTGGGCATGCGCACACTGAGACCCAGCCCTTCCTCATCTAAAATTATTCAGAAACAAGAAGTGAAAGTGCTCTTGTACCTCATGTGAGTGTCTGATGTTGCAGCCATTTTATACTCACATCCAAAAACTTAAGCTGCCCAAATGAGTATGTATGTTTTATGGTTACAAACATTATAATGTTGGAGTGAGTGTTGTGAACAGTGATGTTAAAACCAAGCCATGCATCTGTTATGAATCTAGAGATTCACACATACAATCCTTTCATCACAGACTTGTTTATCCATTATACAGATATCTGATCACTGTAATAGTCCTGAAATGCTCTGTGAGTTAATGCAAACCATACAGGAACCCTCACTGATGCAATTTGTCCCATTTCCCAATCTCATAGAGATATTTTGAAAGAGTAAAGTAAGAATGTACCAGACTGTCCCTCTTGGAATGATAAACTTCCATCAGAGAAAATAATTCATATGTTTAGTCTAGTATTGCCCCATGCGAAATACACGTGAAGTGGTACGAACAGAACTCCTGCAACACAGGGCCAGTGGGCCCTCAGACCCAGGTAGGCTGGTCACACCGCAGTGTGCCAGTATGGACAGTTTTAAGCTGCTTTCAGGCAAGGTGACAGTAAATCAATTTACTTGGACAACAACAGCTGTGTTTTCACCTTAGAATTCAACCTGTAAAGTACTTGCATTACAATGTAATGAACCCAGCTTCTTTTAAATAGCAATTATTTATTCATATTGAGGAGGGGTTTTGTCGCACGACACATAGGTCTAGTTTGGGGGTGATGTGTGCCAGTCGCGGGGGGCGGGAGGGGTGCATTTTGGTGTTGGACCCTGGGTACCAAGTTGGCTAGAAACTGCTCTGGTTCTGGGCTACCAAAGCATTGACTGCTACAACTGTTTCCCTCGCTATCACCTTACCACAAAAGTACCAGGACTACCAGAAAGTATTCAAAAAAGAAAGGCACCTCCTCACCGTCCAGAAGATTGTTCCAGCCACTTATTAAAGAAACACCATAGTGCCATTTAACTGCATGTTTCGCTTGAGAAAGTAACCCTAAAACTCTACCTTCAGGAAAACCTAGAAAATGGCCTCATAAGAGAGTCTGTCTCCTCTGTTGGTGCCTCTCTTTTCTTTATTCCAAAGAAGAGACACCCGAGCTGAGACTGTGACTTGACTACCGAGGCTTAAATGCGGTTACGATCAAAGATCGCTATCTTTTACCCCTTATACCAGATATCTTGGATGCAGTGCAACATGCTACCATCTTCACAAAACTAGATCTTCGTAGAGCCTACCATTTGATACGGATCCAGGAAGGCGACGAATGGAAGACTGCCTTCAGCACATCCTTTGGTCATTATGAATATATTCATTATGAATATAGGGTTATGCCATTTGGATTGGCAAATGCACCATCTGTCTTCCAAAGATTCATGGACCATATATTTGCAGATTTGCTTTTTCACGTTCTCATCGTATATCTAGATGACATCCTCGTATTTTCCTCTCAACCCACAGAACACTCTGATCATGTAAGGAAAGTGCTTGCTTGCCTACAGGAAAACCATCTACAAGTCAAACTGGAAAAATATACTTTTGATGCTTCTACAGTTCCATATTTGGGTTACATACTTTCCAAGGATGGCATAGCTATGGACCATGCAAGGTCAAAGCAATCTTGCATAGGAAGATACCTACCACAGTAAAAGATGTTCAACAGTTCATTGGTCTTGCAAACTTCTACAGGAAGTTTATACCCTCCTTTTCCAATCTCGTACTACCTTTGACATCCCTTCTCAAGAAAGAAGCTTGATTTCTTTGGAATGCCGACAAAGAAAGAGCCTTTCAGAACTTAAAATCTGCCTTTACCACTGCTCCTATCTTGATTACTCTGAGATAAACACTAAACCTTTATCGTTGAAACCAACGCTTCTGATAGAGCAGTCAGGGCTGTACTTAAACAACTCGGTGAAGATCTAGAAGAACATCTGATTGCCTTCTATTCCAAACATTACAACCTGCAGAAGTGCATTATTCGGTGTTAGCTATGAAGTTGGCTTGCACAGAGTGGAGACATTACCTTTTAGGAGCAGAGAAAGAGACCGAAATCAGAACTGACCATAGGAATCTATTCATGTTACAGTCTTGCCAATGCCGGAACACACGCCAAGCCAGGTGGGCTTATTTCTTCCTGCAATTCCGGTTTCTATTGACCTTCCTCCCAGGGACAAAGAATTTGGTTGCTGATGCCTTGTAACCCTCTTCGATTACTCGTATGGAACAAAAACCTCCCTCAGAGCCATGTTTCCACATACCACCATCTGTTAAACTAAGGGTTACTTTAATATGGTTAAGGCAGAACTCACCTGGACCATTAAAGGATTCAGGTTGACTCTTGGCCAGTTACCCCTGTAGAATAGATATCTTCCTATCAGTTGTACAAATGACAGAGTCAGGTGGAGACAGTCTTGCTTGAATTAAATAAGACCTTCCAATTGATGAATCCCTCTGTTTGATAAGTATTTTACAGTGAGAGCGATGAATCAATGGAAAGGGCACGGAAAACAATAACACCCCAAGCTGTATAAGAAAAAAACAACATTTAGTGTCCATCCTAAATTGATGACAACACTATCTCATAATCTAGAAGAGCAACTAACCTGTTGGGGCGTAGGGTAATGCAGAAAGAGGATCCAAGGTAGTCTTGCAAACAGAAAATCCAAAGGCAACAACGACCAGGGAAAGGGAAGTTAGTAAGGAAAATAGTACCCGAACGGCACGAGGTTCGCACTAGGACTGGGTTGGTGCACCCCTGGGTAGCATCCACAAAGTTCGGTGCACATATAAGACAACCAAAAATGAGGGACCTGAGTTTGGTATGAAGTAACACTTGGTTCAATGCAGTGATGTCGGTAGTCAGTAATTTACGATGGTGATAATGCCTGGATCTGAGGGGTTAGAAATCCAATGCCCTTGCAAATGTAACCAAAAATAGAAAGACGTAGCTAAGTGCGTGGAAGCAAATAGTTCCACTCACTATTGCTTCCACTCTGTACGTGTGTGAAGGGAAACAACTGAGTTCAAACAAACTGACAGAACTGTGCAAAGACGGTAGCTGCAATACAGCTGGCAATTCGGAATACTCCGGAGGTAAGGCACAGCTTGTCCGCTTGATGATTAAGAATGCGGAACAGCTGGTTGCTTTGCAGTCCACTCGGTAATACCCAAGCAGAAGAACAGGCTCCTTTGAAATCCCTGCTCAGGAACAAAACGCAGAAAGGAATGCAGAACAGCTGGCTGCTTTGTAGTCCGCTCGGTAATACAAACATGGAAAGGATAGCTGTGTAGAAGTCTGCTATAATTCACGAACACAGGATGCAAAACAGCTAATAGAAAACTGGATACTGAGTAACAAGAAGGATTCGAAGTATCCGCAGCTTCGACCAGGAACAAACAATAATCAGAAACAGCGAACGTCACCCGGCATGCCTGTAAATACGTTCGCTCCAAAACCATATGACAACTGGAACTAGGCAAACACGTGATTCATGTACGGCGTCCCTGTTGTAAGCGCCGCTTACCAGGGAGAGTGTCAAACAGACGCCAGCATGAATAGAACGGCCTGACTGCCGATCTATGTGCATAATGCCTCTCTTGCAGCATTATCAACGCAGGCTTGCCGCCGGACCAGGTGGAAGTGCCTTGGCAGGCATGACACATCATCTGTCAGGTAACTGTGTTTTTGGATCGTGTAAGACATGCCACACGTCTTCATCCAGAACCTGAACTCCTATCAAAACATTGTCTCACTTCTAAACACAGACTTGTCTTCAAAGGTAATAGGCTTTTCTAACCCACAAAAGAACTACAAGAAGAGGCATTATCCTTGATTCACAATTCAAAGATAGCAGAACACCGCAGAACAAAGTCCACCTCACACTTAATTCAACAACGTTTTTTGCCACAAGGCCTTTTCCCTGATCAGAGAGGGTTGGCTCCACAGGGCCCACACTGCTTTGGTTGTGGATCAACCAGGCAAAGTGGCCTCCGGAGGAGCTCGCCTTTACCTCTTCACAAAGAAAGAAAAGACGAGCGAACAATGAAGAAGAAAGAAGACGGGCGAGTTAAAGTAAGAATCCTCTGAAGATACAGGTGAGGAGGTTGAAGAGGGTTCTTCTGCTGATCTTTGGAGTTTCCAACGCCCAGATCCAACTATGGCCAGTCTAGAACAATACCAGGAGCTGGAGGCTTCTATTCAAGGTCTAACAGTAGAGGTGCAGAATCTCAGAGCAGAAAATGTTGCCTTACGACGACAAGCTGTCTCCCACCTCTAGCCTTCCCGTTTGGTAAATACGACATCGCTCCACATCGTCTGAAGGAGTTACTGGATGCTTGCCAGGTTTACTTAACTTTTCACCCAAGGTCTTATGAGTCTGACAGGGCAAGAGTTGGGTTTCTGATCTCCAATCTGGTGGGCAATGCTTGGAATGGGCTACTCCCATGGTTACAGCGTTGGACCCTGCCTTAAATGACTACAGTCATTCTGTACGTCTATTTAAGGAGCGTTTTGAGAGACCTGAAGTCCTCTTTGCTTCTTTTGAAAACTTGTTGGATATAAAACAAGGCTCCTCAGACGTTCAGAACTATGTTTCACACTTCCAGAAGATGGCTACCGAAGCGGATTGGACGGAGACTGCACAGCAGACCATATTCCGGAGAGGGCTGCAGGAGGAAACAAAGGACGAGCTGGCTCAAATAGCAAGACCAGCCTCTTTCCAGGAGTTGGCTTCCCTCTCATTACAAATCGAATTCTGTCTGGCAGAGAGAAGAACTGAGAAGAGGAAGACAAGAGTTTTTCAAGCTGTCACTCCACCTATTCCCCTTCAGGCAGAGAAGCCGGTGACAGACGAACTAATGCAGATAGGAACTGCTAGAGGGCCTCTGACTCCAGAGTAATGAAAGAAACGAAAGATCAGGGAATCTGCATGTACTGTGGGTCAAATAAACATCTATTAAGAAACTGTCCAGAGGTACGCCCTCGACGTCTGGGAAGCAGACCACCCCGACCTTAACCAGGGCTAAGGACGTGGAAGGATACACAATTCCCTGTAACCACAGTCAAAGAAAGGAAGATATGGAAGACAACCGACTTATGGTCTTTGGCGTACTGTTATCCATAGCCAACCCACCACCAATGAAAGTACAAGAAATGCTAGACTGTGGTGCTGCAGGTAATTTCATGGATCTTAGCTGAGCCATGGAAAAGAAAATTCTGAGACGGGACAAGAAGAATCCCAATCCTGACAAAGGGGATGACGGTTCGCTGTTGACCTCGGGTCCCATCATCCAGGATACCTGTACAATTCACGTTTCCATGTTCAATCACGAGGACAATATCTCTTTCAACCCGATATGTGCAGCACACTTCCCGGTAATATTGAGGATTCCCTGGTTAAGAAAGCATAACCCGAGTATTGATTGGACACTGAACACCATCCACTTCCGGTCTCAACATTGCTATCGTTTTTGTCTTTCCAAGAAGACTGAAGACATACAAACTGGTCTGTTTGTTCCCTTAGCATCATCAGTGGCGCTTTCCATCCCAGTCCACTATCATGGTTTCCAGGACATCTTTGAGATGTCACCCCACGAGAATTGCCTCCTCATCGCAAAGAGCATTGAGACAATGATTTACTACCGGATACTTCATTACCATGTAGAGGAGCAGTTACATGCTTCTGCAGGAAATCCCGCCCCTACCTTCTATATGTGGGAAGCCTGAGAGTATGCCATGCTTAACACCAGCAGTTGTGACTATACCACAGCAAGTATTCGAAAGAAGGTACCCACTGAGAAAACCTTATCAAATGTATCCACGAAGAGACGATAATCTAAGGGAGGATCTCCCTGAAGGAATAGGAAAAAGAGTGAAAGAGGAGCTGGTGACATCACGAAAGACGAACATGACACCTTGAGAATACTGGCTGAAGAAGAATGCATGGATTTTACAGAAACTGATGACGGAGTTAAGAATCGAGTAAACTTTCATGTTTGAAAAGAATATTGCACGTGTGCGGAGCACTGCGAAAAATGCAAGCCGTTCAATAACTGCACAGATGCTGTAACACAAGTAGATTAAGTAATCTTAGAAGCTGGCTATATGTAGTTAGTAGACTGCAGGCGAAGCCACCATTGTATAGAAACTGGACATCAGTGTCATGAATTTGGTATACCCACACCCATGGAGAGGAAAGGCAGAGAACTGTGTTGCAGCAAAAATAAGATGAGATCGGGGTTACGAATGGCAAGGCTGTCATGCCTGGTGTCAAAGCTGAGGCAGCCAAGGCCAGTTATCTATTCTTGCAATCAATGAACGTGAGAAGCTGCATCATCCCTTGTTAAGGTGCAAAGAAAGAACATGAAGCGTGCCAATACCAAGTTTTATTCATTTAAGACATTTAAATGCCGCAAAAATGGACCAAATCGTGGTCTCCTGTCAGGTGAGCCCACGATGGAAATAGAGTTGAGCATGGAGTCCTAGAACAACGATAGTGAAAGCCTGCACTCCCATTTATTCCCAGAGACAAGAATACTTTGCAAGGCCAAGTTCAAAGACAATATTCATAGCAGAAGGCATGGGTACTAAAGACCATGGGCCTCATTACAAGGTTGCCGGTCCAGTAAAACCGATGCCGGTATGACTGTACCAGCATCGTTTACCAGACCAGAGTATTACGAACAGCGATGCCGGTGTCACCGGCATCGACATGGACCCACTGTGACCGGGCTCGTCCTTGGCGGTATGAGCGTGGACACGCGGCAGCCATGCCTGTGACACCGGCTTGCCGCTGCGAAGTGCACATTAAGAGTCACACAGACATGCAAATACCGGCATGGAGATGCCGGTAATGACGGATACCTTGATGCTGTTAACACCGGCATCGCGGAGCAGACGTTATTAGAAATCTGCTGTGTAGAAACCTGCCACAGGTGCACACAATCAGCACAGGTGGAGACAATGGAGTCTGGCACAGCACAAAAGGAGCACTCCCACACACCTCCCAAATCCACAATGCTACCATTGGCAGTTGCAATACTAGAGCTAGAGGACATGCCTGCACTGCTACTCCTTGAGCAGGCAGTGAACCAGAGAATGCAGCAGAGGCACAGGAGGAGAAGGAGGGCGAGACTGGGCTAGCACATACCAATAGCGCAGCCAGTTGTACCCCGCAGGCAGCCACCATTCCCTCACCAAAAGGTCATCCATTTGATGCACCCCTGCACAGATCCACACCCTGTGCCGCCTGGACAGGGACACCATCACCACAATAGTGGACCTCATCCATGATGACCTGGTGAGCCTCATCAACATCCGGACAGCCTCCCCCTCCCTTGCTGAAGGTAGTGCCTGTGCTACACTTCCTTGCCACAGGTACCTACCAGCACACATTGGGGCAGCTGCATGGAATCTCACAACCCTGTTTCTCCCGTGTGCTCAACCAGGTGGTAGATGCACTCATGAAACACGCCAGGGACCACATCAAACTACCACGGACCGTGGAGGAGGTGAATGCAACCAAAATAGCATTCCATGCACTGGCAGGCATGCCAAACGTCATTGGTGCCATCAACTGCACCCATGTAGAGCTGGTAGTCTGGCATGCTGTGGAGGCAGTGTATCACAACAGGAAACTCTACCATTCCTTGAATGTCCAGATGGTGTGCAATGCAAGCAAAATCATAACGCATTGCTGTGCCAGATTCCCAGGCTCCACACATGATGCCATGGTGCTGCGCAATTCCACGCTTCCCCGCTACATGGCACAACATGCTGTACAATGTACCTGTCCGCTGGGTAAGCCTAACCACAGGGCCATGAGGGGTGTTGATTGGGGGGAAACACAAGCACAGGCAACCTGACTGCTGGCAACATAGCACTGGATGGCCTGAATGAGCAACACAAGTGCACACCACATGCATGAATCCATAATCACCCCAGAAAATAGGCGTGAACATTAGCAGGGATGCAATGAATGCAATGAAGTGCAGATATACTGCGTTGGGCTATAGAAGTCAAAGCCGCATGAGGGACCACACCTACACACCTCTACATCCCAAACCTACACAGCAAGATATCACATGGAACGAGACCACACACAGTTGCCCTCATTACGACCCTGGCGGAAATCGAAAAACGATGGCGGAAATGCAATACCGCCATCGAATAGCGCTCGGTGCGATCATGACCCGTCACCGCAAAGTACGATGCCATCAGCGCCACTGTAGTGAACGCCAACGCTAACTGCACCAAGTACGCGCACGCGCGCCATGCCAAACCGCAAATACCACCATGGCGCAACGGTACGCAAATTCTGACCCTAGCGGACATGCACCTAACGCCATCACGCACGGCGGAAAGTACCATTCCGCCATGGTGAGAAGTACGGCATCGCGAACCAACCGTAAACGGCCCTACTGAGTGCCTGTACACCACTCCCTGGCCACATTGCACAACTCCTCGTAGGTGCAATGAAGTCACACAATGCAACCAGTGAAATGTACAAGTCACCCATGCCTGCCAACGAACAAATGAACCTCAAGAGGGGCCAATGGGAGCTGCAGGGCACAGATGGCACGAATACAGAAGCTACACAAATGGACATGACCTCAGTCTCCCTCCAAGAAACGCACGCAAACACAGGCACCTGTGACCAGCCATATTCTGATAATCACATCATTCCACCAATCCACCTGGCTGACCGGCATCTGTTACACAAAAGCCAATCCCCCGCCCCTGAGCATGACACCATTAAAACAGTCATATTGGCAGCCCTAATCCCTGACCTCACTGGGCTCCGTAGGCAAACGCGCCCAGCACAGTACCACGCAACTATACTCCGAAGCTGGAACCCAATGCAGATCTCCTCACAATACATCGCTCCCCAAATAGGAATATGCCACATCACTTGCAAAGAAGAACGCTACACGGTTCATATCAGAATAGAAATTTAATGCACAACAAATTCACCAAGCCCATACAGCCATTAGGCCATGAACCCAAAAATATAATTCACCATTGTGGGCTGCATCCGCAATAAATGACCAGCTATTTCTTGTGTGACGCCCTGTTCCCTCATGGTACACAGGGCCTACATTCTCGTACGAAAAGGCAACATGGAAGCGCCTCGAACCGCATGGCCGTCCCATTAGGGAGGCACTAGTCCAGCTGAAAGGCCGAAATGTTGCTCCTAGCCACTAGTACTGCGTAAGGGCATGTGGCCCATTGGCGAACGTCCCATAAGATCGTAATGGTGCTCCACTGATTAACACGAAGCAGCAGGTGTCGGGAGTAAAATCCATCTGCAGGAGTGGCATACAGATGGCAGTGGCAAAAGGGGAGGAGATACCTGTCACCCAAATGAAATGAAAAAGAATAGTATGGGCATCAGAACTGCATTTGAATTACTCACTTCAATGATCACACCAAATCCACAGCCATATGCATGCTAGCCCACTCCAAGGGATCATCACCACCCAAAAACCACTTGCGAATCATAACTATCTATATCGAGGTGAAAACACTATTACAAACGAGTGTTTCTGTGCATGCGTCTGTTAAAACAGAATCCATCAGATGGGATTAGTAACGTGCATAGACACAAGTGTCTGAAGGCGCGTCGAGACAGGGAGGGTTCAACAAGGCCAGATAGACGATGGTCCCACTATGGCAGCCCTGCATCACATAGCGCAGGGGAGGTGGATATATTCCAAGAAGCCCCGTACATGGCAAACTCTGTATTAAATCATCTGTCCATGCAACCATACATCATTCCCTCATCCCGTAATGTAAACGCCTGATTTCATACTCACATAACATGTGAAATTTCCATTGAGTCTGTGCGTTATGCAGCCTGCTAAATCCACTGTGCTCCAGCCCGGAATTCCAGTGTTGTGAAGTAACATGTATTTGGGAACGTCCGGCCTCATCGCCCACTTCGCTATTGCGCATCCCATACTATTCATATCAATCATTGCATTCTCGCCATGGCCCCTGTCCCAAGGACATTGAACAATAGAACGTTATATTTGCAGTCAGACCTGTGGGCATCTCCTCGCCGCTAGCTGAAAACCGAAAGCGCTGTCCTTCGAATTCCTCATTTGCAACATCACGTCGAAAAGGCATCTGTGGCCGCTTGAAATCACAAATTAATCCATCTAGTGCGGCTGTGTGTGAAAATGGCAACTGCCTTCACTCACAAATGGGACGACCCGCCCGTCGGTGAACCTCGGTACAGTGTTGCAAGAGGGTCCACCGTAACTCGAGTACTACGTTCCACTGACCCTTCACAAGTCTGTTCGCGACTGCAAAGATAGTATGTGAACCAATGGGACCATAGCAGAATGAACATATCAACCAATATTACACTGCCATCGGGAACAAATACATGATTGCAATAGCAAGATGCCATTCGTCGAATTGCAGCGTTGTGTGCGGGACGTGCTCGCCCAAAGGGGATTGCAGCTTGCACAGGTGGAATGAATCACCACAGGTGGAGGCTATACAGCCTGAAAACACATAAATTGCACACCCAACCCCCTCCCACAACCACACCCACTCCGAAATGCTACCGGCAGGACTAGCGATGTTGGCCCTGGGGGACCTGATAGCACTGCAAGTACTACAACTTCAAGAAGAAGACGAACACCAACTACTACAACAACCGGCCGCACGGAGGAGACGCAGGAGGAGGAGGAGGGCAAGGCAGGGCCAGCAAGGGCCGCCAGCACAGCCACTACCACCACGCAGGCAGCCCGCAATCCCACGCCTCCGAGCACATCCGTTCGACCTCACTGATGAGCAGATCCACACCCTCTACCGTTTGGACCGGGACACCATAACCGCCATTGTGGACATGACACAGGCTGACCTTGTCAGCATGATAGATAGCCCAACCGCCATCCCACCCCTACTGAAGGTGGTGTCTGTACTACACTTCCTGGCCACAGGCACCTACCAGCACACAGTCGGACAGTTGCATGGCATTTCACAGCCACTGTTCTCACGGACACTATTGCAAGTGCTCGATGCCCTCCTGAAGCACGCAGACGACTACATCTCTCTACCACGCTCGGAGCAGGAGATTACGAACGCAAAAGTGGGATTCCATGCACTTGGCGGCATACCGGGTTGCATTGGTGCCATCGACTGCACCCATGTGGAATTGGTCGTCCCACATGCCATGGAGGCCCAGTACCGCAACCGAAAACAATTTCATTCTCTGAATGTACAAATGGTGTGTGACTCCAACAGGATCATTACACATTGTTGTGCCCGATTCCCTGGATCAACCCATGATTCTATGGTCTTGAGGAACTCTACAATACCACGCTACATGGAGCGACACGCAGGGAACAGATCCTGGCTACTCGGTGAGTCTCATTTCAAGCATGATGATGTGGGGTATGTGATGCGGCAATGACCTGGCAGGAAGGGGGGGTGCGTACGTAGCAATGGCATTCCTCAAACATCCTTTATTGTCCACATACAGGTGATGCCGGGTATCCACTGAAGAGATGGCTCCTTACACCACTCCGGAACCCACGGGACCAGCATGAGGAGGACTACAACCATGCCCACTCACGTACCCGTGTAGTCATAGAACAGGCATTCGGCCTACTGAAGACTCGTTTCCGCTGCCTCAGCAGGTCTGGCGGGGCACTCCTGTACCGCCATGAGAAGGTTGCAAAGATGGTCATGGCATGTGTCATGCTACACAACATGTGCGTACGTAGAAATGTGCCCATGCCCCCTGACGCAGAACTGCAAGCACCTGAAGATGGTCATGATGAGGGTGGGGATGTGGCAGCACCTCAAGGAGTCTGCGAGGCACAGGAGGGCCGTGACATTCGTCAGCATATCATAGATGCATGCTTCTAGCACTCACGCCTGGTGGCTGATACATGGACACGGGACTTGTGGCACTGTGTGTGTCTGGAACATGCACAATATGGACTGTACGCCTATAATGGCCTCGTACACAAAGATCAATGTCCACACATCTCATTGGATGATCGTGCATTGTTTATGGCATATGTGAAATCATGTTACACACCCCATCGACCCGCCACCCAAGTGAGCACAACACACCCCCTCCACCCTCCTACCTCCCCCCCGAACACCAGTGTCCAAAGATGCTCATTGTCAGTGGGCAGTCGCTATTGCAAGCCCCCTCTCCGGGTATCAGGGGCACCCCTGCCTGTGGAGCGCAGGTTCCTCCCAGATCTACGTTGGGGGCTGCCCTGGACGGAACTTGCAACGGATGATGTCTCTGCCTGCTCACGTCCATGCATGTCCCTGAGGGTTTGTGAGAGCTCAGTGAGCACACGGCGCACAGCGGCAAGTTCGGCACATACGTCTTTGGACGTCGCATGCAGTTCCCCCCTCAGGCTCTCGGTGCTTCTCTCCATTTGTACTCTCAGGCTCTCGGTGCTTCTCTCCATTTCTACTCTCAGGCTCTCGGTGCTACTCTCCATTTGTGCCCTTAGTGTCTCTGTACTTCTCTCCATTTCTGCCCTAAGTGTCTCAGTTGATGTTTCTATGTCTGCCTTAGTGCCCCCACATTCATCGGCATGGTCCTTGAGGAGCGTGGCCAGTTGCTGCTGTTGCACGATTACCTGGTCGAGGGACTGTTGCCTCTGCTGGGCCATGGCCACTTGCGGTGGTGTCACAGAGGGGCTGGTCACCTCATGTTGCCTTGCCACAGGGCTTGTGGGGGATGGCCAGTCGTCTTCTTGTGGGTGCCCCTGCGTGGTATCCTCATGGTGTACGGGATGGAACAGACAGGGGGATTGAGACAGGTCATGGATGGATCTGACTTCGACATCCCCGTTTTCTGTGTCGGAGCATGCTGCCATTAATGCAGTGTCACCTATGGTGCTGCTGCCACCAGAAGCAGTGCCTACTGTGGCATCCATTGGGGGGACCTGTGGTGGTGCTGTTGTGGGCATGCTGGCTGCTGGGGTGCCTGTTGAAGTTCCCTCCTGTGTGCTGCCACTTGATTTGTGCTGCTGCCGTGTCTTGATGCGTGCAGCTGAGGTGGAGGGTGTTTGGCCGTCGGTCTTGGCCCTCTTTGCAGGTGTGCTGGTAGGGGTGTCCTGGAGCTCGTCGTTTGAATCGGACCCTGTGGTGGAGTAAAGGAGGGCGAGCGTTATAAATGGGTCTGTGGAAATTGGAATGGCAATGTATCACATGCATTGGGGTGGTACCTGAGGGTGATTTGGGTTGGGGCCTTGGAGGTGGTTTCTTTTTTGTGTGGAGTGAGGGTGCAGTTGTTTTGCAGCCTGCAGTTAGGGTGTGCCTGCTGCACGTGTAGAGGGTGTTTTTAGGATTTTTAATTATTTATGTATTTAATGTGAGTTTTAACGTGTGCTATCGGGCCTATGTATGTGGACGGTCTCCTGGACATGTGTTACTGTTGCACTATGTGGACACGTGGTACTTCACATGGTTGGACATTGTGGTTTTAGCATTGTTTTATTTGGGACACCTACCTGATTCTTCGGATGTCTGCACTCCTTTCTCCATCCCTCCGACTCCCTCTATACTCTCCATTCCAATGGTGGAGGCACAGATTTCTTCCCAGGGGGTCAACTTGATGGGTGATTCCGATCCTCCCCCGGTAGCTGTGGCAATGTTGCGGTTGGCAGAAAGTATGCTACGGACGCGGATCCGCAGGTCGTCCCATCGCTTTCTGCATTGCTGTGGGTTGCGGGGTGCGGTCCCCACCGCACTTACCCGCTGTGCCACCAGGGCCCATATGGCCTTCTTGTTCGCAAGTGCCGTCCTGGTCATTTGCGTGGAGAAGACGACGGCAGCATTCTCCTGGAGGGTCTCTGTGAGCACGGTGAGTTCCTCACGGGAGAAGTGGACCTGCCGCTTGCGGTCGCACGCTTTCTTCGCTACTTTTCCCATTTTTCTTGGTTTCACTAGGGTGGATGTCGGGTTGGGATGTGTCTCAGGGTAGTATTTTTAATGGTTGTGTGGAAATAGTGTTTTTATAGGTGTACGGCGTGATGTTTCCCGTTCCGGGACCATGTTTTTACTTCCGTTTCCGTATATTTACGGTCACCGTACTTTCCGATTGCCGCTCATTGCGGTGACCGCTAAGATGGGTGGCGGAATTGCACCTAGGGCGCCGTACGGCGGCGGTGTGGGCCGTTTTGGGGTCATTTCCGCCATCGCGGACTTTGCACTTCCGCCATGGCGTGGTGCTCGTGCCCGATGGGTCGGAATGAGCCGCACTTTGCTCCGTCGTGCAATGGCGGAAACGCTATTTACGCTATGGCGGTCCGGTCGGTTGCTTTCCGCCAGGGTCGTAATGAGGGCCAGTGTCCTCGGTGCCTAAAACTGTGACCCTAGTGAATTTAACAGGATGTGGGACACAGCCAATGGATGAAGATGTGGCATGCCTACACAGCTGTGCGTACATGGAAGCAATATACACAGTGCCCACACCAGTACATGCATCAGGAACATCATTAGACATGAACCACAGGTACCACAACGCACCACACTGCACTCACAATGCATGAAATACATGAGCACAGCAAAGTAAATCACGGGTCAACCTGTCATGCCTGAGCTAAATCCAACTGTCACACAGGGAAATCTCAGTCACTGCACCCACCACACAGATACACACGCAGACCAGTCTACCTGTCCAGACACCTTATGGGACACTCCCAAATGCAACGGGTCAAGCATGGTAACTATTGCAATCATCAATCAGTTACCACCACTAATATATTATTGAGTGGTGCAGGATTCATCCACATTACCTCATTTCCACCATGCCAGTACCCACACAGCCTTACCACAGAAACGTCACCCTTCACAGGCGGACCATACCACCAATGTGAATGTGCCTTTGTCATATGGGGGAAGGCGTTGATGGACATATACATGGTGACATCAAGAAGTTGAATGCATGATTTGGAAACCACTGTGTATCATGAAGCACATCAGGCAAAAGTGTCATGATGCACTGTACATGCATAGTCCATTTACATTGGCAACACATCCATCAGATGTGAGGACATCATGGACCTTTTGCCTTCATCTGTGTGAGTACTGTTTCTGATGGAAAGGTCCCTGAGACATGACCAGCACCCATCCCCCCAACCATTGGTCATCCCTAAGTACACTTACGTGGGTCTTTCAATAAGGAACAAGTCAAGTGCAGTCATGAATGATCTGTTGCATGCAATCATGAAGACTGTACAGGCAGTGGTCACAAGGAATGACCGAATTAATCACAAGTACACGTTCCATTGTTCCCATGCAGGTGATGCTGGGTATCCCCTGAAGCTGTGGCTCCTGTCCCCCATTAGTCAACCAGTCAACAGGCATGAAGAGGACTACAACCGTGCACATGCACGCACTCGTGTCACGATTGAGCAGACTTTTGGGCTGTTGAAGGCCCGGTTTCGTTGCCTCAGCAGGTCGAGTGGGGCACTCATTTACGGGCCGGAGAAGGTGGGCAAGATAGTGTTGGTTTGTGCCATGCTGCACAACATGTGCATCCGGCGCAACGTACCCCTGCCCCCTGACATGGACCTGATGGCATCTGAAGATGAGGATGAGGATGAAGATGGGGAAGATGCTGGAAATCTCCCGCGGCACAATGTGCATGAAGGACGTGCGGCACGCCAAGATTTGATTAAACAATGCTTTTGATGGACTGAGGAACATAAGGCACTGGGAATGGGGGACACTAGGCACTGTACAAAATTAAATTGACACACACTCAAGAAGCAATGTCCAGTCATGTGTTTTCCTTACTCACACCAGCTGTATTGAACAGAAATGAACTATGTACACATTGCCATTGCTGAAAGTGCACCACTATCCCAAGATAATTAACCCCACTACCCCCACCCCCACAACCCCCAACCCCAGAACCCCCAAACCCACTACCCCCAATGCCACTACCACCATACCCTATGACCTCATACCCAATACCCCAACACGCAATACCCCCAACCCCAGCACCCTAAAACCCAACAACCCCCCAGTACCCCCACCACGACTTCACCACTACTCCCTCACAACATGCACATGTGAGTCCAACTACTCACGGCCCCTTTTTGGAGGAGGGGGTTGAGCGTCTGTGCGGCGCATACATCACAGGGAGCGACACACCAGGCTTGTGTGTGTGGAACTCGCTGGTGTCGTGCTCGATGATGGAGCAGGTTGGGGGTCAGTGTTGGTATTCCTCTGCTCTGCCATAGCGGTCACCAACTGAGTACACCAACCATGCGGTACACAGCCCGGCTCACTACCCTGGCATTCTCCTGCAGGCCATCCTGCATGGCCTGCCATGTTGCTTTGCCATCTGCCACAATCATGTCCTGCATGGCCTGCTGCCGCCCCTCCATGCGGGACAGCCGCCCCTGCATATCCTGGATGTGTTGTGCAGCAGGTGGTTGCATGGGAGGTGGGGTGTATGAGCTCCCGGGACTGTATACAGCTTCCACCATGTTGTTGTCAGGGGCACTGTCCTTCACTGTGCTGTGTCCAGCTGAGCTATGTACCGGACAGTAACGTGTGGCTGCCTGCATGGGTGGCGTACTTTCGCGGTTGTCATGCATGCTGTTGTCTAGGGGGTCTGCCACCTATTCCTCATCACTCTGTTGGGCAGATTGGGCCGCTTCACTCTGCTCAATTGTGGCCGCTGATTGTGGCTCCTCCACGTCACTGGCCACTGGGGATCCCAGTTCTTCCACCAGAGGTTGTTCCTGTGCCCCAGATGTGTTTGTTTTGCGTGGGGCCTTCATGCCAAGAGTGGCTTTAGGATGGTGTGACTTGCTGGCAGCAGTGGGTCTTTGTTGGGGTGCCTTGGTGGGGGTAGGTTGTTCCTGTTCGGCCTGCTGGACAGCCTGTGTTTCCTCTTGGCTGGTGGGCTGTGGCGTGGAAGCTGTGGCACGCTTCAGTCCTGCCTTTGAGGTCGAAGGCCCCTGGCTGGAGGAGGCGTTGTCATCACCACAGCTCCAATGTGCAGCTTTTTTGGTTGTTGGGGCGTGTTCTTCCTCGCTGTCTGTTCCTGTGCCTGTGGGGGACAGTGAGGCAGGGCATCAGTCATGGGTCATCATACATCCTACATACATCGATGCTAGTACATTCTGAGTCCTGCGCATTCTCATGGACATGTTGCAGGGGGAGCCATGGTGCATACAGGAATGGGGGGGGGTGCGGCTTTTGAGCATCCTTCTCGTGCAGCCATGTTGTGCATGGTGTTTGTTGGATGGCCTACAGGTGTCTCGTGGTTTGCGTGTTGTGGCCATGCCCCAGTGGCTGTGTGCCATGTGTTGTTTAGAAGTGGGACAGATGTGCTCACATTATGTGCGTAGATGCATTGATGTTTACACTGCATGCATGGGCATGGTGGGTGGGTCAGGTGTGCAGTTGGCAGTGGTGATGTGTGCACCGTGCCATGACATGGCACAGTGGTCAGGCCTGCATCTGTACGGTGATGTTTATGTGTGTGTGCACATGCAGATGGTGCTTGTGTTGGCAATTGAGGACTCATGTGGGTTGTGTCAGTGGGGCTTGTTGAGTGTATTCGTGGCAGGGACATCTCATCTACTTGCCATTGGGACTTTGCCATTGTAGTTGTAGTTGGAGGTGTGTGTTGTGACTTTGGTATTATGCTAAGGGTCTCTCACCGTCATCGTCCGATGTTGGGACTTCCGTCTCTGCACCACTGACGCCCTCGATTCCCTCCATATTCATCACTATGCTGCACGTCTCCTCCCAAGTGGCAAGTTTGATTGGGGATGGTGGTCCACCTCCTGTGCCCAGGCCCTGGCTGCGATTAGCAGAGAGCAGGTTGCGGACCCGCAGCCAGAGATCATCCCACCGCTTTCTGCATTCACATACAGTCCGTAGTGTTGTCCCCACCGCAGAGACCTTTTGGGCAACCTCCTCCCACACAGCTTTCTTGTGCAGTTGGGCTCCCCGCTGCAGGTCGGCGCAAAAAACAACATCAGCGTGTTCCACCAAGGTATCAGCTAGAATATTAAGCTTGATGTTGCTGAACCTTGGCTTTCTGCGATGGACTGTGCCTTGCCTCATAGCCATCTTCCTCAGCTTGCTTCCACACTGCTCATTTCTCTGGTCCAGGTGCTGTAGGTTGAGGATTTCAATGGATTGCGTTTTTAAAGATGGGCGCCGGTGCTTTTCCCGTTCCGGCGTGATGACGTTGCTTCCAGTGCCGGTATTATCGGCATCAGGGTACCGGTACTTCCGGCATCGAGGATGCTGTGCTGGTGCCTGCAGAATCAATGATGTTGGTATTGGGGGTTTTGGGAGCCTCACCGTTACCGGCATGCTGGAATGTGCATGCACGCTGACTCAGAATCTACTGTAGATTCTGGCAGCAGTGCTACACAGACACGGTAATCTTGTTTTCTTACCAGCAAACTCATAATGAGGCCCCATGTAAAGTAATCTACTCAGGACCAGTAATCCTGCTCTTCTGTCCTGTCACTTTCCTGTTGTCCTTGTCTTTATGTAATGCGCCCTGATGCCTGCGGGTTTCGGTGCTAAAGAAATAACTAAATAACTAACTAAATAAATAAATAAATAAAAATTGGGTGGTGAGGTAAAATCAAGTCCACCTCCCGGCACCTGGGTCTGAGTTTACGTGCTGCTAAGTGAACCGAATGTTCTAGACGTGGCACGAGCGTGCCAACCAATTATAGAAGGATTTATAACGAAGGGTCTTATAGTTTGAGAGCCAATGATATACCGTGTGCTTAATAGTGTTGAAGATTACATGTTTTAGAGGTAGGCATAAGTTGTCCACCTTACAGTAGACACCCAATCACAATCTCAGCCCCTATAGAAAGTATACTTCGATATTCCCCTTGAACCTATCACAATCCCTCATAGGTTTTTCTTATTTGCCGCGTAGTATGACGTTGCGCCTGATGCACTGAGAGCTTGAACGAACGTCCGTTGATGTCCGTTGTAACTCCCTGTTTTAGATAATTGTTAATAAAAAAGCACCTTTGCCATCTTCCTGAGTTGGTTCGATTATTTGGTGTCAGAGTTATTCTGCATTCCGATTTTTTGCATGCACAATACCCAAATGGCCATATGCTCACCTAGTAGAGGTGCGGATGGTTGGAAAAGATCCAAACTAGTTTGTCTCCACTGTTTCGGGCGATCGGGCATTCTCCGACATTAGCCGGAAGATCGCTGGGTTTCCTGTGGAGAGCGCCCGATAGAAATAAACTTGCAAGAAGAACCTGGACGGTGGGCAGATCCCCCTTTGATGAAATCCCTGCCCGGTTTCCACAGGCGCTCTGCGGACAAAAGGCGAAATGGTCGGATTGGAGGAGGAGTCGATACCGAAGGCCTTCAGTCGATTAACGAACGAATGGTGATAGACTAAGAGGAATGGCAAATGAAGGAGATGGGATTCTGATAACTATTAAGGAACGGGAAATATTGTGTGAAGAAAAGGTAGAGCCTAGAGTCCTGGCTCAAGGGAGTTTCAGAAGGAGATGTTTCAAACCACAACGGGGTAGAACAGAAACACATAACACGTAAACAGGTTTACGTAAGGTGACGTCTGAAACCCTGTATAGGGTAAAAAGTAAACGTGAGAGAAAAAAAGGTGATCACAGTGTTAATTAAAGTGTAATGTCGACCAGTCTGTATGTTGTTTGTTGAGTAAACATATCGAAGAGCAATAGAAGTTGTGAAGTCATTGAAAAAGTTGGGACGCAAAAGTGATTAAGCTTAGCAAAGTGATTGGTACCAATTAAAAGGTAGAGATAGCTAATTAGGAAATTAGTGGCTTGAGCGGCGATTGATGGTGCGTGCTCATATTTGTTGTTTTAAAGGCATTCAAAAAGTAGTGATTTAAGTAAAAAGGTTATTTCATAAATCTGGTAAGTATTGACAGTCAATTGAGGGTTGTCATTATGGAAGATACTCCTCTGATGCGCTTATATAAAACATTACGAAAGCACATGCCCAAGCTCAAACAGTATAGTGCGGAATAGGTGAACGGCACAGCAGATAAAATGTTCATGCCGTGGCCACAAGGGGGATCGTTGTCAAAAGCGGTATTGCAATGCATGACTACATATTTGCACGTTGTGTACACAGGGAAGAAATTAAAGAAAAGATTAGCGATTCTAGCGCTCTGGAAAATGTACCAGGACGAAAGGAAAGATCTGCCACCTGAGGAGTGAATGCTTAGTCAGCGTAAGGAGGACGGTGTTGAGCCCTCAGCTCCCCTTACCTCAACCGAAGTAAAAAGTGCTGGTACAGAAGAAATAGGGTTGGTTGAAAGCGGTAACAGGGTATAGTAATCCAATACACGAACCTCCCGCTTATAGTAGCGATGATAGTCCAGAGGAAAATAAGAGAAAAGAAGAGATCTATAAGATCATACAAGACAAAGAAGAAAGGAGTGATCGGTCGAATCTGTTGACATAAATAGATATGGAGATTAAGCGATGCAAAGGAGAGAAGGATAAAGCTGACGAGATAGCGCTCGTGCAGAACGAATGGATGGAAGGACAGATATTACTTAAAATAGATAGGAAAAGCATTGCGGAAGTTAGGCAAAGATACAATAAGGATGAACAAGAAAGAAAAGACAAAGGGCCTCCTTACATGCTTGCCGGTATGGAAACAAGGGTACTGGTATGCTTGCCGGTACCATTGTTTCTGGACCGGCAAACTACAAGGTCTGTGGCCGGGTGCCTTTCCGCCGCCAGGTCTGACCTGAAATAAACTGAAATAAGTTTATAATTTGAATTCTGCTCTGCTCCTGTGCCTTTTCACTGTGAAAGAGCATTTAGAAGCTGTGTTAAGGGCATTAGCAGCTTCCACTCGTTTTCTGAGCGGAGCCTGCAAGGAACTAAAAATCCCATCTCGTTTGTGGTCCTGACGTGTATTTAACCTCACATCAGGCGCGTAAGCGCCGGCGCGTAGGGGTCGGTTTGCTCCGGTTCGCTACAGGTGAGTGCATAGCATAGCAATTTCCCTACTTTCTCTATCCTCTGTATGCTATTAGTAATCAGTAATTAGATCAGATATTAGCTATGCCTGCAAAAGACAACACCCAAATAGAACTCGTATCTATGATTCAAAGGAATCGTAGATTACGGCTACAGGCAGAAGCCAACTGTTCTCTCAAAAAGGACAACTCCTCTCATACCACACTTGGTGGAGTAAGTGATTATGTTCTCTCTAGTACAACATGTGAGCACCTTATTACTAAATCAGCTGACTGTGATAGCACAGACATACCACAAGGGGAACCACACCAACAAAAGTAAATAAACAACACCCTCCAACCCATACAAATGGCAACACTCTCAAATGTGGCCTCTTGAATACACGTTCCATGGTACTACATGCAACTGAGATTGCTGACAACATCATACATAATAATTATGATCTCCTTGTCCTAACTGAGACATGGTTTCATGACACAGCTTTGCATACTATAGCTCTTGCTACTCCAGCAGGATATAAGTGCTTACATGTTGACCACAAGTCCGGACGCGGAGGTGGGGTTGCGAATATTTTTAAATCTTTAGATTTTTATATATCATCTCCCCCTCAACTTGATTCATGCGAAGCAATTCAACTTAAACTTAATACGGACACAACTCACTCTCTGAGCCTTAGAATCATCTATAGACCCCCTAGAGAATCTCCTCTCTTTGAGGAACAACTGTTAGCTCTCATAGGAAGTATATGTAAAATTAATACTGCTGCTGCTATTTTAGGAGATTTCAACCTATGGGCAAACAACCTTCACGACACAGAAGTCCAATCCCTTCTTGAAACACTCTCCTCCATCGGGTTTGTACAGTCAGTGGATAAACCTATCCACAAAGCTGGAAACACACTTGATTGGATTCTGACTAGGAATATTACACCCAGTGTTACTAACATAGATCCATGCCCATGGTCCGACCACCTCCTGGTGCACTTCGTACTAGCACTAAAATTTAACCTGACCCCGATAAAAACCAGTAGTATAACTGAATCACGTCATATAAAAAATATTACAGTTGACGCTACCCCCTCTGAAGGGTAACTTATCATTGGAAGACTTTACCATTGCCTTTAGAAACATAACCAACAAGGCCTTTGATATCCTTGCCCCCCTCTGACAGATGAAAAGTAAGAAGAAGCAAGGCTTTAAACTTCAGCTCACGCCCGATATAATATTTGCCAGAAAAAACAAACGGAGATGCGAACGCCAGTGGCGTAAGCACCCGTCCCCCTCCACCGTACTGACCTATCAAGTCGCAGCCAGAGAATACAAATGTCTTGTGGTGGAGGCCAAACAACTGTCTCTTAATGACAGAAATGAAAAAGCTGCAATAAAATCCAAAGAACTCTTTACAGTCCTTAATTAACTTAAAAACCCCAACAATGAACATAGGCTCACCATAAACAATGAATGGTGCCAAAACATACTCGATAGTTTCACTCACAAAACTGAACTCAATCAAGGACGCATTAGGGATAAAAATGAGTCTCAGTGCCTAACTGAATCATCACTACCCTCTCTTCCAGAACCCCCGCATCATGGTATAAAACCATTCTCCTTTACTAGCATGACAGAGTCAGAGGTTCTAGCGATCATTGAAGGCCTTAAACCTACATCATGTAAGGGAGATATCTTTCCCACCACACTTTTTAAGGAATTCGCTAATACCCTCACCCCATGGGTAACAGAACTCGTCAACCGCTCTTTTCAGGAAGCCGTTGTTCCTATCAGTATAAAGGAGGCATGGATCACCCCTCTACTTAAGAAGGATAATCTTGACCCCTGCTACCAGAGAATTATCGTCCCATCACAAATGTTCCTTTTATACTTAAAATATTGGACAAAATAGCTTATGTACAGCTGGAGAAATTTGTCGAAAATAATAACATTCTGGCCAGGGAACAGTCCGGTTTTAGAGCCAATCATGGAACGGAGACGGCACTGCTAGATCTTAAGGCCAATATAACAGAAATACTTGAGGAGGGCAACTCTGCTCTGTTGCTCCTGCTGGATCTTTCCTCTGTGTTCGACTTGGTCGACCACAAACTACTAGCTGAAAGACTCCAAAAAACCAGCTTATGCTCTCCTGAAGCAGTACGCTGGCTAAAATCTTTCCTGGGCCCCAGGAATGCGTGTGTCGCGAAGGGATCTTTTAAATCTTTAAAAATTCCTGTGACATGTGGTGTCCCTCAGGGATCATGCCTATCCCCACTACTTTTTAATATTTACATTAAATGCCTATGTGATCTGCTAAAATCAATGGGCATACAATTTGCTAATAATGCCGATGACACGCAGATAGTGATTAAACTATCTGGGGTCTACAAGGACGATCTAGCTACTGTAAATGAAATCTATGATACCATTCAAAAATGGATGGCTCTTAACTCTTTTGCCCTAAATGACAAAAAAACAGAGCTGCTGGTTATTAGTACACCGTTTAGGCATAGAAATATGGACCCAGATTACACTGCTTTTGTAATTGGCGGTAACAACATTCATGTATCAGACTCCGTAAAGACATTGGGAGTTTACTTTGATACTTATATGACCTTTCAGAAGCATGTATCTTACCTCAAGTCATCATGCAGCTTCTTCACACATCTCCTATGGCAAATAAGACCATATTTGTCCGAAGCCAATAGAGCATCCATTGCAGCAGTCATAGTCAAAACCAAGTTAGACTACTGCAATAGCCTCCTGATAGGCACTTCAAAAAGAAATATTAAGAGTCTCCAAACTATACAGAATGGAGCTGTTCGAGCTGCATGTGGCCTAAGTCGTCAAACTCACATTACAGAGCACCGCAAAAAGTTACACTGGCTCTCTATTGAGCAGCGGCTCAAATTCAAAGGATTAGTAATAGTCTTTAAATGCCTCTCAGGCAAAGCCCCGGAATATCTGAAAACTAGGCTCCAGATAGCGCTTCCTAAGCGTACGCTACGCTCAAACAGTCTTCTGCTATTGGCGCAACCACGTACCCTCTTGAAGAAATTGGGTGAAGCAAGTTTTGTGGCCTGGGGCCCTAAGAACTGGAACACAATCCCTCTTCATCTTAAACAGTCCACGACACTGCAACAATTCAGAAAACATCTTAAGACCTTTCTTTTTGATGCTTTAATCCCCACCTGGTGCCGTAAGTTCACTTGCTACCCCTCAGGACCTGTTAGTCGCCATGACCCATGGCGGCTACTCTCTTCTCTCCTTATGACGTAGGTTTATTAAAGGAAATAGGGGAAATTAAAATAAAGCTGAAGCCAGGAGCGATTTTACCTTGAGCAAAGCAGTACCCAATGGGCCTAATTACGACCCCGGCGCTAAACCATGGTGCTATTAGCACCATGGTCCATGCCGGGGTCCGCCATGGTGAATGGCGGACTTACCACCCCATTCCAAGGTTGGCAGGGTGGTAATTCCTCATTCACCATGGCCCATTCCCATTTTTGGCCCATAGGGCTCAATGGGAATGGGGAAGGCGCTAATTACGGCACCGTACATTACGGTGCCGTAATTAGCTCCTAGGTCCCTTTGCGGGTTGGTTTTTTAACGCCTGCTAAAAGCAGGCGTTAAAGTGCAACCCACAAAGGGACCTCGTAATCAGGTTAAGGGTTTAACGGCGCTGACACCTTTTACGGCACCGTTAACCCCTTAACGCCTGGGTTGTAATGAGGCCCAATGTCTCAAGAAACTGATGAAGGTATATTTCAGACCATTTCAGCATTGATGAAACTGTCATGCGTCAGATCTCCTGGAGGGTGTGGAAGCGGTGGAGGTGGGGCGGCCATTAGGCATTCCATCACATTTTCCTCACTGGGTGTGGTGACGGCCAAGTCTTTTATGCACATGGTAGTATGTATTTCCTATCCTCCCAGCATTCGTTGCATTGCAACCTCACAGTTACCTTTCGACTGCTGGTCTACACAATTCAGAGCTTTGTTTGTGACTTTCCAGCTTCTACACTTGGGATAGCTAATTTAACGCTCGGCTCTACACCCGCTCTGAGCGCGTCCCCTGCCCTGCTCCCTGTACTCTAATATTCTTCCTCTTTACTTTCCGTGCCTCAGCGTGCTGCTGACCTTTTCTGTATCTACATTCCCCCTTTGCTGTTCTACAGCGTACCTTTCCTCTGTTGCCCGTTTTCGAGTCCTGGCAATCAGAGTCCCACCTCCACAACCATATCGGAGCCACAACTACACGCTCTCCCTCTACTGAGCCAACCTCTTGCTATCGGAGTCCCACCTCTGCTGCTTTATCAGATCTACGACTCTGTGTTTTCTCACTCACAGAGCTAATATTCCAGTTCCAGTATCCGGAACCTCTTCTCCTGTGTCATTCTAACTGAGCCTTACTACAAACTCTATTCGGATTTCGCATCCATCTCTTTTCCATTTGGAGCGCGTTACTGAAGCTACACAGCCATCTGGAACTTCATCCTGTTTGGAGCCTGCTGCAAGTCATCCAGCATCATCTATAACGTCTTGGAGGGTTTTTTTTCTGCATCCACTTTTTCCCCTCACCTGCATGCTCTGGAGGGGGGGGGGCTAGGGTACTGCCTTTGCGCTGTCACTGTGGCTTCCCTTCGAGGCAGAGCAACCACACACAAGGAAGGAAAGGATTTGTGCCTATTGACAAACCCTCACTTCCACAACTCAGACTCAAGTCATTCAGGGGAGGAGGGAACCTTTTACTACGGGTCGGAGGGTAGTGATCTTGATACAAACAGTTTTGACGGATTGCAACGCCCAAAAGGGAACATGGCCACGGTGGAGCAGGTACAGGAACTTCTGGAAGTGGTACAGAGACTTTCACAAGAGCTTCAGACCATTAAGACTGAAAATGCAGTATTACGACAGATGGTCACACCTAGGGAACCTCCTCCCCCCGAACTGCCTCCCATGTCCTTACCATCTGGTAAATTTGACGGCTCCTCAAAGAAGGTCAAAGAATTTCTGGATGCATGCACTGCATACTTTACATTTAGACCCACTACGTTTGCCACCAGCCAGACTCGGGTTGGGTTTCTCATATCTAACATGATTGGCAATGCATTAACTTGGGCAACACCTCTTGTAACTATTTTACAGGATTTTGACAGGTTCAAAGCCCTTCTCCAGCAGACTTTCGAGAGGCCCGAGATCCCTTTTTCGGCTTGTGAAGAGGTATTAGATGTACACCAGGGCTCTTCGGATATGCTCACCTACATATCCAACTTCAAGACATTGGCAACCCAGGTAGGCTTGCCAGAACAGGCTCAGTTTGCCATTTATTGACAAGGTCTCAAAGAAGAGATCAAGGATGAGTGGCACGCTCTCGCCGGTCTTCCACTTTTGCGGATCTATTGTCCTCAGCCCTTCAAATAGAATTCAGACTTTTGGAAAGAAGAAGCAAAAGGAGGAGACAGTGAGAGACCCCTTCCTTGAGTTACACAACACCCCCTCGGGTAGCCATGCAGATTGGGGCAGCTGGAGGTCCACCCACGGCTGAAGAAAGGAAGCGCAGACGAGATAAGGGATTATGTGCATACTGTGGTTCAGATAAACATCTCTTACGTGAATGTCCTGAAGTACCCCCACGGCGGTCGGGAAATGATCGTCCTCTTTCCTAAGAAGGACGGGTGTCCGAGGAAACAACAACAGTCCATATGTATCCCTGTCAGTATCATCATCAAGCATTACAGAAGATTCCCGTCTCATGGTTATACCAGTCCGGGTCAGTATGGTTCCGGAAGAGTTGGAGGTATTGGCCCTACTCGACTGCGGAGCAGCAGGGAATTTTGTGGACACTGTGTGGGCTGACCGAGTGGGTCTGCAGAGAGTTAATGGCAAGGAAGGACAGAAGGTGGAATGGGTGGACTGATCTCCCCTGTCTTCAGGTCTCATAAGTCAACTACTGAAGAACTCCAGGTCTTTATCTCGCAGCATACTGAAAGGATCCAGTTTGACATTATCAGAGCCGCTCACTTTCCCATCATTCTGGGAATTACCTGGCTCCGACAACACACTCCACTGATTGACTGGTCCCGGAATCAACAGAGTTTTGAGTCAGAACACTGTAAACAGCACTGTCGTCCTCTGATGGCGTACAGCAAGATGCAAACTATGTCTACAACTACAGACAAACCATTGAGTGTCCATGTACTTCCACTGGAGCTGAGCCGTTTTCAGCAAGTGTTCACAGAAAGGGTTACGGTGGAATTACCACCACACAGACCTGAGGACTGTGGTATAGACCCAGTTCCCAATGCACTAGTACCATTTGGAAGGATGTTTTCCTTTTCTCTGGTAGAAAGGAGTGCCCTCAGGAAATACTTGGACAGTAACCTTCACAACGGTTTAATTGAACCCTCTAAATCCCCCGCAGGGGCATCGCTTTTCTTTATTCCCAAGCGAGACTCAGACAAACTATGACCGTTTATTGACTACAGAGGCCTGAACAAAGTGACGATAAGAGGCAGGTATACGATGCCTGTGATTACCAATATCATAGAGGCAGTACAAGGAGCAAAGATCTCAAAACTGGATCTATGCAACGCATACCATTTAATCTGGATAACAGCAGGCGACAAATGGAAAACCGCATTCCCCACGCCTTTTGGCCTGTTTGACTACAAGGTAATGCTGTTCCGTCTGGTTAACGCTCCCGCTGTGTTCCAGCGATTCATGGACAGATTGTTTTCAGACCTCATGTTCATGTTGGTAATAGTATATCTAGATGAAATCCTCGTATATTCTACAGATCCATCGGTACACCACAAACAGGTTTGTGAGGTCTTGGAGTTCCTTCTACAGAATCACCTACTGGTCAAACTAGAGAAATGTGTCTTTTGGGCACCAACCATACCGTATCTGGGCTTTGTCTTATCGGAATAAGGAGTAATCATGGATACAAAGAAGGTCTCTTTCAAGCTTCGCTCCCGTTTCTCTGCTGATGGGAGACTGAAGCCCTCATTGAGCTCTCTCACGCTCCTCACAGCACTTTCTGGGTCAAAGCATTTGCAAGCTCGTTTCCAGCTTCCTAGGCACAGACGCTTCGTGTTGCCAAGGACTCAGCCAGGTGCCTGGAAGTTGGCATGGCAATGCTGGCATCCACTTCACTTCTCCATGTACCGCCTTTCACGCAGACCAACGTTACGCCCGGTCATGTGAATTCTTGCTCTTAAACCCCTCCCTTTGTGTTGCGTGCCGCTTCTGAAACTGTTTCAGTGGCGTTACCTCAGATTTCTTTGAATATTGCTTCTTGTGCCCCTACCTAGTAACATTGTCAGCGGGTCCTGTGGGAGTGTTTCCTCTATGACCTCGGCCATCCACCCCCTCAGATTCTCTCAGTATACCTGTATTTGAGGGCAGAACCACCACATGTGGGCCCTTAAGCCTATGTGGCCGCAGCCCCTAGGGCACCTTGGGGAGACCCCAGGGAACATTTTGGATATATTAAGAGGGTCTCTATGGCAACCCTGAAGTACCTTGAAATTATGCTCCATATCTGCTATGAAAATGTTCCCATGAAATGCTATTCTAAAAACCTTACCCCGATCCTCTTCTGTGAGTTCCTCCCTTGCTAGGTCGTTCCAGAAATGTCAGAATGTCTGTCTCACTTTTAAGTTGTTAGCGTCGATCCCTTTATAGAACCTGGAAACCATACCCTTCCATGATCTGGCTGAGTCGAGGGCTCTCACAGACGGGGTCAGGCATCTCCTGAGGTTTTCGCCCCCTTTCTGGTTGCACATGAGACCCTTCAGTCTCAAGTACTCAAATACTGTGATCATGTCTGGGCCTAGAGCCTTACCCAGCTCTTCAGAAGCTAAGAACTCCCCTTCCCGGAATATTTAGCCATCCCTTTCCAAACCTCTCTCTGACCATTCCTGTGCATTCCTGAATCCCCTGTCTCCCAACCCAAGAACAGGGCCCCAGAGTGATACCATTGGGGAGGGCCATGTTGATAGGTGTCCTGTTTGTGTGCCCTTTCTCCACAGGGACCACAGTACGCCTAGCGTAGGGTGGTCTCGTAATCTATGCGGGATATCCTTTTGCAGGGCTCACAAGAGATCCCAGTCAGAATTCTCCTTCAATGGCTTGACCCCATAGTGTAGAAGAAGAATTCTTCCGACTAATGTGCCCCTCTGGATGTACCAAGAAACATGCAGAGGGATCGATTAATTGAAAGACTGGATTCCCCCGAGACACCAATGGCTGCAAGGAAAACACGTATGATTAGTGTTTATAATTACAATATGACACTCAAGGCAAAAGGCAGAGATTAAACTGACCTGTGCTATTATGGTAGATAAATCAAGAGGTCAGTTCTAAAGATGCACAGTACGGTAGCTGGTGGTCTATGAACAAGAGGGTTTGGAAAACAATTAGTGCAAAATAATTATATATTTGCAGATAAAGCAGCAAGAGGAGAATTAGTCTTACCAGGATGAATCTGTGAGTTCTTGAAATATGACAATGGGGTAAGTTCGTGACAGGTAAAGAAATACAAAATGTCTATCCTGCCGGCACACGGACACCTAATGTCCAGAATTCCCTGTACCGTTGATACGAGGACGCCTAAAGACACACACACCCACCGAAGTCTCTAGTCAGTGTGTGGAACAGGATACTATCAGGCAATCCAATGTAAAGTTTTGTGAAGCAGGGAATTGTATCCTGAGGGAAATCCGGGTCGACGAAAAAGCAGGCGGTTAACAGCGCGTGGTCCAGTGAGACAATCCAGGTCGCAGAGCAGGCGAGTCAAGACGATACCAAGGAGTAAGCAGAGCGCGGTCACGATAGCGTAGCAGGTGGGTCCGTTAATCAAGAAGTGCAAAAGGTTACCAAAACAGACAAGGAGCGGGGGAAAGGCAGGTAAAAAAACAGAGGAAGGTTTGGCAGCATGAACTTCATAAACAACAAGAAACAACGCTAATCAGAAGCAGAGTGAAAATGCAAGGGCGGGACTAATGAAGGCTTGATAACGTGAGCCCTGCTTCCGAATCCAGGATGTCGGTAACTTCCCCCTAGCAACGGACGCCTCAGTCTCCATGGTAGCTTCCAGCTACCATGGAAAGGAGTCTTCCGGACTCGTAAACGTTGATGAACATATTTGTTTGAGTCAGGGAAACCTTTATTGAGCTGCTTGTTGCATAAAGCAAAAAGCTGACGATTAGTGGTAACAACGGGTCTTGAATTCTGAGCACAGCGCTCCAGACCTTTAACCATGACAATCCCTCCCTTTAATCGGATGGGTATCCATATCTTCTAGGTAGGTCCCATACGTGCCCTTGTCATCTTTCATGTGCTCCAGGAGGATCCGGAGCTGGGCTGCTCTGTGGTAATGACGAAAGTCAGGAAGGCCGAAGCCCCCCTCCTCCCTGGGAAGGGTGAGAAACGTTCTTTTGGTCCTTGAGGATATGTTCAGGGACCATTGTGGGGAGGGCGGTGAATGAATACAGGAGTCTCAGTAAAATATTAATCTTGCGGCCATACCATGACAGGATCATGTTGCACCATCGTTTTAGATCTGATTTGATGTTGGCCAATAGGGGAGTATAGTTGCCCAAAGCCAGTGTTGAAAGGTCCCTGGGGATAGACACGCTTAAGTACTGAATTGCGGTTTTTTCGACCCTAACCCCAAGGAAGGTAGACAGCTTATCCAAGGTCCGGTCGTGAGCTCGAAGTGGAAGCAACATAGATTTGGATTTATTTACTTTCAGCCCGGAAAAGACCCAAAAGGTATTAATTAGGGAGAGAAGGGTGGGAAGCGACAGGTGCGGATCTACTATGTAGCCCAAGATGTCATCCGCAAACAGGAAGAGTTTGAATTCAACCAGGCCCCTGCGTATTCCCCGTATTTCCGGAGACTCCTTGCTGCTATCGCTAGGGGTTCCATTATAAGGACATAGATCAGGGGGGGTCAGGGGGCATCCATGCCTGGTACCCAGGTGAGGTTAAAGGGTGCTGTAAGCACCCCGTTTACCTGTACTTTCACTCTGGGGGCTCTGTATAGGGCGGCTATACATTTCTTCATATTCTCCTGAATCCCTTTTTCTGAAGGAGGACCATCATATATCGGCATTCTACTCCGTCGAAGGCTTTCTCCGAATCGAGGTAAAGCAAGCTAGCATTTAAGTCAGACTCCTGAGCGTGGTGGATGAGGTCTATGGTCTTCCGGATATTATCCGAACCCTGGCGTCCCCTAATGAAACCCACTTGGTCGCCATGGACCAGGATGGGCATAATTGCCTGCATCCTTTTACCCAGTACCTTAGCTAGGACTTTATCATCTGTATTAAGTGAGGGCGGCGTTGTTTAAAATGATGACGCTCCCGAGGCTCCTCTATGTCCTACGGAACGCCCCACTCCCCATCCGTAACAAAACCTTTGTGGACATTGACAGAACCCAACGCACACTGCTCTGGGGCGAGAAGCAACCCTGCATTGCGCTCAGAACCCTACAACGCTCAGTATGGGAGGGTGGACTTGGATTACGAAATATACGCATCTACTACTGGGCTGCACAGGCAGGGGTAGTCAACTAATGGTTACATGGCGACCCAAGGCTCCCGCATATCTGGGTTGAAATGATTTATAGCAGCTCCCTTTCCCCCCTTCAGATACTATATGACGACAACATTCGTTCAAAAGGGACACCAAGAAGAACACATCATACCCGCCAAGTTTGGGAAGCGGCGCACCAACACATAGGATGGGGCTGCAAGCCAACACTGATCCAGCCCTTATGGCACAACACATACCTCCCCGAAATACAAAGAATGGGATGTTCGGTTCTTGGGAGAAGAGTGGAGTATGCACACTGGCGAATATCATTCAGGGAGGGCAATTTGTTGATTTTGAAACCCTGAAAGGGAAGCATGGATTGCAACCAATGGACCGCTTCAGATATGCACAGCTCACACATGCCATCAACACCCAATTCACGAACCTGGCGGCTATAACCGCCTCCTCCCCGCTGGAAACAAACATTCTCCTGGATTGCATTCCCTCTAAGGTCACCTACAGTCTCTACCAAGTGCTCAACTCCTTTGGCACAAAACTAAATGGTAAAAAAATAAATGGGAAAAGGACCTGGGCACATTGGAGATGGAAGAATGGGTGGAGGCGTTGATGTTCCCTGAGAAATTAGCATTGATGCCAAGCTGAGACTGATACAGCTCTGAATATTAGACAGGTCATACTATTCTAGAGCATTAATGGCTGGATGGGGTGGGGGCGGGGATGGGGAATGCCTCCGATGTAAAAGAGCAGAGGGCACCCTTTTCCGCATGATCTGGGACTGCAGAGTACTACAGCCATTTTGGGCGGTGTGCACTACTAAACTCTATGAGATAATGGGATCCCCAGTGCCAAGAGACCCGAAACTGATACTGCTGGGGCTGTGGGGAGAAACAGACTTCACTAAATACGAAAAAGCTTTCCTGGGGGTGGCTCTAGGGGTAGTAAAGAGAATAGCTGCAGCTACATGGTGGTCTGCAGATAAAATATGCATAGACTGATGGTCCAACGAAATGAACAGATGTGCCTCCCTGGAAAGACACATTTACACCGCAAGGGGGTGCCTCGGAAATTTTGGAAAATATGGGTGAAGTGGGAGGAGTAGGAACTGAGTACGGGACACCAAAGAAGGTCCACCGTAGAACTGGTGAACCTCACCTGCTGGTACCCCCTCTCTCACCTCCTCTCCCCCCCCATGGTGAAAGAGTGTGAAGATCCATGTCTTTATGTCGAGCCTGTATTATTTACCGTCTACACTCTTTGCTTATGACCCCGCTGCTTGTGCTGCTATTGTACATTCATACTATGGTGTCTGTTTGTTTTGTTAAAATATTAATAAAAAGAGTTGTAAAAAAAAATCTGTATTAAGTAACGATATTGGGCGGTACAAGGAGCACTCTGCCGGGTCTTTACCCTACTTCGGTAACACCACAATTATGGCCTTCATCATCGTTTCAGGCAGGATTTCACCCCTGAGGACTGCATTGAAGGTTTTAGCTAGATGTGGGGCGAGGGTGGACCGGAACAGCTTGCAAAATTTCACTGAACACCCGTCGTCCCCCGGTGTCATGTCTCCCTTCATCCCCTTAATCACCTGAACAACTTCCTCCTCCGTTATTGGGGCCTCTTAGTTGTCCGCTGCTTCTCTGGCTAGGCCAGGTATTGCAATCTTTCCCAAAAAGTCCTCGAGAAGGGCATCATTCCCATCAAACTCAGATTTATACAGTTTTTCATAGTACCCTTTAAAGGCCCTGTAAAGCAACCACCTGTGGGGGGTATCTGTACTCCTGCTCCCTATACGTCAGAGGAGAGGCACAGAGGACCCCAGCCAAGATTCTCTATTATGGTAGCAATGGATGAGCAATCAAGGCCTAGCTTCTCAGGAGGTGATGCAGGCTGGTTCTTAAGTAGAGTGTAGTCCCCAAGCACCCAAACAGGAATGTCTACACACTATGTTAGTTAAAACACAGGGCCTCATTACACGGTAGGTGGAGAACCATGGCGCTACTAGCGCCATGGTTCATGCCGGTAAAATACCGGCACCGCCTTGGTGGAAAGGGGACTTACTGCCCCATTCCAAGGTTGGCGGGGCGGTAATTCCCCTTCCACCATTGCCCTTCCCCATTCCCATTTTTGCCCCATAGGGCATAATGGGAATGGGGAAGGCGCTTATTACGGCACCGCAAATTGCGGTACCGTAATTAGCTCCCTGGGTCCCTTTGCGGATTGGTTTTTAACACCTGCAAAAAGCAGCCGTTAAATTCCCCAACCCGCAAAGGGACCTCGTAGTAAGGCGGTACCGGTAAACCCTTACCGCCTACCGTGTAATGAGGCCCACAGTCTTTATATAAATAAGGTTCAAGGTTAAATACACAATCACGATAATACACTTTGTGCTCCGAAAATTTTCAATTGGTAAATATATACAGTTCTAGGTGGTACCACGATTACTCTGATTCCATTAATATGCATCAACTGTACTCAGTTCCAATAGCATTTGAATCAATACAGAAAAACGATATCAACCATAGAGTGTAGGAGGAAGACAAGTTGATTTAGACAATTGGCAGAATACTGGCCCTGTTACCTAGACACAATTCTGTATGGGGATCCCCCCACCTGGGCAACCTGTAAAAGAAGATGCACTACAAGCCCAGTTCATATATTGTCTATAGTTCTGCAACCCAAATGTACCTTGTGTTGTCGAGTTCTTCATCGGGGAAGCAATGGGCCCTTCTTGAGTGCGCTCCCTTTCAAGCAGAAGCCAAGGGTTGTCGAACTTCAGAGATGAAGAAAGGGTGAACGTTGTCGTTGTGGCAGCAGCTTCGGTCCTTGCAGTGCTCATAGACAAGTGATCGAAAATGTCCTGCAACAGGGAAGGCATGTGGTGCACCTCAACGACGATGGTTTGTATCTGCAAAGAGGTAGGGAAGAACTTTGGCCTAGCAAGGGCGTTGAGTCGTCGGCGTCTGGCGTCGGTGAACGGGACGTGACCAAGGCTGGCTTCAGAAGCTTCATCGGCGTTCACGTGGCACGAAACCCACCAGTGGATTCTCCTCGGTCGTCGACGAACTAGACTTTCTCCGGCAGGACGAAAGCAGTCGACGAGGGTGAACAAGGGAGTCCATGGATCAAATGTTCTTAGGCAAAGGCGGCTCCGGTTGGATACGGCGGTCATCGACGGTGGACGGCTGTCCAGTGCTTCTCGTCATTCTCCTTGGCGGTCTCCATCCAGACACTCACAACACAGAATGTAGATTCAGACAAACACTCTGCCATTCAGCACTACACACTGCATTCATACCAGTTTCGGTCAGGGCTGTCTCAGTCATTGTGTCAAACACCAGATACTAGACACCCACAACACAGAATGCGTATTCGTCACACATTCCATTCACCCAGGTCCCACCCCACGGGCGTACCCACAACATACGGTCGTTGGGAAGGCTCCAGCCAGTCTGGTCGGCACTTCCCCACACTACCATATATGGAACTTCCACCCAACAGCCAGTCAGGGGGAAGGGAAAGAGTCAGGGCTTCCCGGGACTTCAGGAATCCAAGGTAACAGGCGACGGAAGGTAAGGGGCAATGGGGGCCATCTTGTCTCCATCAGGAATCCACCAATTCCAATGACAGGGCCTGGGCATCCCAAAATGGAGGACGCTCAGGGCACCTATCAATTGAGCACGGAGCTGCCACCAGCCCATACCCTGCTCTGTGGGCCACACACAGGTGCCCAAAAATATACACTAGGAGTACAGGGTCGTACTCCCACCCATGGTTGCCATAAGGGTATCCTAAGGGTGTGTTCACCAAACCAAATACAGGAAGAGCCGATCTGCCAGGAGTCCCACATGAGCTCCTGCGCGGAAAACAAGTCACAACACATGATAAAAAGCAATAAAGGACAAGCATTCAGAGGCCCTGTCCCTCTGATGCATTTCCAGCATCACAGGCCCCTTCCTTGTTCGGGTTGTCATAGATTAACCCACCCTCATCAGATTTTGTGGCTTTTACCATTTTACTTTTCTGGGATTCCCTCAGTTTCCAGGGCAGGATTTTGTCTGCCCTGTCCCACTACTCATAATATTTTTGTTTGTGGAGTTGAAGGCTCCTCACTGTTTTAGACAGTAAGAGATCCTTTAGTTGGGTCTTACACCTATCTAGAGCAGCTGCCTGGTCCAGTTTGATCGACTTGCCTGGCACTTGCCCAGGCTGTAGTTCTGCTATTTCATCCCAAAGGGCCTTCTCCAGAATGTCTCTTTCCCTTTTCTTTTGAGCTCCCTCCTTCAACAGGACACCCCGGATGGTAGCCTTGAATGCATCCCATAAGATATGTGGGCTGACCTCTCCATTACCGTTCAGTTCGAAATATTGTATTATACTTTCTAGCACCGTTTTGGCAATTACCGGGTCCTTCAGCATGGCGTCATTACATTTGCATCTACTTCTTCATTGTCTACCCCAGCTTCCCATTAAGGTGATCCTAACTAGTTTGTGGTTGGACCAGGGGACTGGGTCCACTCTGTGGCCCCTCGTATAGGCAAACAAGGAGTTGTGTATCAGGATATGGTCTATCCTGGAGAAAGTTTTGTGGGTTTTCGAGGAATATGTGTATTGGGGGTCACCTTCCACCGGGCTCGGGAGGGTGTCTTCCGGACCCAGCTCATGAGTAATGTTGCGGAAGTTCCGAGATATGGGGTCATCCACTGCCTGGAGAAAGTGGGGGGCCATTCTCTTCCTATCTCGTGTGGGGTGCATTACCATGTTGAAGCCCCCCCCCCCCACAATTAGAGTGCCCTCCATGAAGAGTCTTAACTTGTCACTTACCTCTTCCCAAAATAGTACCTGACCCTTGTTCGGGCCGTATACCACCGCAAGGGTCAGCTGGGCTCCCTGGAGCTTTCCTTTAACTAATAAGTAGCGACCCTCTGGGTCCCTAATCAAGGCCTCCGGTTTAAAGCCGAAATCGCTGGCCATGATGATCGACACCCCTCCTTTTTTTGTTTTGTACGAGGCGTAAATCACCACCCCTATCCCTCTAACTCGGAGGATCGGTTCCTTTCCCCTTACCCAGTGTGTTTCCTGGAGGAAGAGCAGGTCCAGCTTAGCCCTTCTAAATTCCCTGTCTAGGAGGGACCGTTTTGTTGGCGAGTTCATTCCCCTAATGTTGAGAGAGCCTATCTCCAGTATCGGCAGGCTGTCAGCCATTCCTGAGACCTGGTATTCCCCGACTGGTTTCGCATTGTGCTCGCCACGCCCGAGCGGCTCGCTGTAAGTTTGAGACCACTGTGTCCCTTTGTCCATGCCCCCCATACTCCTTCCCCCCGGGTGGAGCCTGCCCCCAAATGCCCCCCCTTTCTCCCTACTAACTCCTACAGAATTACCCCCCATGTCCCCTCTCCCCCCCTTCCCCAGAGCCCAGCCAAAAAGTTCAACCATTCCTGGTGCTTAACTGGACCATCATTGTTGCCGCTGGGGCCAGGCCCCTCATCAAAGTTGTCTCTCGCTTTGAGCGCCCTCATACCCCCCTCCGATCGTGAAAGTCACACCCTCATGAAGGCTCCCCCTATACTTGCTATTTTCTGCGGGAGCCGCCGTGTTACAAATCCGACTTCTGGACACCTACCTTGGCTCTGTCTGGAGTCTCTGTCATCCGTCAAGGCTTCTCCGGCCTCTCTCCGGGTCGGTGGGGGAGTATTACGTTTCTTAAACTTTCTGGATCCCGGGATCCTTCTCCTATCCCTTGCGTTTCCTTTTCCACTTGTTTCAGCCGCTGCCTCCCCCGTGGGTTGTCTCTGGTCATCTGAAGTGTTCACGTATTCTCGGATGTCGTCCTTGGAGACCAGGCTTGTTCTCTGGCCCATATATTCGAAGGTCAGGGAGGGTGGGTATCCCCACCGGTATCGCACCCCCTTTTCCCACAGGCATTGGGTCAGGGGACGGCACAGTCTACGTCTAGCTAATGTGAAAGCTGACAGAACCTGGGAAATCGATATCCTAGCATTGTTATACATGATGCTGCAAGCTTTCTTGGCTTCCTCAAGGACTTGTGTCTTCTCAGAGTAGTAATGGAAGCGCACTAGAATGGAGCGGGGGCCGCCCGCCCTGCCCTCCGCCCTCTGTGCCCTGTCTATTGTGGGTTCTGTCGTTGCCTCATTTCCAAACAGAAGGTGGATCACATCTCTAACCACTCTGCAGATGTCTCTCTCTGTTTCCCCTTCCACCTCCGGAACGCCAAAGAGGTTGTTCCTTCTCTCCCCATTCTCGAAATCGTCCATTTGCAGGGCTCTGTCCTCGTCTCTCTTCTCCAGGGCTGAAAGCCTGGTGTCTATCTGTGTTTCTATGGTCGCCGAGGATGATTGATTGGTCTCCAGTTGTTGTAACCTGTCTTCCACTTTGCCCCCTCTGTGGTCCATTTTCTCAAACCTCAGACTAATGTCCGAGCGCATGTCCCTTATTTCTTGCAGTATGGCCACAAACACTGTTCCATGGTCGTGGTGTTCACCGTAGGATTCTCAGCCTTGTCTATTTTGTTTTCCACGGCCGGGTCTCTCTGGTCCCCCGTCGCTTCTCGGAAACGGAATTCCTGGAGGGTTGTTCTCCAGCTCATGTAGCCCCTGTATAGTCGCTGGCAGAGTATTGAGTCTGTGATCCCAAGGTTAGTAGAATGGGCTGTCCCTCCCCCTCTCTCGGGCGCAACTGGGAACGTCTTTTGTGGTACTCTCCCCTTGTGTCCAGGCTTTGTAGAGTGAGGGCTTTGGGCAGGGCGAGCACATGCCCCGGTGATCATCCTCGGGGGCCCTCATCCTGTCAGGGATCGCTTGGTATTGTCTGGAGCCCACCTACTGGTGAGGGAATCCCAGGATGTTTTTCGTCCGGGGACGCTCGGTGTGGAGGAGGTTCTCCTTGTGAGGGTCCTTGGCTCTGTCTCCCGAATGCAGCATGTATGGCATTAAGCCCTGTATAATGACACTAACTGGGTGTCGTGCGGAGTGGGGGGGGTTCCACCTTTTCCCCTCCAACCTCGGGAGCCAGAGCACCAGGTACGCCACCTGTGTGATTAGTTTCTACTTGGTGCTTCCAATCCCTTTTGGGACTGTGGTAACCTGGTGTAGGGGGACTGGAGGGGGCCTCCCTTCTCTCCAAGAAGCCGTTACACCCCACACAGTTCTGGTTATTGGGCTTGTTCTAGTGCTTGGAGCTGTCCTGGTGAGCTGTTCTTGGGCGGGTATATGCCCCGGGTGCGACCAGGGTCCACTCTCTGAGTTAAATGCTGTGTCCCGGCCCTGGGGGGGCATCTTCTCTGTTGTCTTCTTGCCCCTTCCAGGGGCCTTGGGGGCCTCCTGATGCTGAGAGCTCGAACCAGGAGGAGGGGGGCTTTATTCCCTGCTCCTATGTGCCCCAGTCCACAGAGGCTTGATTTCCTATGGCTGTTCCCCTTAGTACTATGGGCTGAGGGCACACTCAGACGGGAGGGTCCCTGTGCCTGTCGTGTGGAGGACTGTCCTGGTGCTGTCAGCCTCTTTCTCTGGGCTTGCCGTGAGGATCTCCAAATGGGGGTTTTAGTCCAACACCACTGGGCTGCCACGGGCGGGGGCCAGTCGCGAGAATCAGGGACTCGGCCTGGTGGTAGGTAGTGGTCAGGATTAAAACAGTTGCGATGCTTGCGGCCCACTGTTGAAGGTTGCCTGTGTGGGCTCACTGCCCGGCCCGAGGCCTTCCCCGGGCCCGGGTGGTGTCCACGGTGACCACCAGGTATCGTTGCTTGTATTTCCGGCGGCTTCCCCCTCTGACACAGCGGTCAAGCCGCCCTGTATGGGCTCCCACAGGCCCCACACCCCCAGGTCTCAGTGGGCGTACCCCGTCCTCTGCCCAGGGCCACGGGGTCCTGTTGCTGCTCACCTCGCCTATTGTGTACGTGGCGATTCTGTGAAGACGGATGCCTGAACCCTTCTCCCTGTTGGCCTCCGGCGATGCCTCTGTTCAGGATCCTCCTTACTATGCAGAAGAAGCCGTGTTATGACCCAGCAGGCCTCCTCCCGCTCTGGACCTCCTTTCCCAGTTGTCTCTGCACCTGGCTTGGGGGGGCTCTGTCCCGGGGTGTGGGCGAGCTCGCACCCCCCTTGGTTCCGGCCAGCTCGCCCAGCCACTTCTGCTGGGCTGCACGCTCCGGTGCCCCTTCGCCTGGTCTCATTCTGATTCCCCCCTTGTGCCTCCGAGTAGTGGAGAGGGCAGTGCGACCACCAAATCCCTATCATGATGCCTCCTTGGGGGGGCAACCGCACCTCCACACCGTTGCGGCCTCTCGCACTCAACACCAGCCCCAGACCTCCCGTCCTGGGCGCTCCATGCAGGGCCTTTCGTTCTGCCTGTCTGGTATGAAGGGGGCTCGTTCTCCGAGATGCGGGAAGCCCCTGACTCCAGTCTTTCTCTCTGGGTTTACCTTGGATGATCACCCCACTGGCCTCACGTTCAGAATTCCTGGGGGGGCATTCTAGCGGGGGGTCAATTCCCTAGAAGGCCCGGCCTGGCGGGAACATGACACTCAGGCTGCCATCACCTGTGCGCCCCCTCAATTATGTTGAATTTTATGATGATATACCCTGTGTGAAGGAGAATGCTTTGGTCGGGAGGGGAAATTCTCATTATTGATGGTTCTTCCAAAATTGATCAGACTATTGGAGAAAGGCATTCAGACACAGAAGTAGTGAGACACAGATTAAATGGAGAATTTGAAGTTGTAGCAAATGCAAGGCTACCGTCTCACTTTTCAGTGCAAGCAGCAGAATTAGTAGCACTTATTGGCACTTTCGAGAAACACGAAGGGCAGGAGGTGACGGTGTACAGTGACTCCGCCCATGTGACGTCAATCGTACACACAGAATTAGCCCGAAGGAAAAGGAGGGGCTACCTCCATGCGGCCGCACTCCAGTGCAGCACGCATCCTTATTGGACAGGCTTATTAAGGCACTACAACTCCCAGTAGCCATAGTGGTTGTTAAATGCGCAGCGTATACTAAGCAAACAGATTTTATCTCTTGCGGGAACGAAGCCGCAGACTGAAAAGGGAAAATCAGGATATGCCTTCCGTCCCAAAAGACACCCCAACCAGAAGAAGCCCCAACGACAATATGGCCATCGATCATACAAGCTCACAGTAATTCCCACTGCTCCCATGATAGACAATTACCACAAAAGATACCCTGTCAGCAGACTTTACAACCCTGCAGCAATACAAACTCTACCCAGAGTGGATGAAGACATGCAAGACAGAGCTGGAAACAGCTACATGGACAGAATCGACTAGAAACACCAAGAAGCCATTCCTCAAGTCATTAGAGACATCACAACGACACAGCCACGTTAGACAGGAAGCACACGTGCAGTGCGAACATTCGGGACACTCACACATCCAACCTACATGAAGAACACATGTGTACAGCTCTATGAGTTAGAGGACAGTGACATGTACATACTGTCTGCACGTTTATTATTCTGCCACTTAGGCTTGATACAGCAACGCAGAAACGCAAGAAGCAAGAAGAGCTTGTGTACATGCTTGCAGATGATTACATGCAACTAACCCTATGGCGTGACAGGAGCACTCAAGGGATCTGAGACCTGGCAGCCATGATGCACTAACCTATGGACACTATAGCTAACAGGTATTAGAAGCCAGACTAGGCCTTAAGAAATCCAGCAGGCCATGATCGTCTCAGAGCAATCTCAAGCCTCACAAGATACTGTACAAGCAGAACAGCCACGGCTGGAGCGACGGCACAGCCAAGGCCACAATGTTGTGAGTGAAATTCCACACGCAGAGCCAAGGTGACACCGGCTGCAGCAAGGAATATTCCCTGCAAAATTCACACTAATTCGAAGCAATTAAGCTTGCAAGAGTGATCTCCAAACACTTGACCCGCCCAAGCTGATACTGGGCCAGGACTCGGAGGCTGGGAAGGAGCAACCGTCCCACGACCAGACAGCGGATTGCAACAAACTCACAACTCTCCAGATACTCTTGTATGATGGGAATGGAATGCTCTCATGACATTAGTCTTCCACACACTATTGTAACCGCTGCCACATAGGTGCACCTTGCTGACACATAGTATACATGTATTACAAGCAGGTGTTTCGCGTGCTGGGAACTGAGTTTGTCCCAGGCTTGGGGGCCCGCAGTCTGGCCAATCAGAACCCTTGGGTCTAGGGGCAGTTGGCAGGGGTCACTGACCAATCACAGGGTCCGCTCACTGTAACAAATTTTATGTAACAGTGTTAGCGATGATACAAGCGTACCACTTGTCACAGCCTCATCCACTCACATCACTTTTCTATAGGGTCGCATACGGGGACTACCAATCAGCGACCTATCCTGAGTGGTAATAGGTTTTAGGGAAGCATCCAACTAAGTGACGGCAATTGTGACGTCACGATGTAAGAAAACTGGCCTGCGAGCCTGAATGGGCGAGATGTGCATGGACTTCCCACCATGCATATAATGCCCGTGTGTTTTGTTGTCTGTAATAAAACTGCAGAGACATTTTGCTATTTGTGTGGACCTCGACTTCTTCGGGACAGGGAAGGAGTTAGGGCCTTCCATGAGCTGGGTGTCTGCGAACTCCTAGCACGGCTCTGCCTGCCTGGGGGTCGCCCTAACAAGTTGGAGGCACTGTTGAGATTGTTTGTGACGTCAGCCTGGCCAGGTGCTGCCTCCTTAGCAATTGGACCTCGGAGGACTGCAGGATGCTCGCTGGAATTGCGAGACAACCGGACAGCGCAACCGGGGATTGGTCGTCGGGAGCGGACTTCAAAATGATCCCGTCCGCGGTCGGGGAGGTGTCCAAGCTGTCCAGAGGGGGTGAGACGAGCGGATAACGGGGAGCTAGCGGCCGAGCGGCGCCGGCAGACACTGAACAAAAGTAAGTGTGGTCCACGCAATCAGCAACAAATATTTGTTTGGGTGGGGGGGTTGTGTAAATAGGATGGGAGGATGTAAACTATGATAACTGTTGGTATTGAAATTCTGATAGCACGTGCATGGGGGTAGGGACCGGAGCAGAGGTAGAAGTCCCTTTTCTTTGTTTCTTGAGCGATCGGGTTGCAATGCAACAGGTTCCTATGTTAAGTAGGGATTGTTCACTCGATAGACATGAACAGTGAATGTATATGTAGGTGTGTGGTATTCCTATGAGTTGGACGTTTTAGTTCAGGTGCATAGATGACATATCCCTGTGAGGGTTAGCCAGAGCTATCCTAGATTGCGGAAGGTGCATTAACTGGTTAAGTCTCCCTGGTGAGAGACATATCACATGTCAAGCGACACGGCGGGTGCAGTTTAATAACAATAGAGTTGACGAGTATACTCCACTCCTGGGAGGTGGGAAGACAGCTGTGGGGTTTTGGGGTCCTTGTGGGGTGTTGATGTGTGGTTGAAGCAACGAGTCATTGTTCTGAGCTTGCACAAAGTGTCTCTCATGTGTTGAATTTTAGCTTGGTGACGTCACCCACAGGTTGGTGCATAGGACGGTTCGGTGTAAACGGTGAAGGGTTAGCAGTACAGCATTTGGCTTGGTAGTCAGGTGAACCAGTGGCAGTGCGTGGAAGACGCATGTGCATGAGTAAGGTGGTGTGCCGGACAACGGCAGCTCTGGTGAAGGCGGGGCTGTATACAGAGTACGCTGCATAAGATACAGAGCCGCAGAGGCTTGTACGCAGAGAAAAGTATTAAATATTGCACAGTAAATGCACTGAAATATTCAACTGTAATCGCCTTATTACCCTGTGACAAAGCGCCGGAGGAAAAGGGTAATCAGAGCCAATTAAAGCCAGGCAAGGCAAGCCAAGCAAGGAAGCGTAATGTGTGATGTCATAGAGGGAGGGACTGACTAGTTTGATGGACATTATGCTGCTCCAATGGTTGATAGTGTTTATCCTGCCGGAGGTGCTTTACTTTAATATTGGATTTGTTTTTGTTTTTTTCTGAACTTTCTGAACTTTCCTGGTGGGTGAAAATATATAGGAGGAACCAGAGAAGGGCCTCCCAGAGGAAGAGCCTATGTACGAGTGGGCGTATTGAGGGAGACAAAGAGTTGGAGGAGAAGAAAGAAGAGTTGCACCGGTTGTGCCAAGTGTTCCAAGTTGTTTGTTTACTTGTTGAACCGGAAAACCCTGTGAAGTGATGGGAGGTTAGGGAGAGCCTTCTGTACGCCGCCTCTGTTGACAAACAGCTGTGCCCAGTCAGCTGTGTTTGACGGGGTTTCCCTCGCAGCCCGCCGTTGCAGAGAAAGGGCTAAGGAACAGGCGCTGGCAGGCATCAGCTGTTCGTTGGAGGCGGCCGGGAGCGAGCGACTCGGCTCTGGCCCCCACCCTCGTGTAGGAGGAGTCACGACTGTGATGCTGGAAATGCATCAGAGGGACAGGGCCTCTGTATTCTTGTCCTTTACTGCTTTTTACTGTGTGTTCTGTCGTGTTTTCCGCGCAGGAGTTCATGTGGGACTCCTGGCGGTGCAGCTCTCTTTCTTTTGGTTTGTTGAACAGACCCGTGGGATACCCTTATGGCACCCCTGGGTGGGGGTACAACCCTGTGTCCCTAGTGCATGTTTTTGGGCACCATTTTGGGATACCCCGGCCCTGCCATTGGGATCAGTTGATTCCTGATGGAAAACAAGATGGCCCCTGTGGTCTCTTGCTTTCTATTACCTATTACCTTGTTTTCCCAAAGTCCTGGGAAGCCCTGACTCTGTCCCTTCCCCCTGACTGGCTGTTGGGTGGAAATGCCATATATGGTGTTGTTGTGAAGGCCCGGCCAGACTAGCTGGAGCCTTCCCGGTGATGTATGTTGTGGGTACCTCCTGTGGGTGGGACCTGGGTGAATAGAGTGTGTGACGAATATGCATTCTGTGTTGTGGGTGTCTAGTATCTGGTGGTTGACACAATGACTGAGGCAACCCTGCCCGAAACCGGTATGAATGCAGCTTGGAGTCTTGAATGGCTCGGTACTTGTCCCAATACACATAACTTGTTGTGAGTGTCTGGAGAGAAGTGAATGGCCTGAATATCTCGTATGCCTGATTGGCTGCCTGCCTGCATGAATGCCCGTAGTCGTGATTGGATGCTTGAGTGTGACCCAGCGGAATGAATGGGAGATCAACAGTATATCTGGGGACCTCTCACTGCTAGGAATCGTGTTCAGAAGCTGAAGTCCACTACAACAAGTAACTGGAGTAACTGACGCTTTACCTTGAAGCCCTGCTGGACGAGAAGAATTGCTGTTGCTCTCCTTCACAATCTGAAAGCTGCTGTGCCTCCAAGGACTGACCCAGAGAGGACCTGGTAAGGCGCCCTCTTCCCGAACTACGAGGGACCATCGTGCACAGCTGATCTTTGCCAAAGCTCCCTGGTAGACAGACCTTCGACCGGCTGCCGACCCGAGACGGGGACTGCCGTGGAATCTCAAAGAGACGCACTCAGACTGTTGTCCGCCACTGTCGACGACCGCCATCGCCGACCGGAGCCGCCGTGCTCCCGTTTGCCTAAGAACTTCCATTGATAATCGAACGCTCTCGTCGGCATCGTTACCCGCTTGTCCCCCGCTGGAGAAGGCCTGACCGTCGACGCGCCGAGGAGCATCCACCGGTGGGTTTCCCGCCACCTAAAGACCACAGAGACGCTGACGACTCGACGCCCTTGCTAGGCCACAGTTCTTCATCATCTCTTTGCGGTCCAGAACTATCGTCACCGAGGTGCCCCGCATGCCTCTTCCTTGCAGGACGCTAAAGCTCTGTCGTCGACGAGCACTGATAGGAACGAAGCTGCCACTTCACGCCCATAGTTCAACCTGTCACCGTCGGACGTTCGACGACCCGTGACTCCCGCCTTAAAGGGAGGGCTCTCAAGAAGGGCTGTCGATTCCCCGACACCGAACGCCAAGGTCCTCGACACCTCTCGATGATCCGTGGATCCTGCCTGGAAGGGAGTCACTCAAGAAGGATCGGTCGACGCATCGTCGGAGACCTCTACTCCACCAGGTACATTGGGGGGGTAAAACCTTAATAGGAGGAAGTAAGACTATCGGACAATATATGGACTGGGCTTGTGCTATATATCTTTATTTACCGGTTGCCCAGGTGGGAGGATCTCCACACAGAACTGTGCCTAGTGGTAGGGGTCAGCATTCTGCCTATTGTTTCAACCACCTTACGTTCCTGCCTATCTCTATTGCTGGTTTCCTTGTTATTAATCTGTGTGACATTTTAACCGTACAGTTGATGCACTTCAATGAGAATGGATAACATTAGTGGTACCACTTTAGAATTGTATATATTTATCATTATTGACTTCTGAGTACAAAGTGCGTTATTGTGATCGTGTACATACCTTTAAATATTAATAATATAAAGACTGTGTTTTCCGTAATACAATGTGTGGACATTCCTTTGTGGGGGGTTCGGGGACTACACTGTACTTAAGAACCAGCCTGCATCACCTCCTGAGAAGCTAGGCCTTGATTGCTCGACCACGTACCAATAATAGAGAATCTTGGCTGGGGTCCTCTGTGCCTCTCCTCTACCATATAGAGAGCGGAAGTACAGACACCCCTACTAGTCTTTACAACGGCATCGGCCGTGAAGCTGACGGGTGCCTCGACAGGAGAGGCCCGTCCCAAGCAGCCAATAAGGGCCGCGCAGCCTGCCGGTGCTGTACCGCGGCAGAAGCCTGTGTGCAGAACGACGGCCAGAGTGTGTGGAATTGAAGGATCCGGAGGGGAGCGGCTTATCAGGGAACAAAGCTCCGCAAGGAGGAAGGTGTCTGCCTGCAGGCTTGATGCTATGTGAAATGAACCCAGGGACCTGCCCTGGACATAGACTGCATCCAGATATCAGTGGATATGGTGGAGAAGGAAGCTAACGTCCACCTGTCCTGTTATTAAAACAAACTGTCAAAGAATAGCAACGTGGAGAGACAGCCAGCAACTCAGTTCAGTTGAACCACGAGGAGGCTATACCTGAGGGGCCAGGTTGGTTCAAAGACTCTCAAAGAAAGTCTGGCGGAACCGCCACATTCTACAGGGCCAGCCGGGGAAGGGACAGTTGCTCGACGGCCCTTTGATCTTGAACTCTGAAGTTCGACATTCCTGGTGTTGTTAAGTTTGTTACTGAGGAATAAACACAGTTTAAATCTTCGCTGTCCCAGTTGTGGTCTTTTCCCATCCGCAAATTGTAACATACCCTTTGACATCGAAGCATCGAAATCCTCAATTAGAGGTCAGGTAAAACACAAAATTGTTATGTATTTGCACGGAGGTGTGGGGGTTATGTATAGGACGGTGACTCCCATCCAGCACCTTTCCAAGACACTGCCTCCTTATAAAGATAATACAATATAGTATACAATGGTCCAAAAGCACGGAAGGGAAAATAGCAAGACCATGGCCGCCTAACGGCAGTTTCTCCAAGGAAGTGCTGCAATCACTACTGACCCACTTACAGAGCACATACAAAGGAAAGAAATTAGCTAACCGTATGGAGATATTCGAACTGTGGCGTATGTTCCAGGACAGGCTATGGATGATGAATTTACAGGAGGGGAAGGAGGAGGGTACGGACACTCCCGTTCCACCTCTCACACCAGCTAGCATAACATCAGATGACACAGAGGAGGAGGAGGAGCAGGGCATATATCCATTAAGAGAATTAAAAGCAGCAGAAGGCTACTCAAACCCTACATATAAACTGCCCCCATATGCCCAAAGTGAGTGACAGCGAGGCACAAGTGAGGTGGCCGACAGCCCAGAGCTCGATGAGGACGGACTGAGGTGCGCAAAGACAGAATTTGCAGGAATAGGCTCAGAGGAGTGGGTAGCGGCACAGATACTCTTGAAGTTAAAAGCGGTACCACAGGGGAGGCGGAAGGCGCCACAATGGCAAAAGAAGGGCTGGAGCTGGGACATGATTGCAGAGGAAGGGCAACACAGGTAGAAGAGGCAGAGCAATTACAGGGAGACGAGGAAGCGAAACTAGAGGAAGACGACAGGGAGCGGAAGAGAGCAACAGCAAAGAAATTGGAATTACAGGACAGGGGCCGAAAGGAGCGGGTGAAACTGTTGCAGAGGGAGGGTAGAGACTTAATGGAGATAAACACGAGGTAGGAGAGGCAAAGGGGAGAGATGGAGAAGGAGAGGGAGGCAATAGACATCATGGGAGAAAAAGAGAGGGAGAGGGAGATGGTGTTATGGAAAAAGAAAATACTATTACAAGCAACGCGTCGGTATGAGGAGAAGAGGATGAAGGAGTTAAGGTTGGCAAGGATGGTAAGAGAACGTGATCAGGAAAACGAGGATGAGCAGGCAATTCAAAGGGCTACTGAAGCAATAAAAGCAGAGTTAGAAAGGAAAATAAGAGATGAAAAAGAAGGGGGGAGGACAAAACAATACAAACAAGTCTAAGGAAAGCCCTGTAGATAGTCTGAATACACTAAAGGTAAGTACAGCAAGAAGTGGCATCACACACATGGGAATACGGTAGGAGGGAAATAAGTGTAAATTAATGGACATTGACCTTAACACAGTCACGGTACGCTACCCAACTACACGCAAAATTAGTTTTCATGGCATTGTGGTACTGTACATTGGACAGTTGATATCCCAAAACAGCAGACACATAGCGCCCAAAAGAGCACAGACTATACTTAACACACCACAACCTAAAACAGTAAGGGAGTTACAGTGGTTCCTAGGCACCTACACATGTCCTCTTCTTACAGCACTGAAGGAAGCACAGAGGGAAATAAAGCCACTAGGTTGGACTAGGGAAATGACAGAAGCATTCAACGAGCGGAAGGAAGCAATCTCTGCAGCCCCAGTTCTAGGGACCACAGACAATAAAAAGGAATTCTTCCTGTTTTCGCATTCCAACGGGGTGGTCATGAAAGCAGTACTGATACAAAAAACATGCATGGGCCACAAGCCAATTGCCTATTACAGTGGGCAATTAGATCCAGTAATGAAAGGACACTTCCTGTTCGAACAACACCTGGCTGCTGCAGCTTTCTCAGTAGAGAAGGTTTCATCAATAACAATGGGGTGTACAACCACCCTTTATGTTGAGCATGCCCTCTTTGCGATCCTGCACAGGTCTAAAAGCACACTGACAACAGTAAGGCAAACAAATGTAAACCCAGCAGTTCCTGGCAGATATCCACTAACCTGGAGAATGGGCTCACGACTGCAGTGAACGCATAGAGTTTTGCACTGAAACACGGAAGGTAGAGGAAGATGCACTTGAGGGGGTAGAGGTACTGTATATTGATGGGTCTTCAACAATTGATCAAGGTGATGGCATCAGGAGAACAGGGGCAGCAGTGGTCAGATTGAACGAGGACTGGACAAGTGAAATAGTGAAGAGTGTCTGATTACCTCTGCAGTATTCAGCACAGGCAGCAGAATTAGTGGCACTAATACTAGCCCTACGGGAGTGTGAAGGGAAGAGCGTGACAATTTACTCAGACAGCACCTACGTGACGTCAACAGTACATTCAGGACTAGGGAGATGGCTGAGAAGAGGATTCAGGAGAGCAGATGGGACACCTGTACAGCATGCATTACTGTTGGGAGAGCTAATAGACGTTGTAACATATCCAGTGTAATTAGCATAAGTCAAGTGCCAAGTACATACTAATGGGGAGGAAATGATCTCATAGGGGAATGAAGCAGCAAATTATCACGCAAAGTGTGCATCATATTTTGGGGAAATGTGGTATTTAAAAGAAAAACAAAAAGAAAGGGGAGGGTTGAGACAAATGTTGATGAAAGAGGGATACAATCACTTACCAGAAACTCAAATAATGGAATTACAGGCAGCTGCACCAATGAATGAAAAAGAACTCTGGCTAAAAAGAGGATGTTCAATGTCTCCTACTGATGCCCTATGGCGACACAATAATACAGGGAAGAAAGTGATGCCCCTCGCACTATTGAAAACAGCACTAACACTACTGCATCATCCCACGCACACAGGGAAAGAAGTAATTGCAACAAGCATTGGAGAATCATGGTTCTGTCCTGACCTAAATGCACCCATTGTTGCAGTTATAAATCCGTTGAGATTAGTACCTCTCGGTATTGTATAACCAAATCCCAAAAGGATATTTTAGGAGTACAAACACTAACCTGATCGGATGCCAACTTGTTCGGAGCAGCAACTGCAGAGGAGAAGAATCACCCCGGAATCCCTGTTCCCCCTTAGCACCGAACATATAAGCATCGGTGAGGGGAAACACGAACCCCAGGGAAACCCTCTGGGGAAAAAAACCCTGGAGATCTTGAATCAGTCTTCTTGAAGGAAAGACTCCGGACGTCAGGACTGGCTTTCTCACAGGAAGGCCCTTCTCTAGGTGGTGTAGTGGAAAGAGACCTACAGGACGAGAGAATGACAGGTGAGTTATAAGAAGGGCAGAATGAAGGGTAAATTGATGTGGAGAGTACGAAAACTAACTTTAGATATGACTGGAGTTAGATCCTTCAAATGGGTCTTTCCTGGCAGTTAAAGGAGTTGTAGTCCAGAGAGGAGGAGAACAACTGACAAAGGAAGAATGATAAGTATGGTTCTAAACAAGGTAAAGATAAGTGAAATGTAGGAACGGGACTAACTTCCGCTAGGCGGACTTTCTGTCTAGAGCGGGATACAAAACGGAAGGCCCCGCTTGAAGGAACGGGAGAATTCCCTGGACTGATCGAGGGAGAGGAAGTGAGCAGCCCGAGACGAGACACAATTCTACAACCAAAAGGAACGTTAGTGAGAAAAAGAGAGTTAGATAGTTGTCGATAGGATGGAGTTCGGGGGTCAGAATCTCTGCGAACTTACGGAGCATCACATTCAGCAGAAGCGACGCGCCGGAGCGGAGTTCCGGGTTCCTTAAGAGGGATCAAATGACTGATCACGTGTTCCTGACGGCAACGTGAAACAACTAGACTGCTGGCACAGGTTTCCCTTGCTATACCGGAGTTTCCTCGAATCATAGCTCCACACAGGGACCAATGATGCCTAATCTGCCATCGGCGAAATGGTGTAACAGTATGCCCCCTCCTCAGGGGAGGCAAACCCGGTTTACCCGGGTGAAGGCGAAAGAAACGGCGCACCAATCGAGGTGCATGTACACCTGATGCCGGTTCCCATGTTCTGTCAGCAGGGCAGTAACCCTTCCAATCAATAAGGAATTGGAGACGGCCTTGACGATATCTAGAATCACAGATACCGGCAACTTCATATTCAGCCCCAGAAGTGGTCATAGCGGGAGGAGGTAACGGTTTGGTGGACCGAGGGAAACGGTCTGGTACATCCAGCCTGATCTGGGACAAGTGGAAAACAGTGTGAATGTGAGACCAAGAGGGAGGTAAGGATAATCGCACTGCCACAGATCCCACCCGTTCTAGTACTTCAAAGGGTTCAAAGAATCTTGAGGATAGTTTGGAAGGGATCAGATGTTTGGGCAGAAAGCGAGAGGCCAACCAAACTTTGTCCCCTGGGTTCAAAACTGGCACGACTTGACGGCATTTATCTGCATATTTCTTGGCATGATCTTGTGCTGTTTGCAGTGCAACATTTGCCGTCCGATGTCCCTCTTGTATATCAGCTATCAAACTGTCCACTCCAGGAATTCGTGATGAGGTTGAGGAGATGGACTGCATAAATGAAGGATGGTATCCATAAGAACAGTAGAAGGGACTTGTCTTTAATGCTGTATGCCTGGCATTGCTATAAGCGAACTCTGCAAAAGATAAAAGCTCTACCCAGTTGTCTTGAGCAGCCGACACAAAGCAGCGGAGGTAGCCCTCTAACGTCTGATTCAAACATTCCGTTTGCCCGTTGGTCTGGGGATGATATCCTGAACTCAGAGCTCTCTTGATGCTTAAGGCTTGGCATACTCCCTTCCAGTAACAGGATGTATATTGAGGACCTCTATCGGAAATGATAGTATCTGGAAGACCATGTCTTGAGAATATTTCTGAGATGAATATCTTAGCCATCTGAGCAGTTCCAGGAAGCTTGGGTAATGGAGTGAAGTGTGCCATCTTGGTGAAATAGTCGACAGTGACCATAATAGTAGTATTCTGAGAAGAAGGTGGAAGATCGACTATGAAGTCAGTAGAGATGACTTGCCACGGTCTTTCTGGTATAGGCATGCGAGCCAACAATCCGAAGGGAGGAGACCGTAGTGTCTTCGATTGTATACAAATACTACATGCCTTCACATAATCTTTGACGTCCGACTGAAGGGTAGGCCACCAAAAGTGTCGTTTAATCAAGTCGAGAGTAGTCTGAATGCCTCGATGTCCCGCTGCACGGGTGTCATGACACATCCGAAGAACCTCCAATTGTAATGGGTAAGTAGGAATCAATACTTGGCCTTCATGAAAATACAATCCCTGATCTCTGGTTAGATGGTAGGAAGTAGCTAACCCTTCACACAGTTGACTTTGATTCGAGGTTTCAGATTTAAGTGCTAAAGTCAAAAATGATGGAGACAAATCGGGCTCGGGGAAACATTTTTTCAGAACAGAACCTAGTAGCATGAGGATTCTTACGAGATAAAGCATCCGCTCGTAGGTTCTGATTCCGTGGTAAAAAGGTGAACTCGATCCGATATGGGAGAAAAAAATGTGCCCATCGTGCTTGTCTGCTATTGGTGGTTTGGGCCTGCTGAAGTACTTTAAGGTTTTGATGGTCCGTACGTACCACTACTGGGAAGGGAAAACCTAATAAGAGGTGTCTCCATTCTTCAAAGGCTTTCTTTATAGCCAGAACCTCATTTTCAAGAACCAATTAATTTTCTTCAGAAGGAGTGAATGTCTTCGAAAGATAGGCTACGTGTCTTTTGTCACCAGTACTTGATTGTTGTAATAGGACCGCCCGTAACGCATAATGAGAGGCGTCAGTTTCTACAATAAATCGACGAGTCTGATCTGGAGTGACCAAGCCTGATGCAGAGGTAAAGAGGCCTTTCCAGGTATCAAATGCATGTTGAGCCTGTTCGTCCAACTTGAAACGTACGCCCTTCTTGAGTAACCTTGTTATGGGTAAGACAGTCTCAGAATAACAAGGAATAAACATTCGATAAACATTTTCAAATCCTAGAAATCGTTGGATCTCTTTAACCGATGTGGGGGATGGCCAATCTAGGACGGCTGAAACCTTCCTCTGGTCCATGGAGATACCGTGAGCTGATAGGACGAATCTCAGGTAGGTGATCTGTGCTTGATGAAACTCACATTTTTCGGCCTTACAATACAGTTGATTAGCCTGAAGACGCTCCAAGACGATGTTCATGTGGCGAATATGGTCACCGTCATTTGCAGAGAACACTAGTATATCATCCAAATAGATGATTACAAAATGAAGAAGAATGTCGGAGAATAAATGATCCATAAACCTTTGGAAAACAGCGGGTGCATTTACCAGTCCAAAAGGCATCACCTGATACTGAAAGTGTCCAAAGGGTGTGCGAAAAGCTGTTTTCCATTCGTCTCCGGGGGCGATTCGGATCAGATGGTAAGCCCCGCGAAGATCTAGTTTGGTGTAAAGTGCTGCTCCTTGAACCGCTTCCAGGATGTCTTTAATCAGAGGCATCGGGTACTTATCTGGGACGGTGATCTTATTGAGTCCTTGATAGTCTATGCAAGGACGTAACTCTTCTGAGTCTTTCTTTGGGATAAAAAAGAGAGAGGCCCCAGCTGGAGATTTGGACTAAGTAATTAACCCATTCTGTAGATTAGAATGAAGATATTCCTTGAGAGCCACCTTTTCTTTTTGGGACAGGACATACATCCGTCCAAACGGAAGAGGTTGATCGGGGAGCAGGGTGATGTGGCAATCATCTCGGTGATGAGGTGGTAAAGAGGGAAAGAGGGGTTTTGAAAAGACTTTGTAGTATTGCTGATGACATTCTGGCACTGTCTTTAACTGATTGATAGAGGAAGTTGTGGGAATATTGGAAATTTCCGATGGGACTTGAATTCCGACCGCCTCTTGAGATATACAATGGGCTAAACAATACTCCAAACCCAAAAAAAGAGTCCCTGCCGTCCAATTTATAAACGGGTTATGAGTGCGTAACCAAGGGAGTCCCAAAATGACAGGGAAGTGGGAAGCCTTTATCAGATCGAAAGTCAAACTCTACTTATGCGAGGCAATCAGACAAGTCACAGGACTGGTTTGCTCTCGAATAGGCCCAGAGATTAAGGGACTGCCATCTACACCTTGGATTGGTGTGGAGCAAGATTTAAGAGACCTTGCGATGCTGTTTGTAGCTGCCCAATGGTCATCCAAAAAGTTTCCTGCTGCCGCACAGTCGAGTAAGGCTGGGATATTTTGAATTAAACGATCTGGAAGGCTAAAGGTCAATGCTAGTACAATCATGGATTGGTTGAAGACGGGCTGTTCAGAAGACAATCCTAAATGATGTGGGGAACTCTGAATGGATTTCCCTACCGTGGTTCCCTCTACGGCAGGGTTATGGCGTTTCCTGCCATCTGAGGTCAGGTTCTGTGCGGAGGGACTATCGGACAATCACGTAATATGTGAGAAGAGGAGCCACAATACATACAAAGTCCCAGGGTCTTCCTTCGTTCTCTTTCGGTGTGCGTTAAAGGACCCTTGACAGATCCAATCTGCATGGGTTCATCCACCGTAGGAGCTTTGAGAACACTGGGCAGAGGATCAGAATGAGTACGGATTCCCTTAGGCTTCTTCTTTTCATGCGCCCTTTCTTGAAGCCGGTAGTCTATTTGCATGGTGAGGGTTATCATTTCAGCCAAATTGGCCGGTCGAGGAACTTTGGAAACCTCGTCCTTCAGTTCCTCAGAGAGTCCTTGGCGAAACAACGTTAAAAGACCGTCATTTGGCCATCCAACCTCTGAGGACAACTGTTTAAACTGGGTGATATAAGCAAGAAGGTCATTGTTTCCCTGGCGGAGATCAAAAAGCTTCTCTTGAGTAGTAACTGAAATTTCCTGGCGACTAAACATAGATCTCAGACTGTTTACAAACGCAGGGTTGGAATTTAATACAGCGTTACCTGACGTAACTAAAGGGGTAGCCCATGCTAGGGCAGGACCAGATAAATGCGTGACCAAAAATCCCACTTTATCTTTATTGGTTGGAAAGAATCTGGGTTTAAATGTAAATTGCACAGTGCAACTATCCAAAAATTCCTTGAATTTATGAGGATCCCCATCAAACCTGCCCATGCTCAATGAAATTGGGAGAGTCTCAGAAAAGGCTAGGGTCACCTGTTGCGTTAATTGTGCATTATCCTGCTTGATAGCTTGCATTTCTAGTGACATAGACTGCATAGCGGCCATTAATTGTTGCATTTGCTGCTCCATGTTATTGCCACCCGATCTTGTCAGCTATCTTCTTGGGCGTCGCGTACTGTTACAGTTATAAATCCGTTGAGATTAGTACCTCTCGGTATTGTATAACCAAATCCCAAAAGGATATTTTAGGAGTACAAACACTAACCTGATCGGATGCCAACTTGTTCGGAGCAGCAACTGCAGAGAAGAAGAATCACCCCGGAATCCCTGTTCCCCCCTAGCACCGAACATATAAGAATCGGTGAGGGGAAACACGAACCCCAGGGAAACCCTCTGGGGAAAAAAACCTGGAGATCTTGCCAGTTTTCTTGAAGGAAAGACTCCGGACGTCAGGACTGGCTTTCTCACAGGAAGGCCCTTCTCTAGGTGGTGTAGTGGAAAGAGACCTACAGGAGGAGAGAATTACAGGTGAGTTATAAGAAGGGCAGAATGAAGGGTAAATTGATGTGGAGAGTACGAAAACTAACTTTAGATATGACTGGAGTTAGATCCTTCGAATGGGTCTTTCCTGGCAGTTGAAGAAGTTGTAGTCCAGAGAGGAGGAGAACAACTGACAAAGGAAGAATGATAAGTATGGTTCTAAACAAGGTAAAGATAAGTCAAATGTAGGAACGGGACTTACTTCCGCTAGGCGGACTTACTGTCTAGAGCGGGATACAAAATGGAAGGCCCCGCTTGAAGGAACGGGATAATCCCCTGGACTGATCGAGGGAGAGGAAGTGAGCAGCCCGAGACGAGACACAATTCTACAACCAAAAGGAACGTTAGTGAGAAAAAGAGAGTTAGATAGTTGTCGATAGGATGGAGTTCGGGGGTCAGAATCTCTACGAACTTATGGAGCAACACATTCAGCAGAAGCGACGCGCCGGAACTGAGTTCCGGGTTCCTTAAGAGGGATCAGATGACTGATCACGTGTTCCTGACGGCAACGTGAAACAAGACGGCTGGCACAGGTTTCCCTTGCTATACCTGTAACGCTCACCTGACTCCCACGGAGGCGCTGGTCTAGTCTGGGTTGCTGTGGCCTCTTCGAGCGTGATGCGCAGAACTCGGAACACCGAACAGGACCCGCAAATCTTGCTTGTCTGGCCAGTAGGAATATCCTTGTGCAAATGAGAAAGGGGATTAACAGTCTGCAGAATAGTGTGCTTGCTCTCCCCTTCCCCCCTTCATTCTTCTCTAACTTCCTCCGAAATCCCCGGTTGAAGCTCACCTTATGGTTTTTTTCCAGTTACTTCACTGGTTTTCAGAATGGCGCTGGCAAAATCCACTTGACTTTTCCGAGCGGAACGCCGTAAGTATGAAGATTACAAAAGTTCAAATGTTGAGCCTTCTTTTCTGTTGCCTTCCTAACCTGTGATCTGTCCTTTATTTCAGGTGCAGAATGAAGGCGATGCGTTGAGGGATTGAATTGCCGATGGTAAACTCAGGTGAGTTAGCGATGGGGGCGATTCCTCTTAATGTCTTTATATTCCCCCAGTAATGTCCTTTGTCCTTTCCCCATAGGGGCCGGGGTGCGGTACCTGCCAACGAAGCGGCGCTGGCCCGAAATGAGGAATGGTCCACCAACAGAAGACCGGTAAGTGTTATGGCGGAAAATTAGGCTTTCCTCATATGTTCCTTCTGCTCACCTTTTGTCTCTTCTTCTCTCCTCTAGGCGCAGAGATGTGGCGACCAGTGCAGACAGTCGCGGTGGAGCCAGAAGAACTCCCGAGGACAGGTGAGTGAAGCGCGGCGCTGCAGCGAGCAACGCAGTGCTTTTAAATGAAAGTCTTTTCTCAGGAACGCTGGCGTGAAGGTTCCGGATGCAGGTAAGAAGTTTGATAAAATTCTTGGTTTTCACCTTTCTCTTCTCTTCTTTCCTTATAGGTGTTCCAGGATCGAGGCGGGCGTGGCTGGAGACCAGATGCAGGCGCAGACACGGTGAGCGTTCAGCTGCTTGGATGCAGAACAACGCGAAGCGTGAGCTACTGTCTGGGCGTGGCTTAAATAGCCCCCAAAGTAGTTCCAGGTAAGTATCCTTCCCTGGCCACGCCCGAGTGGCAAAATAGTCCCAATGAAAAAATAGTCCCTTTCAGGTCTCAGGGAGGCCTGAATCTTGCAGCATGGTCTGCATCAGGTAAGTGCACAAAACACCTTCCTTTATGAGCCTGGCGCCTATGGCGCCAGGACTGATGTCCAACATGAGCCTGGCGGCAACGGCGCCAGAACAGAGTCCAAAGAGCCCCTATAAGGGGCCGCTGGGCTTTTACTCCGGGGGTAGGCATCATGACAATACCTGAGTTTCCTCGAATCATAGCTCCACACAGGGACCAATGACGCCTAATCTGCCATCGGCGAAAAGGTGTAACTGACATCAGCAATTGCATTCCGTGTCAACTGTTCACTGCTGGACACACATTAAGAGTTATAAGAGGAGCAAGAGGAGGATACCACGACCTGAAGGGCTGTTTTTACATTTCCACATTGACTACGTGGATATGATCAACTTATGTCAAAGTTACCGATACATGATTGTGGTGGTCTGCCCCTTTTCAAGATGGGTAGAGGCGGGACCATGTTCCCATGCCGATGCCCTCAGAGCTGCCAAATTCCTGGTCCAAAAAGTATTTCCAAGATGGGGAGTATGCGAGGTTCTACGGTCTGACAATGGTCCTCACTTCACCAATGAACTGTTACAACACATAAGGGCCCTGTTAGGAATAAAACACAAATTTGCCTGTGCATATCACCCACAAGCCAATGGTATGTGTGAATGGCTCAACGGCCTCCTGAAAGAAAGCATAGCCAAAATTCAGCAGAGTACCAAAAAAAATTGGCTCCACTGCCTGCCCTTTGCACTATTTGAATTACAAAACAACCCTGGGTCCGACCACCAATTAACGCCCCATAAGGTGGCACCTGTGATGCTGGAAATGCAATGGAGGGACAGGGCTTCCTGTCCTTGTCCTGTAGTCCTTTTTCATTTGTGTTCTGTATTGTTTTCTGCTCAGGAGTCCATGTGGAACTCCTGGCAGTGCAGCTCTTCCGATTTTTGGTTTGGTGTACAGACCCATTGTCACGTCTGGATTGGGGGCTCACCTGTTTAGGCTTGGTTGGCTTCGTTCTTGTTGTCTGCCTGCTTTTCCTAGAGCTGCGGGTGTCGTGAAGATAAGGACGGGCTTCTGCAGACGCCACGCTGTCTGTGACAGGTAACTTGAGGTTCAGCCTTTGAGAGTGGCAGTTCGCTAGCAACTGCAAGGTCAGTCCTGGATAGAGAGGTGTGGAGCATTGCTGCGGTGAGGTCTGAAAGCTCAGGAGAAATCCTGGGTAAGCCGTAAGCGGTCCAAGGGCAACCGCGAGAACAGTCCTGGAGGGAGAGCCGCTGCGCGGCAACCGTCCTTGCAAGTAAGTCCTGAATGCCTCAGCAATTCTGGGTAGGCGGTGAGGCAGTCCGAGGACAACCACTGGATCAGTCCTGGGGGTGCGGTGGCCGCAGTTGCAGGCAAGACCCGGAAGCTCCTGAATCCTGGCAAGCGGTGAGACGGCCCAATGCAACCGCGGAAGCAGCCCTGCAAGGGAAGCCGCTGCGCAGTGACCGCAGTTGCAGGTGTAAGCTGGAAGCTCCGAAAATTGTGGGCAAGCGGCAGGTGGTTCGAGGGCACCGCGAGAGCTGTCCTGGAAGGGAGCCGCCGAAGACACAGTAGCCGAAGTCCAGGAAAACACAATTCAGGTGAGGGAAATCCCTAGGAGCGAGCGCGAGGAACAACACTCGAACACGGGATTGTGAGTGCATTGATACGCACAGAACCGCAGGGGTGTGGCGCTTATCTAGGTGCACTGAAAACTGTACCGTGCATCCAGGAGCTGCGTCCGCCATGTTGAGAGGGTGTTGGGTTCATTCGGGCATGTTGTCGAAGGGACCAGGAGGTCTAAAGGGGGCGGTGGTGCAATTTCATGACACCCATGGGATACCCTTATGGCACCCATGGGTGGGGGTGCAACCCTGTGCCCCTAGTGTATGTTTTTAGGCACCTGTGTGTGGCCCACAGAGCAGGGTATGGTCTGGTGGCAGCTCCATGCTCAATTTGACAGGTGCTCTGAGTATCCTCCATTTTGGGATACCCAGGCCCTGTCATTGGAATCATTTGATTCCTGATAGGAAACAAGATGGCCCCTGTGGCCTCTTGCTTTCTATTGCCTATTACCTTGTTTTCCCAAAGACCTGGGAAGCCCTGACTCTATTCCTTCCTTCGACTGGCTGTTGGGTGGAAGTTCCATATATGGTATTGTAGTGAAGTCCAGGCCAGACTGGATAGAGCCTTCCCAGTGACTGTATGTTGTGGGTACACCCTGTGGGTGGGACCTGGGTGAATGGAGTGTGTGACCAATATGCACTCCTTGTTGTGGATGTCTGGTTTCTGGTATGAAATAAAATGAATGAGACAGCCCTGCCGAAACTGGTATGAATGCAGTGTGTAGTGTTGAATGGCTGGTTACTTGTCTCAATACATTCCTTGTTGTGAGTGTCTGAGAGGGAAGAGAATGGCCTGAATGCACTGTATGCCTGATTGTCTGACTGACTGCTGAATGCCCTTCTGAGTGATTGGTTGCCTTAGTGTGACCCAGCAGAGTAAATGGGAGATCAACAGTATATCTGGGGGCCTCTCAATGCTAGAATTTGTTCAGAAGCTGAAGTTGAAACTGATGCTTGATCTCGTAGCCGAGCCCAAAGCAAAATGTTGACTGCTGTTATCTTCACGGCAATTTGAAAGCCGCCGTGATGTTGAGACTGATCCAAGAGATACCTGGTTAGGCACCCTCTTCGCGAACTGGAGTCACCATCGAGCACCGCTAGCTTTTGCCAAAGCTCCCTGGAAGTCAGACCCTCAACAGGCTGCCAACCGGAGACAGGAACCGCCGAGGAGAACGAAGATAAGCACCAGACATTCCGTCCACCGTCGTCAACCAGGGTTCCCAGGTTTGCTATAACTGCTGGAGGCCCATCGAAGCCGTGTTGCCCAGAAGTGGGCACCGCTTGACGCTGTGCCATCGACGACCGGAGCCGTACGCTCCATCGATTAAGACATTTTGATTCCCGGACGCGCTCACCCGCACCACCGACCGCCTTATCCTGCCGGAGAAGGCCAGGCCGTCAACGCGCCGAGGAGCATCCACCGGTGGGTTTCCCGCCATCCAAAGACTGTAGAGACGCCAGACAACTCAACGCCCTTGCTGGGCCAAAGTTCATCACAAACTCTTTGCGGTCCTGAACTATCGACATCGAGGTGTTCTGCACGCCTCTTCCTTGCAGGGCGTCTTCGACTCATCATCAACGAGCACCGCCAGGACCGAAGCTGCTGCCTCGATGACGGCGAACTTCCATCGAGGATTCTCGACACCGAGTTCACTTTCTTTGAGGCCCATCGACGAACTGTGGCTCCTGCTTTAAAGCGAGTCACTCAAGAAGGATCCCTCGACGCCTCCTCAAGGAACTCTGCTATTCCAGGTATATTGGGGTGGTAGAACCATTTTAGAAGGGAATAAGACTCATTGAACAGTATATGGACTGGGCTTGTAGTATATCTTTATTTTACAGGTTGCCCAGGTGGGGGGATCTCCACACAGAACTGTGTCTAGTGGTAGGGGCCAGTATTCTGTCAATTGTTCTAACCAACTGCTTTCCTCCTATTTCTATTGTTGGTTACCTTTATTAATTGATTTGTGTGACATTTGACCAGAGTACAGTTGATGCACTTTAATGAAATCTGATAATAATTGTGGTACCACTTAGAACTGTATATATTTGCCATTGTAGATTAACTGAGCACAAAGTGAGTTATTGTGATTGTGTATATAACTTTGAACCTTAATTACATAAATACTGTGTTTTAACAAATGCAGTCTGTGGACATTCCTTTGTGGGTGCTTGGGGACTACACTGTACTTAAGAACTAGCCTGCATCACTTCCTGAGAAGCTAGGCCTTGATTGCTCGTCCATTGCTACCGTAATAGAGAATCTTGGCTGGGGTCCTCTGGGCCTCTCCTCTACCATATAGAGAGCAGGACACCAACAACAGGGGTTAGTACACATAGTAAGGTGTACTAGGTAGGAAGTTAGGTTATATACGTGGTCAGTGTTACATGCTGGACAGAGTAGGGTTCTTTCCTGGTGTTTCCCCTGTCCCATCCGAAGTAGGAGTTCCTTACCCTTTTTCCGGTGTTCCTAAATTCCCCATCCTATCCACAACCTCTCCCTATCCCCTCTTCCCCCCATTGGCTGCCACCTGGCGACCTGTTTTATATATCAGGTGTCTGTGCCAACCACGGTGGGAGGGTCGAGTTCATTTGGCTTCCGTGGTTCGGGGGAGACGGTCGATCTCTCTTCCTTTCCTGTAAGTGTGATTGTGACACCATGTCTAAGAACAAAATCAAGGACACCCGACACCCAATCCCTCCAAAGGCCCCTATGGAGGCTACAGGAGAACGCACTGACATAGATGTGGGCCAAGGACTCGGAGGATGCCCAGGGAAAGACTTCCAACGTCGGCCCGGCAGGGGAACCACTGGCGGACCTGGAAGCCCAGGAGCAACTCATCATGCAATCAGCACTGAAGCTCCTGCTGGCCGATATTGTAGAAAAGATCACCGCTGTGGGCCAAAAGCAAATGGACGCCCTCTGGGAGGACCTGGCGGAGGGCATTCAGGAGATCAAGAGAGATATCAGTAAAATAGAGGAAAGGGTGGATACGAATGAGAGGGCGATCCAGGACTTAGCCGAGGATGCACGAAAGACGGATTCACTCCTGGACACTCTGGCGATTGCCATGCACAACCTACAACTTCAGGTGGAAGACTTGGAAAACAGGTCCAGGCGCTCGAATATCCGCATTAAGGCCCTCCCGGAGGACACCCAGGATCAGGATCTCCCCAAAGTGGTTAAGGGCATTTTTGTGGATCTCCTGGAGGCGCCAGGCATGATAGACGTGACCTTTGATAGGATTCACAGAGTGGGCCCCAAACGAGTGGAGCCAGGTACTAGACCTAGAGATGTCCTAGTGGCATTGCATAGCTTCTCGACGAAGGAGGGAATCCTCTCAGCAGCACGCAAGGTAAGTAGAATCACGTATAACGGCACAGAGATTGCACTTTATCAGGATTTGGCGCAAGCAACACTAAACAAACGCCGAAGGATGGGCCGGGTGCTCGCACACTTAAGAGCCCAGGGTACTCGTTATAGATGGCTACATCCCTTCGGCCAGGCCTTCGTATGGCAAGGAAAGGCGCAGAAGATAACCACCTGTGAACAGGGTCTCGCCCCGTTGGGGCTTGAGGAGGATGCTTCATCGCCACCCACTCCGACTTCGTCCGAGCGAACTGGACGTAGAGGATGGGAATGGTCTACGGCCCGCTCAAAGAAGACTAGGAAGAACGGAAACTCGACAAGCTAGTCTTGAAAAAATCATCATAATGGAAGGGGCAGGAGTTAAGAATGGCCCAGAAGCTTACAAGGGGCGACTACCAACATAGAATCCGGAGGGAGAAGTAATACAAGGATGCCTGGGGAGGGCATAAGAAGCCGGGAAAGACTGAGGCGAGGTCGAGGTTTTCAGCAATACCTAAAGGGCTTTGGAGGTAGGAGAGGGGCATTTACTCCTTGGAATGGGATGGTGAGGTCCCGTGTTGGAACACTGGGAAGGCAAGCGATGGGACGACTCTTGAGGTTGGATTTGAGGGGGGCTGAGGCCAGACGTCTCACGCTGCCAGGGGGGAGGGAGCGGGGGACAGGCAGTTTGGGGGACCCAGAGATCTGGATGCGAAAGAAAGGGTTCTGCAGCGTACACCAAAGGAGGAAGCCTAAGGGAGGAGGGCGGGTCAATAAGAGGGGGCTCACGTGACCCATACTGTAGGGCTTTGAAACACCATGCCTAACCAACGAGCAATGAGAATCCTTTCCCTCAATGTTAACGGCCACAATTTGCCGATTAAGCGTAAGAAAGTAGAGCGCTTTATCAGGCAGCTGCACCAATGAATGAAAAAGAACTCTGGCTAAAAAGAGGATGTTCAATGTCTCCTACTGATGCCCTATGGCGACACAATAATACAGGGAAGAAAGTGATGCCCCTCGCACTATTGAAAACAGCACTAACACTACTGCATCATCCCACGCACACAGGGAAAGAAGTAATTGCAACAAGCATTGGAGAATCATGGTTCTGTCCTGACCTAAATGCACCCATTGTTGCAGTTATAAATCCGTTGAGATTAGTACCTCTCGGTATTGTATAACCAAATCCCAAAAGGATATTTTAGGAGTACAAACACTAACCTGATCGGATGCCAACTTGTTCGGAGCAGCAACTGCAGAGGAGAAGAATCACCCCGGAATCCCTGTTCCCCCCTAGCACCGAACATATAAGCATCGGTGAGGGGAAACACGAACCCCAGGGAAACCCTCTGGGGAAAAAAACCCTGGAGATCTTGAATCAGTCTTCTTGAAGGAAAGACTCCGGACGTCAGGACTGGCTTTCTCACAGGAAGGCCCTTCTCTAGGTGGTGTAGTGGAAAGAGACCTACAGGACGAGAGAATGACAGGTGAGTTATAAGAAGGGCAGAATGAAGGGTAAATTGATGTGGAGAGTACGAAAACTAACTTTAGATATGACTGGAGTTAGATCCTTCGAATGGGTCTTTCCTGGCAGTTGAAGGAGCTGTAGTCCAGAGAGGAGGAGAACAACTGACAAAGGAAGAATGATAAGTATGGTTCTAAACAAGGTAAAGATAAGTGAAATGTAGGAACGGGACTAACTTCCGCTAGGCGGACTTTCTGTCTAGAGCGGGATACAAAACGGAAGGCCCCGCTTGAAGGAACGGAAGAATTCCCTGGACTGATCGAGGGAGAGGAAGTGAGCAGCCCGAGACGAGACACAATTCTACAACCAAAAGGAACGTTAGTGAGAAAAATAGAGTTAGATAGTTGTCGATAGGATGGAGTTCGGGGGTCAGAATCTCTGCGAACTTACGGAGCATCACATTCAGCAGAAGCGACGCGCCGGAGCGGAGTTCCGGGTTCCTTAAGAGGGATCAAATGACTGATCACGTGTTCCTGACGGCAACGTGAAACAACTAGACTGCTGGCACAGGTTTCCCCTGCTATACCGGAGTTTCCTCGAATCACAGCTCCACACAGGGACCAATGATGCCTAATCTGCCATCGGCGAAATGGTGTAACAGTATGCCCCCTCCTCAGGGGAGGCAAACTCGGTTTACCCGGGTGAAGGCGAAAGAAACGGCGCACCAATCGAGGTGCATGTACACCTGATGCCGGTTCCCATGTTCTGTCAGCAGGGCAGTAACCCTTCCAATCAATAAGGAATTGGAGACGGCCTTGACGATATCTAGAATCACAGATACCGGCAACTTCATATTCAGCCCCAGAAGTGGTCATAGCGGGAGGAGGTAACGGTTTGGTGGACCGAGGGAAACGGTCTGGTACATCCAGCCTGATCTGGGACAAGTGGAAAACAGTGTGAATGTGAGACCAAGAGGGAGGTAAGGATAATCGCACTGCCACAGATCCCACCCGTTCTAGTACTTCAAAGGGTTCAAAGAATCTTGAGGATAGTTTGGAAGGGATCAGATGTTTGGGCAGAAAGCGAGAGGCCAACCAAACTTTGTCCCCTGGGTTCAAAACTGGCACGACTTGACGGCATTTATCTGCATATTTCTTGGCATGATCTTGTGCTGTTTGCAGTGCAACATTTGCCGTCCGATGTCCCTCTTGTATATCAGCTATCAAACTGTCCACTCCAGGAATTCGTGATGAGGTTGAGGAGATGGACTGCATAAATGAAGGATGGTATCCATAAGAACAGTAGAAGGGACTTGTCTTTAATGCTGTATGCCTGGCATTGCTATAAGCGAACTCTGCAAAAGATAAAAGCTCTACCCAGTTGTCTTGAGCAGCCGACACAAAGCAGCGGAGGTAGCCCTCTAACGTCTGATTCAAACGTTCCGTTTGCCCGTTGGTCTGGGGATGATATCCTGAACTCAGAGCTCTCTTGATGCTTAAGGCTTGGCATACTCCCTTCCAGTAACAGGATGTATATTGAGGACCTCTATCGGAAATGATAGTATCTGGAAGACCATGTCTTGAGAATATTTCTGAGATGAATATCTTAGCCATCTGAGCAGTTCCAGGAAGCTTGGGTAATGGAGTGAAGTGTGCCATCTTGGTGAAATAGTCGACAGTGACCATAATAGTAGTATTCTGAGAAGAGGGTGGAAGATCGACTATGAAGTCAGTAGAGATGACTTGCCACGGTCTTTCTGGTATAGGCATGCGAGCCAACAATCCGAAGGGAGGAGACCGTAGTGTCTTCGATTGTATACAAATACTGCATGCCTTCACATAATCTTTGACGTCCGACTGAAGGGTAGGCCACCAAAAGTGTAGTTTAATCAAGTCGAGAGTAGTCTGAATGCCTCGATGTCCCGCTGCACGGGTGTCATGACACATCCGAAGAACCTCCAATTGTAATGGGTAAGTAGGAATCAATACTTGGCCTTCATGAAAATACAATCCCTGATCTCTGGTTAGATGGTAGGAAGTAGCTAACCCTTCACACAGTTGACTTTGATTCGAGGTTTCAGATTTAAGTGCTAAAGTCAAAAATGATGGAGACAAATCGGGCTCGGGGAAACATTTTTTCAGAACAGAACCTAGTAGCATGAGGATTCTTACGAGATAAAGCATCCGCTCGTAGGTTCTGATTCCGTGGTAAAAAGGTGAACTCGATCCGATATGGGAGAAAAAAATGTGCCCATCGTGCTTGTCTGCTATTGGTGGTTTGGGCCTGCTGAAGTACTTTAAGGTTTTGATGGTCCGTACGTACCACTACTGGGAAGGGAGAACCTAATAAGAGGTGTCTCCATTCTTCAAAGGCTTTCTTTATAGCCAGAACCTCATTTTCAAGAACCAATTAATTTTCTTCAGAAGGAGTGAATGTCTTCGAAAGATAGGCTACGTGTCTTTTGTCACCAGTACTTGATTGTTGTAATAGGACCGCCCGTAACGCATAATGAGAGGCGTCAGTTTCTACAATAAATCGACGAGTCTGATCTGGAGTGACCAAGCCTGATGCAGAGGTAAAGAGGCCTTTCCAGGTATCAAATGCATGTTGAGCCTGTTCGTCCCACTTGAAACGTACGCCCTTCTTGAGTAACCTTGTTATGGGTAAGACAGTCTCAGAATAACAAGGAATAAACATTCGATAAACATTTTCAAATCCTAGAAATCGTTGGATCTCTTTAACCGATGTGGGGGATGGCCAATCTAGGACGGCTGAAACCTTCCTCTGGTCCATGGAGATACCGTGAGCTGATAGGACGAATCTCAGGTAGGTGACCTGTGCTTGATGAAACTCACATTTTTCGGCCTTACAATACAGTTGATTAGCCTGAAGACGCTCCAAGACGATGTTCATGTGGCGAATATGGTCACCGTCATTTGCAGAGAACACTAGTATATCATCCAAATAGATGATTACAAAATGAAGAAGAATGTCGGAGAATAAATGATCCATAAACCTTTGGAAAACAGCGGGTGCATTTACCAGTCCAAAAGGCATCACCTGATACTGAAAGTGTCCAAAGGGTGTGCGAAAAGCTGTTTTCCATTCGTCTCCGGGGGCGATTCGGATCAGATGGTAAGCCCCGCGAAGATCTAGTTTGGTGTAAAGTGCTGCTCCTTGAACCGCTTCCAGGATGTCTTTAATCAGAGGCATCGGGTACTTATCTGGGACGGTGATCTTATTGAGTCCTTGATAGTCTATGCAAGGACGTAACTCTTCTGAGTCTTTCTTTGGGATAAAAAAGAGAGAGGCCCCAGCTGGAGATTTGGACTAAGTAATTAACCCATTCTGTAGATTAGAATGAAGATATTCCTTGAGAGCCACCTTTTCTTTTTGGGACAGGACATACATCCGTCCAAACGGAAGAGGTTGATCGGGGAGCAGGGTGATGTGGCAATCATCTCGGTGATGAGGTGGTAAAGAGGGAAAGAGGGGTTTTGAAAAGACTTTGTAGTATTGCTGATGACATTCTGGCACTGTCTTTAACTGATTGATAGAGGAAGTTGTGGGAATATTGGAAATTTCCGATGGGACTTGAATTCCGACCGCCTCTTGAGATATACAATGGGCTAAACAATACTCCAAACCCAAAAAAAGAGTCCCTGCCGTCCAATTTATAAACGGGTTATGAGTGCGTAACCAAGGGAGTCCCAAAATGACAGGGAAGTGGGAAGCCTTTATCAGATCGAAAGTCAAACTCTACTTATGCGAGGCAATCAGACAAGTCACAGGACTGGTTTGCTCTCGAATAGGCCCAGAGATTAAGGGACTGCCATCTACACCTTGGATTGGTGTGGAGCAAGATTTAAGAGACCTTGCGATGCTGTTTGTAGCTGCCCAATGGTCATCCAAAAAGTTTCCTGCTGCCGCACAGTCGAGTAAGGCTGGGATATTTTGAATTAAACGATCTGGAAGGCTAAAGGTCAATGCTAGTACAATCATGGATTGGTTGAAGACGGGCTGTTCAGAAGACAATCCTAAATGATGTGGGGAACTCTGAATGGATTTCCCTACCGTGGTTCCCTCTACGGCAGGGTTTTGGCGTTTCCCGCCATCTGAGGTCAGGTTCTGCGCGGAGGGACTATCGGACAATCACGTAATATGTGAGAAGAGGAGCCACAATACATACAAAGTCCCAGGGTCTTCCTTCGTTCTCTTTCGGTGTGTGTTAAAGGACCCTTGACAGATCCAATCTGCATGGGTTCATCCACCGTAGGAGCTTTGAGAACACTGGGCAGAGGATCAGAATGAGTACGGATTCCCTTAGGCTTCTTCTTTTCATGCGCCCTTTCTTGAAGCCGGTAGTCTATTTGCATGGTGAGGGTTATCATTTCAGCCAAATTGGCCGGTCGAGGAACTTTGGAAACCTCGTCCTTCAGTTCCTCAGAGAGTCCTTGGCGAAACAACGTTAAAAGACCGTCATTTGGCCATCCAACCTCTGAGGACAACGGTTTAAACTGGGTGATATAAGCAAGAAGGTCATTGTTTCCCTGGCGGAGATCAAAAAGCTTCTCTTGAGTAGTAACTGAAATTTCCTGGCGACTAAACATAGATCTCAGACTGTTTACAAACGCAGGGTTGGAATTTAATACAGCGTTACCTGACGTAACTAAAGGGGTAGCCCATGCTAGGGCAGGACCAGATAAATGCGTGACCAAAAATCCCACTTTATCTTTATTGGTTGGAAAGAATCTGGGTTTAAATGTAAATTGCACAGTGCAACTATACAAAAATTCCTTGAATTTATGAGGATCCCCATCAAACCTGCCCATGCTCAATGAAATTGGGAGAGTCTCAGAAAAGGCTAGGGTCACCTGTTGCGTTAATTGTGCATTATCCTGCTTGATAGCTTGCATTTCTAGTGACATAGACTGCATAGCGGCCATTAATTGTTGCATTTGCTGCTCCATGTTATTGCCACCCGATCTTGTCAGCTATCTTCTTGGGCGTCGCGTACTGTTACAGTTATAAATCCGTTGAGATTAGTACCTCTCGGTATTGTATAACCAAATCCCAAAAGGATATTTTAGGAGTACAAACACTAACCTGATCGGATGCCAACTTGTTCGGAGCAGCAACTGCAGAGGAGAAGAATCACCCCGGAATCCCTGTTCCCCCCTAGCACCGAACATATAAGAATCGGTGAGGGGAAACACGAACCCCAGGGAAACCCTCTGGGGAAAAAAACCTGGAGATCTTGCCAGTTTTCTTGAAGGAAAGACTCCGGACGTCAGGACTGGCTTTCTCACAGGAAGGCCCTTCTCTAGGTGGTGTAGTGGACAGAGACCTACAGGAGGAGAGAATTACAGGTGAGTTATAAGATGGGCAGAATGAAGGGTAAATTGATGTGGAGAGTACGAAAACTAACTTTAGATATGACTGGAGTTAGATCCTTCGAATGGGTCTTTCCTGGCAGTTGAAGAAGTTGTAGTCCAGAGAGGAGGAGAACAACTGACAAAGGAAGAATGATAAGTATGGTTCTAAACAAGGTAAAGATAAGTCAAATGTAGGAACGGGACTTACTTCCGCTAGGCGGACTTACTGTCTAGAGCGGGATACAAAATGGAAGGCCCCGCTTGAAGGAACGGGATAATCCCCTGGACTGATCGAGGGAGAGGAAGTGAGCAGCCCGAGACGAGACACAATTCTACAACCAAAAGGAACGTTAGTGAGAAAAAGAGAGTTAGATAGTTGTCGATAGGATGGAGTTCGGGGGTCAGAATTTCTGCGAACTTATGGAGCAACACATTCAGCAGAAGCGACGCGCCGGAACTGAGTTCCGGGTTCCTTAAGAGGGATCAGATGACTGATCACGTGTTCCTGACGGCAACGTGAAACAAGACGGCTGGCACAGGTTTCCCTTGCTATACCTGTAACGCTCACCTGACTCCCACGGAGGCGCTGGTCTAGTCTGGGTTGCTGTGGCCTCTTCGAGCGTGATGCGCAGAACTCGGAACACCGACTGAACAGGACCCGCAAATCTTGCTTGTCTGGCCAGTAGGAATATCCTTCTGCAAATGAGAAAGGGGATCAACAGTCTGCAGAATAGTGTGCTTGCTCTCCCCTTCCCCCCTTCATTCTTCTCTAACTTCCTCCGAAATCCCCGGTTGAAGCTCACCTTATGGTTTGAAAGGATGAACTCTCCATCCTGCTTCTGGTGCAGGGGCGCGTGTTTTTCCAGTTACTTCACTGGTTTTCAGAATGGCGCTGGCAAAATCCACTTGACTTTTCCGAGCGGAACGCCGTAAGTATGAAGATTACAAAAGTTCAAATGTTGAGCCTTCTTTTCTGTTGCCTTCCTAACCTGTGATCTGTCCTTTATTTCAGGTGCAGAATGAAGGCGATGCGTTGAGGGATTGAATTGCCGATGGTAAACTCAGGTGAGTTAGCGATGGGGGCGATTCCTCTTAATGTCTTTATATTCCCCCAGTAATGTCCTTTGTCCTTTCCCCATAGGGGCCGGGGTGCGGTACCTGCCAACGAAGCGGCGCCGACCCGAAATGAGGAATGGTCCACCAACAGAAGACCGGTAAGTGTTATGGCGGAAAATTAGGCTTTCCTCATATGTTCCTTCTGCTCACCTTTTGTCTCTTCTTCTCTCCTCTAGGCGCAGAGATGTGGCGACCAGTGCAGACAGTCGCGGTGGAGCCAGAAGAACTCCCGAGGACAGGTGAGTGAAGCGCGGCGCTGCAGCGAGCAACGCAGTGCTTTTAAATGAAAGTCTTTTCTCAGGAACGCTGGCGTGAAGGTTCCGGATGCAGGTAAGAAGTTTGATAAAATTCTTGGTTTTCACCTTTCTCTTCTCTTCTTTCCTTATAGGTGTTCCAGGATCGAGGCGGGCGTGGCTGGAGACCAGATGCAGGCGCAGACATGGTGAGCGTTCAGCTGCTTGGATGCAGAACAACGCGAAGCGTGAGCTACTGTCTGGGCGTGGCTTAAATAGCCCCCAAAGTAGTTCCAGGTAAGTATCCTTCCCTGGCCACGCCCGAGTGGCAAAATAGTCCCAATGAAAAAATAGTCCCTTTCAGGTCTCAGGGAGGCCTGAATCTTGCAGCATGGTCTGCATCAGGTAAGTGCACAAAACACCTTCCTTTATGAGCCTGGCGCCTATGGCGCCAGGACTGATGTCCAACATGAGCCTGGCGGCAACGGCGCCAGAACAGAGTCCAAAGAGCCCCTATAAGGGGCCGCTGGGCTTTTACTGCGGGGGTAGGCATCATGACAATACCTGAGTTTCCTCGAATCATAGCTCCACACAGGGACCAATGACGCCTAATCTGCCATCGGCGAAAAGGTGTAACTGACATCAGCAATTGCATTCCGTGTCAACTGTTCACTGCTGGACACACATTAAGAGTTATAAGAGGAGCAAGAGGAGGATACCACGACCTGAAGGGCTGTTTTTACATTTCCACATTGACTACGTGGATATGATCAACTTATGTCAAAGTTACCGATACATGATTGTGGTGGTCTGCCCCTTTTCAAGATGGGTAGAGGCGGGACCATGTTCCCATGCCGATGCCCTCAGAGCTGCCAAATTCCTGGTCCAAAAAGTATTTCCAAGATGGGGAGTATGCGAGGTTCTACGGTCTGACAATGGTCCTCACTTCACCAATGAACTGTTACAACACATAAGGGCCCTGTTAGGAATAAAACACAAATTTGCCTGTGCATATCACCCACAAGCCAATGGTATGTGTGAATGGCTCAGCGGCCTCCTGAAAGAAAGCATAGCCAAAATTCAGCAGAGTACCAAAAATAATTGGCTCCACTGCCTGCCCTTTGCACTATTTGAATTACAAAACAACCCTGGGTCCGACCACCAATTAACGCCCCATAAGGTGGCATCTGTGATGCTGGAAATGCAATGGAGGGACAGGGCCTCCTGTCCTTGTCCTGTAGTCCTTTTTCATTTGTGTTCTGTATTGTTTTCTGCTCAGGAGTCCATGTGGAACTCCTGGCAGTGCAGCTCTTCCGATTTTTGGTTTGGTGTACAGACCCATTGTCACGTCTGGATTGGGGGCTCACCTGTTTAGGCTTGGTTGGCTTCATTCTTGTTGTCTGCCTGCTTTTCCTAGAGCTGCGGGTGTCGTGAAGATAAGGACGGGCTTCTGCAGACGCCACGCTGTCTGTGACAGGTAACTTGAGGTTCAGCCTTTGAGAGTGGCAGTTCGCTAGCAACTGCAAGGTCAGTCCTGGATAGAGAGGTGTGGAGCATTGCTGCGGTGAGGTCTGAAAGCTCAGGAGAAATCCTGGGTAAGCCGTAAGCGGTCCAAGGGCAACCGCGAGAACAGTCCTGGAGGGAGAGCCGCTGCGCGGCAACCGTCCTTGCAAGTAAGTCCTGAATGCCTCAGCAATTCTGGGTAGGCGGTGAGGCAGTCCGAGGACAACCACTGGATCAGTCCTGGGGGTGCGGTGGCCGCAGTTGCAGGCAAGACCCGGAAGCTCCTGAATCCTGGCAAGCGGTGAGACGGCCCAATGCAACCGCGGAAGCAGCCCTGCAAGGGAAGCCGCTGCGCAGTGACCACAGTTGCAGGTGTAAGCTGGAAGCTCCGAAAATTGTGGGCAAGCGGCAGGTGGTTCGAGGGCACCGCGAGAGCTGTCCTGGAAGGGAGCCGCCGAAGACACAGTAGCCGAAGTCCAGGAAAACACAATTCAGGTGAGGGAAATCCCTAGGAGCGAGCGCGAGGAACAACACTCGAACACGGGATTGTGAGTGCATTGATACGCACAGAACCGCAGGGGTGTGGCGCTTATCTAGGTGCGCTGAAAACTGTACCGTGCATCCAGGAGCTGCGTCCGCCATGTTGAGAGGGTGTTGGGTTCATTCGGGCATGTTGTCGAAGGGACCAGGAGGTCCAAAGGGGGCGGTGGTGCAATTTCATGACACCCATGGGATACCCTTATGGCCCCCATGGGTGGGGGTGCAACCCTGTGCCCCTAGTGTATGTTTTTAGGCACCTGTGTGTGGCCCACAGAGCAGGGTATGGTCTGGTGGCAGCTCCATGCTCAATTTGACAGGTGCTCTGAGTATCCTCCATTTTGGGATACCCAGGCCCTGTCATTGGAATCATTTGATTCCTGATAGGAAACAAGATGGTCCCTGTGGCCTCTTGCTTTCTATTGCCTGTTACCTTGTTTTCCCAAAGACCTGGGAAGCCCTGACTCTATTCCTTCCCCGACTGGCTGTTGGGTGGAAGTTCCATATATGGTATTGCAGTGAAGTCCAGGCCAGACTGGATAGAGCCTTCCCAGTGACTGTATGTTGTGGGTACACCCTGTGGGTGGGACCTGGGTGAATGGAGTGTGTGACCAATATGCACTCCTTGTTGTGGATGTCTGGTTTCTGGTATGAAATAAAATGAATGAGACAGCCCTGCCCGAAACTGGTATGAATGCAGTGTGTAGTGTTGAATGGCTGGTTACTTGTCTCAATACATTCCTTGTTGTGAGTGTCTGAGAGGGAAGCGAATGGCCTGAATGCACTGTATGCCTGATTGTCTGACTGACTGCTGAATGCCCTTCTGAGTGATTGGTTGCCTTAGTGTGACCCAGCAGAGTAAATGGGAGATCAACAGTATATCTGGGGGCCTCTCAATGCTAGAATTTGTTCAGAAGCTGAAGTTGAAACTGATGCTTGATCTCGTAGCCGAGCCCAAAGCAAAATGTTGACTGCTGTTATCTTCACGGCAATTTGAAAGCCGCCGTGATGTTGAGACTGATCCAAGAGAGGACCTGGTTAGGCACCCTCTTCGCGAACTGGAGTGACCATCGAGCACCGCTAGCTTTTGCCAAAGCTCCCTGGAAGTCAGACCCTCAACAGGCTGCCAACCGGAGACAGGAACCGCCGAGGAGAACGAAGATAAGCACCAGACATTCCGTCCACCGTCGTCAACCAGGGTTCCCAGGTTTGCTATAACTGCTGGAGGCCCATCGAAGCCGTGTTGCCCAGAAGTGGGCACCGCTTGACGCTGTGCCATCGACGACCGGAGCCGTACGCTCCATCGATTAAGACATTTTGATTCCCGGACGCGCTCACCCGCACCACCGACCGCCTTATCCTGCCGGAGAAGGCCAGGCCGTCAACGCGCCGAGGAGCATCCACCGGTGGGTTTCCCGCCATCCAAAGACTGTAGAGACGCCAGACAACTCAACGCCCTTGCTGGGCCAAAGTTCATCACAAACTCTTTGCGGTCCTGAACTATCGACATCGAGGTGTTCTGCACGCCTCTTCCTTGCAGGGCGTCTTCGACTCATCATCAACGAGCACCGCCAGGACCGAAGCTGCTGCCTCGATGACGGCGAACTTCCATCGAGGATTCTCGACACCGAGTTCACTTTCTTTGAGGCCCATCGACGAACTGTGGCTCCTGCTTTAAAGCGAGTCACTCAAGAAGGATCCCTCGACGCCTCCTCAAGGAACTCTGCTATTCCAGGTATATTGGGGTGGTAGAACCATTTTAGAAGGGAATAAGACTCATTGAACAGTATATGGACTGGGCTTGTAGTATATCTTTATTTTACAGGTTGCCCAGGTGGGGGGATCTCCACACAGAACTGTGTCTAGTGGTAGGGGCCAGTATTCTGCCAATTGTTCTAACCAACTGCTTTCCTCCTATTTCTATTGTTGGTTACCTTTATTAATTGATTTGTGTGACATTTGACCAGAGTACAGTTGATGCACTTTAATGAAATCTGATAATAATTGTGGCACCACTTAGAACTGTATATATTTGCCATTGTAGATTAACTGAGCACAAAGTGAGTTATTGTGATTGTGTATATAACTTTGAACCTTAATTACATAAATACTGTGTTTTAACAAATGCAGTCTGTGGACATTCCTTTGTGGGTGCTTGGGGACTACACTGTACTTAAGAACTAGCCTGCATCACTTCCTGAGAAGCTAGGCCTTGATTGCTCGTCCATTGCTACCGTAATAGAGAATCTTGGCTGGGGTCCTCTGGGCCTCTCCTCTACCATATAGAGAGCAGGACACCAACAACAGGGGTTAGTACACATAGTAAGGTGTACTAGGTAGGAAGTTAGGTTATATACGTGGTCAGTGTTACATGCTGGACAGAGTAGGGTTCTTTCCTGGTGTTTCCCCTGTCCCATCCGAAGTAGGAGTTCCTTACCCTTTTTCCGGTGTTCCTAAATTCCCCATCCTATCCACAACCTCTCCCTATCCCCTCTTCCCCCCATTGGCTGCCACCTGGCGACCTGTTTTATATATCAGGTGTCTGTGCCAACCACGGTGGGAGGGTCGAGTTCATTTGGCTTCCGTGGTTCGGGGGAGACGGTCTATCTCTCTTCCTTTCCTGTAAGTGTGATTGTGACACCATGTCTAAGAACAAAATCAAGGACACCCGACACCCAATCCCTCCAAAGGCCCCTATGGAGGCTACAGGAGAACGCACTGACATAGATGTGGGCCAAGGACTCGGAGGATGCCCAGGGAAAGACTTCCAACGTCGGCCCGGCAGGGGAACCACTGGCGGACCTGGAAGCCCAGGAGCAACTCATCATGCAATCAGCACTGAAGCTCCTGCTGGCCGATATTGTAGAAAAGATCACTGCTGTGGGCCAAAAGCAAATGGACGCCCTCTGGGAGGACCTGGCGGAGGGCATTCAGGAGATCAAGAGAGATATCAGTAAAATAGAGGAAAGGGTGGATACGAATGAGAGGGCGATCCAGGACTTAGCCGAGGATGCACGAAAGACGGATTCACTCCTGGACACTCTGGCGATGGCCATGCACAACCTACAACTCCAGGTGGAAGACTTGGAAAACAGGTCCAGGCGCTCGAATATCCGCATTAAGGCCCTCCCGGAGGACACCCAGGATCAGGATCTCCCCAAAGTGGTTAAGGGCATTTTTGTGGATCTCCTGGAGGCGCCAGGCATGATAGACGTGACCTTTGATAGGATTCACAGAGTGGGCCCCAAACGAGTGGAGCCAGGTACTAGACCTAGAGATGTCCTAGTGGCATTGCATAGCTTCTCGACGAAGGAGGGAATCCTCTCAGCAGCACGCAAGGTAAGTAGAATCACGTATAACGGCACAGAGATTGCACTTTATCAGGATTTGGCGCAAGCAACACTAAACAAACGCCGAAGGATGGGCCAGGTGCTCGCACACTTAAGAGCCCAGGGTACTCGTTATAGATGGCTACATCCCTTCGGCCAGGCCTTCGTATGGCAAGGAAAGGCGCAGAAGATAACCACCTGTGAACAGGGTCTCGCCCCGTTGGGGCTTGAGGAGGATGCTTCATCGCCACCCACTCCGACTCCGTCCGAGCGAACTGGACGTAGAGAATGGGAATGGTCTACGGCCCGCTCAAAGAAGACTAGGAAGAACGGAAACTCGACAAGCTAGTCTTGAAAAAATCATCATAATGGAAGGGGCAGGAGTTAAGAATGGCCCAGAAGCTTACAAGGGGCGACTACCAACATAGAATCCGGAGGGAGAAGTAATACAAGGATGCCTGGGGAGGGCATAAGAAGCCGGGAAAGACTGAGGCGAGGTCGAGGTTTTCAGCAATACCTAAAGGGCTTTGGAGGTAGGAGAGGGGCATTTACTCCTTGGAATGGGATGGTGAGGTCCCGTGTTGGAACACTGGGAAGGCAAGTGATGGGACGACTCTTGAGGTTGGATTTGAGGGGGGCTGAGGCCAGTCGTCTCACGCTGCCAGGGGGGAGGGAGCGGGGGACAGGCAGTTTGGGGGACCCAGAGATCTGGATGCGAAAGAAAGGGTTCTGCAGCGTACACCAAAGGAGGAAGCCTAAGGGAGGAGGGCGGGTCAATAAGAGGGGGCTCACGTGACCCATACTGTAGGGCTTTGAAACACCATGCCTAACCAACGAGCAATGAGAATCCTTTCCCTCAATGTTAACGGCCACAATTTGCCGATTAAGCGTAAGAAAGTAGAGCGCTTTATCAGGCGCGGACGGCTCATTATCACTCTGCAAGAAACTCATATCCGAACGGCTGACCGCGGAAGGGTTAAGCTGTGAGGCTATTCTAGGGCAATGCAAGCTACCCAATCTGAAAAGAAAGCGGGGGTTCTACTGGCACTTAGGGACGGGCTGGAGCTACATATTACTGGGAAGGTTGTAGACGACCTGGCAGTATCCCTGGAGGGCAATGATCTCTCTTTCACTGTGGCGACGATATATGCCCCAAATACGGCTCAAGACCCCTTTATTCAGAGCGCATTGGGAAAACTTGAGAATTTCGCTAAGTCCCCTATTGTCCTTACTAGCGATTTCAACATCCCGTGGGACCCGGCAAAGGATAGATCGGCGGGATGAGGAGGCCCACAAGGGAGACCGACACAGGATCTGAAGGAGAAAATCAGTAACCTGGGCCTAGTGGATGCGTGGCGTGAGATACGGGGGGAACCTGGGGGGTATACTTTTTATTCACATGCACACCGGTCCCACTCAAGAATAGACTATATCTGGCTGTCTGCTACCCTTCTGGGAAGGGTGCTGGATATCACCATCGGCTCCACTACCCTCTCCGATCATGCCCCCTTGATTATAACCCTGAAAGCGAAGGGCAGACCCCCGGGACTATGGAAATGGTACTATCCCTCCGCCCTCTTCAAAGATCAAGTTCTGGTCCAAGAGATCGAAGAGGAAATCAAACGTTTCTTTGCGGAGAACCCAGTAGAGGACACACCACCCCAGATTAGGTGGGACGCCTTTAAGGCGACCCTGAGAGGAGCGATAATAGCGCTTAAGGCGAGAAGGGATAGAGAACTAAGAGTAGAGGAGGCACGCCTGGAGGAAGCACTCAGGGGGGTTACCGCAAACATGGGAATAAATCAGACCCCGGCTACTAAAAGGGAGTACAGGGTGATTCGGGCTCAGCTGGACCTGATCCAGACCAGAGCTGCTGAACGAAGCCTATTACGTCTTAGGCAGAAATATTATATTAAAGGCAATAAGGCAGACCAACTGCCCGCAAGAATGCTTAGAAAGGACCAGAGGGAGAAGACAATATTGAAAATTAAGATGGAAGGAGGGAGCACCAGCACTAAAAATGAGGACATCTTAAGGGAATTTGCCTGATTCTATTCCACGCTGTATGCGTCTGATACCCCAGAGAGTCCTCCCAACTAGAGTACCTAGACAGGGTTACATTGCCCCGTGTAACCCAAGATGAGATGGAAACACTCGATTCCTGCCCCTCATGTCCCCAGCTCTCCAAGATGTCAGGCAGGAGCCAGGAGGAAAAATATATATGGGCGAAACCCTCTTTTTTCGGGGGCCTGACTCTTGAGGGTGGATAATAGCAGTTCTATAGGGGGATAGAGTCAAAGGCCACGATCATCTACATGGCCCCCAAGGGCCTCTCCATCCCTCCAAAGACCCACTTGGAGTCAGACTTGTGGTACCAGACTCACTCACTCCAATAGGATAACATTGGGGATTGGACTTGTAGTGCATTGATGGGGACAAGATGGATGCCTCCACATATTTCGGTTCCCAGAACTGCATGTGCAGTCGAGTCTTTTGCGTGTGGTTCAGCCCAGAGACACCTGGGATACCCAGAGACTATTTAAACCACGCCCAGGCTGAGAAACATGCTTTGTGTTTTCTGCACCTGCAGCGTTACATTCACTGTGTTCGGATCGGTCTCCAGTAGGCCTGCATCTTTCTTCTGCGCTCAGCTCCTGCAAGAAGAAGAACACTGTTAGGAACAGCCTTACCTTGTGGCGCTTCTGCCCATCATTCATCGCTCCTTCTGTTCTGCTGGCATCTTCGGCGGTGTCATTGCCATCCCGGCATGCTGCTTCCTAAGGAAAAGGGAAAAGAACAGAAAAAAGGCATTAGTAAGCATTCTGCAAATCTTCGCTTATTTTTAAAGACTGTACGAGCTTCAAAGGCTTACCTGAATCCCAGCCGCTCTGGGGGAACTCTGTCTTCGGAACTTCTCATCCATCTGCAAGAGCGAAAAGACACTCCAGGTTAGCGTGGAAACTTTTGGAGGCGCTGCATACCCGGCTTACTCACCGCATTTCTTCTTCATAACCGGCATCTACGCTGAAAACATCGCGGCACCTAAAAGACACAGAAAAATAACTCAGTTCAATACTGTCAGACCTGCTGTGTCGTGAAGAGTAATAGGGCCTCTGTCCCCAAATTCCCCACAAAGAGATAGAATACACTCTTTGTGCGAGCCTTGAAGCCACAGGTGTTGGTGTTGTTTGCACAGGAACCAGGCGCCACCGAAGACCCCAAGACTGTGGGAAGGAAGGCAAGTTTAGCACAAGCAGGCACAGTATACAGAAATGCAGGCACGTGTAAATAACTGAAGTGTTTGTACCTAAGTCCTGCAAGACTATCCTGGTATCGCTTTTGTGTTGCAGGGGGCGCACAGTGAAGTTCCTGAAGCCGGCTGAGCCGACTGCAAACACCTGGTTGATTCGTGGCACAGGGTAAGGCTTGAATGCTTGCGCGTGATTCGTGACAGATTAGGGCAAGGCAAAGGCAAGTCCAAAAGCACTCCGAGGTCGATGCCAGGTGAGCAGGAAAAAGTCAACAAACCAGGGAGTGTTTCGGGGGCAGTCCGGTATACGTTGTCCAAAGGTCAAAATCCATGTGGTCTGTGCCGGTTGAAGTAGTAGTACAAAAGGAGCGAGCAAAGAAGTCTGTGATCCGTAAGCCGAGGTCGGGTACCCTACATCTTGAATCCGAGACGAAATGCTGAACAGCGATACGAAGAACAGCTGTGAAGCAACAAGCATTTCGAACTGGCCGGCTTTATGCACGGCGGTTCCCGATCACGTGAGCAGGGGGCGAGACACGTGACCGGGAAAGCGTCCCGCAACCAGGAAGCCAATGCGATCGGGTCCTCCTACCCGATCCCAGTCTCCCTAGGGAAGTTGCCAATGGAAACGGGGGTTCCAGCAAGAATGACCAATGCCCCTGCGTTGCAAGAAGGAACGCCGCTTCCCCTGCACCACAGGTAATCTAAAGCCTTGAACTGCCTGCAGCCTGGGGAGTCTAGCGCTACTGCTGGTCGGGGAATTGTCGGGAGTGGGAGTGCTGCTATCCCGGTCTGTAGTGGTTTGGACGTTCTGTCTGATAGGAAGCGAGCTGGTATGCCTCCCGCGCATGACAAATACAAATACGAAAGGGTCGCATCGCGCTCTCACTCACCTTCAGCGCTACTCATCTCAGAAGCACGTCGCCATCTCCGGACGCCGGCCATCATCTAAGGAAGGAAAGGAACAAAGTTAGAGAACTGTTCAAAAGACTCATTATACTTACCTGTCGGACTCTTGCCAGTGAAGTAACTAGGCAGCAACGAGCCTGCATCAATCAACGCGCCCCTGCACTGAAAGCAAGACGGAGAGCACACTTTCCAAGAAAACAAGGTGAGCTGTGGATCAAAGGGAAGGGTTGGACCCCGGGGAAGAAGAGGTTCAAGCACACAGAGACAATAGGGAGTTAAACTCTACCAAACCTGTGTTTCAGGCCCAGTCTCCAGTCGAGTAGACTCCAGGGAAGGATTTGAGGTTGTAAGAGGTCAGAACAGGCTGAGTGACGTCCCCGTGGATACCAGGTGAGCGTTACATACAGAGGATGAAGTCAGAGAGGCAATCAGAGCTCTACCTAATCTTAAGTCGCCGGGCCCGGATGGCTATGTGGCAGAATTCTACAAACTGCATAGGGAAACCCTCATCCCCATTCGGACCCAGCACTTTAATCAAATAGGGCGAGATAGCGCAATCACTGGAACAATGGATGAGGCGAAAGTCGTCCTCATTCATAAAAAGGGCAAGGACCCAACCAAGTGCACCTCCTATCGCCAATTAGCTTTAATCAATGTTGATTCTAAAATACATGGCAAGATCTTAGCAAAAAGATTAGATCATTTGCTCCCGAACCTAGTGTTAGGGAGAATTCTCTGTTTAGGCTGAATTTCCCTACCTAGTGAGTCCCCCAGCAGCTTTGCTGGATTTCTGGGGTTTAATTTTTTCTCCTGCCAAGAGTGAGACTCTTTTACCCTCACTCTTGGACATGTTGAAGTGTGTTTTCTTGGTTAAACCTTGTGTTGAATGGGCTATGGGGTCTTTTACTCCATAGGGCCTCATGTATTTTTGTGATGTGGGTCACACAGCACCCTCTGTGCCGTGACCCAGGGGTGTCCTAGGGACTCCCCAACATAGACTCCATACCCTGGGACTGACTACTGTCTCCCAGGGCATGTAAAGTCACCAAAGACTTTGCTAGTCTTGAATCCTGAACAGAACCAGTACAAACCATCATATTGTGGACGTACTGGCTGGGGCAATTCGATTGCCCCAGGGTCTGTTAGTCGAGGGGGCACGTCTCCGTCCCCCCTGATCGAGTTTTGGCTGGTGGCAGTGGAAACTACTTTTTATATTTGACCGCGAATATTTTCCTATGGGATTTCCCATTGTTTTAGGCTAACACATTTAATTATTTATTTACGGTAGCCTTAAACATACCGCCGGTTTATATATTTATTTTTATAACTCCGGTTGGGACTTTTTGCCAAAACTTGATTCTAAAATGGCGTTGGTGTTCGCCTCTGTAACTCTGACCCAAAGTGGAGCCCTTTGTTCCACTTTTGGCGGGCTTCTCCACAGAAGCCCTCCAAAGTGGTGCCACTCTGTCTGGGGTACTTAGGAGGGGTGGAGGGGGATTTAGGCACCCTGGACTGAGTTACCTTGGTAACTCAAGTCGCACTCCGTCCTGATTGGCCCAAGTGGTGAGCCGCCCGGCTCACCACTTAGCATGTTTGAGTGACAGCTAGGCTGGGTGAATGGGGGCTTGTTGCATAAAAGCAGGGCTTTGGGGACTGGGACTTCAGAAGTCGCCACAGGACCAAGAATCCGACGAGGGAAGAGCTGAGCCGACCTGCTTCGACGACACCACCCGGTGGAGCCCTGCTGAACCGTCTCACCACTTTTTCCCGACGACCGAGGAGAACTCTTAACGGAGTGGCTCCTTCCCTTGACTGGTGGGGACAACCAGTTTTCGCCTTCTTTCCGTTCTTTTGAGGTATCTCGTGGCCGCCTTGCCTGTGCCAAGCACCCCGGCATCCGGAATACCACACTTTACCCCCATACCGCGAAAGTCGGTACCAACCCTTTAACCGGAGGACTCCGCGGCTGGTTTCTTCCCGGGCAGTGCTACGACCTTTCTCTTCTGCTCTTCAGCGAGATATTCTTCTCCCCTGACCGACGTCGAGCCTTGCTGTCACTGCCTGGAACAACTGCCCCCGCTGGAGGATCCTTTCCGCTTAAGGTACTGTGTTCCGCCTGGCTTCCCTTGCTACCGACTGTACGGGGTAGATTTAGTCCCCGGCTTTCGAACCTGGGAGTGCCTGGGACACTTTGGCTAAACTTTCTGAGCCACTCTAAACTCTTTCTGACTCTTTGCAAGACTTTGAATCTCTAACTAACAGTGTGATCTTGGGCACATTTTTGCTCCGGCTACTCTAAGAGTGGGCCCTGCCTAGTGACTTTTGCTCACCTGTGACTTTATTCTTCTTTAAGCCTATTGCAAGTGTTCTGGACCTTAGAGTGGTGTGTCTAACCTATTTCTGCTTTTTCTCTCCCTTTCTTGGAAACTACTAGAGTGTCATCTAACGTTAAGCACTCACCTCTGTTTTAATTAAGTGGTGTTAACCTAGAGTTGTCTAGATAGGAGAAAGGATTGAATTTACTTTCATTATAACTGTGTTGGAGTGTTTTTACCATATTCGTTGTTAGAGTGTTTTTACTTATGTGTGTTTTTAAATAAATAACTATATTCTTTTGAAACCAAGCTCTGGTCAGTGTTTGCTTGTGCTATTGTGTTTTGGTACATATTGTGTATACTTTGCATACTGCCTAACTCTTCTTGAGAGAGGTCTGACTGCTCAGCCACAGCTACCAGGTAAATCTGGGTGGTGCGGACTGCTACCAAAGGGGTTTACTGCTCTACCTGTGGTCTTAAATCTTTTGCAGTGTTCCCCAAGGGAACTGCACAGGTTTCTGCCTAACACTGGTGTACAGCGGTGGGATTTGTATTGAGTATACATTTTATTGTGCTTTAGATACCTTAGTGCAACTAACCACAAAGCTTAGCACTGAAAAAGTAAAACCTCTAACATGTCAGTTATAGAAAGCTATAGTCAAGAGTCCCTTGCAGCCAAAACTGCTGATTGTTTAAGAGTGCTCTGTAAACATAAGGATCTCCTGACTAAGGGCAAGAAAATGGAGCTGATTGAAAGATTGTTAGCTAACCAAAGTCTGGGTGATGGTTCAGAGGAACCTACCACTCCAGCAACTGTAGATGACAGTGTTGAAGTTAACATGGAGCAAAATGTTGATGTTTCTGAGGAAGAGTCAGAAGAGGAGGGTGAGGCTGTTGTAACTGTCCCCCCTAGGCCTCTGCCTGCTCTACCTGCTGTACCTACTGGACCTTTACCAGGTCCCACATTTAGTCCTCAGTACTTTGAACTGGAGAAAATGAAGCTAGAATTGGAGTATAAGAAACTTAATGCTCAAACTGACAAAGAACTAAGGCTAAGGGAAATGGAGCTCAAGTATGACTTAGAAATGAAGAAATTATCTGTTGAGAATGTTTCTCTCTCTGGCTCCTCTAGAAGTTCCAGTCCTAAAAGACCCCGGATGCCTAAAGAATTGGTTGGTATGTATGAGCCTAAGTTGGATGTGTTGGATTGGTTGTCTCTGTTTGAATATAATCATGGGCTCCAGAACATCACAGGAAATGACTTACTCACCTGGTTGTTCTCTAGGCTTCCCCCTGTTGCAACTGATGTGGTAATGGAGATGGGGGAGGAGGATAGGAAGGACTATGAATGTGTGAAACTAGCTTTGATAGCTAGGTTTGGGAAGACCCCTTCCCAGTATCTTAAGAGGTTTAGGAGCCTCAAAAAGCATGATGGTACCCCTTGGGCTACCTGGGTGAGTGAATGTTTGAAAAACTTAGAGGGATGGATTAAGGGTTACAAGGTGAACACTTATGAGGGGATGAGAAATCTCTTTATGTTGGAGTCAATTTATGATGCCTGCTCTCCTGAGCTCAGACAGCACTTGGCTGATTCACAGGAATTGGATCCTAGGAAGCTAGCTAAGGCTGCTGACTTGTGGGTTGCCAACAGGGCCACTCACAAGGATTCTGGGGTAACTCAGAAGAAGGATGGGGAGAAACAGCCTAAAAAGGACCCCAAAGAGAATTCTAATACCTCCCATACCCAAGAGGGCCACAAACAACCAAATAACCAGGGTAAGCCCCAGGGTAAACCGAATCAGGCTAGTGTACCTTCTGGCCACAAGCCAGAAGGAGGTCAGAGCAAGCCACCCTTCCAGAGAGCATTTGGACAATGCTATGTCTGTCAGGGTACTGACCATATCAAAGGAGATCCCAAGTGCAAGGGTAAACCTGCAGGGATCAGCACAGTCTCCTTAGCCTTCACTCCTGAGGATGAAGTACAGATGGCTAGTGCCCACTTTGAACTCTTTGCTGAAGAACCCTTGGGTCTTCAAGCAACTGTAAACTTAGAGCCTATGGGTCTGGTTAGTCCCCAGAATAGGGTTGTGTATAACTCCCTACCTGTTAACTCTAAGGTGTATTATGTGGACAGTGTTCTTGTCAATGGCCAGGATACTCCTGCCAGGAGAGACACTGGGGCCAGCAGAACAGTAGTGGATGAAAGCTTCTTTCAACCTGAGGATGTGGCCAAAGCACCCAAAGGTCCCACTAAGATGTCTGGAGGCCCTGTCCAAATGGTTCCTATTCTACCAGCCCTCATTCAGTGTAACAACATGACAGTGAGGATCCCTGTCAGTGTTCAGACTGAGGTACCTGGGAAGGTCCTGTTAGGGAATGACCTAAGAACTCTAGGAGTAGTGTCACATACCCCCAGGCCTCCCAGTATGGAGAAGCAGAACTTAACCAAATTGGCTAGAAAGGCTACCTTGAAGGACCCTTCCAAGCCTGTGGGACCCTCTACTGAGAACCCCACTACAAGCCCTGGTGTTAGTAAGTTGACCTCTAACCCAGGCACATTTCAGGATAGTATGCTAGGAACATGGGTGCCCCAACCAAGCTCCATCATTGTTCCCCTAGTCTCAGAGTCTCTGACTCCCCCTGCTTCTGAGGAAGAGGTGGATAGACCAACTAGGCCCCTATCTGGACCTGAGAGAACTGGTAATTCTCAGTGCTGGTGGAAAACCAGAAAAGAAAAGTCTAAGGCCAAAAACCTTCAGACTGTTGGACCTTCTACTGAAGACCCCAACTCAAATCCTAATGTTAGGGGGGAAACTCCTAAAATAGGTAAGGGTAGATCTAAGAGGAAGGGGAAGCAGGTGCAGTGCCTAACCCCAACCCCTCCAACCAAGAGGCCTAAGACCCAACCTGCTCCCACAAGAGAGGTGGTGAGGAACCTTGGAGGCCCCTCTAGATCTCAGGGAATCCTTTGTAAGGACCCCTTGAAAAAGCCTAACATAGGTTCAGAAGTTGTACCAACTTCTGAGGGACTGGTCAACCAGATCCCCTATAACAAAAAGACTGATGTTCCTCAAAGGGTTTGTAGGTCCTTTAGCTTGCAAAAGAAAACCTTTGAGTTCTCCCTTAAGCATAGGTCAAGGTGTCACCATCAAAATGCTGATGGACTCTCTAGGATGTATATCATCGACTAGAGGTATGAGGTTCATCCAGGAGTGGATTAAATCCTCCTGTCCCTTAGTCTGGGGGGGGCGAGTGTTAGGGAGAATTCTCTGTTTAGGCTGAATTTCCCTACCTAGTGAGTCCCCCAGCAGCTTTGCTGGATTTCTGGGGTTTAATTTTTTCTCCTGCCAAGAGTGAGACTCTTTTACCCTCACTCTTGGACATGTTGAAGTGTGTTTTCTTGGTTAAACCTTGTGTTGAATGGGCTATGGGGTCTTTTACTCCATAGGGCCTCATGTATTTTTGTGATGTGGGTCACACAGCACCCTCTGTGCCGTGACCCAGGGGTGTCCTAGGGACTCCCCAACATAGACTCCATACCCTGGGACTGACTACTGTCTCCCAGGGCATGTAAAGTCACCAAAGACTTTGCTAGTCTTGAATCCTGAACAGAACCAGTACAAACCATCATATTGTGGACGTACTGGCTGGGGCAATTCGATTGCCCCAGGGTCTGTTAGTCGAGGGGGCACGTCTCCGTCCCCCCTGATCGAGTTTTGGCTGGTGGCAGTGGAAACTACTTTTTATATTTGACCGCGAATATTTTCCTATGGGATTTCCCATTGTTTTAGGCTAACACATTTAATTATTTATTTACGGTAGCCTTAAACATACCGCCGGTTTATATATTTATTTTTATAACTCCGGTTGGGACTTTTTGCCAAAACTTGATTCTAAAATGGCGTTGGTGTTCGCCTCTGTAACTCTGACCCAAAGTGGAGCCCTTTGTTCCACTTTTGGCGGGCTTCTCCACAGAAGCCCTCCAAAGTGGTGCCACTCTGTCTGGGGTACTTAGGAGGGGTGGAGGGGGATTTAGGCACCCTGGACTGAGTTACCTTGGTAACTCAAGTCGCACTCCGTCCTGATTGGCCCAAGTGGTGAGCCGCCCGGCTCACCACTTAGCATGTTTGAGTGACAGCTAGGCTGGGTGAATGGGGGCTTGTTGCATAAAAGCAGGGCTTTGGGGACTGGGACTTCAGAAGTCGCCACAGGACCAAGAATCCGACGAGGGAAGAGCTGAGCCGACCTGCTTCGACGACACCACCCGGTGGAGCCCTGCTGAACCGTCTCACCACTTTTTCCCGACGACCGAGGAGAACTCTTAACGGAGTGGCTCCTTCCCTTGACTGGTGGGGACAACCAGTTTTCGCCTTCTTTCCGTTCTTTTGAGGTATCTCGTGGCCGCCTTGCCTGTGCCAAGCACCCCGGCATCCGGAATACCACACTTTACCCCCATACCGCGAAAGTCGGTACCAACCCTTTAACCGGAGGACTCCGCGGCTGGTTTCTTCCCGGGCAGTGCTACGACCTTTCTCTTCTGCTCTTCAGCGAGATATTCTTCTCCCCTGACCGACGTCGAGCCTTGCTGTCACTGCCTGGAACAACTGCCCCCGCTGGAGGATCCTTTCCGCTTAAGGTACTGTGTTCCGCCTGGCTTCCCTTGCTACCGACTGTACGGGGTAGATTTAGTCCCCGGCTTTCGAACCTGGGAGTGCCTGGGACACTTTGGCTAAACTTTCTGAGCCACTCTAAACTCTTTCTGACTCTTTGCAAGACTTTGAATCTCTAACTAACAGTGTGATCTTGGGCACATTTTTGCTCCGGCTACTCTAAGAGTGGGCCCTGCCTAGTGACTTTTGCTCACCTGTGACTTTATTCTTCTTTAAGCCTATTGCAAGTGTTCTGGACCTTAGAGTGGTGTGTCTAACCTATTTCTGCTTTTTCTCTCCCTTTCTTGGAAACTACTAGAGTGTCATCTAACGTTAAGCACTCACCTCTGTTTTAATTAAGTGGTGTTAACCTAGAGTTGTCTAGATAGGAGAAAGGATTGAATTTACTTTCATTATAACTGTGTTGGAGTGTTTTTACCATATTCGTTGTTAGAGTGTTTTTACTTATGTGTGTTTTTAAATAAATAACTATATTCTTTTGAAACCAAGCTCTGGTCAGTGTTTGCTTGTGCTATTGTGTTTTGGTACATATTGTGTATACTTTGCATACTGCCTAACTCTTCTTGAGAGAGGTCTGACTGCTCAGCCACAGCTACCAGGTAAATCTGGGTGGTGCGGACTGCTACCAAAGGGGTTTACTGCTCTACCTGTGGTCTTAAATCTTTTGCAGTGTTCCCCAAGGGAACTGCACAGGTTTCTGCCTAACACCTAGTTCTCCCGGATCAGTCAGGATTTGTCAGAGGTAGACAAACCACAGACAACGTCAGAAGGTTGGCCCACTTAATAGAGAAGGCCCACAAGAAGGGAGTCCCCGCTCTCCTGATGGCAATTGACGCGGAGAAGGCGTTTGATCGGGTGGAGTGGGGATTCCTCTTCGCACCCATGGTCAGGATGGGTTTTGGCCCCAAATTTATGGATAAGATTAGAGCCAATTATAGACACCCCACCCTCAGACTGGCGGTGAACGGACAACTGTCTGAACCGGTGCTAGTCGAGAGGGGCACCAAGCAGGGATGCCCTCTGCCCCAATATTGTATGCCCTTCATCTGGAACCATTCCTTGAAGCTGTGCGCTCCAACCCACTCATAACTGGTATTCCCTTCACAGGGGAAGTGCACAGAATTGAGCACTGCGATTCCTGCATTGGAAGCTGAATTAGCTCACTTTGGAAGCGTGGCGGGCCTGAAAATAAACGCTTCAAAAACAGAAATTCTCAACCTCACAATCCCGATTCCAGAAGCCCACTCCTTAAAGCGTACCTCTCCCTATATATTGGTGGAGCATTCTCTCACCTATCTGGGAGTAAAATTGACGACAAATGTGGAACATTTGTATCAGGCGAATTATACACCCCTTCTGGAGAAGTTAAAGAGTAAGATGATTAACTGCGTGCCCTTGGCGATTTCTTGGCTAGGTCGTATTAACACCTTAAAAATTACTGTACTCCCAAAGCTCTTGTATCACTTTGCTGCCTTGCCAGCGCACGTCCCTCCAGCCTTCTTAAGGTCACTGAACAAAATTGTCAGCAGGTTTGTGTGGGCCAATAAGCCCCCAAGGATAGCGGCTAGGGTGATGAGAGCTCCCACTGACGGTGGGGGCATGGGATCACCTGACTTCAGGGGGTACTATAGGGCAGCCCAACTGAAGGTTCTCCGGGACAGGCAAAAAGACAACTTAGGGGAAGATATGGAGGCCCATGGACAGGGCGGTCCTGGGGGAGGACCTTGAAGGGGTCTTGTGGAAGCCGAAGCAGGACAGGCCATCTCGGTTATATAGTAGTGCAATTCTAGCCCTGGCAGCCTGTACCTGTGATGAGGCAGTGCAACAAGCCCACCTAACATCGCATCCATCGCCCTTTACCCCATTATTTAATAACCCACAGTTCGTTCCTGGCCATAACACATCTGATTTTCAACGTTGGCATCAATGGGGGTGCAGGATGGTACGGGACATGTTCGAGGGGGGGCATTGGCCCGACCCATCCCACCATAAAGCAAGCAGCAACTCGACAACGAACCCCCTTTGAAAGATTTCTCTGCAGGGACTCGGGGGACAAGCATCCTATCACAGCCATATATAGGCACATGAAGGCACGAGAGGACCCTCCACGGCTAGTCTATGTTAAGAACTGGGAACTAGCTATTGGGTCCGCCATTGAAGACGACGACTGGAGTTGGTTATGGAAGCAAATACCAAAGCTAACACGATCACCTCAAACAAGGGAGATGTGGATGAAGCTGCTCCCCCAATGGCACGTGACCCCCTCTAAACGCCACAAAATGTACCGTGGGGTATCCCCTCTTTGCTGGAGACAATGCGGTACAGTGGGAACTTGGGAGCAAATATGGTGGGAGTGGCCAAAACCTGAGACTTATTGGACGGGGATATGGGCGCACTCAAACAAGTTTTGGGTCTTCACTACGGGGAGAACAAGGGGCTGGCGATGCTGGGCCTGGGGGGTCCCTAGCAGCCATTAAGTCTAAGACGGGCCGCAAGCTTTACGCAATAATGATGACGGCTACTATGGTCCTAGCTCGCAGATGGAAAGCGAAGGACCCGCCGCAGGACCATGAGTGGGTGGTAAAGATGTGGTCATTGCTGGCGCTGGAGTGGCTTACTTACTCACTACAGGGAGACCACCCGAGCTTCAGGTCGGACTGGGACGCACTACTCTAATATCTGGTGGATGGTACAAGGCAGCGGTGGTGCCCGCGGAGCATGCGACTTTTGTTCACCAGAGCTGCGTCAGTAGGGTACTGACCGGAATATTTTGGATCCCTTTAAGCTGGCCAGGATGGTTGACAAGTGGGTCTCGCACTGGGTGTCCTTTAAGGACTCCAGTGGGAAGCACAAGGGCAAAGAAAAGGGGACCCCTCAGAAAGCTGAGGTGTCCCAAAAGCAATCACAGTCTGGTAAACCAAACCCTTCCTCTCCTAAGACCCAAAAGTCTAGTGGGGATAAGTCATCTGTGGGTGGGAATACGATTAGGGGTCCACCTGCTGCAAAGCAGGCTCCCAGTGGTTCCAGTACCATACCCCGCATTCCTGGCCCTTGTTGGGACTGTGGGGCTCTGGATCACAACAAGGGTGACCCCAAGTGTAAAGGTAAGGTACTTGGAGTCCAGGCTGTCTGCCTGACCTACCCTTACCCCATGCCTGAGGTGAAGGCCACTGTCCTCCCCTCCTCTACAGGGATCACATTCAGTGCTCCTGTAGAGATTTCCCTAGTGTCCCCTGGGGCCTGGGACCAGTACGCAGAAGTACTGGCGACAATCCCACAGCTAATACCCAAGAGGTGTCTAGAGCACACCTGTTTAAGTAACTAATAGTGGTTTAAGGTAATTAGTAGGGTGCGGGGGAGAAAGCCAACCCTGAAACTGGGTTGTATCTAAGAATATGAAAACAGCAGGTGTCCACAATCTTGTGGAACACTCCCATCCCCTGCACACCCTATGTTGATTGTAAATACAACCAAAATATTTCTAATGTATTTGACATAACATTTAAAAGAAAAATAATTTTCATATGAGTATTTTTCAAACAAGAAAGTCATCTGAGTAAATCTTTATATAAAAAAGGGATATATAGGTATAGATATGTACATTCACCATAATGTAGCAAGTTCAAAAATTGTTATATTTTCCACACAGTTTGCTACTATCAATTAGTAGTACATATTTGTTCGGTATGATCCGATTCATCGGTAGATATTGGCATAATCTGTATTATCCACAATTCACACACACATAACATAGCAGTTCATTAATACTAGTCATATAAGTTAAGGGAATCCTTGTGTGCCTTTAACTTGACGCGTTTCGGGGCAATAATGTCCCCTTCTTCAGAAGTAATCTACCAGCTATTTTTCTTCTCAGTATATCTACAAAGTACAATAAATAGATATTTTTAGTTAACATGACACTCCCACAGAACACCCATAGCTTTTGAGAAGTGCCTGTCCTCTTAAATGGCCAGCCTTCTAATGGTTTGAGAGACACTAGGGCAAGCATGAGAGTGGTGGACAGGACCCTGCTCAAGCCAGAGGACTATGTAGGTGCTCCTCTGAGAACCACCAGGTTAGCTGGTGGGCCTCCCAAATTATCGCCTGTAGCCTTAATCACACTGATGATTGGAGACAAGACAGCAAAGCTTCCTGTCCTGGTTCAGGACAATGTCCCTGCTAACATTCTGTTAGGAAATGATCTAGTAGAGTTGGGGTTGATCTCAGATGGTCTACCCATGACTGCTGCTGTAGTCACTAGGTCACAGGTGACACAGGGTCTGGCTGTGAGTCAGGTACCAGAGCCAAAGGCGAGGCCTAAGGCAAGAAGACGGAAGAACAAGAAGGCCACCTCTGTGAAGGGGGCTCCTTCTCTTCCTGCTGTTCCTACAGCACCCATTGGGATCCATACTCCGGACGGGCTGGGTGCAGGGGAAAACCCAAACTCAACTCCTGAGGGAGGAGAATCAGAAGACCCCCCTGCGGGAGAGGCGCTCAACCCGGAGGACCACCCCGACCTTCAATGCCTGTTGGCTGAAGGGGGACCCTCCCGGACGGACTTCTGTAAGGGACAAAGAGAGTGCCACTCTCTCGAGGGTCTGAGGAAAAAAGGCCCTGTCCCAGGCACAAGGAGAAATGCCTAGGACATTCCGGATCTATTGGGAGGGTGAGCTCCTTTGTTAGTGAGCCCACTAAGCCTGAACCTGGTGCCCTCAAGAGGTTGGTGGTTTACAGGCCCTTCCTGCTGCAGTTGGCGCATGAGGTGCCCTTAGCTGGTCATCTTGGTACCAAGAAGACTAAGTAGAGGCTCTCTGTCCATTTCTACTGGCACCGGATGGGAGTAGAAGTGGAGTCCCACTGCAGGACCTGCCCAACTTGTCAGTTGTCTGGCAAGACTTGAGGCAGTGTCATTGCCCCTCTGCAGCAGTTGCCAGTGGTTGGCACACCGTTTGAGGGGGTGGGCATCGACATTGTTGGTCCCCTTGGCCCTCCCACTTCAGGTGGACATCGGTTTATCCTGGTCTTGGTTGATCATGCCACCAGGTACCCTGAGGCTATACCCCTTCGGACTGTTACTGCCAAGGTGGTTGCCAGGGCTCTCCTGGGCATTTTCAGCCGTGTTGGATTCCCTAAGGAGGTTGTCTCTGACAGAGGATCCAACTTCATGTCTAGTTACATGAAACTCCCATGGAAGGAGTGCGGGGTAACCTACAAGTTCTCCACCACTTACCATTCCCAGACCAATGGTCTGGTTGAAAGATTTAATAAAACTCTCAAGGGCATGCTGGGCGCTTTGGAAGAGCCACTAAAGAGGAAATGGGATCTCCTCCTGCCATGCCTGCTGTTCGCTTACAGAGAGGTACCTCAAGAGGGTGTTGGTTTCAGCCCCTTTGAGTTACTCTTTGGACATCCCATGAGGGCGCCCCTTGCCTTGATCAGAAAAGGTGCTGAAGCCACCCCTCCAGGTCCTGCCAAGCAAGTGGGAGACTATGTGTTAGGCCTCAGATGGAGGATGACACAGATGATGGGTCAGGCGACAGCGAATCTCAAGGCCAGCCAGGAATTCAATAAGTACTGGCAAGACCTTAAAGCCTTGCAAGTGAATTGGACTCCAGGCCAGGAGATCCTTGTGATGAAGCCTACCAACCCTCAAGCTTTGGCAGACAAATGGACTGGACCCTTCAGGATAATCTCCAAGATGGGCGAAGTCAAGTATCTGGTTGACATGGGAGTCTCTGGGGTAGCCCCTCAAGTATTCCACATCAACAGACTCAAGCCTTTCCATAGGCGAGGTGAGGTCTCATGTCTCTTGCTAGCTTCAGAGCAAGAAGAGGATGAGAGTGAGCCCCTTCCTGATTTGCTGCATAGCAACCCTCAGGGTGGCTCAGTAGAGGGAGTACATCTCTCTCCATATCTGATGACAGAGCAGCAGAGGGCCTGCAGGGCTTTGCTCCGGCAGTATGCCTCTCTGTTTTCACTGACACCAGGCCTTACACTGTGGTGTAGGCATGAAATTGACACTAGTGACAGTGTGCCTGTCAAAAGCAGGTGCTACCGTATATCAGATACCATTAAGAACCACACCCAGGCTTGGGTTGCCAAGATGTTGGATCTGGGTGTTATTGAACCCTCAACCAGACCCTGGTCCAGTCCTGTGGTCCTTGTCCCCAAGGCAAGTTCCCAGGCAGGTACCAAGGACTGGAGGTTCTGTGTGGACTACCGAGGAGTCAATGCCATCACCAAAACCGACGTGCACCCATTACCCAGGGCTGATAAGCTTGTGGACACCATAGGTGCTGCCAAATTTGTGGGCACCTTTAACCTTACCTCAGGCTATTGGCAAATAGCTCTGATAGACCATTCCAAGGAAAAGAAGGCATTCTAAACACCTGAGGGACTCTACCAGTTTAGGGTCATGCCTTTTGGGTTAAAGAATGCCCCTGCCACCTTCCAGAGATTGGTCAATCATGCGCTCAGTGGGCTGGGGGCCTTCTGTGTGGCCTACTTAGACGACATTGCCGTCTACAGTTCCACCTGGGAAGAGCATTTGGCACATCTGGATAAGGTGTTGCAGGGCTTGAAAAGGGCTAATCTCACTATCAAGGCCACCAAGTGCGAGATAGCTCAGGGGAAAGTCACGTATCTTGGTCATGAGGTAGGAGGGGGTCAAATCCAACCTCTCCCCAGTAAAGTACAGGATGTACATGACTGGGAGACTCCCACTACTCAAACCCAGGTTAGAGCCTTTTTTGGGCCTCACTGGGTATTATCGCAATTTCATGGTGGACTATGGAACCATAGCTGCACCTCTGACAGCTCTGACTTCACTTAAACAGCCTAGGAAGGTTAATTGGACTGAAGACTGTCAGAGGGCCTTTGATGGCTTCAAAGAAAGTCTGTGTAGGGCACCTGTGTTATGTGCGCCTGACTTCAGCAAACTCTTTTTTGTCCAGACGGATGCCTGCAACACCGGAATTGGAGCTGTCTTGTCCCAGTTAGATGTCAAAGGGAGGGCACATCCAATCATATTCATCAGTAGACAACTCAAGGGTAGAGAACTTAGGTGGGCTACTGTTGAAAAGGAATAATGTTTTAGCATAGTTTGGAGCCTTAGGTGTTTTAGGCCCTACCTTATGGGGTCTACCTTCAAGGTCCAAACAGATCATAAGCCCCTGAAGTTGCTTATGCAGGTAAAGGGTGATAACCCGAAACTGCTCAGGTGGTCCATAGGCCTGCAAGGGCTAGACGTCACCATAGAGCATAGACCAGGGAAGAGTCACGATAATGCAGATGGCCTTTCCAGAAGGTATGTTGACCGTCTGGATGAGGGTGTCTATCTCGTGGAAGATTAGGCACCCTAACCTAGTCTGGGGGGGGGGCAACTGTGTTGCTGTAAATGCATTGGAGGGACAGGGCCTCCCTGTCCTTGTCCTGTAGTCCTTTCTCATTTGTGTTCTGTATTGTTTTCTGCCCAGGAGTCCATGTGATACCCCTGGCAGTGCAGCTCTTCCTATTTTTGGTTTGGTGTACAGACCCATGGGATACCCTTATGGCACCCATAGGTGGGGGTGCAACCCTGTGCCGCTGGTGTATGTTTTTGGCCACCTGTGTGTGGCCCACAAAGCAGGGTATGGGCTGGTGGCAGCTCCATACTGAATTTGACAGGTGCTCTGAGTATCCTCCATTTTGGGATACCCAGACCCTGCCATTGGAATCAGTTCATTCCCAATAGGAAACAAGATGGCCCCTGTGGCCTCTTGCTTTCTATTGCCTGTTACCTTGTTTTCCCTAAGACCTGGGAAGCCCCACTGTGTCCCTTCCCCCCGACTGGCTGTTGGGTGGAAGTTCCATATATGGTATTCTAGTGAAGTCCAGGCCAGACTGGCTGGAGCCTTCCCTGTGACTGTATGTTGTGGGTACACCCTGTGGGTGGGACCTGGGTGAATGGAGTGTGTGACCAATATGCACTTCTTGTTGTGGATGTCTGGTTCTGGTATGAAACACAATGACTGAGACAGCCCTGCTGGAAACTGGTATGAATGTAGTGTGTAGTGTTGAATGGCTGGGTACTTGCCCCAATACACATTCCTTGTTGCGAGTGTCTGAGAGAAAGGAGAAAGGCCTGAATGCACTGTATGCCTGATTGTCTGACTGACTGCTGAATGCCCTTCTGAGTGATTGGTTGAATGAGTGTGACCCAGCAGAATGAATGGGAGATCTACAGTATATCTGGGGGCCTCTCACTGCTAGAATTCGGTCAGAATTCGAAACTGACGCTTGATCTCGAAACCGAGCCCGAAGAAGGTTTACTGCTGTTACCTACACCGCAATCTGAAAGCCGCTGTGATGTCGAGACTGATCCAAGAGAGGACCTGGTTAGGCACCCTCTTCCCGAGCTCCGAGGGACCATCGAGCACTGCTGACCTTCGCCCTAGCTCCCTGGAAGTCAGACCCACGACAGGCTGCCGACCGGAGATGGGGACCGCCGAGGTTTGCAGGTTTGCTCTAACCGCTGGAGGCTCGTCGAAGCTGTGTTGCCCAGAGGCAGGGACTGCTTGACGCCGTGCCACTGACGAGCGGAGCCGCACGCTCCATTGATTAAGACATTTTGATTCCTGGATGCGCTCATCTGCACCGCCGACCACCTTATCCCGCCGGAGAACGCCAGGCCGTCGACGCGCCGAGGAGCATCCGCTGGTGGGTTTCCCACCACCCAAAGACCGTAGTGAGGCGGGACGACTCAGCGCCCTTGCTGGGCCAAAGTTCTTCACAAACACTTTGCGGTCCTGAACTATCGACATCGAGGTGCCCCGCAAGCCTCTTCCTTGCAGGACGTCTTCAACTCGTCATCGACGAACACCGCCATGACTGAAGCTGCTGCCTCGATGCCGCTAAAATTCCATTGAGGATTCTCGACACCGAGTTCACTTTCTTCAAGGCCCATCAATGATCTGTGGCTCCTGATTTAAAGGGTGTCACTCAAGAAGAATCCCTCGACGTCTCATCGAGGAACTCTGCCATTATAGGTACATTGGGGTGGCAGAAAAATTTTAGAAGGGAATAAGACTCATTGAACAATATATGGACTGGGCTTGTAGTATATCTTTATTTTACAGGTTGCGTAGGTGGTGGGATCACCACACAGAACTGTGTCTAGTGGTAGGGGCCAGTATTCTGCCAATTGTTCTAACCAACTGCTTTCCTCCTATGTCTATTTTTGGTTAGCTTTATTAATTAATTTGTGTGACATATGACCAGAGTACAGTTGATGCACTTTAATGAAATCTGATAATAATTGTAGTACCATTTAGAACTGTATATATTTGCCATTGTAGATTAACTGAGCACAAAGTGAGTTATTGAGATTGTGTATATAACTTTGAACCTTAATTACATAAAGATTGTGTTTTAACTAATACAGTGTGTGGACATTCCTTTATGGGTGCTTGGGGACTACACTGTACTTAAGAACAACCCTGCATCACCTCCTGAGAAGTTAGGCCTCGATTGCTCGTCCATTGCTACCGTAATAGAGATTCTTGGCCTGGGGTCCTCTGTGCCTCTCCTCTACCATATAGAGAGCAGGAGTACAGACACCCCCTCCAGTCTTTACAGTAACAGGACGCTATATGCATCTCCCTTTGGCTCCGCACACGAGGGCGATCAAAGATTGTGAATCGGCATCTGATGTTATTGGAAATTAAATGTATGAATATATGAATTCACTTGTTTCTAGCGCTTCTTTTATCTCTCGCCAGATACAACCGACACAGGGGAGGTCGGAAGACAGTATACAAGCAGACGACAATATCCCACAGATACATAAGGAACCGCCCATTACAATAGGGGACCAAGTTCTCCTAACAAACTTTACAAGGTGCTGGAACGTGCCTCGTTTCACAGGTCCCCACACTGTCGAGGCGATCACAGAGAGAGCAGTCAAATTACAAGGGAAGCCGGTTTGGTAACACTCCCAAGACATCAAGCCCTACAAAGCATCAGCCTCACCCCAACGCGCCACCACAGAAATCGACAGGGTCAACGCTACAGCAACAAGCAACGTACAAGAAAGTACTAGAGGCACAATCAATTCCGAACTTGATAACATCCCAAGTAAAAGTGAACAAGAGACTACTGGCCACACAATGGTCAGACGCTCCCAAGTCCCCGATATTCCCACTGCAACACTGGTGCAACTTGACCAGTAGAAGAACGTGATCCCCATCCCCACAACAGTGAATACTCAAAAAGGAATATATTATCCTGTCCAATATCTCTTCCACTGCCTCGAACAAAGTATAGTAAATATGTTGTAGCACCCTCAGTTAATTTGACCATTCCGCATGCACAGTTCTTATTGTTCACTACACTGTGTTAGCACTGTCTTAACATTCTTCTTATTCGCACATGCAGGGTTCTGCGACTGTTATATCATTAGTAAGGGATATTTGTCATTACCTAAAGTTGCTTAAGGTACTCAATGTTGCCCCCTGTTGACCATCCCGAAGCCTTTTCCAACCAATTTGACCACGCCATCAGGAGGCCCATACATTTTAGAGCATGATCATCCGAGATATACTACCAAGTATTCGAGTATTTGGCCCAAACGTACCCACAACTTGAGCAAAGTCATATCCTGTGCTGCCTACACACTGAGATTCCTCTATACAGAAAATTTGGGAAGAAATATGTGCATGGGTATTAAGTGATTATTTAGTACACTGAGCTTAAGAGTACTTACAAAAACTGACACAATAACGCTCTCTTATCGCGATTTTCAGGTGGGCAACTTTATCATCTCATCAGTTGCTCAACAGGCAGTGTAGGTACAATAAGAATGGCATTGTTAATAAAATTGCTTACAACAACTGTGTGGTTACTGCTATCTACTGGCCTCTTAGCTACTGCCCTCTGGCAGTTGTACCTCGCCTTGCATGTTTACGCTGTATCCAATATTAACACTTCCCCCACCTAAGCTGCATGGACTACTGTGTCAGGTGGTACAGAAGACACTGCTGATAAGGTAAGGAGAGGTAAGCGCAGTGTTGGCACAGACATTAAGGGCGTTGACACATACCTCACTGACACTGCACACGTAACAAACAACATGTGGTATAAGCACATGTCCAAAATTGGTAGGGACACTACAGGGGAGAGCTGCTATGTCTGCTCACTGATCACTGCCAGAACATTCGTAGCAACTGAAGTAACAGTGGCAACAGCACAATGTCTCCTATACCTCACGATGTTCCAGACACGAGGAAGGTTCCAAGGGAAGACACCGACATTCAGATGGATGTCCAGGGCAACCTTCCCTTATAAAGATAATTACATTAAAACATTACCGATGATGAACAACTACTGGCAGCACACAGAAGCTCTACAATATATTACTGAGGGTCCAGAAAAGGGAGAAACGAAGAGTATCACGTTAGATTGCTTGCCATGCAACTGGAGAGAGAAGGAGACAGGGGGAGAACCCGGTTGCTGGGAACGACCACAGGTATTGGCATATGGAAAGATGTATATGAAGGATGGATGGGAGGATGGAGTAGTGGGAGGTAAGTCACTGACATTAACGAAAGCGGCAGTGAACAAGGTGCAAGAAGAAAACGATAAGTGCCTTAAAGAATGGGACAAAAGCGCTAGTCTATTAACTTGGGTGGAGAAGGAAAAAGGACCACTCACTATCATTCCCCTAACAACACCAGCTTTGTGCTACCAACATGACGGCGAAGACGTAGTAGGAGAAAATGAAGGCTGCAGATGAATAGAGAAGATCCCTGAAATAAAAACAGGAACTGCGGTGCTCATGGACCACTATTGGGTCTATGGATTCAAGGCATATGACAAACTCCCGCCGACTGGGAAGGAATATGCTCCCTGGCGCACATCAACATACCCTCATTGGTCGTACCAAGAAAAGATGTGAAGATTGACGAATTCCCCAAAATGGAAATACGAGAAAGAAGAGGTCACTGCAGCAAATAACATGCTCATGACGTAACAGCACTGACGAGAAAGAGGGGCTGAAAAGGGTGAAGAGAGAAGGGAACTACTCATGAGGACGATCAGAAGTTGCGCTGGATGATGTACCAGCATCATACAGACTATTTAGCAGGACACAAATGTTCTTTGCATCACTACTGCATCCCGGATCACAGATATATGCAAATGCAAAATGGCTCCCAATTACTCGATGGGAGCTCATGATGATAATAAATTTGACGGTGAATGGATTTAGCGCAATACAAGAAGAAATAAGAGCAATAAGATTAGTGGCCCTACAGAACAGATATGTTTTAGACCTCCTCACTGCGATGGTGTCGAATCCCTTCTCTTCTTCCCCTGACCCGTAACTCTCCCCTTCCTCCTCACCTGTGTCACTGGAGTCAGGCGGCTGTGGTTCAAACGCTGTGTGGAACTGTAATCTTTTTCCTTTTTGAGAAGAGAGGCCCTACCTCGGGAGGAAGCCACAGTGGCCGCCTGTGGACTGCAGCCCTGTGACCCCTCTCCCGAGGATGGACAGAACCCTGGTGCAGCTGAGTCCTTATAGCAGTGATGTCCGTCTTCTATTCCACACAGGTAAGAAGTGTAACAGCAATCCCATGTAACAGAGACTCAGGAGTCATGGAGACCTGATGACCCAGACGGACCCAGACTGATTGCGATACAGACTGACCTGAGACTGAACATCCGTGCCACGTGATGTTCGCAAAAAGCAGCGAAATTCTGCGGAATGCCTTTGGCCTTGAAGTTTTGAACAAGATATCTGTTCTGCTTCAAGAAGTACATGGAGAGAAGCTTGCCTGCTGGCTGATTTCCAGGTTGACCGAGATTTGCCTCGTAGAAATCCTTGCACATGAAGATGTTTCCTTGCTTTGTTTTCGAAATGGGAAATGTTTGCCACAAGTCCATTTTGCGAGCTGTTTGCATATACGGCGACAGAAGAATTTGGAAATATTTACCTTGCCTTTGACCCTAATGAAGGGGTAGAGGTTGGGGTTAGTGGGATGGAGTTACGTACTGAAACGAACCCCCCGGTGCTTTGCTTTGTTTTGATAGAGAGAAGAGAAATATTTGCCCTTGTTTGGAGCAACATGAGGGCTGTTGAAGATTTGAATCTTTCTGAATTGATCAGAAATCGCTCTGTGCGAGAATGCCATGATACATCGGTATCAAAGGATAGATTAGGGAGAGTTTCTGTATTGAGGGAAAGCTTGAGGAAAGTGCCACTACAGATTGCAGAATGAGAAGAGAATTTGTTTGGCACCCACATGAAACCAATGTATTGTTTGCTCCATTTTGCTCGAAGGTGCCTGTTTGCAATGCAGTGAGAAGTGAGCAATGATTTGATCCCATGATTTGATCCCGTGATTGAGCCCATGTCAGTGAGGCTTCTGGATAGACACTGATGTCCACACCATATGCTGGACACTGGAACTACGCTATGCTATGCCCATGTAAGGGTTGTGCAGATGTGAGGACACACATACAGTTTGGCCACAGACTGAAATTATCAGGTCCGGTCAGCTAGAGACATATGTTACACTTGGTCACTTGCTAATGACTGGAAACAATAAGAACTGTCTCTTGTGTGCAAAAGAGAAAAGAGAATGTACAACATGAGAGAAAACTGAAACTGATTGGCATGTCATCTAACACCTGCTATACTTCCTATGCTTTGATTTGCTATGCTTAGTTTTCAATTTTGAATACATATGCTTTGATAGTTATGCATTATGAGCACCAGGATGAGATATATTTATATTTTGCTATTTGCTGTTTGCTATTAACACGAATTTCTATGCATCATTTAGAGAAATGAATTCAGGTTATTAGAATGAATGCACCACGTTTTGTCACCATTGCAATGTTTGGGAGTCATCATTAGGATGCTGCCTGCTTATTGAATGCCACAGCTTGTCTAGTTTTTCATGCCATGTGCATGTTTCCGGAAATCTGACACACTTGCAACTATGTATTTTATGGTCTTACCAGGACACTACTGATAGAGTGTCACTATGCTTGTTCAATGGTATTACTGTTCCAGTGGCACTATTGAAATATCCATGATATTGTTTTAGTATGCTTTAGTATTCTTGAGTATTTCAGAGAATTTAGCTACACTATTTACTTGTTCCTTAGCCATGTTATTACTGACACCTGACACTTATGTCTTAGTATTGGTATTATGAAATGTATTATCACATGATAAAAGGCTCGTTTGTGAAACTGCATTTTTCTATGATAGTTACCGTGTGATTAATCCATTAAGTCATCCATTAATCCATTCATTATTCATTCATTCGTACATGCGCTCATTTTGAATTCATCTAGAATAGGCCATGTTTGAGCACTATAGTTTTGGTCCAAGCTATAATGGTTCCATATTTGGTGAGATACCATGCACATATATATTAGCTTGTAGAATGCACATTTGTAGCATGTTTCTAGGCACTAAGCACTATTGCTTCTTGTCCATTCATGAAGTCAGCTTCATGCACGGATAGGGGAATTGTTTTCGCCGCGAACACGGAGTGAGAGATATGCTTTGATAAACAACTGCCCTTTGGCAGACAGCTACTCCTTGCCACAGAGAAACGGCCTTTCTGAGTGAGGAGAATGCGTGTTCAGTTTCTGCAAACTAAACTGCTGAATCGAGCAAAAAGACACACTATGCTTGCTTTAGACTATAGAAAGATTTCATGTCAATGAGTTCTAAATAAACGATCATGTATGCACATAGACACATTCTGTTTTCCATGAAATGCTTACTGCGCATATATGTAAAGTGCTTCATAGCCACAGTGCTAATGTATAACTGTGGGGGTTTCTGTTGAGTAGATCAGACGGCAGTAGATGAAGAAGGAGACAGGAGTAGATTCAGAGTGTGTTGGGGAGCTGCTGTTAGAGAGAGCTAGCAAGAGGGAAGGGGACGTCTCAACAGCTGGTTGAGAGAGAATAGAGACGTCACACAATTTTAGTGTTGGGGATTTTGCTATTTGCTAATGCTAGAGAGCATTACTAGAGAGAGGCCGGATGGGCTGGGGTAGTTTCACTCATGCTTAGATAGTGCTGATTTGCTTGCTTGTATAGAAATGAGTGACATTTTGCCGTGCAATGCAAGGCATAAATAATGATGCAATTTTGCTTTGAAATGAACCGATTTCCTGTGTTTTTGTGATTCTGCCGTTCTATTTTTGTTTACATAGTATCATAGTGCAACATTTCCAGTTTTACAGAATTGGCAACCACAAAGGCAGTCTCTTCGTTATGACACAACATGACTTTCACATAGTTCATTCCGTGCTATTTATTCCTTTTCACCACCTTGCTCTGATAATGTCCATTAGTACTTATCACTTGCTTTTCACTTAGTTCGTAAGTGTTCATTACTAGCTTTCACTATGTTCATACTTTCACACTGTCCATCAATGCTTATTACTTGTTTTCACTGCGTTCATAAATGCACATTACTTTCTTTTCACTTGTGCAGTATTTTCAGCTCCGGCTGTGGACGCACGACAGAGGGGACTGCTGGGGTTGCGACCCTCTTGTGGCTCGCTCGGGCCCTGGCGTCTCTCTCACCCATCTGCATCGTTCAGCATCCTTTTTACCGGCCCCTCTCCAGCTTGCTCCACGTTGGGTTGCTGCGTCCTTCTTCCTAGGCAGGTTTTCTAGCTCGCTCCTGCCCGTCTCTCCTTTTATGCACCTGTAGCCTCTCAATTGGTTGCTGGTGCAAGTCCTTTGCCTGACCATAGTTAATTACTTTAGTGAGACATGCCTGGCCATTGTAATGGTACTCCATAGTCCTCTTCCTCGTCTCAGTACCAAAGTGGCTTGAATGACTGGAAGTGTGCAAAACATCCACCTGCCTCTTCCTCATCCCAGTCTTAAAGGAGTATGAATGTGGAACAGTTTGTGTGTGTGCAAGAGGAAAAGACTGAATGGAAGGGGGCCCAGTTCCCAGTTGTTTCTTCCCTGTTTTGTTATGGCTCTGAAATTTCTCTGTATTAACAAGAGGAGATTGATGTGGGTTTAACCTACCTATATAAAGTAGGTGTCCTCCTAGTTGATCTCCTCCTTGTCCCTCTATAGTGATGGTATTTCTGAGAGTAATTTTGGAAGGAAGAAACGGGGGGTTTGACAGTACCCTATAAAGGCTTCTGAGACTCAAGGTTCATTGTGAAATGGGAAATACTGTGTCTCGCCCAAGGACATCCTTTCTGCACTCCCCAACTCTCCTCCACCCAGGTGCTCCTCCCCTGCATATCCACCCCCAGAGTCGGGATCCAAAAGCGATGGCCTTTCCCTGGCCACCTGAGCAGAGGAAATTTGGAAAAAAGAAGTAAGAACGCCCATTAGGTTACTCAGAGGTATCAAAGAAACCTCTTCACCTCTTCCTTCGCTCTCCCTCTACCTGCTAAACCCTAGCTCTCTGCTCTTTCCATCTCTCCCTCCTTTTCCTTCCAGCTTTCTAACTGCCCGCCTGGTGTACCTCAGAGTCTCACAGGTCCCAGGCATCCTGCCAGTCCTCTCTTGTACTTGTAATAACCCGAGAGAGTTCCTCTCTCTGCATTTACCCCAGTCTCCACAGACTCGGCGCACTTGAACCTCCCCCTCCCCGTTACCCTCTATGCACTTGCACAATCCAAATGCACATGCCTGAAGATTGTCTGTCTGTTCTCCCCTGTCTTCTCCCCTTAATTGCACTTGTACAACTGCAGAATCGCTGTCAGGCCTATTTGCTGTGTCTGAACCGTAAATGTATTTTACGCACTTACGCTGCCTTGCAGACTATTATTGTCTGCGAATATCAAGGGCTCTGAGCGAAAGTTGTTTTTCCCCTTGTTCCCACCCTCCTGGAGCGCTTTGAAACACTGTCCTGTGTGTAGGCGCTATATAAATAAACAATACAATACAATACAAACCTCACCCTCAGAAAAGGATGAATACTGCGTCTCTGCCAACAGAGCCATCCTATTCCTTTGGGGTCCTTCTCCTCCCAGGTAATCCACCAGGCTCATTCCACCCCCAAGGTTAGGATCAGGTAGCGACTGCGTACCCCTGGCCATTTGGGAGGAGACTATAGGCAGTGATTCTGTGAGGACCTCCCAGGATTCATCACATAAACTTCCCCTAAAGACCTGGTGTTATGCAAGATCATATGCAGTACCCTCCCTGTGGGAGACTACACCAGCCCTGTCCACTTGGCAATAGTTAACCCAACCTTTGGTATAAGCAGGTACTACACAAGTTGGTAGAGTTAATGAGCAGCAAGGCTTATCTCAAGAGGTAGCAATGTGAGCTGTAGGGTTGTAACATAGAGATTCACAGTGACAAGTATCCAAATGAACACTTACACTCAAGGTTTCTTGATTAAACAATTATTTATTAATTTACCAGTCAGTTGAATAAGCTTTCTTTAGAAGGGAGCAAACATATGTAACACAAAGATATACTTCAAAATACACACTCTCAGTTGCTTTACATCAGTAGATACCCATTTGGGATGGCACACAGACACTTCCTACACCCTGAGGTGACTTAAATAACTAGGACACTGTCAACATTGATATATCACCAGTACATTTAGAGCAATACTGAGTTTGCTGTCAAAGAAAAGGGGTTAGGGAATAAAACAATGGTTAACAAATAATCTTAAGCAGGTAAGTACTTTTGAACCCCCAATGCAAAGTAAATTAATCCTTTCCCAGCTACACAAGTTGTAGGATGTGTGTCTTTTGGTGAGGGATAGTTAAAGCACCAAGTCAGAGGATAGAAGAGTCTTTCAGGGAGGCAGGGCAGCCAATATTAATTGAGCACAAATCTAGGTGAGCTGAAGCACTTCTTACAGGTGAGTAAAAAAGTCTTGCACATTGTTTTGGAAGTATTTGTAGAAAATGAAATCACTGTAGGGCCACAAGCTGGGAGGCTTGTGAGAGGCAAAGCTGCAAGCAACTCTGCAAAAGCAACCAAGACAAGTCTCAACTGAGAGCTAGCAAGGCTACACAACAAGAGGTAAGTCCCCTTAGTTTTACAGTACCTTTGGTCTTATGAAAGTGGTTCAAGCTGGCTTCTGTTCCTGTGTAGGTCTACAGATCCTGTTTTTCCTGGGCCTCAGTCGTGGGGCCAAGAGGGAGGACGTCTGGGGACTCCTGCACTACGAAGTGAAGGTCAGCAACAGCAATGGGCACATTTCAGATCAGCAGCACTTCGCAGTTTCAGCTTCTCGCGGCTCTCGCAAATAGCAAATAGCACCACTGCGGTTCTCGGATACCTTATGGACTTTCCTCGCATCTGGGGTCCAGCACTCTGTTGAGGTGGCTCAGGCTTGGTCAGTTCTGCTTCATGGGAGATCTTCCTGTAGCTCGGGTCCGATTTAAAAACAAGACACAGTCGGTTCCTGCAGCAGCAATGGAAGTACAGCCAGCTCCGAGAGGATGTCCAGACGAGTTCGCTATGAGGTTGATTGGTTCCACCAACCCAAGGGGAGAAGTCATCCGTTGCAGGGCTTCTCTATTCGAGGAAAATTCAGAGCTTCAGCAATGCAGCAGGGCTTCCCCGGGAAAACCAACGGTCCAGGAGTTGCAGCAAGCATCTCTTCCAAGTTCTTCTTTGGATTCCTTCGTCCAGTGGTCAACTCTGCCTTCCAAGCCAAAAGCCTTGCCTTTTATGCAGGTTTCTCCCATTCATTTGCAGCCTAGCTGTCCCTCACACAGCAGGGTGGCTGTCCTCCAAGGACAACCAGACAATCAATCATCTTTGGGTGCATTCCTGTAACAAAGGGGATTAAGCACAGGGAGTTTTGGGCACCTCCATCACTTCCTGCCCTGCCAGACACGCTGGAGCCAGAGGTGGCCTTCACCAGTGAATCCCGCCAAAGACAAAATGAACAAAGGGACCAAACCTGGTTTGGCGCGCAGAGTAAATCTCAAGAAGGACCTTTCCAACTAGAAATAGTGAAAAAAGAAGACTGGGCCATTTTCACAAAATGGGCACCAATGGGTGCTTTACTGCAGCTGCAATTGCAGCCCATGGTAAAAACATACAATGGTAGTAAAAAGGTAAACCACTGCCACCAGTCATTAATTGTAGAAAGGGTGACATAAAAAATGTTACATGAGAAACTAGACAAATGGGATACTAAGTAACCCCTGCAGCACCCTATTGTAAGATGTGTGCTGGGTCTAGAAAGATACAAAATGTAAGTAAAATCAATTTCACTTCACTGCTCTTACAAACAGTAGTTTCACCAAGAGAAGGTATTTAAACCTTTGCGAAATCTAAGAGATTTCCCTGTGCCACTGCACTGAAGGTGCTGTGTGTCACAATGTAAAGATGATGACTATGGAGTTTGTCAGACTCCAAGGTCAAAAGAAACACAGAGTCTAAATCACAGAAAAATACATGAGAGAGTAGGAAAAATGTCTCACTCTCTCCAGGTTAGAAATTAAAAAGTCCTAAAGTGAAGAGTGGCGGCCAGCACAGTATAGACGTGCTGACGGCGGTCTCCAGAAGCAATATAGGGCCCACCACCCGGCCAGCGGGTTAGCAGCCGACAGCGAAAGGGCACCTACAAAGGACACTGCATCGGGAGCTGAGGTCTGCCAGTGCAGAAGTCCGCCAGTGGATAACGGCAGCTCCGAAGAAAGAAAAAGAAGGGAAATTCCCTGCCGGCGGCAGGCGCCGGTGATCTCCTGAAGGGGAGGCCCGGTGACCCACGCTCTACAGCACGTAGAAGTAACGCGGAGGACACCCCCACCCAAGAGAGGAGGTTCTGCAAGACTGCACCGACCCGAGGGACAGAGAGACACTGCACAGCACACCCACCAACTCAAACTGGGCTGGAGTGAGTAGAGAGCGCCAGTGGGGCCCCCCTGCTACCTCTCCCCGCATGAACATCGGTGTGGATCGTCCGTGACATGGGGGAACGGAGGACACAGCACAGAGAGACGGTGAGTGCGGAGGCCCCGGGGACAGTGTGTAGAAGCAAAGGCGGACCCAGGTGCCGGGGGCTCGGAGGCCGGGGTAGCCGGAAGAGGAGTCAGAGGAGAGGCGCCGTAAGGTTGCGGAGGGCCCGGGGCCGATCCTCCCCTCCCCCCCGAACCCGAAGAAAAGCAGGGCACGGGCCCAGCAGCGATCCAGATGAAGGCTGCTTCCATATGGAGGGGCGATCCGGGGGCCGAGTGCTGGGGCCTTGGGGAATTAGCCCAACACAGGCAAGGTGGGAGCAGAGGCAACTGTTGGCCCACAGCAGGAAACAGGAGCCGAGTGGGCAGAGGGAAAGTGAGTGCCCTGGATCCCCACCGACATAGGGTCTCTGCCAAAAACAGACTGCAACACACCATTTAGCCTGCAATAGGTCCGCAAGAGGATTCGCCCCAAGGTGCACCTGGGCAGTACAGGAGGGCTAACCCCAACAAAAGGAAAGGCTCAGTCACGCTGCTGCTTGTGGTAGGAAGTGGGGGAAACCCGCTGGAGACGACGTGGGGACACCACCACGAGCCTCGATTTCAAACAGGGGGGGGGACAAGACAGGGAGCAGCACAGAAACCCATTGGGAGGGACATACCAGCAGAAGCTGAAGGATCATGTCTCTAAACAACAAGGGGAAAGGGGGCAGAGCGGCAGAGGCCTCTGGAGACGTGCCGGGCACTCTACCAAACATCTGGCCAGCGCAGTATGTAAGGGCCCTGCCTAAACAGAGCCAGGAAAGAATGAATGGAAGTCGTACCCTGGAGCACACGGACCCTGCTGCCCCCATGTCAAGAGAGGACTTCAGGGGAGATATGCTAGCATTACAGGACAGCCTGGCCAAGACTTTCCAAGAGCAATTTCAACTATTAAGGTCCGATCTAACCTCAGCATTGGGGGAAATTCGACATGACATGAGACAGCTGGGCGAAATAACTGATATCCTAGAAAAAGGTCTGCAGGAAGTGGACAAGGAGACAATGGCTAACAGTGAGGCCATAGAGCGCCTAGACAATGCTATGCAGAATCTGGAAATTCAAATGGAGGACATGGAAAACAGATCCCGCAGGGTTAACATAAGATTAGAGAACTCAAGGGAGAAGTTCAGAACATCTTTGCTGAAATTCTCGGAGAAGAGGACCCGGATGTCATAGAATTAGACCGCCTTCACAGAGTAGGCAGGATGGTTAAAGGCCCGGTGGCAATACCAAGGGACGTGCTTGCAGCCTTCACCAGGTATGCGCAAAAGGCAAAAGTTCTTCGGGAAGCAAGGAAACGGGAACCTATTATATACCAGGGGCAGCAAATAACACTGTACCAAGACCTGGCCAATATAACGCTCGTAAAGAGACGACAGATGGCACCAGTTATAAAAGCACTTAACGAGCAAGGTGTGCGTTACAAGTGGACCTTCCCGTTCGGCTTAGTGTTTGACTGGGAAGGAGGACAGAAGCGAGTCACGTCGGTACAAGAGGGAGCTGACATTATGCAACTGGATTTGGATGAAGAGCACACAACAATGGGAGCAAAGACTGCAGACTCTCAGCCAAGACCAAGAACCTGGGAATGGACTACAGTGGGGGAAAAAAGGAGTAGAGGCGAGAGAGCGGGCAGACCCCCCCAAAAGGAAAAAGAACAGGACGCAGGAGAGGCAAATAGAACAGGGGAACAAGAGAACTCCTAAACAAGCAATATCACAGAGGCGGTGGGCCTCGGAAGGAGGTAACAGGGCAGGGGAGGGGGGATAAACATCTTGGAATTAGAAAGGGCGGGAATGCCTGAAGACAGAGAGGAGGAGAAGCGGGAAGGGCAAGTACTTCCAGAAAGGGAGGGGAGAGGGGAAGGAGAGCAGGGGGGAGTTGGGGAAAATCAGGGAGGGGAGTTGGGAGCGGAAGTGGGCAGGAGCATTAAAGGGGGGAGTAAGGAGAAAGAACTGAGCAAAGGGGGCGCAGGGGAATATCTCAGAGATTGGGTAAACAGGCGTTATCAGCAGAGAAGGGGCATGGCTAAATCAATATATATACAAGTGGTTGACCCATAATGTCAAGGGGCTTAATACCCCCCTGTAGAGGAAAGAATTGGAACAATTTACGTGGAAAGAGGGGCCGGATATTCTGGGATTGCAAGAAACACACCTCATGCATAAAGACCAGGGGAGATTAAGGCTGCAGGGGTTCGATCAGATTCTGCATGCCTCAGCAAAAAACAAAACGGGGGAGTGGCCCTAGCAATCAAAAACACTGTGGACTTCAGTGTCCTTGAAACTCTACGAGACAAGGAGGGCAGGTACATCGTAGTCAGGGGGACCTACCAGGATCTCCCCTATATCATGGCGGTAGTGTATGCACCAAACTCAGGCCAGGAGCAATTCCTGAGGCCCTTTTTTAGGGCTATTGGAAGACAACGCACGGGGCCCAATAATCCTGATGGGAGATCTTAACGTAGCATGGTATAGGGGGCGGGACGGGAGGATCGGTGATTGGAGGGGGCTGTAATGTTGGCAGAGCTAAGGGGGAGGGTTGAGAGAGCGGGCTGCGGGAGGGGCACTGCTCACCGTCCGTCAAAAATACTACGCCAAAGCAAACAAAGCAGATGCGCTCCTAGCGAGCCTATTGGGGGGGGGCGTAATCAAAACATGCGATAACAGCCTTGAAAACGGGAACAGGGGAGCGGGTCACACAGTCGGGGGACATTCAGGAAACGCTAGCACAATTCTATGAATCCCTATATTCATCCCAAAATCCCCAAGCTCTCCCACAGACGGAATTCTTGGAAAGGGTGACGATGTGCAGGATTGGGAGGGAGGCGCAGGAGACTCTTAACCGGGAGATCACGGAGGACGAAGTAAGGAGGGTGATAGCTAACCTACCGTCGAATAAGGCCCCGGGCCCAGATGGCTATACAGCGGCCTTTTATAAAACATTTGCAGCCGAATTAACCCTGCACCTGACATACCTCTTTAATACATTTAGGGCCACGGGTAGAATAACCCCATCTATGGAAGAGGCCAGACTAACCCTCATCCTGAAACAAAAATCCTGAGGAGAGAACATCTTACAGACCCATTGCATTGATAAACATAGATGCTAAGATATATACCAAGATCTTGGTCAACAGGCTTCAGGACCACCTTCTGGAGCTGATCCAACCGGATCAGGCGGGATTTATTAGAGGTAGGCAGACATCAGACAACATCAGGAGGGTGTACCACTTACTGGAAAAGGTACAAAAGACGGACACTCCCGCAGTCCTTTTGGCACTGGACGCAGAAAAAGCTTTTGACCGCGTGGAGTGGTCCTTCTTATTTCGGGTAATGCAAAAAGTGGGTCTTGATAGGGAATTCCTGACAATGGTTGGGCTAACTATCAGGGGCTCTCGGTGAGAGTGGCAGTGAATGGGGCTATGTCCAGACCTTTTAGACTGAGCAGAGGCCCGAAACAAGGGTGCCGGTTGTCCCCTATCCTATATGCAATCTATTTAGAGCCTCTCTTACAGGCAATACAGGAAACAGAAGAGATAAGAGGCATCCCATTTGGGGGGCGACAGCAAAAAGTGGCGGCGTTCGCGGATGACATGCGGCTCACGCTGACGGCACCAACGGAGTCTATTAGGGCGAGACAGAGCCTTGTTAGAGGAGTTTGGGGCAGTTTCAGGCCTGAAGATCAACGCGGTCAAATCAGAATGACTGAATCTAACGTTGTGGGCAGGGGACCGCAAAGCACTGAGGGCAGCCACCCCCTTTGTGTGGAGCCCAGGGGGAATTAGGTACCTGAGAGTGAAAATCACGGCAACCCTGGCGAGCTGGTATGCAGCTAACTACCCCCTGCTGCTGAAAGGCATTAAACGGGACTTCCACAAGTGGAGGGCACTTCGGATCCCATGGTGGGAAGAATGGCTTTGGTAAAAATGGTCACGCTGCCGCGAATGCTGTATCTATTCCAGGCGATCCCTCAGGAGGTACCGGCAAGTTTCTTTAAGGAAATAAAGGCTTTGACTAGCGAGTTCCATTGAGAGGGTAAGAGGGCGACAGTTAGCAGACAGCTACTGACGACACCCAGAAGGGAGGGAGGACTAGCGCTGCCAAATTTCTAGCAGTATTATGAAGCTACGCAGCTACGGGTGATCAGAGAATGGCTCCAGGAGGGGGAGAACATGCAAAATAAACAATGGGTGAAAATGGATAGGGTAGTAGCGCATCATAACTTGGCAGAAGTGTTGTGGCTACCGAAACAGAACAGGCATAAGCATATATACAAGAGCTCCATCACCAAATTAGTGGCGGACAACTGGGATAGACCAGGGGAATCACAACCTTTCACTCCCCCTTCGCACCGATAGTCAATAATGGGGAATTTACACCGGGGTTGAAGAAAGGGGCATTTAAGCAATGGCAGGAAGGGGGGTGCAAGAAGCTGCGAGATATGTTTCAGGGGGAGGAAATTCTCTCATTTGAGGAATGCAAAAGGGAATTTGCAGTGAAGGAAGGAGAGAGGCTTGGGTGTGCGCAATTACGACATTGGGTATTGCACCCCAGAATTAAAGAAGCAGCAACTAGGAAGATAATGCAATTTGAAAAATTCCTAACTAACGACGGCTCCAACGGGTTGATATCTAACTTGTATAGGGTATTAGATGAAGCAACCCCTAGGCAGCAATGGCCGTACAAGCGAAGGTGGGAACAGCCTCTGGGGAGGTATATCGGAAGGGAGGAATGGGAAAGGCTGTGGAGGATGATCCCTAAATTGGCAAGAGCATCCCAGCCGCAAGAAGCATGGTACAAGATACTACTCGAATGGCACTATACGCCAGCTCGCCTCCATGAGATATACCCGGGTGCGTAAGGGAATTGCTGGAGGGGATGTGGGATGCAGGGCACAACGGAGCACTTCTGGTGGAAATGCACAAAGATAGAGCCATTTTGGAGGGAGGTGCAGAGAGTGCAGGGCCAGGCCTACGGAGCGGGGGATAGCAGACCACCGGAACAGATTCTATTAGGAATCAAAGGGGGTGCCGCAGTGAGATAGCCCAGACCTCGAGGGTGGTCCTAACACTTGCAGCTATGATATTAATAGCGCAGAGGTGGAAAAGCACAGAGGTACCCATGTTGCAGGATTGGCTGCAGAAAATATGGGAAACCATAGCCTTGAAATGGGCAATGTATGCCATGGAGAACAATGCGCATAACTTTGCAAAAGACTGGGGAGAAACTCTAGCCTTCCCCAAGGTGATTTTCGGGTAGCATGGTGCCCTTAGCGCCTAAAGCTTTTGGAACTGCAATGAACTATAGCAACCCGTCCATGGAAGGAATGGACCAGAGACTGCTCAGAAGTTGCTCCTGGGGTAAGGGGGGTTAGGAGGAGGAGGGATAGTTGGGGGAAACTTTAATATGTTGTAAAACCAATAACCTCTAACCCACCAGTCCCCACCCCATATTCAAAGTGGACTTTTGTGTGGAATGTTCCCAATTCCACACTGGCTCTTCTGAGAAGGTATTCTCTTGTACCCAAGAATTCTTTGGTGAATAAGATGAAAAGAAAGGTTTGTTGGCATTGCTTTGTAATGTTTTAAAATCTTGTAAGTCTGTTCCGATAATTGTTTCCTCAGGTAAACCTGGGATAATGGCAGCATTTATTACAGTAGCCTTTCCTTGGATTCCAACAGTTACTGGGGTTCTATGATAGACCTCCTCATCCCCGTGTACACAAATCACTTTAATTGGATAACTCTTTTTATGATTTTTAAGTGTTACTAAATTGGATCTTATGGCTGTCTGTTTAACTCCCAGAATCAATTAAAGCCTTAACTGGAATTCCATTTACCATTGCGAAGTCGTGTGTTTTAAAGCCATTGTTACCAAGAAACAAATTATTAACACGTTCTACTTCTCCCCATTCATCTCTTATCATGTAGCCAATCTCCATTGGCTCTTCTCTTTTATTAGAAAGACAATGTTGAGCTAAATGGTCAGACAATCCACAGGAGAAACATAATACTGCTGTAGACTTTGGACTTCGTGTCCCTTCAACTTTTAATTCACAACTTTCTTTAGGGAAATTAGTTATCCGATCATCTTCTATATTTTCCTGTCATGATCTCTGCTTCCAAAAGATCAGGACTTGCCCGACTCCCTTGGAAGCAGACCCATAACCCCGGTTCCGAGTGCCAGCCAGTCCCAATTGGGACCTTTTGGACCCTGTCCTGGCGCCAGTGGCACCAGGCTCATAAAGATGCCCAGTCCCAGCGCTGGAAGCGCCGGGCTCATAATGCTTGGGTGGACTTACCTGCAGCAGACCATGCTGCTTACTTACCTGCCAGTTGAACACCTGATCCTCTTCTGTTTGGGACTACTTTTCCTGTTGGGTGGGGCAGGAGCCACTCCCTAGGTTCAGAATACTGGAACTCTTCTGGAAAGCAGGAACTCTTTTCTTACCTAGGCGTGGCTGTGGAAGGAGACACCTAAGCACTACAGGAGGCTATTTAAACCACACCCGATGGATGAATCTTGCTTTGTGTTATTCTGCATTCTCTGCAGCAGAACGCTCATCGTGTCTTCTGCTTCTGATCCTAGGCCTAAGGGAACAAAGGCTTACCATCCTGGAATCCAGTCTTCAGCAGCACCTGTAAAGACAAAGAAAGAACAGGTTAGCACTACGGTCTTCAGTGGCAGCGCATCTCTTACCTGGTCCATCGGCTGTCACCAACGCCTCGCGCTGCATTCCGGCATCTGAAAGACAAAGGCTTACCTACTCTTCGCATGCTCCGGAGGCCTTCGGCGCTGCATCCCGCATCTGAAAGACAAAAGAAGGTGCGTTTAAAGACATTGGGCAACTTTATTACTCACGTGCCATTACTCCTTCCCACGCCGAATCCAGTGGGTATTCCAGCACCCTTCAGCTTCTCTAAAGCTCCGAACTTGTACCTGCAAGATAAAAGGGACAGTTAGTGCGCATCGTGAAGCAGGCTACAAGCGCTTACTTACGTGCTTCCAGGCGCTTCTATTCCTCACGCGGGTTCGATCCTCAACTCTCATCAGCCCGCCATCGCCGGAACCCTGCAAAACAAGAGATATCATTACAAAAGACTTTTAAGACATTTGAAGTGCCCAGAACTTACCGTTCGTGCAGTTAACGACGGACAGCAGTCCTCTGAGGTCAAGAGGCCTGCACCCTTATCCAGTGAAGAAACTGGTTACGGCACCCTGCCCCGAGGCAGATGGAGAGCTCGGCGTTCACTTACCTAAGACATCTTACTCTTGGAGTCAGACATACAGTGCACAGAGGTCCAGCCCAAAGAGCCAACCGTGTGTTACACATCACCTTTGAAGATACGGCATTCACCCAGGCAAGACCGGCGCCTCTGCGGGAATCAGGTGAGCGTTACAGAACACAAAGCCTACCGCAAAACTCCCACCCAGGCGCTATGGAAACCTCGGATACCGACCAGCTAGCCCAGTTACTTGGGGAACTAAGAGCAGAAGTGCATGCAGCCCGTCAGGAGACGAATGCTCTAAGAAGGGAACTGATTATTTCCAAGGAGCGAACAGACGATCTCGCTAGACAATTGCTACAGTCACAAGCCGGACAAACTCCGTTACCCGCATCAGGGGCAAATCTTCCTTCAACATCCTCTACGAACCCAGTGCAGATCAACCTACCTAGGAATGTACCTCTGGCTCCGCCCGAACGATTTTCTGGTGACCCAAAGAGGTTTGCAGTATTTATTAATCAGTGCCGGTTGCACTTCTTATGCCGGCCAGCAGCCTTTCCAACTGATCAAGCTAAGGTAGCTTTCGTGCTTTCGTACCTTAGTGGCAATGCGGCAGACTGGTCGATCCCTCTAGTTAATCAAGATGATCCGGTTCTCCATGATTTTCAAGCTTTTCAGCTCAGTATGGAAAAACTGTTTGCAAGACATTCACAGGGGCAGGCCTTGGACAATGAGCTCCTTTCATTGCGACAGGGTAATCAAGACCGTTTGGCTTATATTGCGTCTTTCAACAGACTGATAGTGGAAACTCGATGGCCTGAGGACAAAAGGATTACGCTGTTTTATAGAGGTCTACGTGGAGAGCTCAAAGATGTGTTAGCCCAAGTAGTGAATCCCCCGCAAGACTGTTCGGACTATATTGACTTAGTCGTTCAAATTGACCACAGACTGCAGAACAGGAAGGCCGATCGTTCCAAGTTTGATGCTCGAGTATTTTCCAAACCACCAACTCCTACCAAAGGAGTAGACACCGGGGAACCCATGCAAATAGGGGGCCTGAAAGGACCACTAACACAAAAGGAGCGGGAAAGGAGAAAACAGCTGCAATTATGCCTCTATTGCGGAAACTCGGGGCACTTTCTTCGAGACTGTCCGGTGAAACCAGCCAAGAAGGCAGTAGGAGCTGCAGTTACCAGGGTCACAAACTCTGAGCAGGGAAACGACCTTGCCCGACAAGAATAGAGGTCCTCTTGCCGAGCGTTAAAACCAGTTCAGTGACCTCGCATTTCGTGATACCTATGGTCCTCATTAGCCCTGAACATCCGGATCGATTACATGCGATTGAAGCTTACGTCGACAGCGGTGCCATCGGCAATTATGTGGATCATGAAATGGTTTTGAGGATGAATCTGACTCTTTGTCCAAAGGCTGTAAAGGACGTCATTACTACGGTGGATGGTACGGAGATAGCCTCCGGACCAGTAACGCATACCACCCAAGAAGTGACGCTAGTAAGTCAAGATGGACACCATGAGAAGATCGTGTTCGATGTGATCAAGGCCCCTCAGTTCCAGATTATTCTAGGAATTCCTTGGTTAGAGAAGCACAATCCTCAGATCGATTGGCGAGCAAGAACGGTCCAGTTTCCAGAATGTGTCTCTACTTGTCACCCTCCACCTGGTGTTGCACTGGCAGCAATTTCTTCAGAGACTCCCCAGTTACCTCCCGAATACCTAGAATACCAAGATGTTTTCCGGAAGGATCAGGCTAACTCTCTACCTCCTCATAGGTCTTATGACTGCCAGATAGACCTGATACCTGGATCTACTCCTCCTTGTAGTAGAATTTATGCCCTCACCGAGCCTGAGAACCTTCACCTTCGACAATACCTGGATCAATACCTGGCAAATGGGTTTATTCGTCCTTCCAAGTCCCCTGCTTCTTCAGCTTTGTTCTTCGTTCCAAAAAAGGAAGGAGACCTTAGAACTTGTATAGATTATCGCTCCCTGAACCAGATCACCGTTAAGAATAGATATCCGTTACCTTTGATCCCTGAACTCCTGGACCAAGTCAGAAAAGCATGCATATATACAAAGCTGGATCTTAGAGGAGCTTACCACTTGGTACGAGTAAAAGAGGGCGATGAATGGAAGACGGCCTTCCGCACCAAGTATGGACTATTTGAATATCAGGTCATGCCCTTCGGACTTTGCAATGCCCCGGCCGCCTTTCAATATTTTATGAAAGATGTCCTCAGAGAGCTCATAGATGTGTGTGTTGTTGTTTACATTGACAACATCCTCGTTTATTCTTCATCGGAATCTGAACATCGGAAACACGTGAAAATGGTCCTCGAAAGATTGCGTCAACACAAACTTTTCGCTAAGTTGGAAAAATGTGTTTTCAACGTGACTGAAGTTGAATTCTTGGGATTCATATTATCACCTGGCGGAGTGCGTATGGATTCAAAGAAGGTCGATGCAGTTCTCAAATGGCCATCACCATCCTCCGTAAAAGGTGTGCAAAGCATGTTAGGCTTCGCTAACTTTTACCGCAGGTTTATCCCCGAATTCTCTCGAATAGTCCAGCCCATCACTGCCTTGTTAAAGAAAAACAAACGTTTTGAATGGTCTACCGAGGCGGAACAAGCTTTCCAGGATTTGAAGACTAAATTTATCTCTGCACCAATCTTAAAACACCCTCGCCCCGAACTCCCCTACATCGTGGAAACTGATGCTTCAAGCCTTGCCATGGGGGCAGTTCTATCACAAAAGGACCCGGTAACCAATCAGTTGCATCCCGTGGCATTTTGGTCCCGCAAATTCTCGCCTCCTGAAATCAATTACACGATTACTGACAAGGAACTTCTGGCTATCAAGTCTGCCTTTAAGGCTTGGCGGCATTATCTGCTGGGGGCCCGACACACCGTTACTGTGATTACGGATCACCGAAACCTGCAATATTTGAAAACCGCAAAAGCCCAATCCTCTAGACAACTCCGTTGGGCATTATTCTTTGCCGAGTTTGACTTCATAATTACCTATCGACCTGGTACAAAGAACGGTAAAGCTGATGCCGTTTCTCGGATGGGAGTGGAAGAACACTTGATCAACCCTAAACCTGTACCAATCATTCCCGAACAAAGAATTCTGGGTGTAATCGCCACAGAATCCATAGAGGAAGTTAAGGATAAGGCCAGGCAACTTGTAACTCCAGCAGACATACAGAATTGGCATCTGCAGGGAAAGGACTTTGCAGTAAAGGACAACTTATTGTATTTCCAAGAACGATTATACCTACCCAGCACAGATTTACAGAAAAAAGTAATCTCTTGTTATCACGATTCTTTAATGGAAGGACATCCCGGTATGGCCAAGACCTCAGAAAAGATCAAGCGCTACTTCTGGTGGCCGTCTTGGAAAAAAGATATCAGAGACTTTATAATGTCCTGTGGCGTATGCGCCCAAAACAAGAGTCAAAAGGAAAGACCAGCAGGCCTCTTACGCCCTATTGACATCCCACCTCGCCCTTGGCATACGCTTTCTATGGACTTCATCACCGATCTACCTCCATGCTCCGGATACAATACGATTCTAGTAATCGTGGACTTATTCTCCAAGATGGCGCATTTCATTCCGCTCAAAGGCTTGCCAACAGCAGCAACTCTGGCCCGAGAATTTCTCGAAAACATCGTCCGACTGCACGGTTTTCCTTCGGTTCTAATTTCGGATCGAGGTAGTCAATTTATTTCTCATTTTGGGCGAAGTTGCTGTCGGTCGGCTCAAATTGATGTGAGACTATCGACCAGTCACCACCCTCAGACCGACGGACAAACCGAGAGGACCAATCAAACTCTGGAACAGTATTTACGCTGCATGCTGCAACAAACTGAAAAAACTTGGAAAGACATCCTTTGGATAGCCGAATATGCCTACAATAACTCTGTCCATTCGGGAACTGGGAAAATCCCGTTTTTTCTTTTGTACGGCAGTCACCCTCGAACCTCGGAGTTGGATCCCCTCCAAGATCTTGAAACACCAGCAGTAGACTACCTGCATTCTACAATCACCCAAGCCTTTAAGAAAGCTGTTTCTCACCTTCAAAGGGCTAAAGAACAATACAAGAAAGGAGCAGATCAACATCGGAAGGAAGTCCCTCAATATCAAGTAGGGGATCAAGTCTGGTTATCCACCAAATATCTACCTCTAAAAGGGCCACGCACATTCAACCCAAGATACCTTGGTCCCTATTCCATCACTACCATAGTAAACCCAGTAGCGGTCAAGTTGGACTTGCCCCCGCACATGAAGATACATCCGGTCTTCCACGTCTCTCTATTAAAACCCGTGCAACCTCAAACCCGACTAACTAAATCTCCAAAACCTATCCTAGTTGATGGAGAACTCGAGTTTGAAGTCAAAAGCATTCTGGACTCCAAGATCTCCAAATCTAAACTATTTTACCTAATTGACTGGAAAGGCTACGGCCCCCAAGAGAGATCCTGGGAACCTGCTGAATATGTCCACGCTCCTCGTCTAATCAAAAGATTTCACCGAACATTTCCTGACAAGCCGAAACCCCCGGAGAAGCCCGGTTTGGGAGGGGCCTTGAGGGGGGGTACTGTCATGATCTCTGCTTCCAAAAGGTCAGGGTTTTACCAACTCCCTTGGAAGCAGATCCATAACCCAGGTTCTGAGTGCCAACCAGTCCCAATTGGGACCTTTTGGACCCAGTCCTGGCGCCAGTGGCACCAGGCTCATAAATATGCCCAGTCCCAGCGCTGGAAGCGCCGGGCTCATAATGCTTGGGTGGACTTACCTGCAGCAGACCATGCTGCTTACTTGCCTGCCAGTTGAGCCTCTGATCCTCTTCTGTTTGGAACTACTTTTCCTGTTGGGTGGGGCAGGAGCCACTCCCTAGATTCAGAACACTGGAACTCTTCTGGAAAGCAGGAACTCTTTTCTTACCTAGGCGTGGCTGTGGAAGGAGACACCTAAGCACTACAGGAGGCTATTTAAACCACACCCGATGGATGAATCTTGCTTTGCGTTATTCTGCATCCTCTGCAGCAGAACGTTCATCGTGTCTTCTGCATCTGATCCTGGGCCTAAGGAAAAAGGCTTACCATCCTGAATCCAGTCTTCAGCAACACCTATAAAGACAAGAAAGAACAGGTTAGCATTACGGTCTTCAGTGACAGCTCTTCACTTACCTGGTCCATCGGCTGTCACCAATGCCTCGCGCTGCATTCCGGCATCTGAAAGACAAAGGCTTACCTACTCTTTGTGCGCTCCGGAGGTCTTCACACTGCATTCCGGCATCTGAAAGACAAAAGCTTACCAACTCTTCGCACGCTCCGGAGGCCTTCGGCGCTGCATCCCGCATCTGAAAGACAAAACAAGGTGCATTTAAAGACATTGGGGAACTTTAATACTCACGTGCCATTACTCCTTTCCACATTTAACCCAGTGGGTATTCCGGCACCCTGCAGCCGCTCCGAACTTGTACCTGCAAAATAAAAAGACAGTTAGAGCGCATCGTGAAGCAGGCAACAAGCGCTTACTTACGTGCTTCCAGGCGCTTCTATTCATCACACGGGCTCCATCTTCAACTCATTTCAGCCCGTCATCCGCCATCGCCGGAACCCTGCAAAACAAGAAACATCATTACTAAAGACTTTAAAGACATTAGAATTACTCGAAACTTACCGGTCGTGCAGTAAACGACGGACAGCAGTCCTCTGAAGTCAAGAGGCCTGCTCCCCTTATCCAGTGAAGAAACTGGTTACAGCACCCTGCCCCGAGGCAGATGGAGAGCACGGCGTTCACTTACCTAAGGTGAGAGCGTTAACCTTTGGGGTTCTACAGGAGAAGAGAAAGGGAAGAAGAGAGAGACATTCAATAACCCAGTTCCTTAATCCCATATTTTCTATCTGCAGACATCTTACCCTTCAAGTCAGACATACAGTGCACAGAGGTCCAGCCCAAAGAGCCAGCCGTGTGTTACACATCACCTTTGCAGATACGGTAAACGCCCAGTCAAGACCGGCGCCTCTATGGGAATCAGGTGAGCGTTACAGTTCCTCCTTTTTCATTTTCCCTCCACTGCTTTCAATATTGTGTTTTAATGTGTTTCACTCTCCTTGTCTCCACCTTTGCCCTGTGGGTGCTTTGAAGCAGTATTTTACTTGCTGTATAAGCGCCTAACAAGCGAACAATAAATACATAAATAAAATAAAATCATACAGATATGGCTGTTCAGACTCAACAAAGTAATACTTAGACTCAAACACAAACCTTATAACCAAATATCCTTGTGACCAGGGTCAGATCCCCTTCCCCAGGATTAATGCAGGATTTTCCAAATAAAAGTTCCAATTAGTAAAGTTCTTTACAATAGTCAAGTTTTACTTCAAGGTCAACACAAAAGTTAATTTCAATAGCCAAGTTCTGCTTTCAACACAGCATTGTTTGCCTTGATGAGGGTTTCACTTGGCACTTGGATTGGTTTATGAATAAACAAGGATCATCACACTTCAGAATAAAGTTTTCTGCAAGCTCTTGTTTGTCAAACGAAAATGTCTGTGTCTTCACAGTTCCAGGGAATATTTAAATAGAACTTCTCTTCTTTGGAAAAGACAACTACTTCAAATTCTTTCTTTATAAACAACAATGTTTTAATCAGGATGGTTTTACCACTTTATGAAACACATTTGTGGCCTTCCCACTTTAGTTCCACCACAACCTTTCACCACAATGCAGTACTTAATATCTTCTTCCTGGCCCAATAACCTGCCAGGACTACCACTAACAATACCTTTCCTGGTATATTCGCCTGCCAGGATAAAACTACTGCCACTACTACAGGTACCCAGTGGTGAGGCTTACTTAAAACACTAGCAAAGTCTTTGACTTTCAACAACATTGAGATTTACAACTTCTTCCATAAGGACACAACACACATTGATGCTGTTAGTTCAACTGATTTGTTTGTCACATGCAATGCAGGTCATGTTCCCCTACCCCTTGATAATTTCCACAAGGAGGGCTTCTCTCCTGCCACCTTTGGGTTTCTACTATTACACTAGCTGACTGCTGGTAATGTCTCTTTTTCAAGCTTCTCTCTTTAAGAAAGCAGTTTACCTTTTTTGTAATGGCCTTTCTTTGCTTAGGCAATGCTGGTTGTTATCTGGCTTCCATATTGCCTCCTCTTTACTTTGGCAATGTCGGTTATAATCTTGCTTCAATATTACCCTCTCTTCTCGTTGGCTGTGATGGTTACAGTTTAGGTTCAATATTGCCCCCTCTTTACTTGGCAGTAATAGTTACAGTCTTTCTTAAAAATTGCCCCCTCTTAACTTGGGCAATGATAGTTGAAAACGTTCTCCTTTTGCTTCTTCTTCTTACGGAGCGCCCTGGGGTCATCTATCAAAAGCCAACTCACTGGTCTCTCCTTGTACGTCTGCTTAACCTGCTGCTGCTGCTTCTTTGGTCTTCGGGTACTTCGGGTCTTCGGGTACCAAGCATCTGACAGCTACGGTCGTATTCCCATGTCTTGCGCCTTTCACAACAGGAACCTGTGTTGTTTCTTGCATTCTCCGATGCTCGTCAGTCACCGGAGTAAGGTATGAGATACGGAGAGCTTCTCTGTCCCACAGGGCAGCCTGTCTCATCACTGGTTCCAGCTGCACGACCTCTGTAGCTCAGGCTTTGAACTCCTGTGACTCCCTCAGCACCATACTCTGCTACAAACACGGCGGCGGATCCTGGCGTCTTAATTGCTCTGCCTTTTCTGCATACACGGCTGCTGACTACTTCTCCTACTGCTTCTTCTAATGGCCTGCACCTGAAGGGGCTTTAAATATTCTAATGCCCCACTCAGGTGTGGGTCATTAGAACCACTACACTGTGTACTGCAGTTCTGTGCCTCTGAGCGCCTCATTCTCGTCCCAGTACCTAGAGCATCTATGGGACTTGAAGTCCCTAATGTTCTTGTTTCGTTTTACATCTTTTAATTCCCTCTGGTTCAACGATTCATAAAATGTATCTGCAGAAAAAGGTTTTAAAGGAATGTATGGGTGATTCTTGAATTCATAATTCAAACTCGAGATGGAATTAGAATTATCAGAAGAGGTGCTATTAGTTCCCTGGTCCCTCCATGTATCATTCTGACATTTCCGATAGGGGTTTTCAGAACTAAAAACCTGGGAAAAAGAGGGAAGGGAAGTCTTACTACGGCAACAAGCCATTAGGTATTCTGGTATCAAGGAATCCTCACCCTCAGAAGAGGGTGACTACTGCATCCCTCCCAACGGAGTGATCCCATTCCCTGGGGTGATCCACCCAGCTAATACCACCCCAAGGGTTAGGATCAGGTAGCGGCTGCTTTCCTCTGGCCACCTGGGAGGCGACTTTAGGCAGGGATTCTATGAGGACTCTGCAGGATTTATCACAGTTGCTTTCTCCAAAGTTCCAACAGAACGTTCCAAAAGGTGCACAAATAAGCAAATAATCAAAGTTCCACAATCCTCAGGAGGGGTTCCCCTTCCCCTGAGCTTCTCCAGCTCTTTTTAGTTCACAACTACAGATGTATTTCCTAAAAAATGCAGTTTTCCAGTCCAAGGGGTATGGTACCCTTCCCCAGGATTTCACACAGTCAAGGGGTTGTCGTCCTCTCCATGGCTTTCACAATTAAATCAACTTTCCAGTCCAGGGGGTATGGTTCCCGTCGCCTGGATTTCACACACATAAGAGGTCGTCTTTCCTCTTCTTGCCTCTGACAGGTTAGTCACAATTGAGGTGTGGGTCCCAGACTCAAAATCACATTCCCTGGTATACTCTCCTTCCAGGACTTTCACAATGTTCACTTTATAATTGTGTGTGGGTCGCAGACTTGCAACAGGTTGCCTGTTATACTCTCCTGCCAGGGCTTTCACAATGTTCACTTTATGATTGGGTGCAGGTCCCAGACTCACAACATGTTGCCTGGTACACTCTTCTACAAGGACTTCCTCCACATGTAACAGCCTGACTCATTCAGCCACCAGGTCTTTGACCCCCCCTCCTTCATTTGTTTCATTTTGTAAAGCACTCTGCGTCCCAGCACCGTTGCTCAGGTACGCTCTGTGAATATCACTGTCTCTCTTCGGCATGCGGTGCATGCTGCAAAGTGCTCTGGTGTCCCAATTCTCCTCGCTGTGGTCACCGGTCTCTTCGTGGTGGCTTCAGCATTCTCCATGCTTTTTGGTTTCTCCAGCTGGTCATCTCCTCCTTCTGTTGGCATCTCATCTACTTTCCGGTACCCGCAATGCCTTGGCCTCCTCTCCACAGCGTCTCCTGCTGCAGGTCCCCGTGTGGCGTACCTTTGAACTCTGAGCTTCTTGTGATGCTGCCGGTTGGAGCTCTCCTGCTACAGTTGGCTTCTTCCTCGCTTCCCAACCCGCATCAGCTGTAGTGGTTCCCCATCTTCCACGCTGTGCCCCTGTTTTAAATGTCCCGGCACCTATCGGCTCCATCCAACCGCTAGAGCACATCTCTAGTTCTGCAGCTTCAATGCTCTGCATTGCTCTTGTGCGTTTCCTCGTCTCAGTCCTTTTGTAAAAAGTACAGGAAAGAGCCATACTTTCAGTGCAAAGTGGATGGACTAGATCTATATCACAATATTCCATTCAGGTTTGGGAATTCAAGGGGTTGGTGTCATACCCTGAGTGGGAAGGGGGATACCATGTTCCTGCTAGTGAGTCTCCCCCCCCCCCCTGAGGGTTATCTCTCCCAATATGGTCCTCCCTTAGGCAGCCACCACCAGGGTCAGGATCAGGTAGCAGCTGCCCTTCCCTGGCCATATGGGAAGATAGTTTACCCGGAGAGGGAGTGATGACATTGCTAGATTTACCACAATAGCCAAGAAAGACTTTATAGAAAGGAACCCTTCTCTTGTCAGTGTGAGAACCTGACTACGTCGGACAAGGTTTATCATCTTTTGGCAGAATCCAAGGGAAAGGGTAGCAAACCCCTTGATATTTGTGGGCATAGTAGAAAAACTAAGAGAAGGGAAGCCCTCTCTTGTCAGTGTGAGAATCTGACACTGTCGTGGAACAAGGTTATTCATCTTTATGGAAGTCGTTCAGTTGCACCATTTTTGGAACTTTGCTTTATGAACTGGAAAAGGACTTTGGCCCTTCTCCAGTGAAGGAGAAGATTCTTTTGCACCCTAGTTTGAGTTATAAGTGTTAGGGTTGGAAATAGGTTTTTGACACAATGGTGGATTTAATATCCGTACAGAATCCTTAGACTATTATTTAGAGTCAGGGAAACCCCTCCGAGTATTTGGGACAGGAAGGCATTTCCCCAACTCTTATTTTACTTTAAAGAAAGGTTTAGAGAAACCAACTGTGAGGGGTCAGAAATGAAAGTCGGACACAAAGTTGTCATGTTTTTGGTTAAAGATTTTTATTAACCGAAAAGGTTGGGAAAAAGGCCTCTCTGTCCCTGCTCTAGAGGAGTTTGCTTACTGTGAGTGGTCAGTAATGTGAGACAGACAACTGCTTGTAGATTTCTCAAGATTGGACATTTTATTAAAGAAAACATTTGCAAATAAACCCTTGCTTGCCATTCTATATCAGGGAATTCCCTACCTAGTCTGAAGGCTAAGAGAACAATTCTTAACATAGGTAAACTGGCCCTAACTCTAAACAACAAAACATTCAAAGAATAATAATAATAAAGCAACATAAGATAATACACACAAAATGAACAATATCTGGATGACCTTCACCTGTCCTGGTAAAATCCCTTTCCCCAAGGTTTTAAAGTCACTGTAAAATGTTCAAAGGAAAAGAAAAGTCTTGAACCAGTTCTTATCAACTCCAAGTCAAACCAAAAGTTCAAACAAAAAATTCACTGGTAAGAATTCTCTGGTTTGGTTGAAAAGATCCCCTTCCAGTTCAATGGTAATCCTGGATGTCTTCTCTTCAATATTGGTTTCCCCAGTTCAAAGAATAGAATTTATTGAGCTACATCTTTACAATTAGTTAGGGCCTCTGCATTACATTTGCTATAATTGTCAGGATGCTTCTGTTTGGGTTGCTTTTTCCCACTTAGCAACCACCCTTCAGTCATCTTTGTATCACAGTTTGCCACTACTCCAAACTACCTCAATGTAACATCCACTGACAAATTTATATACCACCACAGTTCAGGTACTTCTGCTTTAGTTTTATATTTCAGAATTATTAGGCATGTAAGAACATGTCACGATTCCGGGAATCCCAAAGGCCCAGAGAAGCACCTGGACTAAGAAACTGGCTGTTTGGCGCAGACATAGGCTTATGGGTGCCTTTGGCCCCCTCCAAGATGGCTTCCAGGCTGAACCCAACAGTGATATTCAACATGGCCCGTAGAGGGCCACCGGGTTGGTTTCCAGGGTGGTCTAGTGGTTCTGGGTGGGCCCAGGGCTATATAAAACCTGCCCTGGGCCACACCCAGTGCTTAGCGTTTTCTTCAGCTGCCAGCGTGACGCTTGCCTGTCACGGTCCTGTTTCATTCTGCACGACGGATCAAGATTCGAACTTCCGATCTGCACTACGAGTGAAGGCATCGCGTTTGACTACGTGGGAAAACAGAGTCTTCCCTACGCGGGTCACGATCTTACCTGAATCCGGATCGCAGGACTCTTCTGACTTCTTCAGCAACGCCCGCTCTGCAGCGCCTGCTGGATTCCACCCGCGCATCGGAGTCCTGCATCCCGCTCTGCAGCGCCCGCTGGATTCCACCCGCGCAACAGAGTTCTGCATCCATCAAACCTGAATAAAGAAAGACAAAAAAAGACATATGGTAAGTGGCGCTCTTGTCAATAATCCCACCCGCCACCCTCGCAATACTTTACCTGAATCAGCAGCAGTGCCTGTATTCATCTACGCCAACCTTTTCCATCTGCATACCAACCCTAGGGAGGAAACAGGGTATTGAACTAAGTAGCGCAGTCAATAGGGCATTGCCTAATATTAAAAACAATAACACTACAGGCGGCGAATAAGGGGGTCGCAGCAGGTCTGGGCGCCCATTTCACCAGTGGAGCAACTGGAACCGCCACGCCCCAGTGAAGGAACTCGAGGGGAGTGTACCGGGGAAACTACAAAGCTCAGTGAAAGGAACTGAGCAGGACTAACACCAGCCAGTGAGGAAACCGGGCAGTAAAGAAACTAAGAGACTTGGTACAGCACGCCGCGGAGGCGCAACATAAGAGTGATCCAGATCCCGTACCTCCAGATCACTCCTGCCCCTCTGACCGCTGGGTGAGTTCACCTGCAGCGAGCAGAGTGGAGGGAGCATTTTGGGCATCAACAAAAGGCATTCACAGACCGGACGAGAGTTCGCTGACAGACCGGACCAGGCACTCCTGCAGGGCCCCAGAGGTAAGCGTTACAGAACAAGACACTTTGACCTCTACAGGTAGGCAAGGCACTCTTCCCTTTAGTGACTTCCAAAAAGGGGGAAGCCCTTATGTATGACTGCCACAACGGGTAACCTTCCTCTGCCCAAAAGAGTGACTTCCTCTCAGCTTCAGCAGTCTGCAGCATTACAGTTTATTTCCCCATTGTTCCTTCCAAATTCCCATTCCCCAGACTTGTTCACACACCTTCGGTCTAAGTAATTACCAGAAGCAGCAGTGCCACTCTTTCAGCTTCAGGTAACAATGCAAGGCCACCGGACTGTTGACAACTTCACCTTTTATATGTAGGGGTTTAAACAGTACTTGTTTCACTGGAAAAAGGATTCACCTCTTGGCCTGGGTATTGCTTGTTATTTTCTTCCGTATGGCCACTTCATAGAATAAAGAATGTCAATTCAGAATGTTACAAGATTTAGTCTTCAAAGTGAAACCATAATTAGGCACATGTGACCACTCTTTAAGATAGATTTTCAAACTTAAAGATCTGAATGAAATTGTATTCCTGCCTAAGGGTAAATAGGCAACTTCTGACTTTGTTTGGGAAACATAATTGGTCTCATGCAACCTTCCGTTGTGCTCATTTCACTAGTAACTCTTGTAAGACAGTATCTGTGAGTTTTCGGAATGGATAAAAACAGCGTTCCTTTTCCAAAAATTAAAGGCACGCGACTACTCCGGTAATCTGAAAAATGTTTAACAATTAATAGAATGGTCTTTACTTTCCACGCTAACACTCTAGCTTTCAAAATATGCATGCGTGCTACATTTTAATTTTTAACGTGAATTTGAAAGTGACAAACACATTTTACTTGCTTTCAACTCTAAGCGGGTTGATATGCAGCTGGTTACGGTTACCGGCAAGGCTTATTAAGTGCTTCTGAGCACAAGCTTCACTCACTGGCCTCAGGGACACTGCGGTTGCAGCTGCTTCGCTCTCCCGACTTCCTTGACCTCTGCTACTTCTTTGGGCTCACTTGTGACCCACAAACTTCTCCAGCACGGGTGTCTCCGGTCTGGCCCCCTTAATTGGGAGTCTCCTTCGCTCCCAAAACCTTTGGCTTGCCTTCTGCCTCTGGCCTTGGGTTACCACACGATCACAGTAAATCAGCTCACATGGGGAAACCTTCACTTCTAGCACGTCTTCCTCTGCAATACATGTTTTGAGAACAGAGGACCCTCTCAGAACTTGCAGGTTAAATCTGCGGTCTCTACCTTCCGGCGTCCCTTTTGTGCTCCCACTTACTTGTGAATTGCCAGCCTTGTGTTTCTCCTCTACTACTACTGCCAGCCTTCCAACTCCTGCTCCAGCTCCTTCCCCATATTCTCCTGCTGCAGCCTTTTATGCCTCACAGGTTTGACAATTGGCTTCAAGTGTGAGTCATCAGCCTCAATTGCCTGATTTCTGAAATGGTTATTAGGCTTAATTGCCTGACCGCTATACCTACATGTCTCTTCAGTCCTCTTCTTCATCTCAGTCACACTAGGATTCTGTGACATGTAGTTTGTCTTATCAATGTTTTTCTACTTCTTGTTTACTTTTAAGTGTAGATTTAATTCCCTTAGTCATTTTAACAGAGGGGCTGTGGGTTTTAATTTGTTCAGAGGAAGATGGTTTAGAGAAGACAACATTTCCACAATCCTTTGTATCGTACCCTTGGAGTTGAGGAAGGCCTTTCATTTTAGATACCAAAAAGAGTCTTTCTTTTGGTAAAGTACACTTTGTTGTTACATCCTTAGCGTTCATCACCTTAGGTTTAATAGGAGGTTGAGAGACATTAAAATGACAAGTACCTCTTTTGGTACAGTGTTAAGAGTCTCCTTGGAGGAAAAATACTGTGTCTCATCCCACGGAATCTCCTCACTTCACTGGGCCCTGTCTCCACCCAGGTGATCCTCCCGCAGTACACCACCCCCGGGTAGGGCTCAGGAAGCATCTGCCTTCCACTGGCCACCTAAGAGGAGACTTTAGGCAGGGTTCCAGTGAAGGATCTGCTGTCAGACTCTGTGTTCTGTGTGTTTGTGATGTCCCAACTTCCCTCCTCCTCCTCACCTGTACTGTTGTAATCCTCGTCCTCTGGACTGAGGGATCTTCTGGCTCTGTAATCCTTTTCTTTTTTTGTCTGATGTTTGTGTCTCACACGGGAGGAAACCACAATGAAGGCTGGTGAAGAGCACCCCCCTGGGGACAAATGAAGGGAAAAAACAGCTAATGGCAGAAAAAACACCCATTGATGGGGCAGACAGGAATCTTCTTGGAAACTGGGCTCCTTTTGAAGAGTGGTCTTTGAATAAGGGAAATGGATTCCAATGACCAAAGGAACGATTAATCCAGAAGCTAAAAATTACAAAACAGCAGCAATAAACAGGCGGGACTGGAGCAAGCCAGCAGGAGCCAAAACAAAGGAGGAGAAAAGAGAGGGAGGAGTCAAGACCGTAAATAGGAAAGAGGAAGAAGAGCGGAAGAAACCGAACAGGGAATGAGCCGTACGGAGAAGGGCTGAAAGAAAACAGGGAAGTTGATAAAGGTAAGAACAGATAAGAAGATGCTCCGCAAGAGAACCGGAGCGAAAGCAAGAAAGAAAAGGCATGAGCATACAGCAACAGCGGCTGCGAAACAGAACAGCAGACCGAAATGGTTGCAACGCGATGCGCAGAAGGGGGCGTGGCTATTGTAGACCTACGTACACCCGAAAGCGGAAAAAGAACTAGACCGCTGGATGTACGTAGAAGTGAACATGAAAGGAGCTTCAAGGGGTGTGTAAGGGAACCCGGGGCAACATGCGCCAGGATCGGATACGGTGCATGACATCTGCAGGATTCTTCACACTACTTAAAGCCAAAAACTAAGGATCTGTCTGTGTCGGGATGGCAAAATCAAAACTGTCCTTGTGCCCAAACGTTCCATACTGAACCTCATACTACAAATCAAACCATAAGGTGAATGTCTTTAACCTGGTGATTGCAAAAATAGTTTATAAAGAAAAATAGAACAGTTTCAACATAAACGTTCTCCAAGGCAAAACAGATCTTGTTCCAGAGGGTGATTGCCTTCCCTTGGATTCTTCTGTAATGCCAAAAATTCATGGTCTAACAGTTCTTTGTATTTGTTGTGGTTCACAATAATCCTGATAGTTGAAAAATACTCAGCTTTGTAGTTTCATCTTTCAAAATTTCATTCTCATTCAGTAAACACAGTTTATATAATTTCTTGGGACTTCCTGGAGGTTTGCAACTGGCTGATATACTCCCCTGCCAGGACTTCTTATGCACTTGTGATTCCCTGGTATACTCGCTTGCCAAGACATCTTATATTCACAGTTCCTCTCTCACTTTCACAATTGTATATATCTTTGTGGATATTGTACAGTTGATTGGTTCTACATTCTCAGTGGTTTCGCCCCATATTTGAATTCCATGCATTCATATGGCTGGTGATTGAATTCACTGTAGGTTTCCTTGATTTAAAATCAGTCTCTTTCTCTGTAGCTTCAATGTGCACAGTTTGTATTTGGCACGGTTGCCGAAACACCCTGGGGTCCCCACTTTGCTCAGATTGACTCACCGTCTCTGTGTGGCGTCTTACGAAGAGGAGTCGGTAATGGCCACCAATTCAAATCCTGAGAAATACCATTCTTAAACTTTGTGTAACCATTACAGGATTCCATGTGTTAATATACTTGGGAAGAGTAGTGTACATATTAACATTAATTGCCCTGTAGAAACCAAACTTGATGCTGGGGACTTCAAGTCCCATAATTTAATGAGTACTGGGACGAGGAAGAGGACTATCCCACACCTGAGGAGGACTGGGAGACATAAAAAGCCCCCTCAGGTGCAGGCCATTAAGGAGGGAAGTAAATGAGAAGGAGACAGCAGTAGCAGCAAGTCAAACAGTTTAATAGTCCCCATGTGGCAGCAGAGGCCGAATGCAAACTGGAGTGGGGACGACGGGACCTCTGCAGGGTGTAATATTGATGCTAGTCCAGAGTGGGTCTCAGAGGCGCAAATTTACAGTTGCAGAGGAAGGCGTGCCAATTTCACCTTTTCCCATGGTCAGACGAGCACAGGAGTCAGAGGCGTTCCGAGTTGCAGTGGGAGCCGGGAGAGCTCTGAAACTGACAGATGCGAGTCACAGGAAGCCGTGCAGAGGAGATTGCCAGGCCACGCAAAGGAAACTAACACAGAAGACCTAAAAGGCAGCGAGGCAAACGGACGCGCATGCCAAACCCGGTGAGTTCACATTTACATTGTGATCCCAGAGCACTCCATAACCACCCGCTTGCTGCATCAATGTGATTCATGCTGATGTAAGAAGGCACAGAGGGTGAGTTAATAACTGGATAATAATATCAGAGAAGTGTGCTTGTGGGGCATAGTGAGAGTCAACTATCAAAGGGGGCAATACTTGAATTTAGGACAAGGGACATTGTCGAAGAAAAGAGGAACCATCATTGGCAAAGCCAAAAGAGAAATTAAATTAGGCAATTACAAAAGAACCAAACATGCCCAAGCCAAACAAAGGTGGTTAAGATATTGAGAAATGATACAGATTGTGAAGGCATCATGTGTGAGAAACAGACAACAGGTTCAGGTTTGCTGAACAAAGTTTTATTAACTCAAAAAGACAGGGTGGAATAACGCCTAACTTGCCCTATTCTAAGGTGGGATTTCCAACCTAAAGAAAACTAACGATAGTCTGCGCCAGGAAGTCCAAAGCAATTATCTGTCCATGTCCAAAACATATACTTGCTCTTATAACTAACTTCATACAATGTGTAGGGATCTCAGCATCAAAATGAATAGTTTTTCAAAAAAAGAGTTCAGAGCTTCTTCTAGCTCCTGGCTTGTAATCAGCTTCCCCTTCGCCAAGTTCAGAATAGTTCACAAAGCACAGGGTTTCCCTTCCCCAAGAGTTTAAATGTTCCAGCTTTTCAAAACAACACTTGGCTTCAAAATCACCTAAACGGTTGTTGCAAAACACAAACTTAATTATAGGTGTTTCAGTGGCTTTTCTATTCAGATGCAGCCGGTCTACTCTAGGCACAGTTGTCGGACCACACGGTCCACCACATTACGGGTCACACAACCGTTTCACCTTTTTGGATGCTTTTCCATCAACACCAGTTCACTGGTTCTCCTTAACAGTGATGCTTGCTTCATTCACATGTGTCACACTCTCCTGATGCTGTACCATGGCTTGGCTGGCCACCATGCACTTGTTACACTTTCTTATGTTTCCTTTGCTCTTGCCAATACTTATTTCCTTATACCAAAGTTCTTTGCACTCTTTTGCTTTGGCCAATGCAGTATTTCCTATACAGTACACCTCTTTGTATTCTCTTGCCTTTACTAGCACTTGTTTATCAGGTAACACAGTTCTTTGTATTTGGGCTGTTGCTGATGCTTGGTTTTTCATGTAATGTGGTTCTTCGTTTCAATAAAGTTCACAAACTTCCCCTGAGTAAGATTCACAATCTTCCTTTTATTCCACTCAAGATTCAAAAGTGTTAACAACTTGCTTTTGTTTCGCTCGGTATTCAAAATGGCTTTGATTAGCTTTCATTCAAATAGCAACGTGTTCTTTCATTTACCTTAATGTTAATAACTTGATTTCTATCACTGCCGGCCAGCCCGGGGTCCCCCCTCTTCTGGTTGCACTCATTCCTTTCTACCTGTGCAGGGCTTCACGGCTTCTCCCAGCGGTCTTCCATGGCTCGTGCTCACCCAGCAGTACTTCCTCTGTGACTCAGGACTCACACAACCACTTCCTTCGGTCCCGCCGGTCTCCTTCCCGCAGCTCGCCACCGGCCTCCAGCGTCATGTACCTTTGCTCCCCACTGCATAAACTCTGCACTTTTCCACGGGTCTCAAGCACTCCTCCTACCACACCGCTACAACAGAGAGGTCTGCCAGCACCCAGCAGTTCGTGGGCGTTCACCCACAGCTGACCCTGCATTCACAGGGTTTCGGGCTTTCAAAGTTCCCGCCTCCATGCCTATTCCAAAAAGGATTAGACCACTCATCACTTAAGCAGTAGTCCTACTTTACTCTTGTTGTCCTCCACCTCATCTCATTACCTGGCTGGGGTCGATATGTGTCTGCATTAAAAAAAATGAGGATGTGTTGTTCTAGTTGTCCTCTTCTTTGTCCCAGTAATATACTGGTGTGTTTTAAGGAACATTTTAGGGGAAGAACAGGTAAAGGGCTGGCAAAAGCCTATAAAACCTTGGGGGATGGCAGGTTCATTGTGAAAGGGAAATAGGGGATACCATGTCTCACCTAAGGACGTCCTCTCCCCACTCCCTAAGTCTCCTCTGCCCAGGTGATCCTCCCTTGTCTATCCACCCCCAGGGTCGGGATCCAAAAGCAATGGCCTTTCTCAGGCCACCTGAGAAGAGGATACCCAGGAAAAAGAAGTGAGGATGCCCTCAGGTTCCTCATATACCCTTCACCTATGCAGGTTGGACCTCAATGTTTCACAGGGAAACCTGGAGAGGAAGTCAATGTTTCCCTGGTCTCCACCCTTCAGGCGTTCCACTGTGAAACAGTATGGCTGAAGGTCCAAGAACCATTGCATATCTCTTGGGTTTGTCTCTTTGAGTTAGCTTATCCATACTAGGGGGAATGATCGGTAACTAATCTGAATTTCTATCCCAACAGGTAATATTTCAGATGGAGTATGGCCAACTTGATTGCCAGGGCCTCCAGTTCAATAACTGACTAGTTCTTTTCTCTGGGAAATAACCTTCCACTGATGTAGCGTATGGGGTGTTCCAGTCCATCATAATCTTGAGAGAGGACAGCTCCTAATCCCATTAAAGAGGCATCCCTTTGCTGGATTAACTCTTTGGGGAAATCAGCTACCTTTACAAGGTTCCATGTGTTAATATCCCCACACAAATATCGCCATACAAGAATGGCGCTGTATTTTTGTGCCAATATTAACCCACTGAACCTGCGGGGGACACACCCGCAACCCCCATAATATTTTAAAGGGAGCAGGGGACACCCCTGCAATCCCCGCTCCCATTTACCCCCAAAATTATCCCCACTAATATCACCTATGGCCTTTCCCGATGACCATATATATGGCGATATTATTGGTGGGGATAATATTACCTGATACTCTTTACAATGGGGCTCTGGCAGTTTCTTTAAATGTGGTAGAACAATGTTGATCTTCCTCATCCAACTTGATCTTTTCGGGATCATCATTTTAATTTTTTTTTTTTTATTGTGAATATTAGTCAACATTTTCAACTTTTTACACAAGAATTAAAAGAACATCTTACAAAGAAATGTCATCATCCAAATTTTAACCACATACTCAAATTTCACCACAATCAGTTGGCCAACAGCTTTAGTTCTATTATCACTGCTATCACTTCTGCTGTGAGGAAGGATTCCTGCTCCTGACACACCCTTTGCCGGAACAATTTTGAGTTTAGCATTCTGGGGTCATGAACAAATCTCTTTAACCTTTTCTGTCTAATCACCCAAGTCCCTGGGCAATTTGATAATAAATGGGCCACAGTTTGTTTTACCCCCTCCTCGCATAGGTCACATAGATTAGTTGGAAAAGCAGTAGGGTCTCTGATATGCAGAATTTTCCAGGTCCGAACCAAGTTCAACCGAAATCTCAAAAACTCCAATCTAATCCTTGGGTTAATACCTTTTTGCAAATAGGCTGGAATATTTGCTCTAGGCTTATCCAGCTCTGACCAAGAAGAGGTTACTTTTGACTCTCTCATCTTTGATAACGTCCTGATCCAATCCATTCTTTTTTAATAGATCTTTAGCTTTAACTGGATTTGCTGCAACTCTTCCAGGTTTACTTCTAAAGGCACCTCATTCAAGACCTTTGTAGCTGTTCCAGGTTCAATGTTAAAGTAATTATTGATGGTATTTTTCATTGTGTTTGCTGTGAGTGTATACATCAAATTTGACATTCGCTGTGCTTTTTCAGGTGAGTTCCTTGGTGTAGAATAAGATCTTTCATGTAGCAACTTTAATCTTTGTTGGGCTAACTCCAGAGCTCGTCGGTATTAGACAGTCCAGGGGGAATGAACTTATAGGAGGGAGAAAGCTGACGGTGAGTGAGAGGGCGATGTGCGATGTGACCCTTTCGTATTGAACTGAGTTCTTTTTCTGTGTCTTTTAGGTGCCGCGACGTTTTCAGCGTGGATGCCGGTTATGAAGAAGAAATGCGGTGAGTAAGCGCAGTATGCGGCGCCTCTAGATGTTTCCACGCTAACCTGGAGTGTATTTTCCCTCTTGCAGATGGATGAGAAGTTCCGGAGACAAAGTTCCCCCAAAGCGGCTGGGATTCAGGTAAGCGTTTGAAGCTCGTACAGTCTTTAAAAATAAGCGAAGATTTGCTGAATGCTTACTAGTGCTTTTTTTCTGTTCTTTTCCCTTTTCCGAAGGAAGCGGTGTGCCGGGATGGGAATGACACCGCCGAAGATGCCCACAGAACAGAAGGAGCGATGAATGATGGGCAGAAGCGCCGCAAGGTAAGGTTGTTCCTAACAGCGTTCTTGTTCTTGCAGGAGCTGAGCGCAGAAGAAAGATGCAGGCCTACTGGAGACCGATCCGAACACGGTGAGTGTCACGCTGCAGGTGCAGAAAACACAAAGCATGTTTCTCAGCCTGGTCGTGGCTTAAATAATCTCTGGTTATCCCAGGTGTCTCTGGGCTGAACCACACCCAAAAGACTAAACTGCACATGCAGTTCTGGGAACCGAAATATGTGGGGGCATCCATCTTGTCCCCATCAATGCACTATAAGTCCAATCCCCAATGTTATCCTATGGGAGTGAGTGAGCCTGGTGCCACAAGCGCCAAGTCTGACTCCAAGTGGGTCTTTGGAGGGATGGAGAGGCCCTTGAGGGCCATGTAGGTGATTGTGGCCTGGCTCCAGCCTGACATCTTGGAGGGCTGGGGACATGAGGGGCAGGAATCATGACAGAAGCCCAGAAATCAACGAACAGTCTGTGATAAGTATAGTACATTCTGGAATGGAGGAAGAGGGCGGTGAGGTTCCTCAAATAGACCTATCTTTCGAACTCAATCAGGTACCAGGGGTATGGTCCCCACGAGAAGGGGACACTAATTCGCCTCTGACATTGGAGACAAGGAAGATTGGTCATTTGGGTAAAGAAACAAGACAAATACGTGATCAAGGATCTGAGTTGGGTCCTCCAACGATTGTGGCCCTGAACTTCATATCGGGCTCCTTGGTAAAGGTTTTCGAAAATATCAAGAGGGAAGTAGACCAAGACTCAGAAATCTTGTTAGAATGAACTAAAGAGTTGGAGTCAGTTGATTCTTACTTGGTGGCTTTAAAATCAGCCACGAATGAGGACAAAAAAAAATCGTGGGAGGTACTACAATGTCTCCAGAAGGAGCAAACAGGAAAATTTGATATCCTGATTTTGCAAGGAACTGAGCTAAGGAACGCTATGAGCAGGATAACGGGAAAAACTGGACCAAGGCGCCATCAATCAAGGATTAATTATCCCCCAAAAGGAGGCAGAAAATCTGAGTGAGGAAGGTTTATGGGATGATACCCCGTTGTCATCCTCCACCATGGAAGAATTTATGCGGCTGGCACAATTGGCAGAGGATGAAGGATCGCAAGGTTCAGCCAGTGATCTGCTGACGGATAAAGATCCAGTAGTGGTTCCCTTAAACAAAAAGAAAATGAATAGAAGGACAAAGAGGAAGAGAAGGGAGGAAGAACGGAATAACCCAAGAGTGGTGGAGAAGAAAAGGGAGATAAAGGTACGACAAGCCTCAAGTAAACAATTTGTAAGAAAACTGAAAAAAAGATTTGAAAAATGCTGAAAAGGCTAATGTCAAGGCCACGAGGAAAGCTAATCTTATGGAAGGGGATGTTAAGAAACCCCAACAGGAAAACTCAGCGTTAATTGTAAAAGCAACAGTGAGTTGTTAAACGGATTTGCCGGTTGTGCCGAAGAAAATAGCCCCGATTTATCTATGTAAAAAGCAACTACCTAAATCGAGCCCACCTATCTTGAAAAGTGCCCCAATACTTTTGAAAAAAGGGGCTTGGTTATTACAAAAAGTTGGGACTTCAAGTGGTGCTTGTGACACTGATGATTTACAAGTAAATCGAGGAACAGAGGAGAGGTTGACTAGTGAAGGCCCTATCAGTAGTAATGTAAGGGAGATATGTGGTCTAACGAAGCAATCCCCTCCTCGGCAATCAATAGCAGTGCCCAGTTGCCGATTAATAAAAAGATTTCCAGCAACATGTCTAGACTGAACGTGTTCTTAAGTAATAGGGACTTCAGTAAGCTAGGTAATCCCTTAAATCGGCCCGCTATCCTAAATGAAATTAAATCTATGAATCTCCTTAAGTACCTGTCCTCTGGAGACATTGATCGTGTTAGCTTCCTGGAGTTTCCATAGACTTCAAATGCCAAATTACAAATGAAATCAAGATTAGCCTTGGAGGCGATGATGGATTCCAGTATAGAATGGCAGAAGAGAGGTTTTAGTATATCCAGAACTACTCCAAATAAGATGGAACAGAATACAATCAGTGATTCAGAATTGCCACAACAAAATATGACTGTTCGCACTGGCAACTGGGGAGGGGCATCAAACATCTGGGAAATAGTGCCTGAAATTATAGCGCAAGTGATTCAAAAAATTGGTTTACCAGAGCAGAAGCTCTAGCCAAACGGGAAATAAGATGTCTCTCATGGAACACGAGAGGATTAAACTCCTTCTCTAAGGACTCACAAAGATTGTTTATTTTTCATAATTTTGATCTAATTATATTTCAAGAAACCTGGTTAACTGATGTAATTGGGATTGAGGGATTCTCTATTTTTGAGCAACGTGACACTAGTAGGGGACAAGGCCGCCCTAGTGGCGGTCTGCTGATGGCATGTAGGAAAGTTGTGTTTTGTGATTGCTCTCTGATATCAAACTCCATGCAAGGCTTATTGGCAGTGAGAATGAAGATTAGAGATCAAAAGACTAATGTATACTGGGTAGCGATAATAGTGTATTGGAACCCGTTGAATAGTGAACTATCAGTCTTTTTTCAAAGTTTATCAGATCTCTTAGTGACAATTGTGTCGAAATATCCATCAGATTATTTTTTGATACTGGGGGATTTTAATGCTTAGTGTATCCTCTCATATGAGCCTCCTCATAGGGTAAAGGACAACACCAAAAATTGTTATAGTTGGGTTGCTTTTATGAGGGATTGGAATATGCTAATGCTGGATAATAATGTGAAGGGTGTGCTCTTGGGTGTTCCCAAGTGGAGCAGAGAGACGTCCTTCTCAACAATTGATTACGTCTTTTTGTCAAGGAATTTTTTTGATAAATGCTTAAAGTTGAATGCGATACAAAATAAGGATAGTGATCATGTAATGTTGGACTTTGTGTTTGATGTGGGAAATGCTATAAACTATCCCATATACAGCCAACTGTTAGAGGCAAATCTGGCATGCAATAGAGTAATTAAGTTTAAGCAGGGAGGCCTTATTCTGAGTCAAAAGCTAGAAGGTGCAGTGGATGATCTCAGTAAGGAAAAGCTGAAGGAATACTGTCAACCAGACACTTCTATCAACTTTCTCTGGGGCTTGAATAAACCAATAATGGGGAAAGTTGTCCCTCCCAAAATCATAAACACTTCTTTGACACTGCGAAATCCATGACAAGTAGAAAGGGGTGAGAGCAGAGAAAAACAGAATTAAGAAACTGATAAAGGACTCCAAAAGCTGTAGTATGACTTTGAAGCAAATAACGAATAATACAAAAACTGGGCTAGATCTCACTGTTACTCAGCGGCCGGCGAGTGGTTCAGGCAAGCGACCAGGAAGGAAGTACCGGATGTTGATTGAAGAGCTCGAGATGGAGCCTCCACCTGAGCCTCCTCTCTGTTGAGGGAATAAGCTCTTTTTGATGATATGACCCTCAGCTGTACTGAATTACAGACTGAGAGACTGATCACCCAAAAGAGCGGGGAGAACACACCACCACGGACCCAGCTAAAAAGAAAAGGACAATTGGTAAATACTTGGAAAAAGCAAAGATCATCAAAAGAGAAAAGCCTCTCAGAAGAAGAAAGTACCTTGGACACCCACTCCCCTTATCATCGAAAAGGAACAGAAATAGAATTTCCCCTGTAAGTACAGAAAAGAGATTAACTTCTATTTTGAGGATTCGGGTAAGAAATTAATAGATTCAGATAGGAATAGAAATGAAGGAAGTCTTACCAGAAGGAATTGGACAGGAGTTGAAATAACCTAAACTAGAACAACGGAGGTACAAAACAATAAACAGGAAGGTTAGTAGGGAACCTATACCCGGGCGGCACGAGGGGCGCACTAGATACGGGTAGGTACACAGTATACAGCAAGGCGTCCCTGTGTGCACTTTCAGAAAAAGAGTTTTAGTTTTTATGTTTAATCAGCAAAGCGTCCTTGCGTGCACTTGAGGGAGCAAATCCAAAACCTCGGAATGGAGTCGAAATCCACAAAAGAACACTGGAATGGTACAGTACACAGTACTTGAAGGCAGCTGGGAAGAGAAGGCGGTGGTAAATAAATCAGGACAGAAGGAAGGCAATCCAGTAAACAGGCAGCAAAATCCGATACACAAGCGGGCTAATGACGGTACAGACTCAGGAAGAAAGCAATCCGTAGGACAGGTAAAAGTCTGGTACATAGGTAGGCAGAAAACAGTACAGAATCAGGAAACAAGCAAACCGTAGAGCAGGCAAGGGTCCGGTACACAGGAAGTCAAAGGTATTTGAGAATTCTCAGAATTTGGTACATGGGAATGCTGGAAGGCACAGAAGACGAAACTTCAGATGCCGGTTGCAACTTTAATCAGAAGCAGCGTCCTTACCACTGCAGTGCCTAATATACTCAGGAGGCGGAGCGCCGTAAGCCCGTCAGAGCTCATGTTCCGAATAGTCGGAACTACACGCAAAATTAGGTTTCCTGGGAGTTGTAGGCAAAGGCTAGGTTGTCGATACCTTTGATGTTGTTGAGCCCAACCTCCAGAGTAACCGCCACCGAGAGAAGTAAGGGGCTGAAAAACATCGGATATTGTGGAGAAGCGTCACAACTTTGGTAGGTACCTTGTTGGTTTGTTTCACCTGGCGTGATGAAGAGGTGCGCGGGTCACTCAGACCCCGATGTGTGACACTCACAGGTTTCTGTTTTCTCATAGAGATGGGGGAAGACATGTTAAAAGCAGTACTAATAAGTAATTCTAGGAATTTTTGGACCATTGCTAACTCGGTTCATACCAAGTCTGACTCTACACAAACACTGTGTATAGATGAAAAGGTTTGGGTGGAATATTTCACTAGGCTTTATGCCCAGGCTAGCTCTGTAGACCAGTATGGTGCAACCACTACTAACTTGCTGATGGTGGTTTCAGTGTGCGACATAGTACATCTAATAAGGAAATCCTCTAGCTCTAGAGCCCCAGGGCCGAATGGCCTTTCCAATTCCATCTTGAAGAAGAATCCTATGACATGGGCGGTTGTCCTAAAGATCCTGTTTGAAAATATATTAGTGTCACAAACGTTTCTAGATTCCTGGAAGAATGCAATTATTATTCCTCTATATAAAAAGGGTGACCGCCTTATGGCGGACAGCTACCGTCCCATCTCATTGCTAGATGCTGATGGAAAGATTTTTTGTGGTCTCTTACTGGGGAAATTGGAGGCCTGAGCCATTCAGAGGGATATTCTACAGAAGAAACAGACAGGTATAGAAAAGGAATTTCCACGATTATAAATCTCTTCACCTTGGGCTGTATGACTGCTACTACTCGCGTAAAAGATGGATCTCCCCTCTTCTGAGCTTGGGTGGACCTATCACGTGCATTTGATACCATGAATAGGAATAAACTGTGGAATAAATTAAAGAAGTGGTGCCTCCCAGACAACCTCTTAAATAAATAAATATTTTGGTTCATGTACATCAAGGCACAACGTTAACAGTAAGGCTGGGGAAATCAGGACTACTTTCTAGACCAACTGCCTCATAGAAGGGAGTCCATCAGGGGTGTCTATTGGCTCCTTTCCTTTTTATCCTGTTTATGGCAGACTTGGGTGAGTGGTTGGCAGGAAAGGGCTTGGTAGCCCCAAAACTAGGAAACAAAAAAGTTAAGTGGTTGGCATATGCCGATGATATTGTGGTCATGGACCACTTTCAGGTCGGCTTGCAGAGATTACTGAGTGCCCTTGCAGACTTTATGGGGTGTCAATGACGACTTTAACTTTTTTCTGTTGGGGTTGTACAGTGCCATTACCCACAAAACACCCTAGATATTTGATTGCTGACTGAGCAAATTTGCATTATTTTGGATTCACAGTTAAGCCTGCCTTTCTCAATACTTGCATTACTGTGTACAGATGGTAGACATGATCTTCACAGCTTTTACTGTCTAATACAATATCGTCTATATAGGCCCCACAGAAATCAGAGTATGGTTGTAAGATCTTGTCCATCAACTGTTGGAATGTAGTGGGGGGCCCAATGTAGTCCGAACTGGAGGACTTTAAACTAAAACAGACCTATGGGTGTTGCAAAGGCAGTATTTTCTTTGTTAGAACTGTATAATGGAACCTGCAAATAGCCTTTTGTAAGGGCTATGGTAGAGAGATAGACAGCATTACCCAGTCAGTGAGTTAGGTCATCAATGTGAGGCATTGGGTACGAACCAAAAGCAGAGATGGCGTTGACATTCTTAAAGTAAATACAGAATCTCCAGCTCCCATCGGGGTTTGCCACTAACACAATGAGGGACGACCAGGGGCTAATAGATGGTTCAATAATATAAGCCTCAAGCATTTGATTGACTTCTTGGATGATGGTTGCCTTTGTATATTCAGGTCATGTATAGGGTTTTAAATTTACCACTTTGCCTTCAGGAGTACGGATATGATCGTAGATATCCTTCACTCTCCCTGGTTCCTCTCTAAATACATCAGGAAATTGCAGTATGACCTCATATAGATCTTGTTTCTGTTTATTACTAAGTTTGGGTGGAATTAGGACTTTGTTATCAGAGTCTTCAGGCAACAAAAAGGATAGAATAGTGGCAGTACACTCTGTAGGATTTTCCTTCCATTCTTTTAAAAGATTCACATGATATATCTAGGTCTTTATTCGGCAGTCAGGTTGGGAATTTTTGTAGTTACAGTGTCCTGTTTGTTCTAATAACTCATATGGTCCGAGCCACTTAGATATTAACTTATTTTCAGAAGTCGTCAGAAATAACAAGACCTTTTGACCTATTGAAAAAGATCTTAAAGTAACCATTTTGTCATATGAGGTTTCTGCTGTTCCTGGGCCTAGATCATGTAGGTTTTGTGAGGTATCATCAGAGAAGTGTAGCCTTTTCTCCATGCAAAAGAGTCTCAGCACCATGTCTGGGTATAGCTATCTCACTCAGTGTGACATAGAACTAGAGACTGATAGCTGTAAGGTATTAAATTCATCACAACCACTGGCATTGCTGTGGGCAACCCTCCAGATAATCGTCTACCCCTTCTGTAGTGGCATGGCAGGTTGAACAATTATTTTGGGTGGGTGGCCCAGCACTTTACCAGTGGTTTTTAGTTTATTCAAGCCATTTCAGTCTTCAGTGATGCATTATGTTTGAGTCACCCAGCATCACAATGGTGCATCTCTTCACTGTAGCAGTGTCCTGCATGCCCTCAAATCATTTCCACAAACTCCTGCCTCCAGTTATAAGCCAAAATGATTTCCATTTCTTGCCACCTGTGTGCCCAGCAAAGTCCAACTAAGCATAATGTGTGGCATGTTTTTCTGCCCTGGGTAGACAGTTGCCTAGATCTTTTACAGCACTTAAAAGTGGAAGGAATCCAGCATGAAGGACAAAATATAAACAGTAAAAAGAAGTGAATATTGTTCAGTGTGCCTGCCTTGCATCTTAAATTTTTTGATGAGTGGTTGGTGTTGCTTGGCAGCATAATGCTAGCATTGACTGATATTCACTAGTGAGTCGGTTAGTAAATTATATATCGTGTGGGTTGGTAGATTGGAGATTTGCGCCTTAGCTTCTAAATTAAAAAAATTAATTCACTTTTAAACTTGGTTTCTTATTGGTTTATTACTAAAGATATTTAGGGTCTCAATATGAGGACAACGGTAGTACTACCGGCGGGTTGCCAGTGTTCTTGTAACACCAAATCCACTGCCTGAATTCCAGGTGCCACCGGTACACAAGTCCCGGTGGAGCAGGAAGTCAGGCGGCAGATTTGTTAAGTCCCCATTCCCGTGGAGTCAAATAGGACTCCACGGGAATGGGGACGCGGAAGCACCGGCACCGTTGCTAACGGTGCCGGTACTTCCGTGACAACTCTGCTTTCCGGGGCCGTTGCGCCCAGAAGGTCAGACCTGCCAGGTGCAGAGGACCCGGAAAGCAGAGTTGTAGTCTGCCGGTCCAGAAAGGGTGCCAGTACATTGCTACAGGCACCCTTATTTCCATACCGGCCGACTTGTAATGAGGCCCTTAGTCTTGCATCTCTTTTAGGTAGTGCCAACATTCTCCATTTGGAGGCACGAGCAATTGAATTGTTTCGGCCGTACCCGGACTTTCTCAAGGCAGAATAAGTTGTATTCAAATAACAAATTGTTTTAGACTATTATGCATTTAGGACATTCCTGCACATTAAACTCACACACGCATATTCATCATGCATGGTGTTCAATGTTTTCTCGACTCCAATACAATAGTTGTCCCTATTATCATAACATTTGTTACTGTTACTTCACAGTAATATGATATACACAGATTCTTTTTTTTTTAAATCGATTTTTTAACAGTATACAGTGGTTAGTAGCTCTAGTAGTTCTGATTTGTTTTTCTCTGGGTTTTGGCTCTTAATGCATTCACAGTATTTTGTCTTGTCATAAATATCTTTATCCGGTTGTTGCGTTGATCAGAGTTGGTCATTCAGTTCACTCTTTTCACGCCACCATCTTGAAAGAACACTGTGAACTTGAAAGAACCTTCTGTGTACCTTGCCCAACAGAAGCACATCGGCTCATATGTCGGCCTCTCCACAGGTCACCTTTCTCTTTGCTAACTCCCCGTACCAAAGCCGCACCATGGATTATGTATTTGAGCAATGTTCATTTGACTTTAAACATATTATGCCGATTTTGAAGTAAAGTCTCAAAACATGTTTTTTTCACTTAAACACATCTTGTTTAAATATTAAAGATAATTTTAAGATTTTAAGATGGGTGGTTGCTAGTTTTGACATTTAAGCAATATTTGCACATTTTAACATTTCTTTTAATTACCTCTTTGCTGAGAATGAAGACACAAAAAATATGTTGATCTAAAAAGTCTTGATCATATATTATAGATCATTTGAACACCAGTCGAGAAGTTACTTTTGACTTTTTAATATATTTTGCCTGCTTAGTGTTCACTTTTATTGTGCTCTTGCTGGGAATAAAATCAAAACAACTATTTTCATCTAGGAATATTTGCATAATGCATGAGTGATGGGATCAACATAAGCAGTGATATTAGTTTGGACTTAATTTGTTTTGTAAATTATAGCATTCTTTTTTATAGCCTCTAAACTGTTAACAACGCTTTTTAATCCAAAGATGACATGCGTATATATTAGAGATAATTGTAAAACCACTGGTGGTGGTAGTTTTATTTTTATTTTAAACATTTTGCATATTTATTTATTCAATGATGTGGACTCTTTGCCAGGAGTGAAGGCACAGAAAGTTCCACTTTCGCTATAAACCATCTCAGTTACACATAACAGATCATGTTAAGACAAGTTCCTTTTGATGTTTTAACACTTTTTGCCATTCCCTTTCATCGCCTTTTTGCGGGAAGTAAAGCTTTAACAAATTATTTTCACCTTGACACTTTTGAAGAAAGTATCAAAAAAGTGTAAAGATCAGTTATGAGCTTTGTTTTGACTTTAATTATGATTTGCATATTGGGCCATTCATTCTAATACCTTTTCTGCTAGGAGTGATGGCACAGAAAATTCAGATTTTTCATACATACGTTACAGAAAGTCATAATTCTATTATAGATACGGAGGCGAAGCATTATGCTCTCTCACAACTATACTGTTGGAGCAGCATCATAAAGAAACGATAACAAAACTCTGAAAAGCGCATAAAACTACAAGTCCCAACAGTTCAAAGTCTTTTTGTAGTTCTTCTGTTATTGGTCATAAACCATGTGACCTTATTAACCAATCACCACAGTCCATAGTCCATCTCTATATATCCTGTCCACCATGTTGTCTACTCTTTCTTTGTCTGGTCTCTTATAACTTGCAGCATCCCAACCGGTCGACGCTTTAACAGATCCCTTGATATACCCTCATGATCCTGTTGATTTATTATCCGCCATTGAACCGGATACACAAACCATATTTCAAACTACTGTCTCGAGGGTGGGTAATCGACATGCGTATAAAACCATTCCATAATCATTTTTGACAACATAACAATTTTTACATTATTGTCATCACAGAAGACATCACATTAACATCTATAACATCGATTACTGGGTGGGATAATCCTTTGTCTCCATGTCTTTAATAGAATTATGACTTTCTGTAACGTTTGTATGGAAAATCTGAATTCTATGCCAAGACACAGAGGCTCGTATTACGCTTGTTCAAAGCTTACTTACCACCAACGTTGACACTGGCTTAAAAAAAATGTTTTAAACGTCAATTCTTTCGACCAGTCTGCTGCCTTCATGATGTCTTCTAATTTGGCCCCTGCTGTCATGCGCCCCTTTTTCGCCAAGCATTGGGATCGATGGAAATTGGGCCGCCATCGTTTGTTCCATTACGTTTGACATGTTTTCTGAGCTGCGGTCTAGTCTTTTTCCAACATGGCCGCCCCCTGTATATCAGCGTTCAGTTGCTGCCGGCTCGCCGCGTTGCAACTGTGTGTGTTTCGCTATCCTGCTGTTGTCACGCTGCTGTTCATTTCTCTTGGGTCTGCTGAGCCCTGCCTTTCCTTGGGTACTCGCCCCTCTCTCCGTACCTTCTTTTTCTCCTTCTCTCTCTACGCTATTACCTGCTGGAACTCTTTCTCAGTTCCCCTCCTTTCGCTCTCTCTGTCTCTCTTCTCTGCCCTCAGGAAAGCTATGACGTATCTTTGCCTCGGCTTCTCGTCTCCCCTTCCCTGTGGGGTCGCTCTCGGCGACGCCTTCTCCAGGTTTCCCTGAGCGCTTCCGTTTCTACAGGGGATTTCTCTCAGGTCCCCGTTACGCTACCTTATTCTCACTTGCCTGCTCAAAGCTTTCGTGTCTCCAACGATCTTCAGTGCCTTGTGGTTACCATCCCTTCTGCAAGAAGGTTCTGGGGTTTTTTGCCTGTGCGGCTTTTTCCCTGTTCTGGCCATCACGATCCACCGGTTTCCAGAAACCTTCCGCAACCAGTGTGGCGTCGTTCCGTGGTAGACCGTATCTCATAAAAAAGAAATCATCCGTCAAAGAAAGAAGAAAGAAAACCTCCAAGGATATTTCTTCAGGTGAGGAGGGGGAGGAAACAGAACTAGAAAGTGATTTGGACATTACGGATAAATTCCCAATTTGTGACAGTTTGCAACGCCCAACACAAACCGAGATGGCTACCCTCGAACAACTCCAGGAATTGGTTACTGCAGTCCAGTCCCTTAATGTGGAAGTCCGTAATCTCAATCAAGAAGTACAAAACCTTAAGGTGGAGAACAATGTACTTAGACAATTGGTGTCTACACGGGAAACACGTTCTGATCTCCCTTCACTACCTCTGTCTGTGGGTAGATTTGATGGCACACCTAAATCACTTAAAGAATTCATTGAAGCCTGTAATGTGTACTTTGCCTTTCGACCCACAGCATACTCGACAGGTCTGAGCAAGGTAGGGTTTGCAGTTTCCAATATGTCCGGAAACGCTTTGGCCTGGGCCAACCCGTTGGTTACCGGAAATGATCCGGTCCTACAAGATTGGGAAGCATTTCTTACCAAGCTAAGACAGACTTTTGAAAGACCAGAAATAACCTACATGGCGTGTGAGGAGCTCCTGGAGGTACAACAAGGCCATATGGATCTTTTGTCCTACATCACAAAGTTTAAGCGACTAGCTACCGAATCCACCTGGTCAGAACAGGCGCAATTCACTATATTTCGCAGAGGTCTCAAGGAGGAACTAAAGGATGAATTGGCAAGAGTTCCTAGGCCCGCCTCTTTCTCAGAACTTGTGTCAGTAGTCCTACTGATGGTACACTGAATAAATGATCGCAGACAAGAGAAGAGAGGGAAAGGAATAACAGGTTTTCCTGCCCCCGTTCCACCTCCCTCACCTTCATCTACAACCCTAAGCAAGGAAGAACCAATGCAAATTGGATCCATGAGGGCTCCACTTACTCAAGAAGAACGGAAGAGACGCAGAGACTCAGGTCTCTGCATGTATTGTGGATCCTCTTCACATCTGCTTCGAGATTGTTCCGAAGTCCCTCCAAGAAGGTCGGGAAACGGGGTGCCTCGAACCTAGGTCAAGTGGCACAGCGAGTAGAGCGCTCGCATTGACATCCGTGCAGAGCCTGTTAACGCAGGTTCGAATCCCGGCGGGGCCAAACTCAGCCTTTCATCCTTCCGAGGTCGATAAATGAGCACCACACACCGTGGGTAATAATAAGCAGCGCTCAGATACCTGAGGGTTCGTAGCGCTGTATAAAAATGCCTAATTAATAATTAAATGCCTAGGGGGGACACGGTTCGAGGAATTACAGAAATTCCCTATGTTTCATTATCCATCACAGCTTCCACGCAGTCAGAAGACACCTGTTTGATGGTGGTTACTCTACACTTGTCCTGAAGAGATAAGTCAGTAGAGACTCTCGCTCTCATAGATTGCGGAGCAGCTGGCAATTTTGTGGACACCTTGTGGGCCGAGAAGATGGGTATCCAGCGCGTTCTCAATCAGGAAGATCTCAAGGTAGAGGGAGTTGATGGTACTCCTCTTTGCTCGGGTCCCATTAACCATTCCACGGAACTGATCAGCCTTATCATTCAACAGCATAAGGAGGCCATATGCTTCAAGATTATTCGGGCAGCATCATCCTGGGCATTGCCTGGCTTCGGCTACACAATCCCACCATAGACTGGTCTAAGAACACCCTCAGTTTCCTTTCACCACATTGCCAACAATCCGGCCTACAATCTGCAAGCTACTAACCTGCGATTCTACAGTCAGTCGAAGCTCAATCACAAACTATTCACTTAATTCCTCCTCAGTTTCAGGTATATGATCAAGTCTTCATGGAAAAGGCAGAGTATGAACTTCCTCCACACCGTCTTGAAGACTGTGCCATCGATTTAGTAACTGATGCCTTAGTTCCTTTTGGCAGAAGGTTTTCTCTGTCCCTGAAAGAAAAGGAAGTACTCCGGAAATACTTGGATGCCAACTTAACCAATGGCCTTATTCAACCCTCAAAATCTCCTGCTGGTGCCCCGTTGTTTTTCATCGCTAAAAGAGACTCCACGGAGCTTAGACCCTGCATTGACTATTGTGGGCTCAACTTGGTAACTATTCGTGATAGATACCCCTTTCCCCTTATTGCAGACATACTGGAAGCTGTGAGAGGAGCCACAGTTTTTTCGAAGCTCGATTCAAGAAATGCTTATCATCTCTTGCGCATCCAGACAGGCGATGAATGGAAAACAGCGTTTCGAACACCCTACGGCCTGTATGAGTATAAGGTCATGCCTTTTGGTTTGGTCAATGCCCCTGCCATTTTTCAACGATTCATGGATCACACTTTTTCAGACTTGTTATTTCATTCAGTGATCATTTACCTTGACGACATCTTGGTATTTTCAAAAACCCACCAAGATCACATCATTCACCTCAACGAAGTCTTCCATCGTCTTCAAGAGAACCATCTTTTGGTAAAACCCAGTAAATGTGAATTCCTTGTCTCATCTGTCCAATATTTAGGATTCATACTCTCCCAAGAGGGGATAAAGATGGACAATAAGAAGTTCTCAGCCATCTTGGACTGGCCATCTCCGAAGACTATAAAGGAGGTCCAGAGATTCCTGGGTTTCACTAATTTTTACAGGAAATGTATTCAAGATTTTTCCACCACAGTAGCTCCCATTACCGCTCTTTTAAAGAAAGAAAATCAACCCTTTGTTGGGTCTCCTGCAGCTGAGACAGCATTTCTGGCCTTGAAGCAAAGATTTAGTTCGGCACCCATTCTGGTTCAACCCAACCAAGACAAAAGGTTTATTGTAGAGGCGGACGCCTCAGCAAACGCAGTGGGAGCTGTTCTCCTGCAGGAAGAGGAAGGAGAGGAACATCCCATTGCATATCTCTTGAAGACTCTCACAACCAGCCAACGGAATTATTCTGTTATTGAAAGAGAGCAATTAGCCATCAAATTGGCCTGTGAAGAGTGGAGGCATCTGTTGCAAGGAGGAGGTCATCCTTTCCTCATTAGAACAGAGCACAAGAATCTCAGGTCTTTGCAGAATATGGAATGTGTAAACTCTCGCCAAGCTAGGTGGGCACACTTCTTTGCCCATTTGACTTCGAGATCACATACGTACCTGGTACTCAGAACGTGATTGCAGATGCACTCTCCCGTCGGTATTCCACGGAAGACCCTTCACAGATCCAAAAAGAAAGGTTGTTTCCCGACAGAGTGTTTATTGCCATTGTCTCGTCATTCCTCTCTCAAGTCAGGTTCGCCACCACTAAGGCTCCATTACCTGTTTCTTCTTCACCTCATATTCAAGTGAACCTGAGAGACGGTTTGTGCTTTGTTGACAAGAGATTGTTCTTGCCGAAGGTCAGCTTGCAGCAGAAGGTGTTATCTTGGTGTCACGACCACACCACTGCAGGGCATCGGGGTATGAAGAACACGGAGGCTCTAGTTCAAAGATCGTTCTTTTGGCAAGGAATGTCCTCTGACATAAAGAAGTACGTCCAAGCATGTGCTCAATGTACCCGAAACAAGAATTGTAATAAAAAACCCATTGGATTATTTGAACAGATTCCCTTACCCAAGGTCCCTTGGGAACAGATTTCTACAGATTTTGTAGTGGACCTTCCAGAATCTCGAGGCCACATGTGTATCATAGTCACTATCGATACACTCACTAAATTCGCTCATTTTTCCCCCTTCCCGGGAATTCCTACGGCCTCCCAGTATTTGTACGAGATATATTTCGGTTGCACGGATTGCCTACTAAAATTATCTCGGACCGAGGAAGTCAATATACCTTGAAATTCTGGACATCTCTCTGTCAGAGATTGGGTATCAAACGAGCAGACCGGGAGACTCAACGGAACATTGGAACAATATCTTCGATGCTATACCAATGATACACAAGACAACTGGTATGATCTATTGCCTACCGCCGAATTTGCTTATAATAATTGCATCCATTCTGCCACGGGACTGAGTCCTTTTTTCAATACCTTTGGAATACATCCGAGAAGTATTTTACCAGTCTCAGATTCCGCATCAGTATGTCCCACTATTGAGGGCCGTCTACAGCACGGAGGCACACCGAACGGCCAAGACAGCCCTGATTCAAGCTCTAGACCGATGCAAGCGCTTGGCAGATCGAAGACGTGTTGAGACACCCGCAATTAAGACAGGATCAAGGGTCTGGCTGTCCACCAGATTTCTTCCCAGGTGGATTCACCCATCTAAGTTGTCACCCAGGTTTGTGGGACCCTATACAGTGACTTCTCAAATAAATCTGTCACTTTCCGACTACAGCTGCCTAACAGCATGAAAAGAATTCATCCTGTGTTTCATGCTTCCCAGTTACGCCCGGCTTTGGCTGACATTCCGACAGCCCCTTTCGGTCCCTTGGTGGAGGAACAAGGGCCAGAGGGGGAAGAATATGAAGTAGCCAAGATCAAGGATTCCCGTTATCATCGGGGACGTTTGGAATTTCTGCTTTCTTGAAAGGGTAACCCGTCATCTGAAGACTCCTGGGAACCAAGTTCCAATGTTCATGCCCCCCGACTGGTAAAACAGTTCTATCGGGCCCATCCGGGTAAACCAGGGTTCTCCCGCACTGGAGGGGGGCATACTGTCATGTGCCCCTTTTTCGCCAAGCATTGGGATCGATGGAAATTGGGCAGCCATCATTTGTTCCATTACGTTTGACATGTTTTCTGAGCTGCGGTATAGTCTTTTTCCAACATGGCCGCCCCCTGTATATCAGCGTTCAGTTGCTGCTGGCTCGCCGCGTTGCAACTGTGTGTGTTTCACTATCCTGCTGTTGTCACGCTCCTGTTCATTTCTCTTGGCTCTGCTGAGCCCTGCCTTTCCTTGGGTACTCGCCCCTCTCTCCGTACCTTCTTTTTCTCCTTCTCTCTCTACGCTATTACCTGCTGGAACTCTTTCTCAGTTCCCCTCCCTTTGCTCTCTCTGTCTCTCTTCTCTGCCCTCAGGGAAGCTTTGACGTATCTTTGCCTCGGCTTCTCGTCTCCCCTTACCTGTGGGGTCGCTCTCGGCGACGCCTTCTCCAGGTTTCCCTGAGCGCTTCCGTTTCTACGAGGGATTTCTCTCAGGTCCCCGTTCCGCTACCTGATTCTCACTTGCCTGCTCAAAGCTTTCGTGTCTCCAACGATCTTCAGTGCCTTGTGGTTACCATCCCTTCTGCAAGAAGGTTCCGGGGTTTTTTGCCTGCGCAGCTTTTTCCCCGTTCTGGCTATCACGGTCCTGGGGCCACTGGTTTCCAGAAACCTTCCGCAACCAGTGTGGCGTCGTTCCGTGGTAGACCATATCTCATAAAAAAGAAATCATCCGTCAAAGAAAGAAGAAAGAAAACCTCCAAGGATATTTCTTCAGGTGAGAAGGAGGGGGAGGAAAGAACTACAAGTGATTTGGACATTACGGATAAATCCCCAATTTGTGACACCTGCTTGAAAAGCCTTTGAGGCCCTGGCTCACCTCACTGAGTGTGCCCCACAAGATTCTGGATCTACTCCCGCTTGTGTCATAACCCATCTAATCCATCTAGCTAGCGTTGCTGATGCTACTACCCCAAAAGGTTAGCTTATGGCTATGATTAGCTGATTCACCCCGGGTGGTTTCCATTCCCTAGTCATGGACTCATATGCTGTAATGCATCTCACTGGACACAATTTGGGTTGATCTGGGAATGCTTGATAGAATATTGATCTTAACCAAGTTTTTGTGCTTTTCACTATATCAAACGTTATTCCTTGAGGGGATAGTGCCCTCCTATTGAGCTCTAATGCACTGACGTCAAATAACCTCTTACACGACAACAAACATAACTAGGTTGGCTGATAACACTTTCCTTGTCAATTCGTCATTGTCTGCCCACGATATAAACTTTCTCAGGACTTTATCTATGTCCCATACATGGTCATATTTATGACTTGGAGGTGTAATTATTCTAACTCCTTTCAATAGACTGCAAATTAGAGGATGTTCTCCCACTGCTATCCCTTCTGTTCTTGGGTATCCCGCAGAGACAGCTGAGCGGGCTGTGTTGATAGTCCTATACACTTTGCCCTGGGCTGGTAGCTGTGCCAGATAATTAGCTATGTGAACTACATCTGTTCTAGTGGGATAGTGGGATGTATGTCCCTTTCCACACACCAATTGTGTCAGCCTGACCAGGCTGTTCTGTATGCCTTCTTGGCTCCAGGTGCCCAGGCTTCATCAATAATCTGTTCATCTTCTTCCGATAATCCTAGCCAGGATCCCCTGAAATTGCCCACGGAATGAAATTGAGGCTGCCTGTCCTCACCAGAGGGTGAACCCCCCCCCCCGTGTCGTCCCTCACTATGAGGTCTAACCTCGATTATGCTATCAGATTGTCGCAAGTCATCTCTAGCAGGTCTGAGATCCATTCTTGACCTCTCCAATCCGACGTAATCAGTACCATTGTCTCCTCACTTGCGCTACAGTCCTCGCAATCATTGCAAAGGGAGGGAAATCGTATTCTTTGCTCGGACCCCACTGTTGCAGGAATGCGTCTATCGCTTCCGCCTCCGGGTCCGGCCTCCAACTGAAAAAACAAGCAATTCGCTTGTTCAACCTCGATGCAAAGAGGTCTGTTTTGCATGGATCCCATGTCTTCATCAGTGTCTGGAATGCTCTCTCATCCAGCTTCCAATCGCTGGCGTCCCTGAGGAATCTGGAGTTCCAGTCTGCCATCTCGTTCTGATGGCCTGGTTAATATTGTGCCGACACTGATATCCCACTCTGCAGGGACAGGTGCAAAAATTCTTTCGATAGCCCTGCTAAAATTCTTGACCTTGTGCCTCCTAGTCTGTTTATATAACGGACTGCCGAGACGTTGTCCATCTTGAGGAGTATGCAGCATTATGCTTTCTCGTGTCCAACATTTCACCGCAAAGGATCCTACTAGCAGCTCTAGGCAATTTATGTGAAGATTTAATTCTTCCCCTGACCATGACCATGACCATCTGCCCCCTGTTGACAGATCACTGCATCTGGCTCTCTATCCCCACCTGCTGGCATCATATTCTATCACTAGGTCCCGGGATGAGCCAAACATTGCCCTTCCATTCCAGGCATCCATGTGTTATAACTACCATTCTTCCTTCGCTTCTATAGAAAGGGGTATCCTTTGTTCGTAGGATGCGCCTCTCCTGAGGTGTTGGATTTTTAGTCTCAGAAAGGCACTGTAATATAGGGGGCCCGGGAATATCGCCTGTATTGACGATGCCAGGCGTCCCACTAGTCTCGCTAGCTCTCTCAGGGACATCATCTCTGATGTTGATCTGGTCTGTATCTCTTTCTTGGTATCGTTGGGTCTCGGAACCTCCCCTATAGGTACAACTGTTTCTCCACAGACACCTCCTGGTAAGACCGTTCCACTTATTTGTTGATTGGTTGTTGATGCTGTTTTGGCTTAATACTTAACCAGTGTTTTCCTTACAGTGGTTCGGGGTTCCACGAGTTCCGCAGTTCCGGAAGAACATCTCCCACCTGTGGCCTCAAAGGTTGTACAGAGAGTGGCTTAGATTCTCTCTGTGCGGCATTTGTGGACAGAGGACTCTTCGACTACACGACAGTCAAAACACAACAACTACACTTGTAAATGTTATTCTATGTAGTTTTAAAATCTCAACGCATGACAGAAGTAGGCTCTGTGTCAAAAGGAATGCAGCCTGTGCTAAAAGTCAACTAAAGGCATTGCTGTGGTGTTCGCTAAGGCTGGCAGACAGCACGAGGTAACTCAGCAGCTGTTTCCTGTCCATCAAAAACCCATGCAGGCTAAAGGCTCTATGCACACAATGCAGCAATATGAAAAACAAGGGTTTTAAGGGGAATTACTGGACCAGATAAAATATAAGTATATTGAGTGCAGTGTGGAAAGTATGGCGGTAAGGTGTGTTTATATATACATTTTTATAATGTAGTAGAATGATGATAAACATGAGATACAATGTATTCTTGCATAGGCTAGCAGTATGCTAAGTAGTTTGTCTTAAATGGAAACCCGGCCATGCAGGAAGGAAGACTGCAGCACCCCTTGTAAGGGAAGAAGGACAGTTTGGATGAGCCATGCCAGTATCAAGTGACCAAGTCAAGAGTATTTAAACTGCCTGCATAGCACCAGTCTGCAGGAGCCAGGAACGGAAGAGGGACAGAATGCCATTCAGGGAGCAGAGTTCTTTGCGCCATCCTCATTTTTGTACAGATTAAATGTGTTATGCTTGCAAGATAAGACTTTTGGCCTTATTTCCCTAGAGGGGTGAACTTTAATCTGGTGTGAGCGTGATTAGGGGTAGCCGTATAATTAAAGGGGTACCCCTGTAAGTTGGGCTACCTTTCAATTTGATCCGGACTCCCTGATACACCCTTGTTCCTCAGAATGGGAGCCGCCGGTCCATATAGCTGCATATATAAAGAAAAGACTGAGAACCCTGCTGGCAAAAGAAGCCAGAAACAAATTGAGGGCAGAGTATCATGCCAATCAGAAAACTAAGAAAATCATCTTCCGTGTTACTTTACATGTAGTGAAGAATATTAGTCTTCCCACCAACGTGACCCTCGGATGTCTTAAATACACATACAGATAGACTAATTTGTTGGACTATGGATCCCACGGAACGCCAGGCTGTAAGGAGGAAAAAGGCACTGTTAATGGCAATGTCGAACTACAGTGCTTAACATAGACTATCTAAGCCAGAGGTCGCCAAACAGTCGATCGCGGGCGACTAGTAGCTCGCCTGAGCCTTTTCAGTCGCCCGCGCTGAAGATACCGAAAAATAAACATTTATCCTAAGTTATATTATTTAATGGAGCTTTTTGCAGCCATGTTCCGTGTTCAGAACCCTAGCCGGCCCAATTGCAGGCAGAGAGCTTGGCTACTGTGCCACTTGGAACTGCTTGTAAATCCACTGACAAATGTCAGTATCACGTTATGCTTCTGCAGGCCGCCTGTAGTACCACAGTTGGCCTTGTGCGCCCCCACGACAGTCTTTCTTAAGCAAGCTGCTCTTGTTTGCCAGAGATGTTGGAGGGGCTGGGGCAGGATCAGGATCATTGTGACCACGCAATGAAAATATCACAGTAGCACTGCTGCTCGCCTGGAAATGTTCAAAATAATATTTAAAATATGGTGCAATTTCTTTCCAAATTCCACACCGTACATTTCCACTTTAAATCACTTTCATGACACAAGTACACCCACTTTTAGTACATTAAGCAATCCATAGACACGCTGTACAGTAGAAGCCTACCAGGGTAGTTCAGCAGGTTGACAGACCGATGCTGAGATGTTATATATTCAAAACTACAGGTTGTTAATCGTATGACTTTTTGCAATGCATTATAAAAAAAGTGCTATACAATGTGTTTGGCCAGGGTATGGGTTGGGCTGGTTGCTTGCTGATATTCAGGGCTGAGGTGGGGATATTTCTGCCCCTGTGAAAATCAAATGTTGGCACCCATGAACCCACAGTTTAATTTCCTAAAAACTGCTGTCAGCATAACAGAAGCATTTGTGATTAACCAGTTTGACAAGCATATAACATCTTTATAAATATAATTTGTGCTAAAACACAGAGGGGCACACAAATAATGATAATGATGTGTTATTTATATAGCGCCTTAATCCAAAGCGCTTTACAGAGCACATATTTACATGCAATATCACCCAACTGAAATTGGTACTCATGTATCGACCTCAGAAGGATGAAAGGCTGAGTTGGCCTTGCCGGGATTTTAACCTGCGACCTGCAGATCACGCTCAGATTGCAGCAGCGAGTGCTCAAGCCGCTGAGCTATCTTACTGGCAAATAACAGAGTATGTGTGGTGTCTGACAAAAAAAAACATTTCAAAGAAAACTTTTGTGAACGCAAGAGGGGCACACAAATAATGATAATGATGTGTTATTTATGTGCTCAGATTGCAGCAGCGAGTGCTCAAGCCGCTGAGCTATCTTACTGGCAAATAACAGAGTATGTGTGGTGTCTGACAAAAAAAAACATTTCAAAGAAAACTTTTGTGAACGCAAGCAACATTTTTCAATTTGGAAATTACTTTTTTTTTAATTTGGAAAATAATAGTGTACCTAGCATGTAGAAAGCCTGCATAAAACACAAAGGAAGGGGCACAAAAATTACAGGATATTTGTGTGGTAGTCCAACAAATATCTGTCTTTTTGAGACAGCTACTAATAAATAATAATGCAACAAAGAGGTTTTTGAAGTTCTTAATATATTCGTGAAGGCATATGTTATTCCATCTGTTTATAGAGGGCGAAATTATCGAGCCAAAAAAATATTGGTAAAAATTCCGAGGCTTATAAATATCCCCACCCTGATATCGCCCGCTAGTAGCTCTCCACTGTTGGCCTCCACTACAAGTAGCTCTAGCTTACGTAAAGGTTGGAGACCCCTGATCTAAGCACTAACCTGTACTGGATGATGACTTGACTCAGAATATTGGAACATGACAGGCAGGTGAAGTTGTTGGATCTAAATAAGTAAAGCAAAGTATCAGCAAAGTACACTAACCTGAGGTACACTGATATGTAATAAGTAGGAGTAGATCTTACCCAGGAATCAGATGAAACATGATAAGAAATAATCAGAACGGATGAAGAACCATGAAAGCCAAATATGGAAAGCTTGAACTTTGGTGTACCAAAGGCAGTTCCTTAATCCGGAAAGTTCGCGTTTCCACCAATGGTCCAACGAAAGGAAGAAACAGCTGATCCCTCGCTGCGCGCATTCACGTCCTCAGAGATGGTCCAGAGAAAAAGGAAGAAACAGCTGATCCCTCGGTGCGCACTTTCGTGTCCTCAACTAAGAGAAAAGTGTTGGGCGTGCTCAATCGTTACGCAAGTTCCCTTATTCAAGGAAGACGAAGAAATAGATGAACAGCTGATGTCATGGAGTTCCAAGTCACTGGAGACCAGCGGTTAGAACCCATTCGAGGCTGCAGGGGCGGAAGAGCAGGTAAGGCAACAAGTTAAGGGTTAAGGCTTTTGACAGCACGTGGACGTTCCAAGTTCAGGTAATTCGTGAATCAAGAAAATAACCAAGCGCCAAATCCAACAAGGGCAGAGCGAAAACAGTATCCAAAAACCAGGCAAGAATTTTGGCAACGTGAAGATTCCAGGACAAAAATATGGAGGACAAAAGTACGGCGTACTGGGAAAAGTTCAAAAGCGCCGTCTCCCTCTGAAACAGAACTGAAAGGACCAGATCACCGGACTCGTCTAGTCCCTCCCATGCGTAACGGATGCCACTGTTTCCATGGCAACCACCATCTGTCCATCAAACGGCCAATATGGAGGATTTTCCTTAAAGGGAAAGTACGTTTAGAAATGGTATTGTGAAAACGGCATTGTTCTTTCTGCAACCTGGTTTCCCTGCATGAGAGGAAGCCATATTTCCACGACCATAACCACAAACCATGACACAGAGTGCCCAAGACCTCACCTACCGGAAGGTATTGCAGGGACTCCAGATATTGATGACAGCATGGTCACGTTCATGGGGAGGTATATAAAAGATATTAAAAAAGGACTAGACAGATCCTGGCGCTCATGTCAAGATAACATGTTAGATGTAATTGGACCCCTTACAAAAATCATGGAGATGGCAGAAGAAGCAAAAGGAAAAAATGTCAGCTATAGGTCCGACTATACTATCTAGTTGGGCCCAGAGAGCAATATGCTTACTGGGCAACGCCAACAGTGCGATTATGGTGGAAAGAAGAATGTCAATCCTGGTCAAGATTGATCCCAAGCTCAGTGAGCTGGCCACATCAGAGGAAGCAGCCTCGGCTAAAGGGAAACTATTAGGTGATGCTTTTATAAAAGAACTTCGCAAACTCATATGTGGCGATCAATAAAGCCCAAGCCTCTTTGAAGAGAGTGTTTGGCAGACTGGTTTTTGGCAGGACTGGAAGAGGCAGGGACCGCTCCGCCAGCTGCTTCTCAAGTAACAGGCCCCAAGCTGACAGATACCACTGGAAGCAGGCCGAAAGGAAGCCAAATCCGTTCTTCCCATCCAGCGGAAGAGGAAGAGGGCGAGGGTGGAGACACCCAGGGTTGGATTGGCCCCCTGGCCTTACGGCCCGTGGCTGGGCCGAAATTGTCCCTGGGGCGTGGGGGCTGGTTTCTGGCCATGCATGGGCTGGTTTGGAAAAAAAATTGTAGCTCAATAAATGAGTACCAACACAGGTTGGATGATATTGTATGCATATTTGTTCTATAAAAAAGAGCTTAAGCGTAACTGCTATACAATAACATATTATCATTTGGCCTTGCATTCTCAGTAATTTGCCAATATGGATCTATACACACAGATATTAATGATGCATATGGTGATCCATTCTTGTATTAAATGTATATCACATTAGTGAAATCATAACCCTATTTTTCGTAGTGTACTTAGGAACAATGCTATTTGATGCCACTTCCTGTTTTGTCAAGTGGTGAAAGGTCGTGTTTCATCGCTTCCCGGGATGTCACTTTGGGTGGGGTGAAATGACATCACTTCCGATGATGTCATCAGAGCTCAAGGGTCGTGAAGCAAGGGATGGGCCACTTTTTAGAGGCGAAGGGTGGGACACTTTTTGTTGGAATATTTCTTGGCAGTGTTGGAATATTTCTTAGCAGTGTAGCGATCCCAGCAGTGTTGCAAGAGCCGGGCCCACCGGGTACCAGAATCCGTACAATGAAGGCGGAACGTAGTGGATAGGAATCCGAGAGGCAGTCCGTGGTCGTAGCAATGAATCCAAGAAGTAGAAACCAGAGCCAGGGGTGATCCGATAGCAGTCCGTAGTGAAATCCGAGTCCAAAATCCAGAAGTGACAAAAGACAAGAATAGCGCTGTATAGAAGTCCAAGAGAACAGCTGTGAAGCACCGAAGCCCTACGATGCAGCCGTTTAAATACTAGCGCTGCTATTTCCTCCCGGTCACATGAGCCTTGACCGCGTCACGTGAGCGTAGGTTAGAAACACGCGAGCGGGAGGCGGTGGTCATGTGACGCGGAAGAAGCCGGTCTCGCAAGCGTCAGGGAAGACACCAATGGAGCGGGCGTCTCCGTGAGCAAGCAGCATGCCGAACTTTGCGCTGTGGCACTTGGCGCCGTGGCACCTGAGGATTCGAGGAAAGCACATGTGAGTCTCGGAACCGGGCCAGAGGACGGGGGGAACTGGAGGTACAGAGGCGGGAAATGGGAGCCCTAGAAGAACTGGAGGGAGAGTGAGTGGAGTGCGTGACAGTAGTCAACTAATAATTATTTAGACTTTATATTCAAATAATAACTATCTTCATTTACTGGCCACCCATCTCTGTGTGTGATTTTATCTGCATGAAAAAGGCTTTCTCAGTGCTATAGTCCTTTAGAAACAGTCAACACAAGTCTTGCCTAATTGTAAGGCGCTTGGGGGGTGCAGGAAGGCACTAGCTCCTCCCAAACAACTGACCTCCTTCTTTGTGCCATAATCGCACTATTGGCGTTGCCCAGTAATGATATTGCTCTCTGGGCCCAACCAGATAGTATAGTAGGATCTATAGCTTCATTTTTTCCTTTTGCTTCTTCTGCCATCTCCATGATTTTTGTAAGGAGTCCAATTATATTTAACATGTTATCTTGACATGAGCGCCAGGATCTGTCTAGTCCTTTTTTAATATAATGTACATACCTACCCATGAATGTGACCATGCTGTCATCAATGTCTGGGGTCTCTGCAAAGCCTTCCGGTAGATGAGGTCTTGGGCATTGTGCCGTCAATTTGTTTCTGGCATCTTTTGCCAGCAGTGTTCTCAGTTTTTCTTTATATATGCTGCTATCTTGGCCGGCAGTTCCTATTCTGAGGAATGTGGGTGTATCAAGGAGTCTGGATCAAATTCGTCCCCGGCCTTATCCTCCTTGTCTTCCATTTTCTTTTTCTTGGAAGCCCTTTTTACTCCCTCCTCTTCTGAGGATATGCCCTCTACCTCTTCTTCCGATGATTAGCTCCCCCATTCATCTTCTTTATACCCCTCTGAGATGTCAGAGGTGTCCTCTCGCCATTTGCGCCCTTTATCGTCATGGCTTATAGCCTTTCTCTTTCCCCTGCCTTTCAGTGGTGAGCCTGGGGCTGGGGGGTCTTGGCCTTTTTGGCCTTGCAGGCTTTCTTTCTTCCCCCATTCCTGGACCTCCTGTCCCTCTCAGCTCTTCCATTACCTCTGGAGAACTTTATCCAGTCCGCCATGATCGCCAGCTGTTGGGAGCTGTGCCCCATACTGTGACCTAGAGCTAGTTGTAATATCTCTCTCATGGTGGGTTACAATCTTTCCTGGCTCACTTGAGCCCTACCCTCTTCACTTGAGCTGGACATGCTGAGTTTGTTTGGGAACAGTAATTCCACTATATAAATAATCCCAGGTATCTTGGGCCTGTACCAGTCCTTTGTATATTTTAGGGCAGATTAGTACCTTTATTAGCCGCTTTGTAGGCTTGTCTGTTTCATAAGTCTCTTAATGGCTGCAATGCCGTTTTCGGCCACTAGGTGGTGGTGGTACAGCGTTAATATGCTCTTCTCCTTCATATGCTTCTTATGGTGTTGGCCTGTCAACCTGAAATGCTCTGATGCGCTCGATCTTGCAAGCAGTGACCCCCTCTGTAAACCGAATGTTGGGGAGATAACCGTCACTATCTGACAGAAAGTCGGGCTTTCCGTGTTGCGGGCAATCCCTACGAAGTCACGGAAGTAGTAAACGAGGAACACCGGAAACCTTAATAAGTCACCATTGTGCTCCTCGCACTTCCGTGGCTGAAGTGCCCTCTGCGTTCCAACCGGGCGCCGGAACTGTTCGTCCCGTCGCACCGCATTCTATAATTAAACTAATCTCCTAAAACCCCTGCGGATATGCTCTGCCATGTTTCCTAAACGCTACGCGTTATCCCTCGCGCGCATAAGTCATGTACCATAAACATAACACCATAAGCATAATCCTTCACAATCAAGCAAGTAATGTTATGTACTTAACTGGATACCCGAGCAGCAAAGGAAGAGTAGGAGACAACATGGTGGATTTGTTATATAGAGATGGACTATGAACTATAGAGATTGGTTAATAAGGTCACATGTTTTTTTTGTCCAATGACAGAAGAACTACAAATAGACTTTAAACTGTTGGAACTTGTAGTTTTATGCGCTGAGTTTTGTTATTGTTTTTTATGATGCTGCTCGAACAGTAAAGTTGTGAGAAAGCATTATACGAGTGTAAGAACACACTGGACAGGATCTGGGTTTAAATAAAAGTAGTCTTTTATTGACTAGAAAAAACTCAGAAAAATAAATATCAGGATAACTCTCCTTAAAGGTAGTCCAAATACAGCTTTGGTCTGGGGCTCCTCTGAGGAGAAGGACAGAACCTGGTGTTAGTCCTCATAAACCCAGCGCATTTCTGAAGCTCCTTCTTCGCCCTTCTCTCTGTTCTGAAACAGAAGGGACAAACTCTTGTTAGTCCTTCCTTGCTTTCTGGTTTATATAGGGGCTGTAGACTCCTAGACCAATCAGGATCCTTCATACTGTGGAGCTTAGATAAGCCCCCCAGGCCCCACCCCCTACTTCCCAGAACAAAAGGTGCCATAATGGAGAATGCCCTGCAGCCGCGTGTAAAGTGCCATTGGAAGTTCCATTCACCGGAGTTTGAGGTGAGAAAAGCCCAGCCTCTGTGATGTTTACTTTGTTGTGTAAACACAGTGTCCTCTTTGTTGTACAACGGCTCCCACCTGTTTCATCTGGCTTCCCCGTCTGTAGGACCTCCCTGCTTCCCCTCGTTTCGGTGGCGTTGGGGAGACACGTGTGTATGACCCCGGCGTTTACTCTTGAACCCAGTGCCCCCAGTTTTCCTCATTTCGCTACGTGAGCCACCGCAGGTCCATTCAACCCTCTGCTCGTCTGCTCCTCATTCCCCAGCCCGTCGGCCGCGGCTCACTTGTCACTGGAAACACAGCATCCTCTGTTCACTGTGTCATTGCTTGTTGGGTAGACTGGCCTGTGTGTGTCCCTTCCCCACCAGACATCATCCGCACCGATTTCGACCTCCCGCTTGGTCTCAGGGTTGTAGCCGTCGTCTTTGGGCAGGAGATCGGTCGGGAGTCTTTCGGGCTGAAGAAGGGCCTTACACAATCAGGCACCATGTGAAATGCTGCTGGTTTATGCACAATCTTGAAACAAAAGGCTTGTAGAGCAAGAAACCGCTTTATAGTGATAATATCGAAAAAAATAATACTGAAAAGCAAAAATGTCGAAAAAAAATGTTGAACGTAAATATGTCGAAATTACATACATACAATAGGCAAAGTCATTTATTAAAAAAGAAAACATTTGAAAAAAAAACATTTGAAAAAGAAAAAAAAAAAAATCGAAAACGCAATGCTCAAATATCAATGTAAAATGTCCAAAACAGTAATGTTGTTATGGGAGGGGGTTCCCCCTAACCCCCCCTCAATCCCCCACGGAACCGTCTCACCTTCCACAATAAATGGGTAGATATCACACATTATGAATGACGAAAAACACACAAAAGGACGATTAGTAAGGGTTAAACGAATGAATGAAACCAAAAAGTAAAGAATTTAGACTATCCCAAAGCATTTCACTTGAAAACACACATTTGAAAAGAAGGAAATACCGAGACTATGAGCAAAGAATTTAACAAATAGTAAAACAGTTTGAACAAGAAGAAAGACACAACTACTTGGACTCAATTGCATATAATTTAAAATACTCACAGATTGAAGAATCCACAATCCTCCAGGGCAAATCCAACGTAACCAACGATGCCAATCCAACGTGCCCAACAATTCCAAACAGTCCAAAGTAAAAAACAGACAAAATAAAAAAAAATCCACATCCCAATCCACAAACGAAAGGTGAAATCCAGCCAAAAAAAAGTCAGAACCCATGCTCAAAAAGTTAAATCCAGCGAAGAAAAAAACCAAAATCCATATCCCAATCCACGGACGAAAAGCCGGATCTAGCAAAAAAAGGGTCAAAATCCATATTCCAATCCACGATCCAAAGGAAAAATCCATATGAAAAAAAAACAATCCATCAGGTCCAGGAATTCCACAAAAAAAACATCCAAAAACAAAAAGTCCAAGAACCCGCAGCGAGGAGACCCGACCGGAACAAAAGCGCGTAAGAAATGGACTTTAAAAATGGCGCTTACGTCAACGTAACGCTGACGTACAGTTACGTCAAAACTTTAAGGAATAACAATAATAAATACATTGCAATTTGTGATAAAATGTCACCATCTAGTAGTGAAAATAGATATAAATTTAATCCAAGTTAAAACTCACAAATACAAATATTATTTAAATAAAATATTTATAAATGATATTATTTAATACACGTTATTTAATAAAATATTTATATAACCAAAGTTACAATTTAATAAAGTACATAATGTTACTTTTTAATATACTATATACCAGTTTTACTGTTTAATAAAATATATACTGTACTAAAAAACTTACCATGTATGTAGAATTATTTAAAAAAAATTCGATTTGTTTATTCGACATTATTATTTTCGAAATTATATTTTCGACATTTTGACTTTCGAAATTATTACATTCGAAAATATAACTGGATGCCTAAGAAACCATCTCAAAACTCTATGATTGGAATCTTTATGTATCGCCAACCATTGTAGGGGAGCATGATAGGTAAAAACCGTGAAGGGTCTACCCAACAGATAGTACCTGAGGGTTTCAATGGCCCACTTTATGGCTAGACACTCTTTCTCCAGGGGTGAATATACCATCTCGTGAGTCAAGAGTTTGGAGCTTATAAACGGCACTGGATATAGATCTTCATCCGTACTTTGCAACAGGACCGCACCTAAGCCTGTTCTGGAGGCGTCTGCTTGTACAAAGAAAGGTTTCTCAAAATCAGGACACTGTAGTACCGGCAGGGCTGTGATGTGGTCTTTGAGAGTCTGGAATGCCGTTATGGCCTGCTTGTCTTGTAAGATATCCCCTTTGTAAGCAGACTTAAGGGCTTCGGTGAGTAGGCTGGAGATACTGGAAAAAAGAGGTATAAATCGCCTGTAATATCCTACATGGCCTAATAATGCCCATATCTGTTTTTTGTTGCTGGTCATGGGCAACCGTATGATTGCCTCCTTCGACTCCTTCAAAAGGTTGATATAGTAGTTCTGAACCTTTTCTTTTGTATCTGGTTGTTCCACCAGATAATTCACTGGGCCTAATATAGCTGTGATCTTATAGGGCCCTTGCCATTGTGCCAACATTTTGTTTTGGGACGTGGGCAACAAAACAAGTACCTTGTCACCCATATGGAATGTTCTGACTCTAGTGTTTTTGTTGTAATACTTCTCCTGAGAGGATTGAGCTCTCCCCAGGTTTTCCACGCCATTTCCCTCAAGTTGGTAAAATGGGTTCTTAGATCTATTACATAGTCCGTGAGATGTATCTCTTCCTCTTGTTCTTCCCACTCGTTTTTGGCTATGTCTAGAATGGTTTTTGGCTGGTGTCCGAATAACAACTCAAAAGGAGAGAACCCTGTGGAGGACTGTGGAGTATCCCTCAATATTATCAGTACCCAGGGTAACACTCTGTCCCAGTCTTTGCCCGTGGGTGCGGTGACCCTCTTCAGCATCATTTTGATTGTTTTGTTATATCTCTCCACTAGCCCATAGGTCTGAGGGTGATAAATGGAAGTACGTATTTGCTTAATGCGTAGTTGTTGGCACACGTTTTTCATCAACCCCGAAACAAAACACCTTCCCTGGTCAGTCACGATCTCTGTTGGTAACCCTACTCGTGAAAGAAACGGAACCAGTTGGTTACATACTTGCGTGGAACTTATACCACTCATGGGAAAAGCCTCCGGGTATCTAGTGGCGTAGTCTACTATGACCAGTATATACTGGTGGCTGTGGCTGCTAGGCTCTAGTGGTCCCACAAGGTCCATACCGATCCTAGAAAAAGGTGCTTTTATAAGTGGCATGGGATGTAGCAGCGCTTTTGAGGTTTGTTAGGACTGGTCTTCTGACAAACTGAGCACTCTTCACAATGTTTGGCCACTTCCCTATATATACCTGGCCAAAAAAATGTTTTAACAGTTTGTCTTGAGTTTTATCCTTGCCAAGATGACCCCATACTACATCATCATGTGCCAATCTTAATACTGTGGGTCTGAAGCTCGCTGCTATCAATAATTGTTCTATTTCCCCTTTTTGTGGGTCTACTGTTATGCGGTAAATAAATAAGACCCTTCCTTGCCTTGAACCAGGGGTATCCAGTTCCTAACCCAGGACTGGGGATTGCTTGTTCCCTTGCAGTTCTCAATGTTGGATCCACCAACAGTTCGTTCCAGAAGGTTTTCTTCCGGTCTTCCGGTAACCAATCTATTAGCCCTACATACCGATTGGATAAAGCCCATTTTCTCTTGGCTTCTCTCGTTTCTCTCTTGGTTGTCTTATGGGGTTTACTGTCCTGTGGTTCGATCTCAAAGTTGTGATAAGGGCTGGTTTTGAGCCATTCTGTATCGTTCACACATTCCTGAAATGATGGTAGGTCAATTCCCACTAACACTGGTGCGGGTAAGTGTGGCATTATGGCAACCCTCATTCTGGAAAGCACCCCATTGACCTCTAAGTCTACCTCCTTTGTCGGGTAAGATTTTGTATCCCCATGCACGCACTTTATCGTTATCATAAGTTCCCCAGCCATTCTATCCCCACTTACTTCTGGTCTTATGGCTGACTGTTCGCTTCCGGTGTGGAGAAGCCCTTGGCATGGCTTTCCATCCACTCTGACTTCTACGAGATAAGGCGCTCGCTTCGGGGGAACTGTCTTGGTTGAGCCCACCCAATCTCCATTGGCTCTGCTTTTGGTTTTTTGGGACAAAATCGGGCTATATGCCCCCACTCCCCACAATCAAAACATTGGGGCTGTCGGTTGATGGCTGGCCAAACAGGTCCCCTTGCTTCAGATCGCAAGGGTTTGGTTTCTCCAGTGCTTGTTCCTCGTGGTACCATCTTGGGTGAGTCCGTAGGAGCTATACGTGAGGGCCCTGCTTTCTGAAAGGCAGAAGCTATGTCACTGGCTTCAGCCAACGTAGATCGATGGCGTTGGAAAATCCATCTTTGCATGGCGGCTGATAAGGCTTCTACAAACTGTTTGAGTTTGATTTTATCCATACTTTCTTTCACTGATCCTGATGCAGGTTTTAGCCATTTGTCACTGAGATCGTGGATTCTATAATATAGTTGTCTTGGCGTCTCACCATTATGTAGTCTGGTTTCTCTTGGCCTTGCCCTGTAGGCCTCTTCGTCGACCCCCATCCTTTCCAGGATGGTTTTCTTGATGTCTGCATATGTCGAGTCACCTGCTGGATTGGCAGCCTGATAAGCCCCTTGCATGGGACCCGTTAACAAGGGTGCAATGAAGTGTCCCCATTTTTCCACCGGACACTGTGAATTTCAGGCCACTCTTTCGAAATTCGTGAAGAAATATCCCGGATCACCTCCTTGTTGGTAGTTCTGCAGCACATTGGATGGGGCTATACTTGTAGCCCTTGAAGCTGCCATGGCTTCTGTGACTTGTTTCAAGGCATCTTGGTTGGCTGCTTCTAGCTGTAAGGCCTGTTGTAGCGCCTGTTAGTCTGTCTGCGCTTGGTAGCTCTGGACCTACATGAGTTGTTGCAATTGTTGTCGACTGTCGGTTAGGGCCTTGATTATGGCCTCCGTGGCGTGTTCCAGGATCCCAACGCTGCCACCAAAATGTGTAAGAACACACTGGACAGGATTTGGGTTTAAATAAAAGTAGTCTTTTATTGATTAGAAAAAACTCTGAAAAATAAATATTAGGATAACTCTCCTTAAAGTAGTCCAAATACAGCTTTGGTCTGGGGCTCCTCTGAGGATAAGGACAGAACCTGGTGTTAGTCCTCATAAACCCAACGCAGTTCTGAAGTTCCTTCTTCGCCCTTCTCTCTGTTCTGAAACAGAAGGGAGAAACACTTGTTAGCCCTTCCTTGCTTTCTGGTTTATATATGGGCTGTAGACTCCTAGACCAATCAGGATCCTTCATACTGAGGAGTTTAGATAATCCCCACCAGGCCCCGCCCCCTTCTTCCCAGAACGAAGGGTGCCATAATGGAGAATGCCCTGCAGCCGCGTGTAAAGTGCCATTGGAAGTTCCATTCACCGGAGTTCGAGATGAGAAAAGCCCAGCATCTGTGATGTTTACTTGTGTAAACACAGTGTCCTCTTTGTTGTACAATGGCCCCCACCCGTTTCATCTGGGTTCCTCGTCTGTAGGACCTTCCTGCTTCCCCTCATTTCGGTGGGGTTGGGGAGACACGTGTGTATGACCCCAGCATTTACTCTTGAAGCCGGTGCCCCTAGTTTTCCTCTTTTCGCTACGTTAGCCGCTGCAGGTCCACTCAATCCTCTGCTCGTCTGCTCCTCATTCCCCACCCTGTCGGCCGCGGTTCACTTGTCACTAGAAACACGGCATCCTCTGTTCACCGCGTCGTTGCTTGTTGGATAGACTGGCCTGTGTGTGTCCCTTCCCCACCAGACATCATCCGCAGCGATTTCGACCTACCGCTTGGTCTCAGGGTTGTTGTCGTCGTCTTTGGGCAGGATATCGGTCAGGAGTCCTTCGGGATGAAGAAAGGGCTTACAACGAGCCTCCGTGTCTTGACATAGAATTGTATTTTCATCAAAAAAATGTGATTCTGTATACGAGATCACTTTAAGAGCAGCAGTTTTGTTAGGTCTAACATTTTAACATTTTGTACTTATTTGACCATTCATTTCCATGGCCTTCTTTGGGTAAATTAAGACACATTTTTATTTTCAATTAGAAACCTTTGATTTGACATGAAAGAATAGTTGAAAACCATTAGTGTTTTTTGTTTTGTTTTTTAACGCATCCTGACTAATGATCATTCTCTTCCATTGCCTTTATTTGGAAATCCATAGACTTCATTGGCTACCCTTAATTTTAATAACATATTTCAGGTTTTCATTACTGCTGCATACTCTGATGGTAATTATCAGTTTGTGGTAGCTGTATTGATGTTTTTATCTCTGAATATTATTGGAGCAATAACACCCAGGCTGGCGGTGCCAGATCATATGGTAATGTACGGGTACCATAACGATGGCCTACAGTGCCGTTAACACTTGATCTGGCTCTCGGGCTCGGGTGTTGCTATTGGCACCCTGGGTTTTTAATCTAGTGTGCTGATAGTAATATATTTGTTTGAATGAACAGGTCGAGCTCTCGCGACATCCTGTTAATTGAAACAAATACTTATCTAAGTAGGTCACCAATGAAATGGAAAGCGGGGCTCCAAGCGGAGAACCTTCTTCCATTTCCATTGTGGCCTGGGATTCAGGTGCAGCGCTGCCGCCAGATGAATTAGATAAGTGGGGAGGAGTTTGAGGTGGAGGAGCAGAGACTGGAGTGAGTGGGGGAAAGTCGACAGAGCGAGTGCCCGCAGCTCCGAGCTTATTCAGAATCCATGTTTGTATTGTGGGAGTAATCCCGCAATCTGAGCAAGCGGATTGGTTGTTACGACCACTCAAGTTGCTACAATTGTGATATTTGATGTTATGTTAATAAAGCTTATTTACCTTGCAAATCACTGTGATATGAGTGTGTTGCTTACAGAACACTTTTATATGCAACAATAACTTTATTTATTTTTTAACATGCTACAAAACCTCTATCCATAGCCTACCTACCTACACACCCACACAGGGGGTAACTTTTTAGATCTTTTATTCATCTCCACTGCTCTCTCTGCCACTAATGCTGTCACACCATCCATATGTGATCACTCAGTTGTTTCTACCACCATCTGATTTCCACTCTCTGCCCTTTCCTCACCACTTGCTTCACCTATTACTAAAAGGAAATGCAAATCTTCTGCCATTCCCCACTTTCTGACCTACAGTTCTCACTCTCCTCCTTCACTATCTCTTCCACCGACACCACCTTCTTCAGCTTTCAATTCCTGCTATATGACTCATTTTCCTCTCACTTCCCACTGCTTACTTTCACCCCCAAGTCTCAGCATCCTCAACCATGGGTCACCCCATTCATACGCTCTCTCTGCACAGACATGCGTCGGCTGCTGCGCAAATGGAGGCGTACCAACATGCATGAGGACCTGCAACTCCACCTCTCTGCACCGACTCTCTCAAGTCCACGCTTGATTGAGCGAAAAGGGGATTCTACCTGGCACTTATTGACTCTCACGCCAACCATACTCGCTGGCTACCAGGAACCCTAAACTCACTCCTCCTAAGTGTCATAGACTGGTTCAACCTCTTCTGACCCACTGCCCTTCTCCGTCTCCTCAACTGAAGTACTGGAGTCTGATCGATAGTGGTCCTGGCTTTGTCGGTATTGGCGTTCCTCGTTACGTTGCTGTGGTAGAGACCTGTCTCGATAGGAAGCCACAGTGGCCACCGGTGAGCTGTAGCCCTGTGGCTCCACCACCAAGGCAGGTGAAATTCGGGAAAAAAGCGGGAAGCTGAAAAAACCCTGATTGCCAGATTTTGTTGCAGGCAGAAGTCTTCTGTTGTTGGTGGTTGCGTGGAGAATGATGGTAACCAGGCGCAGTAGCAATCCGGAAATTGTAGTGTACTCCGAGGTCGACTTCAGTTAGTTGATAGCAGCGTGTGCAAGAGAAAACTGCAGCGTATTGAGAGGTAGGTTGCGTGCAGCAAGAGAAAGGCAGGTGGAGGAAAGTGTCATGAACCAAGCAGCGGTCTGGACACCAGAGCGCCGCCGTCACATCTGCGGGCAGGCAGTTTGTGAAAAACACCAGGAGAGAAAGCGGCGGCGAATGAAAACCGCCAAATAGAAAAGGAGGAGGAAAGAAAATGGAGGGAAAGGGGTATAGAATCTGTAAGGAACCAAAAGGGAAGAAAATCCAAATAGCGAGGGAACAGAGTGCTGAGCGTTACCATGGGAGAAAAGCGAAAGCGTAACTCTGTGGTTGCAACGCACGGGTTGCTGGGAGAAAGTATGTAAAATACCTCCCAGTTAGCAGTGAGTTAGGAAAAAGCTAGACAGTCACCACACCATTAAAGAAAACGTGATGGAACATTCAATGGCCGCCCCAACGATATCTATTCCACAGCCTCCAGGTACCCAGACGCATGACACTAAGTCTATGACTGTCAACTCCACTCTCACATCTAATGACCTAGCTGAATACTTTGCTGCAAACATTACCAAAATTAGAGACTCTCTGCCGGCCTTCCTCACGCTCGCTTCCTCCTACATTTTACACTCTTTCTACTCTACCATCATCCTCTGCCTCCATCTCCCACTTTAGTCACACCAATACTGACAAAGTGCTATCTCTATTGATGAAGGCTAACCCCTCTTGTGCCTCATCAGACCCTCTTGGTCCTCAGCTGGTCAAGCCTGTTGCCCCTATAGTGGCTTCTAACTTTGCTTAACTCTTCAACCTGTCCTGCGACTCCGCTTGCTTTCCATCTGTTTTAAAAACAGCAACGGTCTTCCCTCTCCTAATAATGCGGGGGACTGACCCGACCCTAGAGGCTAACCTTCGCCCTGTGTCTCTCCTTCCTCACCACTCTAAAGTGCTCGAAAGGGTTGTGTTCAACTGACTTACCAATTTATTAGACATCCACAACCTTCGAGAGCACCTACAAGCAGGTTTCCGCTCCTGTCCCTCCACAGCAACTACTCTCATGAATGTGTCCAACTTCATCGCCTCTGCTAAGCACTCAAACCTATCACCTTGACCAGTCTGCTGCCTTTGACACTGTCAATCACTTTGATCTCCTTATTACTCTCTTTCTACTTGGGATTTGCGATCAAGTCCTTGCCTGGATTGAACCCTACCTTGCACCTCAACAATTCTGTCTCCTGGAGCAACGACACCTCTCAACTATAAGGAACTCATGGTGGCAACAGTAAAGACAGACACAAGTGATTACAGTTCAAGGGTTTTTATGAAGCTGTATAGGTAGGTTGGAAAAACGCCTAATCTAAACCTAAATCTAAGCAGCTCGCCTCAACCTCCTAAATATTAGGAAAATCAGGGATCTCCTTCCTTTCAATACTGCCAAGCATCTCTTAACCATTCTTGTCTTCCCTAAACTGGACAAGTGTGCCAGCATCCTCTTTGGCCTCCTCAACTATGCTTTCTGTCTCTCTACAAGATCGCCAACTTCACTACCGGACTCTATTTGAGCTCCCTCACTTCACACCTACTTGCTTGTACCACCACAAGGCTGGATGGCTGATGATGCAAAACAGGGCAAGATTAAAATGTCTATCCATGGTAAGGAACCACTGTATCTATCCTCCTCTGTCCAACTCTAAGCCTTCTCATAATCTCTGTCCTGCCTCCTCAACTACCTTTGTGGCTTCTTGCCCTCCCTGTGCTTAATCTTCCTTATGTTCTCTCTTCTTGCTCCACTTGCATGACATTCTCTTCCCCCGGATATCCGGGAAACAGTCCACACGGATTTGTTCAAAACCAAATTAAAAGCTTACTTTTAACACTTTTCTCTCACCTCTAACCTGCCTCTGTGTCTCACTTCCTCTGCCTCCATTCTAGCACTTCACCCATCATGGGCATGGCCCAAACAAAGATGGCCGTACCGCCTACCTGAACTTAAAAATGTCCAATGTTGGATGTCCTTTATGTATGTTTTGGAGAAAGCGAGGTGAGAGGAGCAGAGGCTGCTGGTTTGCCATGCCAAGTCCCTTTGTGAGAGTCTGTTTATGTTGCTTAACCAAATTCACGCTTTAGCCATTCTGGCAATTACTTTTTTTTTAATAGTTAAAGGAGCATTCTGTCAACGTCGGAGTGCAATTCCTTATCATTTCCTAGCTTTGCAATTAGGCATAAAGGTTTGTGGTCCGAGATTTATGGTGAGTTGAAACCTACCTCTAGTGCCCCTGTTCTTCACACTAATCTGAAATAACTCAAATGCAATCTGAAATATATGCTTTTAAATAGAGAAAAGTGTGCGCCACGACCCCGACCGGCCCATAGAGTAGAAGTTTGCTCAGAAGCACTTTAAGACAAGATAGCAGCACCCGTGAGATGGACGGGGGTGCAGATATATACTTCAACACCAATCAATAAGGACAACTCAACGGTTTGGCAAAGGGAGTCCGTTTAATGACAAGTACAAAAAACGGGGAGTCATGAATATCAGCAATGGTGCGATCTTCCTTCTCGCTTCAACTCCATTGAACTTCATAAAAATCCTAAAATTTATACTAAAAACTCGTCATCCTTGACGTGTAACACTCAAAAGTTGATATGCAATTCTATTGGTTTGGAAAAGTTAACTTTACTATAGGTACTAGATCTGCATATGGCAACGGAGTGAAGGGATTGGGCAAACACTATCAGGTGGGCATCTAATATCAGAGTTGTCAATAATGCTATCTGGCTTGTCAGTAATGTTCTCCTCTTCACTTAGGAATTGAAGTTGACCGGGTGCCCCTCCTCACCTGATGTCGTTGAAGAGTAGTCCAGCTTCTTTCGTCGAGATCGCCGGGCTTCTGGTTTCTTTTTTTTTTAGCAGATAAGGTCTGCCTTGAAAGGAAGCCACCGTGATTCCAGTCCTGGGAATCCCTGGTGGCTCCTCTCCGCAACAGCCGGAAAGTTGCAGGGGAAAAAGCCACTGGCATAAAAAAAAAACAGGATCTTCACAAGGATGGAACAATCGGCTGGTCTTGAATAGTACTTGAAAACACAAATCCTGATGTGTAACTGCAGGCTAGGAAAAAGGTTGTTCTCTAAGGAGCGCCAGAAAGGAGCTACAGGAATAACTAAAAATGAGTACCAGGGAACAAAACAGGAATGATAGAAAATCTCAAAAGGAACAGGAGCATAAACGAAACACACAAACAGAAAGGGGAAACAGAAAATGAGAGAAAGAGAGAGAGAGGGAGAGAGAGAGAGAGAGAGATACCTAGAAAGCACTGGAGCGAGCAGAGGAGTGGAGCGAGAGAGAGCACAACTGGAGGAAAATAACAAGGTAAGTAGAGGAGCGGGCGGACCACCGCCAAGGGAAATGATCCGGAGCGCAGGCAACGAGGAGAAACCAAGAAGTTGCAACGCGCCGATCCGCCGGGTGAAGAGCAGTAAATACACTCAGCGGCGGCCATGTTGGAATAAACTAGACCGCAACTCACGTTGTGGAAACAACGTAGTCGAACATTCTAATGGCGGCCGTACTTCCATCTATTCCACACACGCCAGTTTCCCCGGGTTGTGACAGCTAAGCCCTTCCTTCAAAAATGACTACTGCAGACGTCACTAAAAGTACGATGTCCCATTGGTTCTACTAACTATAGGACCCTAGATTACTTGGTCCACTGTGTGTGGGTTGGCACCAACCACATGCATACTTTTTCACTTTGCTTAGCAGCACGCAGAATGATCGGCCAGGTGCAGGGTGCCCCTCAACTCACCCGGCCTTCTTCCAATCAATCATCACTTTAGTGGCTATGGGCCTCATTACGAGGTAGGAGGTAAGGGATTACCGGCACTGGTAAGGGTGACGGTGCTGGTAATCCCTTACCTCCATATTCTGAGGACCCTTAGCGGGTCCCTTCCTTAACGCCTGATCTGACCAGGTGTTAAGGACGGGACCCGCTAAGGGACTTCAGAGCTAATAACGGTACTGCAAATTGCGGTACCGTTATTAGCTACTTCCCCATTCCCATTGAGCCCTATAGGGGCTCAATGGGAATGGGGAATGGTTCTCAGAATGGGAACTTACCGGGTCCTCCAAGGTTGGAATGACCCGGTAAGTACCCATTCCGAGAACCTGGACCCGGTATGTGGTAAGGGGGTAGCCATGGTGCTAATAGCACCATGGCTACCTCCTACCTCGTAATGAAGCTGTGGTTGGCCTTGAGACTGCATCTTCTGCCTAGACATCTTCTGCCTAGATATCTTCTCCTGGCTCACAGCCATGCATAGGTGTGGGGGTCTTGCATCTGTTCGTTCGGCTGGTCACGTGATTCAGACACCATGGATTTGCCTTTTCTTCAACAATTTGTGTATTTAATTTTATGTTCACCCACCACCTGCCTTCGCCTTCTTATCTTGCCCTTTCAAAACAGTATATTCTGGTCCTTGCTTCAGTTAATTGTAGCTACTGCTGGTTCATTTTGATGGATACGACCTTGGTTCCCTAGGCACGGGTTGCCTCTGCTGAGTTTCGTTTCTGCTGCTCAGCTCCTGATTTCGTTGAATGTGAAACCTTTCTCGAATGGCCTTAGTAATTTTGTTGATTCTGCTTTTTGTGAAAAGTGGAAGTATACTTCATATAAAGTGCTTTATTTGAGGTAGATATGTATATGGCGCTTGCTGCACTATCCCTCTACTAAGCATAGCAAGCCGCACAATTCTCTTAGCTTTCTTGCGGTTCCAAGCATATGTACATGCGTAAACAAGTAGAATATCTTTGCCATGCTTACAGCTTAAGCTTCTTACATTTGACATCGCCTTCACACTCTAAGTTCACAATATCTTTGTTCATGGCGTTTCGTCTCTTTGTGTCATTCTCTGGTCGTCATTTCTTCTATAGGTGAGTCAGTCCGGGTTCTCGTGACGTCACCATTCGTCATCCATTAGGACCTTTTTGGTTTCTTCAGGGACTGTACTCAGGCGATCTACGGTTCGTCTCATTTGTTAATATGGCTTTCTCAATGGGTACCTTACTGTCCATGGTTTCCTCGGTACTGGTACTTCAATAGGCATCGTTCTTCTGATAGGTACTGGACAGAGCCCCACTACGGCTCTCTGCTGGTTTATTTGCTGATCATACATCACATATCTCGGTGTGAACGTTCCTGGTACTTCAAAATGGACGGTTGGAGTGCGGCCTGTATTTGGGACCTCCTCTACAAAAGTGAAGCATGTTCTCAGCTTTTGGAATGTAAAATCGTCCCGATTTCACACTCGTTTTAAAGAATATTAGCAGGGACATCTGCATGCCCCCCAAAGACGTGGCTGGTGCTGGCTACACTTGCTCAGCATAGTAACTTATTGCACCACTTTTTTTTGTGCAAAGCACTAAGGAAAGAGTGCACACAAACATTCTAATCCTGCACACAGCCACATATATTTTAAGGGAACATTGGGGCCGGGAGACATGCTATATGCAATTCCTCCCATTCCTTCAATTCTGGGAGTGTTCAGCAGGCTTTGGGACTGCACGTCAGAGCTGATCTTGGTGGTGCTGTATTGGCAGTGGCACAGATTGTGGTTCCCCGTTCTGGCGAGTTTGGTGGTGGCTGCGGTACGGGTTCTGTTCCAGTAACCGTCCCCGCTGAGGTCATCAAGGGGCGGGCATGGACTGTCTCTGGGAAGATGGTCGGTATAGAAATTATAGAAAGGAGAGCTGGCAAAATGTAGGATTTACTCCTACATTTCTGAAGGGAGAGAGCCACTTGGGCAACTCTAAAGTGTTACAATGGGCAGTGAAACCATTTTGTGATGTGGTGTGTATGGAAGAGGGTTCAGGCCATATCCTATGGCATTTCAGCTATACTGCAATTTCTGTCTGATGGTTTTGAGAAAGGGCATACTGTGTCTACTTTGAGAGCCTAATGAGCAGCCGTGAAAGCATTTAAAGAACCCTGGGGGATATCTCTGAAGGCAGCAATCTTGTAAGGCATATGTTGAAGAACTTTGCCCTTTCCAAGCCAGTGGGTTATTCAAGGTCCCCACCTTTGGATCTTCTGCTGGTCTTGAAATTTCTCCACAGTGTAGTATGTGTGTCCCTTTAAGTGTTGGTGACGCACAAGATCACGGGACATAGAAAATAAAAGGAGGTTCCCAGTGCTGTGCAGATAGTCAGCATGGGGACCTTGTTAGAATGCAGATCTGTCTCTGTGTCTTATTCACAAGAACGGGGAGGGCCCAATCAGAACGGGTCGCTTCCACCAACGCAGTGGCGATGAGGCAGTTGCCATGTTCAACACGGTCGTGAACCCGCTCATCCCTCCGTCAGGAGAGGAGGGCTGTCTTCCTCACCGAGCGTGCCCGTTGTTTCGCCGCTGGAGCCTCTGCTAGGGCCCAGCATCAACATGTCAATGGTAAGTGCAGGCCCAGCCCCCTCTTATAGTTCAGCCGGCCTGCAAGGCGGCTTTCCCGGAACACCTGCTCCGGTCTCAGAGAAGAAAAAAAAAACACACAAAGGATATAAAGCGACAGGGATTAGTTAACCTGTCGCTCATGTTGAGAAGCCATGGAATTGCACTGAGAAGCAAGAGCAGTGCGCTCTGTGTTGATCACCTCCCAGCAGGCAGCAGCTGTTGGCAAACCCTGCCCAGTAGCTGGGAAAACGTTTAACCTTACTTGAACATTAACTAATGAGGACAAGTGTTACAGCTCCTTTTCAGGAGTGCTTGGGCGCCCTACATCTGTTGCAGTGCGACAGTGCCTGTGTGTGGGGTCTCTTCACACAACGTATCCTGGTCTAACAGGCACACAGTCTGTCACAAAGGTCTGCAGCTCCTACCTGGAGTGCTTGTGCGTCCTGCCGTTGGAAGCCAACAGACCGGCATCCTTTACAAGTCTTTGTCGGCCAGCTGATTCGTGGCTGACCACCCAAAATAGTGGACAATACTGGTGCCGCACCTGCAGGGGCCAGAGTGCATTGCTCCCCTGTGTTTCCCATGCCCCTACAAGACCTTGATACCCCCGGAGCAGCGTCGGCCCTGGGCCCCAGGTGGTCTGCCTGGGTGAAGCACCTAGGCATGTTTTTATAAGCCATAGGTGAAGATAATGATGAGACATAAAAGTCAGTCATGCTTTATTCAGCCGGCCCTGCAGTCTGCAACATTTTAGAGTCACTATGACCTACTGATGAGACATTTGGTACAGCCAACACTGCGCTGCGAGAATACTTTGCACCTATGACAAACCTTGACTGTGAGAGGTCATTGATGATGAACACTCTGCAGGAGGGCAAGTCCCTCGACACATACCATTGCAGACTGCAGCGGATGTCGACGTGTGCATGGCCGGATGTGGAACAGGAAATGCGCCAGCAACTGTGATCAATGGTTGCTCGTCAGTCAAGCTCAGGCAACAAATCATGTGGGAACCAGGTATAACGTTGGTTCTGTAAGGAAGACATGGTATCAACAGTAAGACAGACACAAGAGACCACAGTTCAAGGGTGTTTATTGAACTTCAACAAGGGTATCAAACGCCTATCTAAACCTAAATCTACAGATGGGAGCAAGCTACGACCATTAAATAATAATAACGCAGTCCTAGTGGTGTCTTGTCAAAACAAAAGGGCCTATGTTAATGTTAAAGGTATTTGTACCCGCACCGTCATCAACAGAATTGGTCCCCAGGCGCTCAGGCGGATCTCCAAACGAGAAGGCGGGGTGGGATAGTGAGGATAAGAGGGAGTAGGATAGTGAGGGATGTGGTGTCCTGTTGGTAGCATCAGTTTGGTATACACCGCGCGCTGAGCTTTGGTGCGAGTATCGGATCAATGTCAGTCCTTGTGTGCGGCTTATGTGTTGTTCGTTTGTTGTTGTGGTGTGGTGAAGAGCGTGTGGCTTGCTGTGCGAGAGGTGGTTGTGTGCATTTTTGTGTGAGTTAAGTATGTAGTAATTTGAGCTTTTTTGGTCAGTGGGTTGTATGTCTTGCAGGTAACCTTTGCAGTATGGCTAAATGCCTAGATTGGAGAATCCTGTATGGTGTGGAGGGGGCCAGGTCTCACAGTTCACCACATTTCGACCATACAATTGACAGAGATGTAGGCCACACCCAGATTTGAGTGTCCTGCACAGTGGGAGGGGGGCCTAGGGTTGACAATATACTGCGTTCCATCATACGACAGACCAAGACGGAAGCTATACCTAGATTTGAGAGTTATGCAAAGTGTGATGGAAGCCCAGGCCCCACACCACACTGCGTTTCACCATACAACAGACAAAGGTGGAGGCTACACCTAGACTCAAGAGACCGGCAGGGTGGGTCGGATGCAGGCTAACCCTAACTAAATATGGCCCTTGCTAACATTCACAATTCTGTCTGGATGCGACGCAGGCTAATGTTCACAATTCTAACTAAATGTGGCCCTTACTAACATTCACAATTCTGCCTGGATGCAACACAGGCTAATGCCTATACTAAAACACCTATTGCCAATACTTACCTCTAAATACAAACAGCATGGGGGATAATGTTACAAAAAGAAAGAAGTGTTCAAAATGATATGTCAGGATATTCATGCCATTGGCCTCCCTTCCCCATGTTTTTAGCAATGGACAAGGCGTTTCACTCGAGCATAGCACACTCTCTGGCTTCTTTAGTACGAGGATTCAGTTCATTTATAATATCGGGGCCTTCTGTATGTAAGTATCTTTACTCCTCAAGGACTCTTCATTCAGAGGGCCTGATGCAACTAAAACGAAAACAATAAGTTATTTTCCTCTTTGGATTTCGACAAGTATTCACTTATGGTGATTCACTATTTACCCGGATCCCCCTCAGTCAGGCTCAGATCTCTTTAGTACAATGTTTGCAGGATATTCTTTCGAGTGACTGAAGGTTCACCCCGGAGCCCCTTAGCCGGGCTCAGATCCCCTTTTAAACATAATTAGTCTCCCTCGGCTGGGCTAGGACCAGTTTCAATCAAGTATCTAAGAATTTCGAATGGGCACAGGGTTTAGCTTGACCCGTTGCAGGACCACTTCGATTTTAAAATTCCTTCTCTTTACATTTGTCCCCTTTGGGTTTGGATACCTGTAAGTTAAGAATTGGTGCAGTCACACTGTGTGAGACCACACAACACTTATTTGCTTGGTACTAGGTACCTTTTGGTATAGGTCTGGACTACACAAGTTGGTAGTGTGACTGAGCAGCAAGGTTTATCTCAAGAGGGATAAATGTGAGCTGTAGAGCTGTAGCAATGAAATTCGTCAATACAGTAACACTTGCACTCAAGGTTTCAGTTATAAATAATTAGTTATTTAACATCACGTTTTAAATAAGCATTCTTTAAAAAGGCAATCTGTCTAACAATGTAAATATACTTTAAAATATACAAAAATACTTTTCAGAATCAGAACAAGTTAGTGGATAATCTTTGGATATGCTTCTTACACAATTCCCACACCTTGAGGTGACTTCAATCACAAGGACAGCAATGGCATTTATATATCACAATAGTTACTTTCCAGATTCCGAGGTTGCAGAAAGGAAAAATTTAAGGAAGGAAAAAGGTTAAACAGGTTCTCATTATATGTGAGGACAAGCCTTTCCCAGCAATAACAGTCTAAATCAAGTTACCACCTATGAGCGACAAACAATATCAAAGTCAATAGGCTAGAAGAGTCTGCAGGGAGCCAGGACAGCCAAAGTCAATTTGAACCGGTCTATAGGGCTGAGGCACTTCTTAGATAAAAGTCTTGCACAAAGTTACATAGTTTGTAGAAAAATCACTTGTAGGGTCACAAAGCCTGTGAAAGGAGAGTTGGAATCAACCCTAAAAGGTAAGCTAATGCAATTCCGAACTGAGAAGAGCACAGCTACAAAGATAATGAGGTAAGTACCCTAAGCCTAAACAGTATCTGTGGTTTGAAGAAGAGTGGGCCAGCTGGATTCTTTCCTGTTACAGCGGTGCAGACCCTGTGTTCCTGAGCCTCAGTCGTGGAGACAAGAGGGAGGACATCTGGAGGGCTCCTGCGGCGGTAGTTTGGTGGCTGTCGGCAGCTACAGGCTCTTTTTGGTTCAGCGGCACTTTCATGTTTCCAGCGCTTAGTAAACAGCACTGTTGCGTATCTTGGATACTGGTTGGGATTCCGTCACTCCTTGGGTCCTACACTCTGGTGAGGGGACTCGAGCTCTGGTCGTCCTACTTTTGGAGGGTCCTTAGGAGACTCCTGGAGCTTCTGGCTGGATTTCAGACGTTGCACTCGACTATGAATTTCTCGACCCCTAGCACTCGGTTCTTGCAGCAGCAAAGAAGTACAGCCAATCAGGGAGGATGGTCCAGTGGAGTTTGTCTCGGGGTTAGTTGGTCCCACTAACCCAAGGGAAGAAGTCGTCCCTTCCGGAGCTTCTCTGTCGAATTGAAAAAAAATGTTTCAGCACAGCAGCAGGGTTTCACCGGGCAATTCAAAGGTCCAGGAGGATGCAGCAAGCTTCGTTCATGGTTTCTTTGTCAGGTATTTATCCCAGTGGTCGACTTTGCCTCTAGTCCCAAAACTCTTTGCTTTTAAGCAGGTTTCTCCCATTCATTGACAGCATAGGCTGTCGATCACACAGCAGGGTGGCTGTCCTAAAAGGACAAGCAGACAGCCAATCTGGACTGGTTGCATTCAGACGTTCCTAGAGACAAAGGACAGGGGAGTTTCGGGAACCTCCCTCACATCCTGCCTTTCCAGACACACTGGAGCCAGAGGCGGGCTTCAGGGCTGAAGCCTGCCAAAGGCAAAATTAACAAAGGGCTCAAACCTGGCTCAACGCACAGAGCAAACCCCAAGAAATACCTCACAAACAGAAAATGGCAAAAAAAGAATACCAGGGACATTTTGATGAAATGGTCACCCATGGGCGCTATACTGCACCTGAGGATTCAGCCTGTGGTAGAAAAGCACAATGGTAGGAAAATTAAACCACTGCCACCAGGCATTTAAAGTAGTGAGGGTAACATAAAAAAATGTTACGTGAGAATGTAGGATAAGGGGCTGCTAGGTAACCCCTGAGCACTCCACATAAAATGGGGTGCTGGTCCTACAAAGAGAAAAGGTAAGTAAAGTCAATTTCACTTTACTATTCTTGGGAACTGTAGTTCTCACAAGAGAAGGTGTTTAAACCTTATTAGAAATCTAAAGGATTTCTCTGCGACACTGCACTGAAGGTGCTGTGTGTCACCATACAAAAAGTAGATGCCTATGGAGTTTGTCAGACTCCAAAAACAGATCAGATCAAAACACATGAGAGAGCGAGAAAAAGGTCTCACTCACTCCAGGGTTAAAATTAAAAAGTCCTAAAGGCCAGCAAAAGAGCTGCGGGTCCTAAGGTTGAAGGGAATTAGCACAGAAATGAGAATTCTCCCTAACAATACCTAACAGAGACTTTCGAATGAGCACGTATTTACAGTAGCTATCTTCGCTTCAAAGTGCAGTCCCTCATTTAGTGCATTATGTTTGCATCATTTGCCACATACGCTTCATGCACTGCCCTCTTCAAATTCTTTCATCCAATGTTGCCGCCTTGCAACCTTGGGTTCCAGACAGCCGGGTTGGTATCAGTCTCCCCAACTCACTGGCTGCACTGCCTTTGCTGGCGTTTCTTTGTTGTAGGAGCCAAGGACAGTACCACAGCGGCAAACGCTTCTCCCCGCCATCTCTATCGACGAGGGAGAGCCCTGGGTACCTCCGACACACAATGCAGGAGTCTTCAGCTTGGATTCCAGGTCTTACGTTTTCTGTTCTCAAAGGATCATAAAAGTTAGTCTTTCGGTGAAAAGGTCAAGGGCCCTTCCTTTGTATTCCTTTTTGGTCTTGTGTCGTTCGCCTTGTATTAAACTGCCATCTTGGAACTGCTGCTTCCTCGTGTGCTTTGCCTCGCTCGGCGTGCTCTCTTGCTCCACCTTTTTATCTGTGTGGGGAAGTGTGATGGAAGTCAGGTGTATTTAATGATCAGTAATTGCCTGACACCTGCTTGACCATCATGTTGGGACATGTCAGGTATACAGCTCGGTTGTTAGTCCATTTTCCCTCACTGTGAGTTGTCTGTGAGAAAGTGTTCATGCCGTAAAAAGGGGCAGTGGGGGGTGGAATCCCCAAGTATCCTACCTGGTAGGATGGGGTAAAGATGTCATAGGGAAGGCGATACCGCATCTCACCGGCTGATGTCCCACTTCCACTCCCCGAGACCCCCCATCCAGGTGATCCTCCTGCACAGGGCAGCCCCCAGGAACTGGATTCAAAAGCGATGGCTGTGTCCTGGCCACCTGGTTGACAGATGCCCGGGGACTAGTGGGTGAGACACCTTCAGGTTTCTCACAGTTCGCATCCTTGAACTTGGGCGTTCCCACGAACTGGCGGATGTGAGAGCAGAGAAGATGTTTACCGCTATGAAATCCGTGAAGCTGGAAGAAGCCTGTGCCACAGGCAGACAATTTTGCAGGATGGACAAGCGTCCAACATGGGCATAAAGGATCTACGCAGTGCGGAAATAACACTGTACCCCAAATGCGGCTATGACCTACCTCACTCTGCTGACTGCCCGGTGAAGAGCCACACCTGCGGGAGATGTGGCGTGGCGAACCATTTTGCAAGAGTCTACCGCACCAACACCAACAACGCATGTGCGAGGACCGGTAGGATCGAAACAATATTCTCAAAGGCAGACGCGGAAGGTGGCGATAGCAGACCAGGAGCTCCCGACTGAAGAACAATCGATCGAAGAAGAAACAGATGAGGAAGATATAATATGGCTTGTCAGTGATGAGAGCCTCAGGACGACAACCAAAATGTACAATCAACATATGCGGCTCCCAAATCCCGGCACTAGTTGACATCGGTGCATGAGTCAGTGTCATGGCAGACCATCATTACCGCAGTAATGAGGATCTAGACTTTTGGGGCAGACGTGCTGCTCGAGGGCGTCTTCATCACACCAGGACATGACTATCAAGGCAAGATTCTTCGTGACCAAAGTGAGTAAAGTCACACTTCTTGGGTGCGCTGCGGCAGAGGCGCTGCGCATCGTGAACTTTTCCTTTCAGGTCTATTGTGCAAGACATCCACTCCTATTGTCCAGATATGCGGGTGTATTCCCGGGCACAGGGAGATTAACGGGTGACCCAGTTCACCTACACATTGGTCTGACAGTGCAGCCTCTTGCATTAAAACATAGGCGGGTACCTTTTCACCTTCGAGCAATGGCGAGAAGGAGCTGAATGACCTGGTCAAAATGAACATTATTGAGGAGGTTGAGGGACCGACCCCATGGGTCTCCCCCATTGGCATTGCTAGCAAAACGAAGCAACCAGAATCCATCCACAACTGTCTGGATATGCACCTCTCCAACAGAGCCATAAAGAGGGAGAGACACATTACCCCAACGCTTGATTACATCCTAGCAGCCCTGCAAGACGCCAAATTCTTTTCCAAGCTTGCCCCGAGGTTGGGTTATCAGCAGTTGGTGTTGGACACAGCCTCCCGCTACGTCATCACGTTCACCACTCGCAAAGGACTGTACAGATATAAGCACCTCCATTTTGGCATATCTTCGGCAGCTGAGATATTTCAGAACACAATCCGTGGTGCTTCGGCAGGTCTAAAGGGGGCAATTAATATAAGTCATGGTGTTCTCCAGCTCAGAGCAAGAACATTTGGAGAGACTTGGGAAGGTGCTAGGTTGAATCCAACAGTTAGGACTTACATTGCACAGGGACAAATGCACATTTTAGCAGCAGAAAATTGAGTTCTTTGGATTTGTGTTTCAAGCAGACAGCACTTCGCCATACCCGGAAAAGGTTAAAGACATCCAAACAGCAGGACCAACCTCAAATGCATCTGAGGTATGCATTTTCCTGGGTATGGTTACCTACTGCGGGTGGTTCATACGCAATTTGGGCCCCCCTTTCAGAACCTCTTCGCAATCTTACAAAGAAAGAAGGTAGCTATAATGCCTTTGAAGAAATAAAGAATGCGCTCACAGAAGAGAATACTATGGCGTTCTTTGACCCTAACAGGAAGGCAGAGATAATTGTGGATGCTAGCCCATTTGGTCTGGGAGCAGTGTTGACACAGCCGGTTGAAATTGGGGAAGCCCGCCCAGTTGCTTTCACAAGCAGAGCCTTCTCGAGTACAGAGCAGCGGTACTCGCAGATCGAGCGGGAGGTATTGACTGTGCGGTTGAGATGCAGGCATTTCCATCTCTACGTTTATGGAAAATCAGTAATGGTGGTCACAAGCCTCTCATCCCGATCAAACCCTCGGCGATAATCGAAAGGTGGCTGCTCACCCTGCACAGGTTTGACCTTGATCTGGTCTACGATCCAGGGAGTGCCAATGCGGCGGATTACTTGTCCTGACAACTCGGAGGAGCAAGAATACAGGTGCAGGTCAGCGCAGCACGTGAAGTGGAAGAGTATTAAACATGTTGTCAGCGGCAGCTGGAATAGGTCAAAATGACCGTATCAAAATTACCAACCCCACCAAAAGACCTAAAACGCATACCACAAAAAGTTTGAACTACCAAAAGTTTGAACTTTTTATGGTATTGTATTTTTTTGGTGGTGGTCGGTGAAAAAAAAAAAACATAAAGGCTGCGGGGTGTCCCCTGCAACACCCCGCTTACTATACTGTAAAGTATGGTGAGTGGGGATTGCGGGGGACAACCCTGCAGCTTACCCGACCAAAAAAACAAAAAATAAAAACAGGGGCTGCAGGGTTGTCCCCCGCAACACCCCGCTTACTAAACTATACAGTATAGTGAGCGGGGGGTACAGGGGACACCCCCGCAGCTCACCTGGTCAAAAGTTTTTTTTTTTAAACATTAAATAAAAAGGACCCTGCAGCGCCGGTTCCTGATCACAGAAGTGAAAGGGAACTGGCGCTGCAGGGGCACAGCACGTTGGATGGAAAGGTAAGTACGGGGTGGGGGTGTGTTGGGGATGTGGGTGGGGGTGTGTGTTTGGAGTTGTTTTAAAATGGATGTCCGCATGAGAAATGTACGATCATTTTTGTATTGCATACATTTCCCATGCAGATATTTCCGTCGCGGGATAAGGACCCGCAGAAGAAAAAAAAAAATTACACAGATTTGCGGCAGCTACCCCCATATCCATGACTGTAGAGGAGATTCAAGAAGCATCAACAAATGACAAATGCCTCTGACTGCTGCAATCAGCTGGGACAAGCAGGGGGTGGAACCAAGTCTGTGACAAATTACACAGGCGCACACACCACACAAAGAGGGTCCTAGAGCAGATGTGGTGTGTGCAGTCCGAACTGACATTTGACAGCGGACTGGTCCTGAGAGGATCGAGACTGGTCCTTCCCTCCAGCCTGATACCACTTGCACTGGAATGGTCCCACCACGGACATCAAGAAGTGGCCAAAACCAAGGCTTGACTCAGGAAAAAGGTCTGGTTCCCAGGCCTTGAAGACAAAGTGGAGGAATTCATACGTGACTGCGTGTGGTGTCGGGGAGCCCTACCTCACCAGAGAGAAACATGCATAGAGTCCATGGACCGAAGCAACATCCCCTGGGGCACAGTGCACATGGACTTTGGATCTACCTGCAGGGAAACACATTTCCTAGTACTAGTGGACCAATGGTCAAGATACCCCGAGGTAGAATGTGTGGACTCCACCTCGCTTGAGGATGTGGTACCTGAAGATATCCACCATCCACGGACCTCCTGATGAGATCTGCACTGATAAAGGTCCACCGTTCCAGAGCAAGGGGTTGTCCGAATACCTCCGTGGGTTAGGAGTAGATCATCGGAAAATAACGCTGGTATGGTCCAGAGCGCATGGGGAAGCAGAGAGAATGATGAGGACGCTCAATAAACTATTTTGCATTGCGCATGGTCAAGGGGAGAGTTAGCAATGAGCCTTATATCAGTTTTTGTCAGAATATCGCACTACCCTCCACTGTTTGATTGGGGTACCACCAGAGTAGGCCCTCTTCGAGTGATACCTGAGGGGACTGCTACCTGATCATTGAAATCGCATTTCCAGAGTAAAGATGGATCTGGCCCGTGAGCCGAACCCGTTGGAAGTGTTAAACACAAAAGGGACCATGGTCACCGCGACGGTAGGACCACAGTAACAAGAAATGCCAGTTTCTTCAGGAGGGAGGGGAGATCAACAGGCGTAAGGAGGTCAAGCTCTCCCGATGCTGCCTCACCACAGGGGCCAGGACTCGAAGATGAGGATTGCGATACCAAGGAGGCTGTGCCCAGAGATGACGAGAATGGTCCGGTGGATCAAGGCGGTGGCATTCCTCTGGACGAAAAAGAGGTGGATAGTGGAAGACGCTACCCTGCAAGAGATTGCTGCAAGCCACCAGAATACCTCAAGGACTTTATGGTAGATACCTTTTGATAAGAACGCTAGGATTATCTGACACAGTTGTTTATGCTGACAGAAATTGTTGTGTTTGTTGTATGTTCCACCTGTTGTGACCCTGTGTGAAATCACTGTTGTCATTTGTTTATAAAAAAGGAGGAGTGTAGTGTCACAGGGCGAAGGAAATAAAAGGAGGTTCCCCGTGCTGCACAGTCAGCCAGCACAGGGACCTTGTTAGAATGCAGATCTGTCTCCGTGTCTTATTCAAAACGGTGTGGAGGTCTCAATCAGGACTTGTTGCTTCCCCCACTAGACAGGGGTCATATTTTGAGCCAGTGGAAGAGACTCCCAAATTCGCCAGGTAAGTCACATCAAAATCAAATTATTTGCCCAGGATCACACACTTGGTTAAGTGGTGAAAACTGGATCTGGACAAAGTCTGCGATTTGACAAGATGTATTCCCAGCTTTAGTTGATAGGAGTATTTGGTTTGAGCTCCAAGTGCTTCAAAAGACGTTGAAAAGTTTACACATTGCATAAGTAATTAACGGGACAGTATATACATTGTTATAGAAATAGGGCGAGCAAAAAGCATATGTTTATAGATTTACTTACCCGATTCTGAAAGGAAAATTACGATAGCAGCCATGAGAACCGAAACAAAGCTCGTTTGGTTTTAAAACTGTATTGATGGTGAAAAGAAATTAAACACAATGTGAAGTAATCTGGTCAAGTCATTACTTCGTACAGCATACAGCCTCATCGTCCTCTCCCATTCATTTACCTACCATTGAATTATAACCTTTTAGAGGACAGTAGACCCAATGGAAGTGAGGTGCCTAGGACATCAACCAGTAACTGCTCTTTTTGTTATTCCATGCTGATGCAGAGGAAACCTCGAGAGAGGCATTTGGCATGTTCTTGCTTGTTAAACTATATTAGACAAAAAACGTGCAAACTCCGTGACAGGAACGCTGATCCATAGATGATCGAGAGGCACTAACGGGCTGGGTGTGACCGTGGCTATCTCGAATGATGTTTTTATGTAGACGTATATAAATAGCCGTTTCAATATGGCGTTCCAGTGCCAGGCAGACCTGTTTAGGACTCTATTTCCCATCATCCTTTGCTACCGCTATCATCCAAATCCTAAGAAAACAGGAAGCGAAGCTGCCGTGGCCTGGCTGTCGGCTTAGAGGGAGGGAGCGAGCAAGATGGAGACATCTACAGGTACAGTGCCATCGTGATGGCAAAGAGGGGGGGTTAGTGTTAGGTCCATAAAGCCACATAGTGTGGGTGCCTCACGCAGAGACTAAAGGGGGCTGCCGGATATGGTGGCGTTGAAGGGAGCTGAAGAGGTTTGAGGAAAAGGCCGTAAGCAGTGGGAGGCTTGCTGTGCTGAGGGCGTGAAGTCGTAAAATGTTCCCGGATTTTTTTTGTTGTGGGTTGAAGGTTTTGAGGCTTGATTTTATAGGATATGTGCTTACGGCTTAGCTTGAGTCTTCCCTTTTGTTGTTGTTTTTGGAAGCCACATGTTCTGTCGTAAGGCTAACGGGCACGTTGACGTGGGGAGAAGGTGTCGCCAAAGGAGAGACTTGTTAATAAAAAAGAGGGGTTATAACTTAAGCTCCCTACAAAACGTCCGCCCAGCAGAGCAACTCGTAAACCGTGTCGTTAAGTGCATTGTGGGCGTGGTCTTAATACGTAACTTGGGCGGTATGACCGTGTAACTAAGGGAGTATCCAGTTGGTTTATACTTCCCGACAGTGATGGAAATGTGGGAAATGTACTTTGGGCACCCATCTCGGGTTTGCCCGTGGGAGAGCCTAGCACTGTGAGCACAGTAGTAGCTTAGTAATAAAATCACATTTACCTGGATGATGGCCTGCAAGAACTTCATCTCGTCAACCTTTGTGACCAAGGTTGTCATATTGGGCTGTTTTCGCGCACAATTTCACAAATTGGTGTGAACATTTAAAACATGGATCTACTTTTAAGAGTTACGAATGAGTTTATAATATGGTGTATACTTTGAAGAGTGCACACGCGTACTTATTATGCCCCTCTGCGAAGATTTATTCTATTACTGCGTATGAATCGATTGCCGTTATTGTCAATATTGGGGCCTCCACTGAACATTCCCCAGTCTGAACAGTGTTGTAGAATTTGTGAATTGAATACGACACTAGAGTCGGCAAGGCATAGTCTAACGGAATGTACTATATTACGAGATGGTTACATAACCAGGTCTATGAATTAGGTACGATTTAGAGCTCTACATGTTGGCAAATATGCATGAATATTGACAGTTCAGCTCTTCACCTTACGCTATACTGAAATACCTGAAAAATCATGAGGCACAAATTACTGATTGAAGTGCACAAGAAAGAAACTTATGGTCTTCATTATCTTTTTATTTAAATTATCTTTGCTTCTTAATGTTATGTCTTGGTAAGATTTAATTGCTATTTTGCATTGTAAAATGTAATGAAATGTATTTTATGTTCATTTCTCATATGTGTAAAGTTTATAATAAAACACATCAAACAAATTAAAATCCATTTGCCCTGCTATAGAGCTGGACATTTCGGGAGTGTTCGGGTTGCTGATTTTTGGGCTAGTTTAAATGGCAAGTGTTTGGATAATGAAATTAATGTTCATATATATCTGAAGAGATGGAGTGCAATACAAAGCATTGTCACTGTAGCACCAGTTAATTTTAAAACGCTCACCCACCCAGTACAGATGGATACTATAAATGCTACACTGCCTTTATCTAGGCGCACCAGCAGTTTCAGCTAAGGAAACGACAAAGAATCCAAAACCCTGCAGCCCGCCTGCTCAATAACCTACCTCCCAGAGAACAGATCAGCCCTACACTAAAAGTCCTCAATTGGCTCCCTATTGTTTGACGTGTTATGTGCATCACCCACCGGGGCCATCCACAACACCAGTCTGGAATTCCTTCAAAACAAAATAACTCGCTACCGCCCCTCTAGGACTCTTAAGATCTTGCAGAGTATCTCTTAGTGGTTCCACATTACAGCTCCTCCAGAAGGGGTGGATCCTCCTTTCTCTGTCCACGAGCCGATCGTCTGGAACTCTGCCAACAATGCGAATGTGTAGGGGTAATCGCCTGGCATTCAGAAAGGCCCTCAAAACCTGGCTTTTCCCACCCTCCTCTTGAAACCTCCCCCCCCCCCCTCGAAATTCTAGATAGGTGCACAGAAATGCTGACCCAAACACAACACTCCATCCACCATTACCCCACGGATTTCTGCAGCGCTCGCACTGGCACACCGTAACAAACTATCACCCCCCCATATCCTCCCTCCCTCCGTGCCCATCTCCCACTGCACAGACTTTAGTTCCAAGGAGACGAATAGCGAGACCTGCCAATCGCATTGGACCAAGAAAAAAAAGAACACTGCAGTAGAACGCCATCGAAGCACCCAGTACGTATACCCTACACTACGTCTGTGGACACAGGCCAGGCCTCCCATCCATGCACCCTAGAATGCAGCTAGGTGTATGTCATTCTGGTCTAGCAGCACCCAGCTGTCCGCACTGAAACCCCTGACTTAACTCAACGGCTCTGTCATAAGTATACAGCAATAACCAAGAAAAAACATTAGGTTCAGCTGGGGACACGTCGATAATAGCACTCTATCCTAAACCACCCATGCACCTGACCTCCGAGCTGCTTACTGGAGCCTAGCCAGCTTGCCCAAGTCCTAACCTGGCAAAAATTCACACAAGCATCTTTTAACTTAAACTCTTAGAACCTTCTACACATGGACTGCGTTCACTGAGGGTGTTCCAACCACAAAGCACATTGAAGTCATACAAATGGGGAATGGGTGCTATATTTCATTTGAACATTTATATGGTGCACAAACCCCAGAGGTATCTAGGCGCTTAATCTTACGAAATTGGTTGCAGGCATGATTTTCAGCTTAATCATTGATATGTTACAAGGCAGGGTACAGTGCAAACATGAGTTAACATCTTGTCTTGCATTCATCATACAGTATAAAGTGTCAGACATAATCGTACATTGACGGTTTTGCACTATATACACCTTTTACATAAATTGCACAGATAATCAAATCATTGTTTCTAGTCTAACGGGCATCTTGTTTGAACAACAGAGTTTTAAGGCTTTTGCGCGAAGACTATAAGGATGTGTCTATATAAATAAGTGTCAAAGGTCAATTTCTTTCAGGATGTGAAATAAAGCTACAGTTATATTCTTATAGCTTAACATGTTTAAGGATTAACATGTTTTCAGGTTTCTGCATGTGTATTTTGAAAGCTCACTCTATAAGACAGAATAATTGTTACAAATATGTAAAGTTTGGTATGAAAGCCCACAAGTAAAGCCATGAATTTGTGTGATCATTGCTTAGTGCTTTAAAACCCCTGCTTCACTGTTTAGCGAAAGAGTGTGATCCTGGGGAATTAATTTATTCTCACTATGATTTAACCACACAGTTTGGAGTCCCTTAATAAGTGATTCAATTCACACTATATGAAAAAAGATAACCTAACAATGCGTCGGGTGTAATTATTTTAGGGACAATGGCCCCCAACGCTGTCACCAGAAATTGCATTGTTGTATTCGCCTTACCCGGGGTGAACTGGCCTATAGGGAACGCTGGAGATTTCCTGTTCACCCTCGGCATCCTTGGCCTCTTTTGTGTGGTAGCCTATTTTTTCCCCTACTTTTTCTCATAGGAAAAGGTTTGTTTGCTGAAAATGTGTACTATGGGGCAACTTTTGAAAATTACGTCAAAAGCCTCTTTTGGTTCCCATTCCACCCGTGGGCCCTACCTTAGTCCTCTGTCACTTGATTTGACAGGCAGATGTATAATCTCACAAGAGATTCATGTATAGAGGGAGCGGACGGCAGTACTCCATTTATTTCCACCAATGCTGCCAATCACTGAAGTTGTTTAGAGCGGAGTCCCAACTATTTTATATGCCTTGTTATGATATATCATGGAATCTGGTGCAGCATGCCTTCTATTATTTTCAGTTTCTATGAGCTTCAGGGATTGCAAGAAGTAGGGTATGGGACTAAATTAGTAGTGGACGAGCAGGGAAAATTTGCTTTGATTTGACGTTCGCAGGTCTGAAATGATAGGGCTCTCTGTAGGGTGTACGTTTAAGTTATTTTGTGAGCTGTCAGTAGCAGTGGAGTTACACTAGCACTGCTTGAGGAGTTACATTGTTGTATCTGTGGTGGGTTAGTGTGACGTTTAGGGATATTTAGTGTACCTTCTGGTCAGTGCTCCAGATAAGATTTTGAAGTGTATTTTTACTCCGTTTTTTAAAATTGGGAGTAAAAGGATTTGTGTTACTGTGTAAACAAACCAACTATAGGGAATCACAAAGACATCACACTATAGGGAGTCGCAAAGATGCCACAAAGACACAGGAAATCGGTTCATGTCAATTGCAGTTGCATCTCTATTCATTGCCTTGCATTTGCCTGGCAAAACGTCACTAATTACTATGCAAGCAAGCAAATCTGCATTCTTGTAGCATAAATGCACTACCCCCAGGCCTTCCGGCTTCTCCCAGTTTCAGCTCTCAGACCAGCTGGGCTTAATCCTACTGCATCTCTAGCATTAGCAAATGGCAAAACCCAAATATAGCATTTCTGTCCCCACACTGCTCTTTCACTAATGAGACAACCCCCTTTCTTCTAGCTGTTTCCAAATGCTAATCTCAACACACTCCCACCCATCAGTCCTCACTCATCCAAGAGACTCACCTCTGATCTCTAATGGCGATCTCCTTCACCGCCTTCCATCAGAGAGAGGGGGTGAGACTGATCAGAAAATAGTTATACATTGTGGTGACGCAAATGGCAGTCTGTTCATTTCTATGGCTACGGCTACGTATTACATACAATCATACAATTTTAGCCAGTTTAGCATATTGCAACAATTTGACATGACATTCTACATTCTCAGAACAGGACATTGTATCGTGTAAGAACCCTCGAGACATGAAGTCGGTCTATTTGCAAACCCTAAACATTCGTTCTCCGCAGTCAGCGAAGCACATATTCTCTGTGCAGTCAGGCAGCCAAGGCCATCTATCTGTGCCAAGATTGTCTGTCTGCCAAAGACTCAAGAATGTTTAGCTGAACCTTTCTCATTTTGCGAAAACAATCCCTGCTCCGCACATGTCTGAAGCCATCAGAAATGGACAAAGACAGAACAGATTCTTCTTTCCCTAGCGCTTAGAAGCACACAAGCTATATTGCTATAAAATGACAAATGTACAAATCAAACGCATGAATCATATGGCTGTCAGCAAATATGGAACCATGATGGCTTAGCATAGACCATAGTGCTCACATGGCCTATTCTAGATGGAGGCAAAATGTCTGCATGTACAAATTCAATGGCTTATTCTCATGATAACCATCATAGACAAAATTCGGTTTTCACATTACCTGTTAGATATTTTTATTATTTTTTTTGCACCAAGTTATTCACGCACATTGAAAGGTACATTTTTACCTCTTCAGACCAGACAGTAATAGTAGAGTTTGTTTGTGTGGCACTACCTGTACTACTGGTTTAAATGTATCCATTGAGCCATATGGGTGAAAGAAAGTAATAGAAACCACAAGGAGCACCCGCGATCACGTGAATCCTACAAGCCAACGGACGGCCTCCTCACTTGACTTTGGCAAAGAGGGCTCAGGTCCAAAAAGAAAAGCAAACCAAAAACCCGCGGGGATAGAAAGAGAAGAAAGAAACACAAGCCCAGTTCTACAAGGTTTATTTAAAACGTTAAGAAATGACATGAACCTCAACTCAAATGAAGAGACGAGCGTGAGGTCACCCCCACAATCGTCAAACACCACACCTCGTCATCATTTGCTCCCATAAAAGAACTGCTAGCATGGTTGCCCAAAGCGCCGAAGTCCTCGATTGAAAAAAATAGCAATCAACACCAGTGAGTCTACTAAACAAAAACGATCCAATTTTCAATTTCAGCAGCTTCACAACACACGACGACTCGAGATCGCTCTGAGATTACAATGATGTCCTGGAACACAAGAGGATTCAACCACCTTACAAGACCAGGTGAAGTCCACCTTGCGGAATACGACATAACGCTACAAGAAACCTGGCTCCTTGACAAACCAGCAATCAATGGCTTTTCTGTCATGGTTGCGCCTGCCGGAAAGGGTCGTCTGGGACGTCCATCCGCCGCTCTTTTGGTAGCAGTCCGAAATGGAGTTGGTCTTACAATCAAGAAACGACTGGCTGCTACCCAAAACCACCTAGCAGTGCTTGTTGAATGGGCTCCCTCTTCTGAAGCAAAGACCGAAAAACACAAACCGAAATAAAAAACAAAAGGAGACCCAATGGCTGGCCATAATCACTACGTACTGGAACCCGCAGTCTATCACGGATGAGAAATTTCTTAATATCATCGAAACAGAGATCGATGGAATTCTAGCAGCCCAAGAAGAGGCGCAAATTATAATAAGTGGCGCCCCAAATGCGATGTGCCCAAAAAAGGGACGCAAAACTATCCGCCTGAGAGAAAAAATCAAGGCCGAGGGCAGAAATGGCAGACACTCATGAATACCAGAAACCTTCATAACATCGAGGAGGCCCTCCTCCCAGCTAACCTTATCCCGTCCTGGGAAAGAGGCGCGCAAAAGGGGACTATAGACTACATCTTTACATCAGAGGGCATGTTAACCCAGATGGCTTCATTTGAAATATTGCGGACCGCTGCTAGTGACCATAACATCCTGAAGTCAGCTGGCCGTCGGAGCATAGCACAAGAGTATTCCTGTCTGAAGCCCCGGAACCTACAGCTCAAGGAAACCGACTCAGACTTACGAGGGAAAGGATCAGAGAACTGACGAGAAACTACGAAAGGCAACAGTACAGAGAATCTGGGCCTTTAAATCATTTAGCAGACTTACCAACCTCTGCTAATTCCATACTACTCAAATACACAAAAAGAAAAGCAGGGTTTTCAGCCAACCCGTTGCACGAGTACAACTTAGAGCTAGTACTCAAAAGGCGAGAACTCCAGAAATTGAAGAGACAAGCGACAACCCATTTCTCCTCTATTTTCAAACCCCCCCGAGGCGAATGCTCTCAATACAGTCCCGCTATTGGATCATACTGTTTGGGAGGACTTCTCCGACATTGAAGACATCATGTCAGCTATAAAAAGGCTAAAATCATCAAGAGCTCCGGGACCCGACGGAATTACCAACATCGACTTGAAAAACCACCCGTCAGAATGGGCCTCCTTCTTAAGAACTGTACCCTGTCCAGATCAATTCCAGCCTCTTGGTCCACCTCAGTTGTCGCCCCCATATACAAGAAAGGAGACGGGTCGGCTCCTGTAAACTACCGCCCGATTGCTTTGCTAGACACCATCGGTAAGATCTATGGCTCGTTTCTACAAAGGAGCTTCCAAACTTGGGCTAAATCGGCTGAATGTAATGACCCTTTCCAAGCGGGCTTCATGAAAAACTGCGGAACTCAAGTTAACATTCTGATCCTCAGCATTTTGAAGAGCAAACTCTGGGAAGGTCTTCTTAGCCTTCATAGATCTTACCCAGGCTTTCGACCAAGTCGACAGAGATGCTATGGTCCGAATTGCCCGACATCACTACTGGAACCCATCAAAGCTCTTCACACAGAAACCTCCATGAGAGTTAAACTGAACCACAAAGGCTTACTCTCTGAAATTATACCAACATTCTGAGGGGTCAAGCAGGGATGCCCCCCGGCCCCGGCCTTGTTCATCTCTTTTCTGGGGGACTACAAAGAAAGTGCAAACCGAAAAAAAAATCTTTCCCACCAAAAATCGGCCAAACACCATTAGCTCGACTTCTTTACGCTGATGACATTATCTTCCTTGACCAGACAGAAATAGGTCTCCAAAGACCACTAGATAATCTGGCCTCCTATATATCTGCAAATAATCTGGAGATTAACAAGGAAAAGACGAAAATCATGATAATGGAAAAACCACCTGGGAAGAAGTGAAAAAAAAAAAAAAAAAAAATCGAGTTAGCCTATCGAAAAAGCAGCCTTGGAGGTCATCAAAAACTTTAAATACCAAATACCTCGGTGTGATGATTGATAGCTCCAAATCAGAAGTCGCAATGCAGAAACACCTGTGGGGAAAAAACACGAAAGTTACTACACAGGCGCGGATCATCGACAGGAAGTACGGGTGGTTTTCTCTGTTACCGTTCCTGAAATTCTACAAAGGAAAGGTGGTCCCCTGCCTGGTCTATGGAGGTGAAGCCCTGCCCATTCTTCCAACGGCAATATGGGGAAAATTGGAGGGTTACTTCGGGCGGAGGGTCCTCCAATTTCCGAACTCGACACCGATCGCAGGCATCAGACGAGAACTAGGCCTCCGATCCCTGAAAGCAGCTAAAGAGGCTGGAGAAATGTCACTCTTCATGAAAATACTTATGCCTGAATCGCCCCAGCTTTCCAACCTGATAAATACAGAAATGAACGACGACACCTGCAAGATGCTGACCACATGGGCATCCAAACAAAACTACCCTAAATATCGTCGCCTGCACAGAAGAGACACTAATCGGTAATCCAACCAAAGTAAAAAAGAAAATGGACCAGGAAGACTGGATTGAAACCCAAACAACTGCGGAAAAAAAAACTTCTAAAACACCTGTCCTCTCAACCAAAAAAATTGGATGCCACGCCCGAAATAATCAAAAGATTTCCGGACAGAGCTCTACGTTCAACCCTCCTCAGGGCTAGGCTGAACTTACTGCCAACCAACGAAGTCCGGGCCATAAGGTGCCTTTCTGCCACAAACCATTGTCGTCTGTGCAAAATTCAATCTGAAAAGGAGCCAGTGAAACATCTCCTCTTAAACTGCCCAATGACCATCAAATGGAGAAGAGCTTTTCTCGGCCCTCTACTGGAACCTTTCCCTCAGTATGACGAAGAAGTGTGGTGGTCCCGCTTAATGAGTGGGTCAAGGACTTCGTGGTCCATAGCCATGGCAAAAATACTAAAAGCCGCCCTGGACGAATGCGCAAAAAAGGAGACGGAACTCCTAACGGCAAACTCGACCGCCTAAAGTAATGATGGCGAAATGTTCTGAAACTAAAAACACAGAATTGAAGAGAAATAAAATGAACTAAACTGCTTTTTAAAATCATAAAATTGATAAAAGCAAAAAAAAAAAAAAAAGAGAGAGGACATGCTCCGATGTCCATTTGCTATTTTTGTATGGGAGTAGATTACTACCTATTTTTTTTTTGTTTATTTTGGGGAGTAAAAGTGGTGATACATCCTTTATCTCTAGGGCTGCTTTTATCAGCCCATTGCTGCGCAGCTGAAAATACATAGGACAAACATTTTTATTGCGCTTTACGGGGTCGCCGCATTTAATTGTGGTGACAATGTGCAGGAAAGAAATTGCCATTTTTGTTTATTTTAAATTCACAGTAATCACATAGAAACCCTTCTGGTGGTGTACTTTTATGTTTTAACCTATGTTTTGGTTAAGGTGTTGCGTGTCAAGATATGTTGTCGGTTAGGGTGGGGTGTAGAATCATATTGACATGGATATTTCTACCATGTATTTCTGATATTTTATTTATAGTGTGTCCATACACAATTTCAAAGCGCGACGCGGCAGGGGAGTGGAACAAAGGGGGAGACAAGAAAACTATCTTACTATGCCCAGCGACTTGGAGATCACGCAAGTGCAGGGGAGAGGAAGGGGTTGGGGAGGGGAGGAGCAGCAAGTGCAGGACATTGTTTCTAACCATCAAGAAACAAGAAGCACGGCCAACAGGTGGCAGTGCAAGGTTAAATAAGTGTCAAATGTGATTGCATGGGAATTGGGGCATTCAAAGTGCACTTTAGGCAGCACACAGAGAAAGATGGCGCTTTCCTTCCTCCCGTGCCTCTCACCCAACTCCCTCCTGCAGCTAGAGTACCACTAGTCTCTCTCCCTCCCCATTTCTACAACTAATATATATCTACCCAGCCCTCTAGATAAGCTGCGTATGCTTCCTTTTTACGCATGCATTTATTGCCAATACGAATTATTTCATTTCATCCTGTGTACGCTTTATTTATTCATTAAATAAACATATTTTCCACCACTAGATGGCAATGCATACTTGCCAAAATTATGTGATCAAAAAGCTGTAGGATTCTTGTAGTTTCAAAAATAGTAAGTAGCTTAATAAGATCATAGGAAATGACATCACATAACCTCTACCATGATGCCATCACAAGAACTAACACCACGTGACATATCGTCCAGAACAGATTACAGTAAATGACTTGTCTGGCATGGTCTATCCTAGATCCTCTGAGCATCATAAAATAAGCAATAAGATTACTGAAATGAGCAGTGACAGCATGTGAATTCTTTAATTAGAGGAGTGTAAATGTTTCACACAATTATACAGAGGTGTCTGAGCCTAGCGAGGGAGCCAAATCAAGGAAAGGGTTGTTTGGGGGTCGGGGAAGGAAGGCCATGTTGATCCCCCCCCCCCCAACATTTTTAAAATAATGGGTTAAAAATGTGCATTATAGAGCACACGTTCTGAAAAACAGAGCCACACAGTTTGCTGCATGTGGTCACCAAGAGTGCACAGGAGCAATTTCATGATGCTTTTCCCACAATATATTTCTGCTCTTACATGTCCATTCTGACTGGACCACTATATGCCGCTATACCCAAGTAGGAAGGGTTGTCATGTTGGTTTTGCATGTGACAATGCTGTAATAAAATTAGAAAACATTCCCAGACCGGCTGCACCTATGTAGGTCAGTCTAGCCATGTGCGGGTGACCTCTGAGAACTGTGCCCAGTTCTTACTATACTAACAACATTTTAATCAAAAAACCAGTAACGATTATATTTTTTCATTAACTTTCCATTATTGAGCAGCAGTTTATGCCCTATCAAAGGTTTCTGCCCTGTGTAAGGGATAATGTGTTGGGCAAATGATCTGTACGTTATATACAACAATAAGATGCATTCTTTGTCAAAAGGTGCTTATCCAGTCCTGTTTTTGTCTTTGTATTCTGGGATTTGTAGTTCTGCTTTTCTCATTATAAAACTCAGATTAAAAGTCCCAGAATGCAAAGAAAAATCAGAACTGGATAAACAACCATAGACTGGAATGGCTCATATTTGTAACTATGCTCCAACTTAGTACGACCTTTAAAACTATTTCAGGCAATATCAAATTGTCCAATGTCCCGTGTAAAATGATAATTAATTCATAGCTTTTATGCTACTATTGTGTTGCATTGTGGTACTTATTGTACAACATGTTTAATCGGAACAGGTATGCACAATGACCTGCCAGGGTTTACAGAAAGTGGTTTTAGAGCTGTTTCTATAGATTACTAATGTCCAATGTGTGAATGAAGTAGTGATCTAAGGTGAAATAAGTGGGCAGTGGCTGCTTATCTGTATTTCTAGCTTGGGTGAGCTTTACAATTCTGATATTGCGCAGATTACTTTGCATGTCAAATTTGAAATACATTCTGCAATTCAGAGTTAACACCAAATTACCTACTTGGCATCCCAATCAGAAGAGTTATAGCGCAAAGAACAAACTGCCAGGGAAGGTTCCGTTTTTTTGCTACACTCGGACTCAATCTTTGAAATCATGTACAGTTACTGCCACAAGCAATGATTACAATTTCCCAGACTATCCTGCAAAATAATGCAAGCAGGGAAGCACTAGCCCTCTGAAGTAACATAAAAAGTAAGTTACTCTGAGTTTCACTCCAAAATTATCTGACTAACTTTGCAGATAAATCACAGAGAAATGGCACAATAAACAAGCTTTTGACACTGCTCTGAGTCAGCAGACAGGAATAACATTTGTAACGCGTGGAGAGAAGGTTTCAGGCAGGTAGATTAGGCCGCCCACCACCCCCTGTAAAAAACAGTGATTATGATTGCAGCTCAGCTGTCTGTCTTGGTCCCAGGCCAACAAATAGCCAGGCCTGGTCCGAGCCCCATAAATATGCTGCTGAGCCTGACCGTCTCTATAAAAAGCAGTAGGATCTGTGGCTGAAATCTGTAGGTGGAAGGACTGCTTAAAAAGCAGTAGCCTACCGCCTAAATCGGTAGGGTTGGCAAGTATGGCACTGTAGTGTTTCTTTGGTCATCAGCAGCATAGCAAGCGTGGAAAAGGGCGATTTAAAAAAAAAAAAAAAAATATATATATATATATATATATATATATATATATATATATATATATATATATATATATATTTTTTTTTTTAAATAAGACGTGATTGAAGGAGCGAGTGGAACCATTTATACAGTGCACAGTATAGTGTAAATTGTCCCCTTGATCTTTAGAAGCATCTAATGGCACTTTCCTTCAGGCTCTGCGTCAATTGCTTTCAATGCAGCAAAGTATATTTTATAAAAAATATAGTTTAATTGGCTTGAAGCATCTAAACTATGCTACATGTGAACCAGTAACCTGTATTGGCTATGTCCACTGTCGGAGACCTGTCCAAAGTGCCTAGATGCGATTCAGTTGACTGCTGGGCTATACAAGTCTTAATACTAGTGCTTGCATTCAGTGTTTTCTTTGCTCTTGTGAATATGTGTGAACCCTCCTGAGACTCACCTCTTGTGAATATGTGTGAACCCTTCTCAGACACTCACGCCATCAGAACATACATGGGATTTACCCTCCACCACGCAATCACATCCTGCACATACTAAGGGACATCGAGTGGCTGCAGATTAAACACACAGTACATGCACCTTGTGATTGCGACTGAATCCTAAAATCCCGGAATAAAATCAATGCCAGCTCTTCGACGGGGAGGGACAATTCCTGGGTAGTGTAGCATGTGACCCCCCCCCCCCTCCAGTTCTCCCCTCAGTGCTAGACAATGAGCCGACACGCGTGTGCCAATTTTGTGTAATTCCGAATGTAACAGGTGAATGTTTTGTTTGACCACTGATGTGATGCAGTAGTTCTATTGTTTGCTGACGACAAATAATTCAAGGTACCCATCGATTCTCGTTGGCTGTACCTCCCCACAACTAAATCTCACCTGCCCACGTCATTGGTTCATTCCACAGCGCCCAAGCCATGCTTCAGTTCTGATCAAGCAGCAGCAAAACTGTCCTTAAATAGATTTTGAAATAGTTGATATTTCCTAAATTTGCGGCTTGACTTGAAAATCAAACTTCGTAGATGACTTAGAATACGTTTACTATCCTTTGTTAGATGGCTACGGTTCCTCAAATGGATATTATGATTTGGTGGTAGGGTGACAACATTTTCAAGATATAAAACCCAGAGCAGGCCACCAACATAAAATTAGCACTGTAATTTGACACTGGCTGTCATGACAGAACTTTAGCAGTTGGGTGAGGAATACAACACATTCCCATGGATGTAAACTGCGCTGATTTGTAGTGACTGTAAGCATGTTAAAAACAAAGGAACATTTTGCTTTGATTGCTATAAAACCAATTCTCAAGCAGCCTCTGTGGCACAATCAGTTAATTCATGTGACAGGTGTTCGAGCTCACCATGGGACGTAAGAGACCTAGTTTAAGTTCATTTTAATGTAAAACTACGAAGCTATTCTAATGTTTATTTAATTTTGAACTGTTATGTGGACTTGTTGGTAAATGAGCATTGTGCATCGAGATGGGAAGATTTACTCTTCCAGCAGTGACAGATGGGAGGCTGCCAGTGGTCACCCCCACCAAAACCAGTATAGGGCTTTAAAACAATAATGAAAACGAACTTGTGGGGCAGATGGCCCAATTCCGGGACGTCTGGTCACCCTACTTGGGGGTGGGCACACCACAGCTGTGTATGTGTTGGATACGTTTTACTCTCTTGCAGAGGAGAACTCATTTTTACTCTCTTGAAATTGCATTTACTCTCATTTTAAAAAGCATGCGTAAAATACTCCCACCTCAAAATCTTATCTGGAGCACTGTATCTACCTATCAATGAAGTCTACAGAATTAAGACCCGAAATTTACATGTAAAACCTTACCAAAACACAATTGACGACATTGGGGGATGGGGCAGGTGAGAGATGTCCAATAAGTGGTCAGTCTGATATGGAGGGATTGGTGGCCAGAGTAAACGGGATTTGGGTCATACCTGGTGTAAGCTACAGAAAGGTCGTTTATCATGCGATTTACTCATTGCAAGTGATATCGAGAAGCCTGTCCAGAGCCTGTGTGTATTTGGGTCATGGCTTTTAGCACCGACTCCTCGGAAGCAAAGTCTGTAAGATCCTATTGTGGGTGATCGCCTGCAGACCCAATCACTGTAAGTAGCTGTTAGCTGAGACTGGAGAGATGACCCCCCCCCCCCCCCTGGATATCCTGCTGAGTGCTCCTCCACAGCAGAGGCTTGATGCCTGTTAGGATGACTACTTTGTTTGTGCTTGCCCCCAGGAATTTGTAATGCAACTGTGCCAAGCCAAAGACTGTAACGAGGGCCCCTTGTCCTTGCGGGCGGTGTTCGTGCATGTTTGCTCGGATATTTAATATGTGAAGTGACGTTCCATGACGTTGCCACAGGAAGGTGTGCATGGACAGGATACGCAGTGCTTCTGCCCTGCCTCTTGTGGCACCACATCCCTCCCCACCAATGTTAAAAGTTCAAAAGTAACTTCTCCCTATCACATAGTCTTTGGGTTTTCCTGGTGGTTTCACGTCTATTCTCACCAGGTGCCAGCTTTCACTCTGCTCCTCACTTTTTTTTGCTACGTTTTGGGCGTTGTCATCTTTTCCCATCCACTTGTGTGTAACTTCTTGGACTTGATTCACAGCCTTGTGTTTGAAGGCCACCTCCACTTTCTCTGCTCTGCTCTTGGCAAGTTCATGAGAGCGGCCTAGCACATCCTTTGCAATGGTAGGCCAAATTGCCTTTTTATTGGTCTACCTAATTTATTTGAGTAGCACCCTTAGATTAGTTGGGCACAAACTTCATCCGTTTTGTCAGCTAGGGTGCAAGTAGAGGCTTGTTGTCTGAGCCTTGCGTGAAATGCCTTGATGTTTGTGTGCCATGGTGCCCTTGGCGTAGCTGTAAACTTTAAAAATCTGCATTATTTATCAAGGGCTGTTTTCCTGGCTGCGTATGAGTCCTTAATTGGCGCCATCAGCGTAACGGTTTTGTATACTCCCAGCCAAGCGTAGAATAGCCTTGCAGATTTGTGTCATTCTCCCTCGTAGTGGCCAAGTACAGCTCCCGCCTTTTGACCCAGAGGGTCCTTTTCGGCCTACCGTTGATGGTGCCCCAATTCTGAGATTGGCACATACAACAGTCCTGGTTTTGCAGGGATAAGAGTGTTGGGCCGTCCTCGGAGTCCCCCAATCCTTCCTTCGTTGCCAATTGTTGGATCCCACCTGGATGTGATCATGCAATTACTGTAAATTAGCAGGGTTCGCCGAAGACTGGGGTCACTCCATGATCTACTGTGTATGTATGGAGAGGTCAAATATACCTTTTAGTCCATTTTGAATAGTATAATGACAAATTAAATTGCGGAAATCATTTGGTTGGGCAAGTGTTGGAGTTGGTTGACAAATTTAAGTATCTGGGATCTTTTATATATGATGGAACAAGTAGGAAACGCGCCGGACGCTGATTTAAGTTCAAGATTTTTGGCAGCAACTTCTCAGTTCATTTTGATTTTAAATTTGGAAGGTACTCCTTGCTGCCGTTGATGAAATTATTGAGACAGAAAAATGTGCCTGGGCACAGACGAGAGAAGATTGTATTCCCTGGGATAAGATGGAGGTTAAACTATGGCACAAAGTAGTGTGCCTTCCGGGCTCTGTCCGGGTGGCTGGTATTTTTAGGTCAGCTCCCAAATGAGACAGGAATTGACTGGTGAAAAATTGCACATTTTTGCCAGGATTGTCCGTCTACCAAATGCTTCCTTTCTTACACTTCTCAAGGAAATGTGGGTAAAGGGTAACTGCAGGGTTTTAGTGAAATGGGTGGAGTGGGACACACTGTTACTCTCTATTAATGGAATACTAAACCTTTGATCATTTTAATTGGTCAGTAAAAAATTAGATTTTAGCACCATACCTGAGGAAACATCCGTCAAAAGAATGTAGGTTCAAAATGTTGAGTAAAGCTAAATCTATGCCCAACTAGGGAAGTGTTAGGGAGAAGCAGTAAGGTTCCTAAAGGGTAAATGGTTATGTCGTTCTTGTGCTCTAGAGGATGAGACCTTAAAACATCTGGGTCTCATGCGCAGATTTACGCAATGTGTGGGAGAAAATCACTGAACTGTACCCTAGACTGACTGAAGAGGATCTGTGTATCAGATTCTTAAATACTAATGAGCTCTCACTGTCTAGGTCATTGGAGTTTTTGGAAGCTCTCAAAGATGGATAAAAGGGATAGAATTTTGTTGTGTGATTATGTGAAAAGGATTTTTCTATATTCCATTTTAAGGAATTTTGTATTTTTTTCCTTTAGTTTCTAAAAGATGCATAGATTGCTAATGTGATGGTTTGTCGGTGTGAAAATAATAAAAAATTAAAATTATCAACAATGCATCTGAATACATTTATTATTCAATCACATATAGATACATTTAAGAATTCCTTGAACATTACTCAGAAGATTTAATTATTCTATTTGGTATTTAGTTTTTCATTTGTTTCTTTATCTGGTTTCTTTTTCTCTTGGTCTGGATTCACATTGGTTGACGTTTAAAAAGTTTTGGAGTAGAATGCTAATTAGATATTCCTTCATCAGTGACAATATAATATGAAGAGTATACATTTTTCTTCTACGCATGCCGGTGTGAGCGCTGTACACAATTATTCAATAATCTAAACTAAAACGCATAATAATGGATATACTGGTATTGAAGGTACGAAAATAATCTGCATTCGGTCTGATAAAATGCACTGCTAAAAAGCTTACAAGTCTACTTACTCCCATAAGCGTCCATCAGAGGTGCCGCAGACCCACTACAATCACTCTGGGTTAAAGAAGGAAGAGTAATGGCAATGGATAATTATCCCTTTTTTAAATTTTAATTTTCAGTGTGGACCTAGCTTGAGAGCAGCGTAGCGCTGTACGTGGTGTGTGGTGGGTCAGAAGGACTCGGATTCCAATATTCCATTTAGACTTTCTCTTTATTAAGAGATCATTGAAAACGCATAACTTTCTCTAAACTAAGGGTTTCCCCACCTAACCAAACGGAGTGCTCGTCAGCTGTCCGAGAGTCCAATGGAAAGATCTGTCGTCCGTCCAAAAACAAATTTATGCTGGCCCTACCACTATCAAAGCAACTAAGGCACATGAGAATGACTCCCTTCTCCTGTGGGCTGCTTTCTTTGCAAGGTCCGTTTACTGAAGTATTCGTAGGTAGCTCTTTAGAACTACTTTTTAACTAGTTGTAAAGTTCAGATATTGGGCATTTCCACTTTCTCTTGATCTGTTCTCTTATGACCTTATTGGTTTGGTTTTCTCTTTTCTCTTTGTGCCCCTCTTTTGTTATACAAACTTGAAACTTTCCCTTGACTTAAGATTCAATAGTCTTCTTGATTAGGACACACAATACTGTTAATTACAATTCTCACTCTTCTCGTATGTTTCCCACTCTTACTCTTAACTGGCACGAGTAGGAATCTTCCAATACTGTTCCAACTCTGCTATACAATTTTGGTTCTTTACTGGGGTGAGTAGGAGTAACCCAATAATGGTTCTTGCTCTTCGTCCACACATGTTCCTCACTGGGAGGAGTATGAATAGCCCATACGTTATTGGCGGTGCCCACCCTGGGTTTCTCGCTCTGTTACCTTTTATGACCTGGGGATTGCATCATCGGGCCTGCGTTTCAGACGAGCTCTCTTCTCTCATTGTTGGGATGGCGTCTTTGCTCGCCGCTTTCTCTTCTCTCGGCATACTCCGTGGTGCTCTCTGTTAAGTGGTCTTAGCCTCCCTGGGTTACCCCCTAGGCAGTTCCTCAAGATAACTGGAGTCCTTATCCCCAAGGGGGAGTCTCTCTTGGTTAGTTCCAGCTTGCCTTTACCCTTAGGGAGGGTATAGCGTAGCGGGCTCCCTTCCATCCACCCTAGAGAAAAGTGACTTAATCCTGTGATTTATCTCAGCTGTCAGCTTTTAACAGTAGTGCAGTAGTGTGAGTTGCAGTTTGTGTCCATTGGGATTAGTCCTTAATCGGGTGTCTTTGGAAAAAGCCACATTTTGATTTCCAAGGTGATACCAGGATTGAGTTCCAGAGGTCGGGTGCATGGCAACATAAGGATTGTTTGCGGGTCCTCTGTGCCACCAGATATGTGAAGCCTAGCCACCAAGTACGCTGTTCTGCTTCTTGTGACTGCAGAAAGGTTGGGCCCTAGGCTGAAACTAGCCTTGCGCTTCGCTTTATAATTTGCTAAGCTTGTTTTGTAGCAGCATGGTCACGGGTGGGTGGAGGTGCTGCCCACCTCCTGTTTGGTTACTGTGAAAGTAGTACAGGCCCGGATACTTTGCGCCATTTGGTTTACAAATGATGGATATACGCAGAGGGCTTGATATAGCCATTGCTCCAGCTTAACCAGGACAGCACAACCAGCCCAGGAATCGGAGGGCTTCGTACATTAATTGCTCTAGCCTTGAAAAGGACCCTAGAGGTTGACATGTCGGCTGACCTTTCTATTCTACATGTCTTCACTACACTAATAAAACCACATTGGCTTCTGAATCAAACTATTGTAGTGGATATCCATCATTTGTAAATCAAATAGTGCAATTTATCCCGGCATATACTACTTTCGCTTCTTGTGACTGCTTTGTAGACAACATGCAATCTTGAACTTTGCTACTTTGGAATTTTACCCCATTTGGGCTCTGCTACTGCAAGACCTCACCGCATCTGAATTTTGCAGCTGTAAGTTCTGCTCTTTGCGAATCTGGTTCACTTTGAATCCTGCAACTGTGGGGTCTAATCACATTTGAATTTTATTGCTTTGAGGTTCCACCTTCATTTGTGTTTGCTACTGTGGGCGTTTCACAACATCGGAGTTAATTTTTATACTGGAGAGGAGGAGGGGTTGCTGCTGTGAGGTTTCACCACGTTTGAATACTGCTTCTGTGGGGTTTTCCACATTTATGCAGCTGTGAGGTGCGTCTGTGTTTGAACTTAACTAGTGTGAGAATTTCTCCATTTTGAGCTCTTTTCTTTTTATCGTGCCCACTCAGAATCCTGCCACGGTGGGGTTTCATCACAATTGAGTTCTGCTACTGGAATTTTAGCATTCCTGAATTTCCCTACTTTATTTTTGCCACTATGAAGCATAACCACTCTATGAACCTCACTACCTTGATGATTCACCACCTTGACCCATTGCTACTGAAGTTTCACCACTTGAACCATGCCACTGTGATTTTCACCATTCCTTGAACTTGACTACCATGTAGTTTCCTACACTTTTTCAAATGTTGGCTACTGCAAGGTTTCACTATTTTTGAGCTCTGTATATTGCCACTTTGAACTTTGCGACGGTGAAGTCTCGCAAGTTGGGAATTTTGAGGTGGGAGGGGTCAGAAATGAGAGATGGACACAAGTTGTAATATTCTCATTATTAGTAATTTTATTTAACAGAAATAACTTGGAAAAACACCTCTCCAAAACATTCTAAACGGACCCTCGCACTAGAAACAACTAAGGATTCAAGGAAATGTCTGACACATGTTTAGTGGAAAATGTTCATATTCAAAATATATAGGGATAAAACCACAAAGTGTTTTCCAAGGAGAAACCCTTGAATCCAAAGGATCGGGACCCACCCCTCGATTATTAGTTGGATGGCAATTGTCTCTTGTGATGCAAACAAACTTGTTTAAAAGTGTCTTTGTTCAATGATTCCTTGAGGCTTTTAAAGTGTATTCAGCAAATTCTTGTTCACACAATATTTTTCATAACATCCCACAATGCCTTTGTAGCCAAAAGTATTTCTCTTGAACAATTTCTTTATATTGGATTCACAAGGTTCTTGTTTTTTAAACTTAAAGGTTTGACTGACAGTTGCATTTACATATCGGAATTTCATACATGCACTTTCCAGATTCCCTGGCATACTGCCTTGCCAGGTATTTTGTATTGTTAAGCTTTTGTTTGCAACTCTGGTGGATTGCCGGGTATACCCATCTCCCATGGTTCCTTTTGTGGGGCCCTTCAGATCTCCTGGTATTCTTCCCTGCCAGGTATCTTACTCAAATGTCATCTGTCTGGTGCCTTCTCTTTACCAGGACTTTGCTCTATTGGTTTCACATGTTGTTTTCAATCTATCACATCAACATCTACTTTGTTCTGTGCAATGTATTTACTTTGGCTAACACTTTAGGTCTCCCCCCCCCACATTGCCATCTCATACTTATGTAATTTGTTCAGGTTTCGTTGCTGCACCTTTTCGTTTCAGTTTTTCAAATGTTCAATTTAAGCATTGATTAAACATTAGGTTTTGTCTGTTTAACAGAGTATTGTCCATACCATCAATCTCACATCATTCGTTCACTTGATTGCTGTTTGTCGGTATGCCCAGGTGTCCCCAATGACTCTGGGCTGACTCACTAGTAGTTTGTGGCGTCTACAACTTATGGTGTGCCTCTGCGGTGAAGCTTCCTCCCTGGATTGGCTTCTTACACGAAGCAGGTTTCTCTTAAGTGCTGATCGTGTTCACTTGCTGGCTTCTTTGTGGTCTGAATGGAAAAACGCCACTTCCTGACATGACTGTACCTCCTGGAGCTTTGCGGTGCTTCCCAGTGCTCCTGCGGTCCTTCAGGTATGCCTGCTGCTCCCCTCCTCCATTCACGCCACGTCGCAGTCTGTAACTTGCGTTTGCTAGCTGCTGCATTAATGTGCTAGTCTCCCTCGTACTGCTTTTCTGGATACTGTGGTTGCCATTAAATGTCCCGGCTACTTTAGTTTGAATGAAACTAGTCTGCATGTTAGTATTTGGATTTTGCTTAGTTTGCATCATTTCTTCCCTCCTCTTCTTCGTCTCAGTACTTAAGGCTTCATGGGAGCTGAAGTCCGTAGGTGCAATTTGATTTTCATTATGAGTTCAAAAGCTTCACGTAAAGATATGTCCAAAACAGAAGATGTTTTGTTGTTATTGTTGGAGGTCTACATGGAGTTTTGTCTGGAGTGACATTAAAGGAAGGGGTTTCTGATCTTCACAAGGAGGAATTGTGGGGTGACTAAAAGTCCTCAAGGAGTTACGGGTTATTGGGTCTTTGTTAGGAATAAGGGAGGAATACTGTCTCATCCAATGAAATTGTCCACTCTTCTCTGTAGTTGTCCCATCCCCTGTGATCCTTGCTCATGTAACCACCCCAGGGCCAGGTTCAGGTACCGGCGGCCGTCCCCTGGCCACATGGGAGGAGGTCACCACCGGGGAATTGGTGAGGAGTCTATTGGATTCATCGTAGGTTTCCACAACCTCGATTTGCTTCTGTAAGACTTAACCTCTTTCAATTATAAATACTGTGCTGCCTTTAACTGTACTGCTTGACTTTAGTGCCATTTAAACTACCCACTCAAAAACCATACTGGCGTGGTTTGTACTGCTCCTGAAATTCAGCCACCCTAATAACAGCACCAACTTGTTACTCCGGCCCTAAAATTTGCTTTCCTTAACTCCCTCCTCTCTTCCATTCTAAAACTATACTTTGATTCTGCTGCTGCTAAACCTAACCACTTGTAAAACTCCACCTACTTGATTCCTACTGCCCTTCAATCTCTGAATTTTAAACTGCTTACGATCTGCAGTAGTAAACTGACCCACAACAGTCATGAAACACCGCAATCACAAACGTGCCAGATACAAGAAGGCCAAGGAAACCAACGTGGAAGAATGTACAAGAAAGACAAATGAAACCTCACACCCATCGAACAGGAACTACCTATCGGAATTCACAACACCTTCAAATCGCCATCAAGCATATCTAAACAAATTAAAGATCTGGACTAAGACAAGAAGACCTCTGGCATCTCCTGCTACCTCTCCACCTACAATACTACTACACTGGAAAACTAACAACCCACATCAAAGAAACACAAGAGCATACCCCACAAGACTATCAAACCACCCACCACAACGCTCAGAACAAGGCAAGTGGAAACGGCTTTGGAAAGACACCTATAGAAACCAGAGCTAAGCAAGAATCCGTAACCATTCACACCCCTTAGATTACCAGAGATTGGAAAAAGGGCAACACAGACCACAAAACACCCCACCACAATGAATTCGAACAGAGACATCTATTGTGCAACTTAATGGAACTCCTCAATGGATGGCTTCAACAACACACCCAGCCCAAAACGGGCTCATCCAATAGAGTGGAAGAATCAACAGCACTGCCATATGCGAAACGAACAAAATGACACTTAACAAAGCACAAGCCAACTTGTACATACTACACTGCAACCTACTCAACGGACAATCTATGGCAAAACAGAAATGTACGACCTCTCAAGCAAAGGCGGAACAGACCCACTCTTACTTGCAGAAACATGGCTGTCTTGCAACTACAAAGTAATTGCACACAAAGCCATACCAGACATCTACAAACTAATACTTTTAACTGAAAAAACGAAGGAGGAGGAATCACCCCAGCGCACAAAAATGACATGTGCTCAACGCGCCTCCCCTCAACCAACAGAAGACTGCAAATTATTCAAATCGGCGTACATCAAACCCAACCTGAAAGATGAGACGGGGAAATGCAGAAGACCCTACTGACTTATATCAAATCTACCATACTCAGTAAAAATTCTAGAGAACCACGTCTACAAAGAACTACTCCATGTAGAAAGCAATGCAATACTTGACCAATCCCAATTTGGCTTCAGACCCATGAGGGTTGCTAAATTGGCACTCCTCTCCATATGGGTTGACCTAAAAAAAAATGTGGTCAACGGCACCCATCGGCTCTCATACTACTGGACATATTAGTCGCAATCTGACAGGCAATGCTAAAGAAAACTGGAGGAATGCAGCGTTAACAGCTCTCCACTACAATGGCTGAAATCTTTCCTCAGCAACCGAAAGAACACACCTACCACTATTTAAAATAAACAGTAAAAGTATCACATGCGATGTACCACAAGGATCAAGCCTCAAAGTCTGCATGACCCCCTTGCCCCTAACGAAACTCATTACAACCCATGGACTGACTGCCTACAACTATGCAGACCACGCCCAACTCCTCTTCAAGATGACCCTGACAACGCCTTCAACAAATGCCTCGTCAACAAACACATGGATGACAAACAACCTCAAGCTAAATCCAACCGAAATCACGATCTCCCTTCCGGAGGACAGTACAACGTAGGCATACCTGACCTGGCCACTGAGTACGGGAACCCAACCGGAGACATTGACAAGGATAGAAAAACCGGGCAATTCGCCTAGGAACATAAGTCCAAGCAATAGAAAACAAATGTTTCTACCTCCTGCGAATAAGAGGGATCATTCCCTTATCTCAATTTGTCACAGAGAACTCTTGCGATTATCTCCTTGTTGAGGCTACTCCTGAGACTAAGTAGAAGAAACCACATCACATCTGCCCTGAGAAGTCTATACTGGCTGCCAGTAAAGAAACCCATGAACTCCAAAGCTCTCTGCATTGTCCATGACACTACACGGTCAAGGAGCTGAATACCTCAAAGCTAAAATTACCTGTTACCAACCAGCAAGATTGAGCAATTTCCTCCAAATGGAAACCAAACACTACTTGAAAAGGAAACTTTGGAAGAACTGCCTTCTCCTATCTGATAAACAAACAATGGAACTAAACCAAACGAAATAAGAATGACGAAAGACCACCTAACATTCAGAAAATGATTACACCATGGCTATTCAACTTGCCGAGATAAACAGACGTGCACCTCTACAAACCATAGTCATTTTGAGCACAAGGTCTATCCCTCTCTCATCACAAACCAACCGTACCCACTTTTCTTACATATAATGGCAGCGATGCATGGTATAAATGAACATAACCTAACAATTCAGGACAGTATCCGCGAATCCCATCCTGTAGGCAAGGAGGGAGAGGAGCTGACGGTGGTCGGCTATGTCGAATGCAGCTGATGGGCCAAGGAGGAGCATGAAGCATGCCATCCGCCCCCAATCCATGATTTGGAGGGATAATCCACCACCTGGATGCTACACACTTGGGGCGGAACCCTGACTGAGCATGGTTTAGAAGGTGTAGTAGTTGGCTTCTGGCAAGTTGTTTTGTAGGGACTACTTTTTCCTAGAGTTTGTGAATACATTGGATATTCTTAATGGGCCGTTAGTTGGCCAGGTTGTCTGGGTCTAGGGTCAAATTTTTTTATTTTTTTTATTTTTCAAATGAGGTCGTATGAGACCACTCTTGAGGGTGACTAGTAATGAACCTTCTTTGAGGGAGGCAGTAATGATGCTGAGGAGTGTGTTGTGCCCATTCATTGTTTTATGATGAATGTGGGAATTATAAGCAGGTTTGTGGGAGGGGGAGGGAGGGAGTGCTTTTTCTTAGCTGTAGCCCTGCAGTATGTGAGGGAGATGCAAATGGGAAGCATCTTTGGAAAGTTTCCTAAAAATGGCAACACATGCAAAACGTAAAAAAAAAAAACGCTCACCTATAGTAGGTGTTCTGTGCAAATCTAATAACCAAAGCGTTCTGTGTATTTTTAATCCTGCAATCAATTAAAGACTTGACTGTAAGCCCCTGTACCTCGTGGGTCCAACCTGTGTTATGAATTCATGCCTATTTGTGATTACACTTGCCTTACTAGTTTATCTCTTGCCACGCCCAGTATTGGCTCGGTTTTGATGTGGGAAAAGCAGCTGTATTGCTGGTGTTGCAATACTGATTGACCATGACGTTTCTGATGTACACAACTCCCTGTGTTGTGCCAGGTATCTGCACCGGTACTTCAATGGTGAGTGGCAACCGTATGTGGGGCTTGGCTACCTAAACCCAGAAGCTTTTATTTGGCAATTTCCTATATTGTGCCAGTGTAGCAACAGGGCAGCCAGAGCTCCAGATAAGGCGAGTACTAGGCCTTTTTACCCATGAAAATCTTGTAAATACGCCAGCTTTATTCTTTTCCTAGGTACATTTACACACAGGTTTAGAGCCGAGGGCAGTGCAAAGGTCAGGTTACTTGACAGAAACCAGAAGGCTTCTTGTGATATTTATCTACATGAATGTAATTGCAAGCCACCTCCGAAACAGAATGTATTTCTCTGAAGCCTTTCCTAGAATTTTAGGATTGTATAATTACTAAGATGTAAAACTAAGTTGCATTTTTTTTATTTTTATTTTTACAAGTTATGCTTTTTTTTTCTCCCAATGAAAGCAAACCAGTATTGCACAATTGTATTTTTCAGAGGTCTGGTGCTGTGTGCATAATCATGCAGAGGCAGATCATTTTTACACTTCTAATTTAATGTATAGTCTAATTATAGAAACAGTGTGTAAAATGATGACTATGCACAGTCTAGTTTACATCCTTTCAACCTTGCAATCAATGGGGTACATTACTATAAATGGTCAGTGGCAGCAGAGTTTGCTCAAGGGTGAGTAATTGTCATTACACTGATCACAGGTGTTCTAGCTTCTCAAATCTTCAAGACTACAAATAAAACATCCAAAACCTGACTTTCAAAGTGCAAGCGCTGCTCAAAAACAAACAAATGAAGTTACATTGGTAATTGAAATAGAAACTCAGCAAAACCTGTCCCTGTGATAATCCAAATAGGTATTTAACTTTATGTAGCGCTTCATAAATGGTTTGTCATAAATCTAGGTACTGTGATCATTATACCTCAGTCGATAGCTAACCAACCTCTGAAGGATGTTATCCAATAAGATAGGTCAGCCGGTTGAGCACTCGTTGCTGCAATCTCTGCATGATCTGTGGGTTGCGGGTTTGAATCCTGGCAAGTCCAACTCAGCCTTTCATCCTTTCGAGGTCGATAAAGGAGTACCGACTTAGCTTTGGTGGTAATTCTGATAAATATGTTCTATGTACAGCGCTTTGCCAAAAAAGCAATATAAATAACCATTTCACCACTAGATTAGATATAGAATTTAGCATGGAGTCCTTGCCTCTCTGCACTGTTGTATCGTAACATTGGTATACCATTAGGTAGCAATAGCTCCAGGAAATTAGGACTTTCATTAAACATCAAAAGACAATTCTGCTATCGAATCTCAAAACGCACAATACAAATTCATGTATGCTTTACTATATAATTGGCTAGGTTGTTGTGATTTCAACATTTAAATATAGACAGAAGAGATGAAATGGCCAGAAATGATGAAAGGTGTATTCTGTCAAAATGCAGAAAGCTGCCGCATAGTAATGATTTCCATACATTTTTTTCACTTGTCTGCTGGATGTGGAATACATTTTACTCTCTTGCGAAGGAGAAAAGTCATTTTTGCTCTCAAAGTTTAAAAATAGAGGGTAAAATACTTCCACCTCAAAATCTTATCTGGAGCACTAAGCGCAGCCATCTTAACTTAGGTTACCTCTAGCCGGGATATAATTTGGAAATGCTACCAAAAGAGGCTACTGTATGGTATTGCATTGATTTAGTCTGTTATGGAAAGCATGTAACTGATAACGAAAAAGAGCTTTGAAAAACCATAACTCCATTATAAGGCAGTCAAATATTACCATTTCGTTAAGTGTTTGAAAAAATGAAATGTCTGAAGGAGGATTCTGTGCTATCTCCTAGGACATTTTAATGCAAATGGGCAGAGCTCAAAGACACATGGGTACTGTGTTCTGTCTGTTCTGTTCCGCGCAACTTGTATATGATGTGCAAGTTCTTACTGGTTTCCCTTCAACTCTTCAAAGTCATACTTCAAGAGCAATCATATATATATATATATATATATATATATATATATATATATTTTTTTTTTTTTTTAAGGGGACGTTATGGTTAAATTGCCCTACTAAAAACCTGTGCAATTCACTAAAACTTTACAAACCTGCCATTATGGTTCAAAGTAAAGCCGAACAACCCCTGAAATTCGCCTGTTATGGTAGGCTAAGCAATCGTACCTGTCCCCAACACTGTGCACTATTAACACGAACACCCAGGACATGAAAGATGGCATCACAAATGTCATTGATGACATCACATGTGCATTTACCTTTCATGAAAAGTCTGTACAAGGGATCGTTATTGTAATGTTAATAAGTGTCAAGGATCATTGGAATAAATATCATGAGGTACGTAGTGCATTAAGTAATGCATTAATCCAAATAGCATTGTATTAGGAAGTTTTTTTCCAATATACTAAGGTACACATGTAGTAACATAGGCATAGTGTGCAGCAGACATGATGGAGATGCAATATGTATGCTCTTGCCATGTTAAATACTAACATTCTAAATGTTTTCTTATTAGTCTTGCATACTGTGAAACATTTCATAAGTACCTAATCAAACCCACTTACTACATTATTGCATTACTGCACACAAAACACAGACAGACAACAAAACATACAATTAGAGCATATACAGGGAAAGTGAAGTAAACAAACAGCAGTGTTACCCAACAATCTTCGTAATCTAACTCATTATCTTCATGCACAGAAATGATTGCTCTGCTTCAAAGCTACTATTTCCCTATGTATAACTATCACATACTGTGTCTAGACCCTAAGGAAAGTAGTGTAAGTGCAATGTGTACAAATATGAGCATATCCAGGGAAAGTACAGTAATAAAAAACAGAACTATAAGACAGTGTTGATAATCCTACTAATCATCTTCATACATAGAAAGCATTGCTGTCTTCCAAGTCTGTGTTTTCCCCTTTGTATATGTTTCATATGCTTTGAGTGGACCCTAAGTGAATTACTGTAAAAACATATCTACAAATATAGTAGTTTTTTTTTTTGTTCCTAAAGTATTACTGGATAAGATATATCACTAAAGGAAAAAAGAGGGAGCCAGACATGTGCTGTCATCAGTGATGTCATCAATGACATTTGTGATGTCATCTTTGATGTCCTGGTTGTTAGTCTTAGGAATTCACGTAGGTGGCGCACGTTATGGTTACCTAGTTTACCATAATTAGCGAATGGCAAGTGTTTTTCGGTTTTACTGTGAGCCATAACGTCCCTTTAACAAAGTTTTTTTTTACTGACTATATATAGATATATCAGTGAACAAAAACAGGGGCTACACATGTGATGTCATCAACATCTTTCATGTCCTGGGTGTTAGTGTTAGCAGTACACAGTGGTGGGGCAGGTATGGTTGCTTAGCCTACCATAACTGGCGAATTTCAGGGGTTTTTCGGTTTTACTTTGAACCATAATGGCACGTTTGTAAAGTTAATTGCACAGGTTTTTAGTAGGGCAACTTAACCATAACGTCTCGTTAATGAAGTTTTTTTGCTGAATATACACTTTCATCATGTGATTTTGAGAGATATGTAGTATAATTTCCTTACTTTATATACATGTACCATAGAACATACTGAACCCCCTCGCTATTGATATTGAAAAGGCACGGACTGAGCGCCTGTCTGCGGACGGGCGCAGACGAGGTCAACAGTACCCAAACAGTCAGGGGGTATCTGAAATTGTACTATTGTGTTACATAAAAAATGCACAACTTTGAAAAAGGACACATAAAGACATAAGTACTAATAAATGAATAGGTAAACCTAAACGTCTGAAACAATAACCATGCATTTAATGACCATGTAGAATGAAATGGATTATACCATAACAAAATAAAGTATGCCTCCAATGTAATTACCTCACAAACTGTGCAGCCAGGAGCGACAGTAGACTTTCCACAGTACAAGGAAGACAAATTACAACAAAATAGTAGGTGAACTTCATTTTTTCTTGTGTGTACATTTTTTGGATGAGGTGCATAACATTTTTTTCTGTTTTGACATAGAAATGTGCAGTACGTTGGAGTGGCTGGAAGAGAATTTTCTGCATGGGGAAATGTCCGAAGATAGCGATAATAATGGTACACACTACTCTGCATAAACAAATTAATGGTCAGTATTTTATGGGCATTTAACGTGTGTGTGTGTGTAATAATATATATATATATATATAATCAGACCAGGAAAAAAAGAAGAAAGGCCAACAAACGACAGAGGAAGACAGGCTGAAAAGGATAGAAGTGAAAATGGACACACTAAATGACAATTTTAACAGTTTAAAGCAATTTGTGGAGGAATTTGTGAGAGGAAAAATAAGTTATCACTGTCCCACCTGTACCTGCACCCCTTCTCCATTTCCTAGTGAACCATCCTCAAACCTTCAAGAAGAAAATAAACCTTTTGATGAAACTTTCATCACTTCATCTCCTCACAAATCATCCCCTCACAACCAGCCCGTGTTAAACCATAATTCCCCTATATTAGTTATTAGTTTCAGTATCTGCTTCCCCCTGTATTTTTTTGATTTGTGTGTATGTTGAAGGGTTTTTAAAAAAATATATTATTTATAGTGGAAGGGTTTAAGGGAATTATTATTATTTTTTTAAGAGTTAAAATGTCCACGGACAGCGCACCTGTTGGAGCTAGCCGTAAGCAATAGAATATAGATGTTCTAACGGCAATACACCTACCCGTACCAATGGCAACCAAGATGGAACTGATCTTAGAGCACACCATCTGTTCAAGTTGTGCGTAAATGAACAGAATGAGGCGTCCTAAAGACATTATACCTCTCCGTACCGCTCACAAACGAGATCAAACATGTTCTTAGAACACACCAGGTGTCCGGGATGTCTGTAAATGAGCAAAATGGGAGTGTCCTAAGGACACTATACTTGTCCGTACCGTCCGCAGCCAAGATGGAACCATCCGTAGAACAGGCGCGGTGGTCGGCATGTCCGTAGTCAAACAAAATGGAGGTGTCCTAAGGACACTGTACCTGGCCGTAGACTCAGCAGATCATGTACGCACATGCACATACACCCATAAGTACTGCGAACATCGCGCCTGTCTGTAACTGTTCGTTTCACTTGTGTCACACTTTTAATTAGTTTCAGGACCCGAACACTGTCCGTAGAATACTTGCGCATGCATGCGTACGTCCGTTACTCTGCATTTGCTGTCCAGCGGGCACCCATTTCCCTCGCGGATGTGTTCAGGAAGTCGTCATTTGACCGCACCCACGCTGAGCATGTGGACTAATTGGCGCAGTTTGTCTGCTTCCGCAACATTGCAAAAGAACTTATACAAACATGGGAAATTATTTTACAGTATAAAATCACAATTTCACATTTCCCATACAATGGCTATACCTTTGAATGTATTGTTTAGAATGTTTGCAACGCTTTTGAGTGATCAATATGGTCATGAGCCGCACTCCTCCACCCCTATAAATGGCCACACCCCAGAGCTCATCTTCATTGTGCTTCTGGCTATAGCAGATTGAGTTGTGCTGCCTTTATTGCTGTAGCGACCATTAGCCAAGTAATCCTTATTGCATCCATGGCTACTGTTGCTTCATTAGCCTCAGCACCACCCCAAACCCTCCACCACCTCCCCAAGGGCCTGCAGAGGGCACTACGGGTGAGGATGTAGAGATCGAGGAAGAAGAGAATGAGGCGGAGAAACTCCGTTGTGGTTGTGGCGGTTGTTTTTGTGAACGTACCAAAAGCACGTGCAAACCTGGTCAGGTAACCAGTGCCAGTTGGTGCGGGTGACCTGGTGCGTACAGCTTTTGTACAACAATCATGAAGCGACACCTAACTTCGTTCCACACTGCGGACATTCGCAAGCTGGTGCCATGTGAAGAACGTAGTAGATTGAGTTCCTCCACAGCATCCTCCATGTCCGATCCCCTCGCCACAAGAGACACTGTGGGGGAGCGCATCCCTCCAGCTGCCTCACAAGCCATTCGCGATGCTGTTGACCCTTACCTTTCGAGGGTCACAATATTGTGTATGTACTGTGACACAGTACTCTGCAGGGGCGAGAGTCTTCGAAGTGCTTTTGAGGCTACGGTCACGGAGCACCAGAAGAACTGCCCCCTACCTAAAGTAAAGCCCACCCTATATCTTTCTCTCTCCACCTGCCCTTTCTTATCCCCGTGGTTGTTGTCCCTTCCTTACCCTCCTTTGTCCTCCCCTCCTTGTGTCGTGTGCTCAAAAGCAGTAAACTGGAAAACAGAAATTAAAAAAAAAGGCTCTTTTCAGAGCCGCCTTTCTCAGTTTAACAATAGAACTATCAAGTGACCATTGTAGGCCCCTGCGCATTTTTCAAACTGTCTGCTGACAGTTGTAGGACGCACAAAAATGGAGGGTGCAAGCGTTGCAAAACCAATCGCTCGGAGTAAGTGGTGGCTCTGAAAAGAGCCTTTCAGTGGTGTTTTGTGTGTGGAAAAAACGGATTGCCAAATAGGTGACTATGAATCCAAAAAAGGTTGCAATGCATTTTGTACATTGCGTAGAAAAATCTGATTGCCATGTGAGATGGACTCCATCTCTGTGAAAAATGAAAGTGCTGCGAAACCAAATGTTTTCATTGTGGAAAGAGGACATGCCAACATCTCTTAGAAAGGCACAAACAGCCTTATTGACATTGCGCCTCGCTTTCTCCATTTGTGGACCAAATGCAGAAGAACGCAGCCATATTGGTCTTTGTGCAATACAGGGAAAAAAAACTATTCAGCAATTTGGAAACATGTCCATGACCTTTGCAAGTCCTTCCTTCATTGCAAATTGCAAAGAAATTCCAGAGACCTGGCCTAAACTGTTTGCTCCGCAATGAATGATAAGTATATCCAGATGATGCTCTGTAAAGTAGCACAGAGAGAAGTACCAAGTCCAGCCACCTCATACCACGCACGCCATGCCAGTGCACTTCCAAATGAGGAAATCCAAGATCTGCACATAGACCGCAACTTTCTGCATGCTCCTTCAACCAATGTATCCATGAGTCTCCCAAAATCCAGATAACCGTTTTCTAGCACACAGAGCCATGGCTGTCTGGTCTCCTGTCAAGGAAAAGACCTTCTCACTAAATTCCTCTGTTCAGAACACACCACTGAACCTGACTGACCAATCCCTACCTTCACACATTCTCATTTGCATGCGTCTCCACCCCAGAAACCCGTTGGTAATACGTGCTGCCTGCAAACTACCGCCATGTCCGCGGACACGTATAGGATCAGAGCGTGACGACTGTACATTGAAATAATATTCCCCTTTTACCCTTTAAGGTGGGCTCTGAAAAGAGCCTTTTTTAAAAAAAAAATTTTATTTGGGCAAATGCCTTACAGATTTTGTTTTTTTAAAAATATTTTTTCTTCTTACTTTACTCCTACAACCATTACAGAACCTTCACCAAAGCGAACATGGCATTCCCCAAAGAAGATAACACAACACCATCTGCTAGAAAAATAAGCCGCATTACTGGGAACAATGTTCTCGTGGCTGCAGAAAAACATAACGGCTCGTAACATGAAAACACGCATGCCGCGATTGATGTTACACCTCCCAATACTCTGATCAGGACAGAAAACAGAACTGTTGTCCCATTTTCCTCTAGGGAGTAACCCAGAAAAAATTACTTTTGCATTTGCAGAGATGTTCATAACTGCTTGATCCAACTGTTCCAAATCTTCCAAAAAAGTACGTGAACTCACGTAGCCCAAATGGCAAGCACCGTAGTGCAAATTTACCACATGAGGAGTGGTCATCGTACGCATGTCTCTGCAAACTAGAGAAATGCCGCAACATTGCGATCAGTCTCAGCGCTCCACACCACCTCCACTCCTCTCACATCGAAATTGTGTGCCACATGCCTACTTTCGGCATAGTGCTGTAAACCATGGATAAAAATATTTCCAAGCACCAAAACCCTGACCCTCTCCACTTCTGCCATCTTCAGTATACGCACCGTCTTTCGACACAAAAGAGCAATGTGAACATCTGATTGGCTGATGCCTACAGTCCCCTTTCCATGCTGGATTTGCTGTAGAACCCCGTATGTGACACGCCCTACCCGCAGACGAGCGTTGTCTTCGTGCGGCAAGTAACTCTTAGCCAGTCTTTCTACCCTTTCCACATCACTCGCAAATCCATTCCCTCATTGGACACAGCTAAGCAGTCACACAACCATCCACCAATCACATTCAACATCTCTACATCCAACTCTGTCACAAAAATTTCGTACTTCAAATGTACTATTGATCACTCTGAATGCAAGTCGCATATCATTGCAAAGCACCTACTTCAAAAACTACTGTGCAAGTGTCGCACATTTCTACGTACAGCTCCATGCATGCGTATATGCAGGAGTATAAAGTAC